>NC_141239.1:8642500-9842500 GCF_054856555.1 Leptonotus elevatus | reverse complement strand
CAAAAGCATTAACCTCGTGTTGAATTTCTGCCCCTTCAAAACGCGAGCGCGGTTACGCAACCAGGTACGCAAGATCGCCGGAGACTGAATAATGAAGTGACCGCATGAGCGTGAGTCAGGGTACATGAGGGTGTGTGTGTCTTTGGGGGTTCTTTTGGAAGGACTCCGTTGTATGAATCACCCTGCGTGTAGCGCCTCAAGCATCCCTTGGATCCCAAAAGAGCAGGTCACAAAGACAGGGACTTAATAAATGCCAAAGAGAAAAGGTAGCTGTAGTTCTTTTCTTTTCTTTTTTGCCAAGCAATAAAAAGTTTGGAAAGCCACCCATATTTGGATTTATGCGTCCTTGACTGGCAAATTGTGAAATACTGAAAGTTGATTATTTGCAGCACTTCCCAATTTATGTTTTTTTTTTTTTGGTGTGCTATTTCTATTTCTGGCGATGGCTAACCACCTCTCAAGAAAACCACAAAAACACGCTGTGGAATCTGTGGTCCTCACCAAGGTCAAGCCACTTGCTTCAAGAATGGAAAGAAAAAAAATCATCGTGTAGCTGTCAGACAAAATGGGTGTGTGTGTTTGTTTTATACACGGAATCTGAAATCAACACAGCTCCCATCAATAAGCTTCTGGCAGAGTTGAGGCCCAATACTGGAGAGCAATGCAATGTGTTGGTTTTCCAGTCCAGGGCAAATTTCGGATGCACCGTCGGGAAAGCCAATCTAAAAAGGAAATGTTCGCCTTACATGACCATTCTGCATCTATTGCAAGTCGAAATGGAAAAATGGATGAAGTCAGTCTCCACTTTGCATAACAGCTTTCACTCTGGGATGAATTTCTACACGAGTGTGTGCGAGGGATTTTTTTTTCCCCCAGAAGATTTTCATGCAGATTTTTATTGTAATTTTATAGTCTAATTGGAAATTTCAAAACCTTTTTAGTAATAATTAAGTTCAAGAGACAATTGACATTTGATTAGACTTTTCCACTAAAGTTAAATATTTATTTGTAAGCAATTAGTCCTAACCTTTTTTTTACGCCATAAAATCATTTTACAGAAAAACATATTTTGACAGATCAGCATAGAAGTTGTTATAATTAACTCATTCACTGCCATTGACGGCTATAGACGTCAAAAAGTCATTTTTACTATTTCTATTAGTTTAAGTTTTTTTTTCCGCTTTTTCTAACAAGGGTATTAAAACCTAGAATTGTTTTATTGTAAATTTAGAAGATATATAAAATGTTTGATTAATCGTTAGTTAACTAGTGAAGTCATGTGATTAAATTAGGAAAAGATTATCGCCTGACACCCCTAATAAAAAATAAATAAAAATAAGGGGTGTCAGACGATTACAATTTGTAAACGTAATTAATCGCATGACTTCAATAGTTGACTCACGATTAATCACAAATTTTATATATCCGTTATAAATGTACAATAATTTTTTTTTTTAGGTTTTCCTAAAAAAAAAAAAAAAATTTTAAACTAATAGAAATAGTTCACATGATTTTTTTACGTTTATAGTCGTCAATGGCAGTGAATGAGTTAATGGGAGCCCTGCACATCCATAGCATGGAAAATGGCAGATCGAAGCCTAGCTTAGCTAAAAGCATAGCACGGTGATGTTGGTGCGTCTTATATCATACAATTTCTACAATTATGTTATTATTAGTAGGCAGTTGTTGGACATTTTGAAAATAAAAATGGAGCTTCAACTTCGCACCATTGCCCTCGTTTCTCGCCGCCAATTCCGTCGTCAACGTGGTATGAATCTTTTAAGACTAGCAGGGATTGGACTAGCCAAATCTCGCTTTGCTAACTACTTTGGTCACCCACAGGTGGGCCGGACATTTTGTTCTTCAAAAGAGCATTATAATCCAGTGGGATTATCTTTCGCCAACAACGGTAGCAGTGAGTCGAAGGTCCTCTGTAAATTAGCCAATTGGGAGACGAGATGCAAAAAAATAACAATAATAATAATTTATTAGACTAGTCGAGTAGTAATGTAAACTTCTCTGTTCAATAAATTATTGAAAGGATCACTCGGTCTGAAAAAGACAACAGTAGACTATCATTTTTTTTTTATCCCTTGTCAAGCCCTTGTTCTGAAGCTCCAGCAGGAGGAAATGGCTAACATCGGGATAAATCACTTGAGCTAACAAGTCATATAAACAATTAAATATAGCCAAGTTGAATCATAATAATTATCATAATGAATAACTGCACAGTCGCGTTAGAGAACACATATTCATTTTCAACAAAATAGCAACACTAGGAATACTAAACTAGCATGAGCACTGTAAACAAGTCAGCATTAGTAATCAATCAGTATCGGTTTGAAGTTTTATTTTGCTTTAAATATACAATTATTATCATAATGAATAAGCGCATAGTCATGACAGTCAGAGAACATACATCCAGCTTCAACAAAATAGCAACACTAAGAATACCAAGCTAGCATTAGCACTGTAAACAAGTCAGCATTAGCCATGGCTACTATGTTGCTAGTGATGAGTTATTAACATTGTTTTTTAGTTTTAATTTATATTTTAGCCGTTTTGGATTTAGTTATAGCAGTATGGCTCAATGAATAGAATTGTATTCTTATCTGTGTTACTTTCATGAGAAGGGCAACGAGTTCATACATTCATTCGCTATCTCTAAATGGGAGGGCCGGTCTCTGCTGGTCGGAAGGGAGTCAGGCTTATTATTATTGTATTTTTTCTAATCTGATTTATACCCATGGGAACAGATTCTCTTGTATTCACTGAGTTGTAAACAAATGTACTGTGGGCTGATGGGAGGAGACTTTGCGTATTCTCCCACTTTTGTATAAGTATTGATGCCCCACGTTGGACGAGACAGAAAACCTGATAGAACACGGCTTCAGTGTCATCAGCCTTTTGTCATCAGAAGCTTCTGATAATTATTTACCTTTGCAAAGGGACTTCTTCACCAGGATCTCACCATTCAGTTAATTGAACACGCAAAGAGTACAATACTTAATATTGTCTACTCTAACACTAGCATGGCTCACATGAATGTTATTGATTTGTAGAATGATTCGAAAATCAGAAGGAGGTGATAAACTTAACTGTCGAGCATAAATCTGCACTTTTAAATCCTTGCAGATATCTGAGCCCCCCCCCCCCGTTTTGTCTCATGATCTGTCCAATTCCTTCTTCTTTTTTTTAGCTTTTATTACTTCTTCCCTGTGCTTCTGTTAGCTAGTCTCTGCTAGCACAGTTGTTGGCAAACAAGGATATTTGCATTTACTACATTAGCATTTAATCATCCCAATAGTCATCATGGAAATAATATGCTTCCCCCAAATAGTCATAAGGTCTCACATTACACATGACATTTTCAATGTATGCTGTTTGCTTACACATGAGTTATGTCAACAGCGTCCTCTTTGTCTCACTGTCATATTCATTACAGGCACGATGAGTCAGTGACACAACTACCTCTATGTATTTTTCCATCAGGCCTTTTTCCAAGAAAGGTTGTGCGTGCAACCCCCACCCCCCCCCACCGCACCCCCCCCCCCCCTTCGTCTAACTCGCGCTTCGTTGACTGGCACTGTTTTCATCCGACAGTCAATCAATGGCGCAGCGGCGCAGCAAGGGCATGATTCAGCAAGAAACGGATTGTATCAACGTGTCCTTCATTTAATCTGCGATTAATCCGCGCCACCTCCACTCGCCGCTCCCAGAAAGTGGTTATATAATTGAGGAATATAGCCTTCTTGCTTCAGTGACGGACTATATGAGGACACGCATCGGTATCAGGGTAACGCTTGAAAAGCAGAAAAGAACCAAAACGCGGCCAATTCAAGCAACGGATTTGCAAGTTTGTCTACAGTTTTGCCGTAAAGACGAAACAAAAAGAAAGGATACTAGAACTGGTCAAAACCATTTGGTTGGTTAACAACTGTGCTGGTTAGCTTTCAAGGTGACAGTCACCACTTTCCCGTCTGACCTTGTGGCGTGATCATCGGGTTTGACGGATGGGGATGTTCCCACTCTGGGAGCTTTATGGGTGATCAAGCATATTGATCCCTACAAGAGGACAAGATCTGGACTGTCCGCGGTGACATTGTGTCACAGTCAAAGCAGCAAAGTTCGGCTCCCCTTAAAAAAAAAAAAAACGCACTTGCCTAGAACCGCATTGAAAGCACATTATTGGACTACCGTAATTGTCATAAAAAGGTCTTAAAACTCTCATAATTCAGTGATGCATTTATGAGCGTCATGGAACAAATTCAACTTGTAAATCAAGGTACTGCTGTACAGTTTCCCAAAATACAGCTCATTTTGAAGTCCTTCCAAAAATGTCGGGATAGTATGGTTCAAATAGGATACTGCACTTTGTAATAGGGCAGTGGAACTGGTTTGGGAGCAACAAAGCTTGTCCCTGCTTGCCTTTAACTGGGGAGACGCCATCCATCCATAATCTACCGCTTATCCGGGGTCCAGCTTTAGCAGGGAAGCCCAGACTTCCCTCTCCCCAGCCACTTCAGCCAGCTCCTCCGACGGGATCCCAAGGCGTTCCCAGGCCAGCCGAGAGACGCAGTCTCTCCAGAGTGTCCTGGGTCGTCCCCGGGGCCTCCCGCCGGTGGGACATGCCCGGAACACCTCTCCAGGAGGCATCCCAACCAGATGCCCGAGCCACCTCAACCGGTTCCTCTCAACGCGGAGGAGAAGCGGCTCGACACGGATGACCGAGCATCTCACCCTATCTCTAAGGGAGAGCCCGGCTACCCTGCGGAGGGAACTCATTTCGTCCGCTTGTATCCGGGATCTTGTTCTTTCGGTCCCGACCCACAGCTCGTGACCCTAGGTGACGCTTGTGGCTCAAATAAGCGACGATAACCCAAAAAGTCCCAAAACAATTCCATAGAAGTGTTTTGTCTCGTAAGTAGCTTTCCTTTCGCAAAACTTTTTGACCTTAGCGCTCATTATGTAATGCGGTAGGAGGGGCCAACATGCATAATGACTCGGGGCTCAGGGCAAAACTAATTCCGCTGGCACTCACCTCCACCTCAATTTGAACCAGACGTAGGTGCTGCTTTGCATTACTCAGTGACAAGCGGCCTTTGCAACGACCCGCTTCATCAAAATAAACGAGTGGATGGATGACATAACAGTGAAGTGGGCATATGCAGACACAAGGTAAACAGGCGAGGACGTTCTCCACCCAAAAACCGATCAATGTTTCCTGGCTTAGCTCAAAAGCACACTTTTCCACGAGCAGCATGGTTTCATTCCATTCGAAATGTCTTTTTGTGCTGAGACTTTTCAGGAGACGATCATTAGGCCACTGGTCGCAGTAATACAGACACACTCCAAAAGTATTGGAACGGCAAGGTCAAATTTGGGTTTCAGAGCAAAAAGATCAAAAGCTTTTATTTCATAGTATTGACATCTAAATGTGTTAAACAACTCAAGACGGAGCAACTTTTGTTTTGGAGCCACCTGTTTTTCAAGTGAGCAAAATGTACTAGAACCCACATTATGACATGAACTTTAAGTGAATAACATTTAGTATTTTCATTCACTCTTTCAGATCTTTTTTTATTTTCGGTCTCCTCTTCAGAAGGTAAAATGCATGCTCGATAGATAGTATCCAGTGACGTCACGGGATCGCGAGTCGGCCCCTCATGGCGGGCCAACTTTGTTTCTATTGTGTGGAATTTTCTTTTGTTATTGACGAATGTCACTCCGAGCTTCCTCTAACGTTTCTTGTGTTAGCAAGACGTATGCGGAAGATTTAGCTCAACACTCCTTGCAGCGGTACGCGTCGAAACGTTTGATCAGTGGAAACGAATGGATTACAAACATTTGCCGATGTCGCTGCCCGGACCGGACTACACGACAACGTCACGTATGCTCCCAAAACACGGATATTTTTGCGTCTTCTCTACTTTCGGCTTTTATTATTTATTAATTCGAGGTGAAGAATCTCGGGTTATTTTTTAAACCAAGTTAGCTAATTTCCCGACCGTGGTAGCTACTACCGCTAGCATGTTACAACAAAAACAACATTGTTGATTCACCACTTATTTTCGTACACTTTAACAACAATTTCAACTTTTGCGATGCTGGGAAAGGAAAATAAGAGACCTTAAAAGGTCCATGTCGCAAGATACAGAGTTTTTACAGATTTGCGAGCCTTTTGGGCGAAAAGCGGAACGGAAACCAAAAATAAAAGGAGCCACCGGGAGACGGAGGGTCGCACGGCAGTTATTGGTTTATTATTATTTTGACACACTTTTATATCCACTGTGGCACACGCTTGCCTTTTCCCACGGACTCGTAGAAACACTCCGAAGCACTTCCGCCTTCCTAGCGCTTCCGCGGAGCGAGAGAGAGCGTGCACGCGGCTGACTTCACGCTCAGGGAGAAAGCTTTAAGATTCGGTCCCGAACCCCCGATCATTATTTCACTCTACAGGAAAATAGGGGCAACAGCCATGTGTGGGGGGGAAATATGGTTATTTAACACTCCAATGTTACGACATGCACCTTTCTAAGATCTATTTTTAGCCAGAGCTAGCCACGGCTAGCTGCTCACATATATCACGGTAGCATTAAGGTAAAAGCATTTTTTACCATCTTACAATGACACTTACCTTAATCAAAATGGTTAAAACACACTTTGGTAGACTTCGTGGGTTCGAAATCCTTTCGATTTATCTTTGCAATACCGGACACTTCTTTGTCCGTTCCAATTCGACATTCCATGGACCCATGAATGGCACACAATGCGGGGCACATGATGTCATGTGAATACTATTTATTGGGATAAGATTGACTTGGCCAGTCTGAGAATTTCAAACTATCACCCCCCACCCCACCCCCCCCCCCCCTGTAGCAACACAGTTTTCTCATAATAGAACATTGAGGTCCGTGTTTTCCATTACTTACTGAGCCAAGAAGCGTATTTTACATTAGAGACTATCATATTAAGAGCCAGAAAATGTCTGCCATATATTGAGAGAGTTTTAAATTGTTCTGCTCGTCACTATATGTTGTCGGCATAGATAGATAAACAAAGATACATGATTTGTATTCAGTTATTTCGTCAAGACTAAAACACTAGTAAAAAATGGGGCAATTTATTGCTCAATCAATTCCGTTGTAGAAACCTCGTCAAACGGAACTGTACCACTTGATGGGAACGTGACTTAACAAAAAACCTTTGAGAACGATCTCCCATGTTGGTTCACAAATGTTAGCCTAACATTTGCAAAAAAATCACATCAAATCCGGCAACACGTCATTTTGTTGTAATGATTTAAGACTAAGCCATTAAAGTCCAGTTGGAAGTCGCACTACCGACAGGTGGTCCCAAAACAGTTCAGTAAGTCTGCACTGACGTGATCCTGTGTTTTGCAGCCTGTGCCAGTGAGCAGCTGATAGCAGCGGAGCCGCTAATAAAAAAGTGAGTCAGCCTCTGAAACAGGCTGCCGAGATGAGGACGGTGATTAATGTTGCGTGTTTTATTCCCTCCGCTGGCCTGCTTGCAATATTGCCAATGCCTTATCGCTACTTTGCGTCTTCCTTTGACGAGCTTGAGTCATCCCAACCTTGCCACGGCTTATTGGCCACTTCAGAGAAAACAATTCTTTATCATTTGTGATTTTGCTTTTGTCATCTCTCGATGGATACGGGAGGGTTGCGTCACAGGCTCCGACTGGCCTGGAGAGGGTGAAATGGATCGCGCAGCAAGAGCATCGCATGCGAGACGGGGAGGAGTAAGTGAGGTTACTGTTCTCAAGACTAATCATCCAAATACGAATGCATTCTTTTTTTTTCTTTTGTAATCCATTTTTAGATTTTTACTTATTTATTTATCATACATTTGTTAGGACATGCTATGATACTTTTATGCCTGTTTTTCTTTTTGGACATTGTATGGGTATTTTTTCTGCCTTTTTGCCATAAATTTTCAGAAATTTTGGGTAATTTAGTGGTCATTTTATGGTCATTTTCGGGATTTATTATTTTGTTTTTGGACATTTTATAGTTACTTTTTGAACGTTTTCTTTTCTGCCTTTTTTTTTATTAAATCAATTTGTTGACATTTTATGGTAATTTTCTGCTTTCTTCTTTTGTGTCTGGACATTTTTTGTTACACTTTCTTTTCTGCTATTCAATTCTCTGACATTTTTGGCAATTTCATAGACACTTTATGCTTATTTTCTGCTTTTCCTCTTCCTTTTTTGGATATTTTATGGTCACTTTTTGGAAATTTTTACGTAATAAAAAAAAAAAACGTTTTCATCTACCTTTTGCCTCTTTTTCTGACAATTAAAATTTTGCCTCTGACATTTTTTGAATATTGTTTTAAATGTAATCATGAAATGATTTAAAGAATATTTAATCTAAAAAAAATACATAAAAAAAATAATTTATAGTATTTATTTATTTTTAATCCACAGGGAGCCACAGAAGATGGACTAAAGAGCCATTTGTGGCTCCAGAATCGCATTTTGCAGACCCCTGCCTCAGGCTGAGAGAGATGCCAGGCTTCCCTCTCAACACCATCTAATCTTCACCTTTAAGGAAAATAAATGTTTGCGACCATTTCAGCAAATGGTCTTAGGGACAGACGCCAAATTAGAAGCCGTGGACACTCGCGCATTAAAACGTCAGCTTCTTTGAGAATACCCGTCACGTGAGCGGAGCAGCCACTCTTTCATTGCGAGGTCTGAATGACGTTCAATTTGGTGGCGAGCGAGGTATGTGAACGGCTCCCCTCTGTAAATGGCGAAGGAATTTAGCAGGTGGGATCCAAGTGAAAAGGAGAAAACGTGCCAAGCTCGACGTACGTGAGTGAAAGGAAGTTAATTGGCGAGTGCAAAGATGAAGACGGGAGGCCGCCGGCGTGCCTGCCCCCCAATGACGTCTTCGGAGTCTTTCTCTCGCGCTCGCTCCTGATTCCTCTATTAGGCAACTCTGCTGCAGCGCCGACTCTGACTGCATACTTGATGAGAGGAGCCAGCGCGGGCCCGAAATGTCACCATGCAGAACATGGAGTCTGGTGCTGAACGTGCAACTTGACGGCTACCCGGAGGGATGAGTCACATGGCGGTTTCAAGAGAGAGAGAGGGGGGGGGGTGCTTCGATCATTCAAATATTTGATGAACTCGTATGAATGTGCACAACTAATCCTCAAATGCTGACTCATGCACAACAATCGCCGTCATAGAACACACGCTAGGCACAACAAACACAGTCGGCAGTAAAGCGAGAAAGGACAGCATGTAACCATAAAGCTAATTAGCGCGCGGGTCAAGCTATTGTTTTAACCTTGCGTAATAGCAGCTCCTCACAATTCATGGAGAAGATGAAAGGCGAGATCGTGGGAGAAAAAAAAAAGTGATGATGTCACGGCACTGATGCGGCTTTTCAGTGCACAGCACCAACTGACTCACTATTTTTCCACTTAAAGGAGTATCAGAGTATTTATAGAAACACACATCATACAACACAGTGAGACATGCAGACAAACAACAACGGAGAACAATGAGCTTCGGTTTTTCTCTTTTTGGGATGTGGCCCTGACTAATTGTATCCACATTTGAGTGCTTGTGCAATACTACAGTGTCCAGATCAACAGGGCGAGCAAACATTGACATTTACTTTTGTCCTTTCTAGCTACAGTCCCCACAGCATTGCAAACGGTAAGTCCAAATCCCAGCTTTTATTTCATAGTATTTACATAAATCTTCCTGAGACTAAGACAAACCTCTATCAGAGTGACGGAAAGCGCGAAGCATCGCGAAAGAAAGGATCTGCTTATGATCCAAAACACACAAGTCATGTCATGGCTTTGGCCTTGATTGGAGCAGCAGAATGAATTTTGAGGCGTTACAAAATGCATCACAACTATTCGGGAGAAGCTTCATCATGCAACGCGACTGCGGCCCAAAACACGGCAAACACAACAATGGATTTCATAAACTCAATAAAGATTGCATAATACCTCCTGTAGAGGAGACTGAAGGAAGAAACCTCTAGAAACAAACAAGAACTGTAAGAGGCTGCATAAAAGGCCTGGAAAAGCATTTAAAATGAAGAATGCAAGTCTGATTTTTTTTGCTTTTCTCTCATCATTCTCTGGTCTTAAAGCCAAAAAAGAAGCTTAATCTAATGTTTAAGCAAGCAACCTAAAAAGACAACACTTGAGCAACTAAAAACAATTTATTTTCAATCTGATCTTTTCCCATTTTCAATCGCCTGAAAATGATGTGATTGGCCCCAGTTTTGGATGACATGATCGGATGTGGACAACTACTCTAACTACAACTAAATAATATACACTCAACAAAAATATAAACGCAACACTTTTGTTTTTGCTCTTGTTTTTTATGAGCTGCACTCAAAGATCTTAAACGTCTTCTACATACACAATATCACCATTTCTCTCAAATATTGTTCACAAACCAGTCTAAATGTGTGATAGTGAGCACTTCTCCTTTGCCGAGATAATCCACCCCACCTCACAGGTGTGCCGTATCAAGATGCTGATAGACACCATGATTAGTGCACAGGTGTGCCTTGCCCCCCAACCCCAATAAAACAAAACTGCACCTTTCAATTTTTTTTTCCTAAAGAAAAAAAGAAAAAAAACTGCACCTTTCAGGCCCCGTCCAGACGGAAGCAAAGCCGGTTTCTTTCCTCAAACAAATCTCGTACACACAGAAGCATTTCAAGACGTGTGGAATGGAAAGGAATAAAGATGCTAAATATTTTGCTGTAAAAGCATAGGCAAGCTAAGGAGGCTGCGCAAAACGACTACCACACAGCTATCCGCCATTATTGTTGACAGACTGACGGTTCGAATTGTCGCATACGTCATCAATCCGCGTATTGAAATCTTTCCACTCTGGAGCCCGGTTTTCCAAAGTGATCGGTTTCAAGCTCCAAAACCGCGCCGTCAAGTGGACGAACGGCTTAAACCATAGGTGTCAAACTCCGGTCCTGGAGGGCTGCAGTCCTGCAGGTTTTGGATGTTTCCGTTCTCCAACACAGCTGATATATGATCAGCTAATCAGCTGACTCTGCATCAGCCTGATAACGAACCTGCTGATTGGAATCAGCTTGTGTTGGAAGTAGGGGTGTTAGAAAAAATCGATTCGATATGTGGCCGAATCGATTTTTAAACATCAATTTTTATGGGAATATTCAACAAAACGTCTTACTTAGGGTTAGGATTCGCACATTAAGCATGGAAACATTTTATATTAATGGAACATTAAGCCTTAATATTTTATTTCAGTGCTGTTCAAACATGAAATAAATAAATGTTCATACAAATCTTACAGTGTACATGTACAAGTTTACTGATTAGTATTTTTTTTAATTGAGTTTTTAAAAAAAATCGCAATAATCAATTTATAGATCCGTATTAATCGGTATCGAATTGAATCGTGACCTCTGAATCGCCAGGTATTAGGCAATTCACACCCCTAGTTGGAAGAGGGAAACCTCCAAAACCTGCAGGACTGCGGCCCTCGAGGACCGGAGTTTGACACCTATGGCGTAAGCGGTAAGAAACTTGTGAGGATACATTGAAACTGGCTTTCGCGTGGGCGGGGCCGAAGGCACACCTGTGCACTCATCATGGTGTCTAATCAGCACCTCGGCAAAGGAAAAGTGCTGACTATCACAGATTTAGACTGGTTTGTGAACAATATTTGAGAGAAATAGTGATATTGTGTATGTGAAAGACGTTTTTTTTTTTAAATCTTTGAGTTAGTGGATTGTTGCCCCTCCCTGGAGGCTGCGAAATGCCACTGACCATCTGCAATTTTTACATGACAGCGTGACACCGCATAAAGTCTCAATACTGTCTTAAGGCCATAAAGCTGGAGTGCAAAATCATCTGGGAACATTCCAAAATCCATTCCACCCCAACCTACTTAGTCCTATTGAGCTCGTGCTGGGAATGGCATTAGGACCAAGATTAAGACTTTTAATACTGATGGCAGAGTCTGGGAGGGGGGGGGCAGATCTCAGAAAGATGAAGACTATAATACTGGGTTAGGGGAGAATCTGCTGCCCAAAAAAAAAAGAAAAAAAAAGTGGTTACATCATCGCAGGTCAACAAGGCAACGTGTAATCATGGCAGAGATGAAATGATCAAGTTGGGGATGTGGAGAGAACGAGGAGGGGATGCGCCGTCCAGATGTCTGCTCCTGAAGATGAAAATGAGCTTGGCAGGATTTTATGCTTGCACAGAGGCAACGTGGAAGAGAGAGAGAGAGGGGGGGTGATTGCATGTAATTGTATAAATACACACAGCAATCGTATCATGTCACACATCGACTGCTGAAACAAACGACAAGATAATGTTTCCACTTCCCGGCACCATTTGTCATCGCTGCAGCACCCCTCCCTTATGTACAGTAGATTGCATAACCTGCATCACATTTTTTTGGAAAGGAGGGGGGGGGGGGGGGGGGCAACGGATGAAGAAGAAAATACGGTAGGTGGAAAACGGGAAATGCTTTTGCGGTAGGTAGGTAGGTGCATAACTAGAGTCCAAAATAAAAATGTTAACACTTAAAACAAATAAAGCAACAAGACAGAGAGCACAGAGTAATAAAAGGAAGGAGCAATCAGACTGCAATGAACCTGCGTGGGATACATTCCAGATCCTCCTGCAATAGGTTAAAATCTGCAATATAGAGTCCATAGTTAAAAAAAAACATTGTTGTTTTTTTTTTTAAACAGTTTTAACCATTGATTTGAATATATGACTGGATAGCCGATAGGCCAAGACTTTTGAAGTCGCGAGCTCGCCATATTGCTCCTCCTAAGAAACGTTTCTCGGCATACCATCCCATACATTTAAAGTTACGCAATTGGAGAAGATTTGAGACAGTACTTAGTAGAAACAGCATGATTTATGATGTTTTCAATTTGTTAAACATAAACAAGAGGATTTCAGACATTTTACAACTTGCCTTAAATACATGTATAAATTATATGCTTAATGATGCCTCTGCCAAATCTAATATTGGGGTCTAAGGAGCTGAGTGCTAAAAAAAAAAAAAAGGGTTTGAGTGAGAGGAGACGGCGTTTACATGAAGAATTTGAAAAAGATGACTCGCAAGTCACGAGTTTCGATCGAACACGTAATCGCCTTGCGCCGGTTCCTGTGACCAACCAAGCACGGCGCCGCAAAAATCAGAACGAGAAAAACTTGTGAAACTTGAAAAGAGCTTACGGTAGAGTGGAACGAAAATAGGCAAAGGATTATTAAGAGAATTGTTTTGGTGGAAGAGACTTAAGGTATGAAAGAAAGAAAATTTTTCATACTAAATTATTTTTAGCCAATCAGCACAAAAGCCCGATCGGGAGTTTATCGGGGCCGGCGGAGTCCCGAGTAGGACCCCACAGCTCGTCCCCGTAACGTCCTGTAAATGTGGCCCTGTTGGGAAGGCTCCTGCAGTGGCGACGCACACACACACACATACGGGGCTGGCCCCCGAAAATTGACCCCGAAGTTCCTGCGCTGGAAACGCGGCTCATGTCTTGTTAAGAGAACCCTGTGTGGACAGCGAGTTGTGTATGTGTGTGCGTAGGATTTAATCTGCATGGGAACACGCGGTCTGGAAAGACTCCCAATAACAGGATTTGTGAAAACCTGTGGTTCAAATGTTTGCCGCCGATCATGCTGCCTTTTTGTCCTCACGGAAGCTAAACCTGCTAACAGGTCAATCGGCAGCACTCCCTGATCTGCAGTTAAGATTGGCAATCAATACAATGTTACTGCGATATACAGTATTATGATCTGGTACCAACATGGCTTCTCGCAGGCTTTCCCGCGCCGCAGACAGCACAGGCACAAGAGCACCGTTGTTTTATTAACAGTAAAATAATCCCCAAAAAGCAGTTGTTTTTTTTAAATGAACATTGTCTTGAGAGAGGGTTGTCATGGCAACAGGCAGAGGATTGGACTCGGCAACGGCGGCTTGGGCTCATCTCTCGGCGCTTTCGACAACCCCAACGTGATTTCATACTGCGGGGATGCGAGGGAATGTCATAGAAAATGGAGTTGCTAAAATTGAGAACGAAATTTTTCAGTCAACTGACCAGAAATGTGGATTTTTCTGGGGTGGTGGGTTGGCGAGTTACTTTTTTTTTTTTTTAGGTCACGTCAGGGCACCTGATGTGTGTGATAAGTTTCCCATCAGTCTTGGAGCACTTTTAGGTTTTTAGCCACTTTTAAAAAATGAGATTTTGCAACAGGCATGAACCTGACAAAATGGACGAAATGGACACAATCTACATTTATAGCTGCAAATATGTCAGCAATTGTTTATGAGTACAATAATCTTGTGTACCAACTGCTTGTCTGAGCAGTTTTGCCCAAAAGTGTATTTTTAACTGAATTTGGGTTATGCGTCTCCGCTGGTCACAATAAATATAAACTAGGGGTGTCAGTCAATTGGTGTTAATTTTGAGTTAATTCGAAGTTCCTTTAAGCCACAAATTTTTTAAACACGCGATTAATGACCGCCCCTTACTTGGAAAGACTGTACTGGGGGAATTCCAGTCGCAACGCAGCAGACACGTACACGTCAAAATTTAGCAGTAACAAATTTTATAATAATGCATATATTTGAGGAGACTGGGGTCAAGTTGTATTTCACAATTTTAAAAATGCACAGAATTTTACAAGTTCATGTAAAAGATTAAATAGCTCTTAATATGAATATGAATGAGAGGCAGAAAAAAGACCTCAACACAAATCAATATCACACTCGTTTTTTTTACAGTACAACTTTTTAATTTTAACTCAATTTTATGAATTATTATGAAATTACTGTATCAATGACTAAAAGATGCAGCCATATTTCTATTAGTTTTTTCCCACTTTTATGCTAACAAAATTAGGAAAATTTAGAAAAATATATTTTATTGTACATTTTATTGTACATTCAGAACAGATATCAAATTTGTGATTAATCGTAAGTTAACTATTAAAGTCATGTGATTTTTTTTTTTTAATTATAAAAAATTAAAAATTTAAATTACAATTTTTAATCGCCTGACACTCCTAATATAAAGTATGCTGTAGAAGCATAATCAAGCTCTTTATCTTGAACAACACATCAGTCTATCACTACCTTACAACATCACAGAAGTAAATTGCAGTATCACATATTTGTAAAAAAATTTATGAAATAAAACCCACGTAACCTTGAAATGTTGTATATTAGGACCACTTTTGAATTGCCAACACAAGACATTTTCTCTAAAGATTTTAATTATAAAGAGGTACAGTGAACGTCGCCAATTAAGATCATACACTACATGAGCTTTCATATTAAGTCAGTGGTTCTTAACCTGACTTTGATTGAACCCCAGAGGTTCGGCGAGTCAAGGGTTCACCGGAGGTCAAGACACACACTCCACTCAAATGATTCGCGATGATACACGCCCCATTTGGCCATTATTGGCTGCAGGTGATCACGTAACATTGCTTGGCCTGAGCTGCAGGAAATTTGGTGCGTTCAATCGTCGACTTGCGACTATTGTGATTTATTTATTATTGTAATCTCTTCATACTAACTATGTCGAGCACATGTATAACGGAACGCATGGTGTTCCACAGGGTTCAATTCTGGGGCCAATGCTCTTTTCTTGGTAGCTGCTGCCCCTGGGTTGCATCTTAAAAAAACAGAAAGAAAAGAAAAGAAAAGAAAAGAAAAGAAAACAGAAAGAAAAGAAAACAGAAAGAAAAGAAAACAGAAAGAAAAGAAAACAGAAAGAAAAGAAAAGAAACGAAACGAAACAAAAAGAAACAAAAAGAAACGAAAAGAAAAGAAAGAAAGAAAAGAAAAGAAAGAAAGAAATGTTCGATGAATACGCATAGGAAGCTGGTGGGGTTCACTACCTCCAACAAGGTGAAATTTCCCCAGTGTTCAATCAAATATGCAGTAAGCAGTGTTATTTTAACACTGTCATAGTTAAGTGTAGTTTGACAGAATTAAACGTTTAACACTGACACTAGTACAGAGTACTTTCAACACTACTCAGTGTTTACAAGTGTAGATTTTTTTTTAACACTATACAGTGTTGGAGTAACACTGGTTAAGTATGGAAAAAGTAACACTTTGAAAAGTGTCAGATTTACACTCATTGGTGTGGACACTTTTCTAGTGTTGGATTTAACACTCTCAGTGTTAAATCTCACACTGGTGATTTTGCTGTGTATTAAGTCCTTCCTCTCTTATTATTCTCACATCTTTAAAATCAAGCTATGATGTGCTCCAACACACAGACAAACCCTCACAATGAACACTTTGCGCCACATATTTAATCAAATCAACGAGCTACATTATGAATTTGCATGCTGCGTGGAAGCGAGTAACAACCGCGCCACCTCTTCCCTCCCAACAGCCTGATTATTACCGTAAAGCAATGAGTCAGTGATGATGTGTGTGCGTAAGCACGTGTGCCCGCAATTCACCTGCGCCTCTTAGCAAGGGCATTCTGCGTCATTGAGAGGCAAGCCGCGCGCTGGAAAACAACACCCGTGCGGCAAAGCCCAAACGGTAAGAAATACACAAAACATGGCTGCAGGTCGGGAGAAGCTTGATCGACAAAGAAACTCCCACTGCGACATCAGACACCCGGTGACACGCAGACACTCAAGCGTTCTCGTGCCATGCTCTGTTTATCAGGGCCGAGCCCATCCGTCAGCCCGGGCCGGTTGCCTGGGTAACCCCCCGTTATTATTCAAAGCACGGAGCTAGCGCGGGGAACTAAATGTGTGAGTGTTAGTCAGGTAGGGGACATTCCCCACTGGCTTGTACACAAAGTACACGTACGCACGCGCGCACACGGCTCTAACAGAGACAATTCCATTAAGGCGTGGCTGTTAAAATTCTCCCTTCCTCTTCCTCGTCTCGCTCCGACTGTTCGATTTTCATTCAGCTCAATTTCCCTCCATTTCATTCAAGCCTCGAAAGCCCCCCCCCCCCCCTTTCCCCGCCATTTTTCATTCACATCCTGCAGCCCGCTTGCTCATTCATAAACACCACCACAACTTACAGCGGCAAAAAAGAAAGAAAGAACAAAAAAGTAGGGAGGGGTGAGGAAGGAGGTGGAGGGAGGTGTGTTGCCCCTACTGACTTACTGACTGACTGCGGCTCGCTGAGGGCTCCTTGAAAAGCCTAAATATCCAATCGGGAGGCATGGAGTGTTTTTGGGGGGGGGAGTGCAGCTAAAGCTGAATTGAGGGTAGGGCTCAAATCAAACCATTCATTCGGTCGTCACCGCCGCCGCCATTCATTCAGGCAAGCTAGACTTCATTCACACGTTGAGGTTTCTGTCACGATCAAAATTGGGAGGCCATTGTGTCAAAAAAAGAACCCATATCATCGCCATTCCTACAATAACAAGTTAAGTAAATAGAAGATTCTAAATGAGGACTTTAATTATTAAGGGGGGAAATCCAGACCTATGCGGAAAACCGAAGAACTCGGTATGCTAACCTTGGCCGCAGTAACTGAAATCACACATTTCATCACTGTAGAGGAATGTTGCCCAATACTATTTCTTAGTATTGTTTTAACTGGGTCATATTGGAGGAGTTTCAAACATGAGCTGCCCATTTAAGGCCATACTACAGCATCTCAATTGAATGGACTATATGCCACGGAGGAGGCGGGACTTACGACTTGCGGGTTTTTACCCTTCAACTTTGTTTTCGTTTCCGGTTTGCGACGTGTGGGCCGCGTCCCAGTAGTTGCGCTTCCGCCTTCCCGGGTGCGAGGCTACGAGTGTGTAGTGTCTGCCTCAGTGTCCGAAGCATTTCAGATAGCCGAGACGCCCTCCCGCCGATGAGCGGGAGCGCACGGTTTGCGGGGCGCAAGGGGGGGTGGCCGGAAACGACGCTGATGTGTAAAACCCGGAAGTCGGAAGTCCGTGGCATCTACCCCATTGAAGTCCAGACTCATTCATGTCAGGCTGCTAGATATGAAAATGTAAAAGCAATTTAACATTCCACCTTTGATGACAATTATTGTAACATTAGCCGTTAGCTAAGGCTTGCTAGCTAAACAGTTTGTCGGTACGTCACTGCTTCTGTTTCTCAAATTTTCTGGATTAAATAAATGACAGTGAATCACAATGGAGGATCAAGCTGTTGTCAAATGTATAAAAGCTAATTCCATTGGGCAAGTTTCCCCAAACTTTGGGTCAAGGTGCAAAACAGGTCTGAGATCAGTTTCCATTTGGTAACCCAATTTAATCAAGTACTGTAAGCTAGTATCTGCTGTAGTTTTTTTGTTTGTTTGATTAATTATTGTTTGCCGTAATATACGGAGGCATGGAACGGGCAATGTGGCATAAACAGTTTTGCCTGGGCTAGGTTGCTTGAGCGTTCTGCAAAGTCGTTTGAACGTGGTGAAAGTCGTTCGAACATGATAAAGTCGTTCGAACGTATTGGGAGAATGTAGGCCAAATGTTAAAAATATAGCATTTTTTCCCCATAATACCGTGGGATATTTTGCCCATAATGCCATGGGGAAATTACACTACACATGCACAAGTCAATGCCCCGTGGCATTATGGGAAAATCTGTCATGTTTTTACAAATACGCTTGACGACTTTGCCAATACATTTGAACAAATTTATAAATACGTTTGAAAGGCTCTAGCAGTTTGAACGACTCTACCAATATGTTCGAACGATTTCGAAGTACGTTCGAACAACTTTACAAATACATTTAGAATGACTCTATAAATATGTTTGAAAGACTTAAAGCAATACGTTCAAACGACTTTATTGATAAATTTGAACGGGTTCATAAATATGTTTGAATGGCTTTGCCAATTCATTCGAATGACTCTACCAAGTCGTTCAAACAACTTTGTAGTATTTATGAACAACTTTACAAATACATTCGAAACATCTTTATAAATACGTTTGAACAACTTTACCAATAGGTTTGAATGACTTTGCAGTATGTTTGGAAAACTTTATCAATACATTCAAACGACTTTACCAATATGTTGGACCTACTTTATAAATACGTTCAATCGGCTTAAACCATACGTTTAAACAACTTTACAAGTAATACCTTTGAATGACTTTGTAGTATATTCGAACAACTTTATCAATACATTCAAATGACTTTGCGGTATGTCCGAATGGCATAGCCCAGTCAATATTGTTTACTCCACATTGACAGTAACATGCTTTTGTCGTAATACGAAAACGTTTGAGCGCTGTAAACATTCTTGCATCTCCGTTATGAGCACAAAATAAGACCGGAGGACATTTTCAGGGCTTGACGACTTTATTATAGTCCATTGACCACCACCCACCACCAAAGTAAGGAATGGTTGTAATGAAGCAGAGTTTGTGTGAAATGCCAGGGAATGTTGCTGGAGAACTTCATATAAGGCATGGTCAACATTAGGGGGGGGGGGGGGCACTGCAGAGAGGAACCAAAGCGCTGTAATAAAATCCTCGTGGCTCGACCTACATGTTGCGCCAGCTCTGAGCTCAGAGATTGACAGTAAACATGACTCTCCACTTCCTAACGCACATAAAGATATATTTGTGACACTTCTTCATATTTTGCACTATTTTTGGCGGCATGACAAATGTGTCTATTGACTACAAAGATTTGACAGCACATATACAGTAATCCAGTTCAGTGGTGGTTTTGTCCTCCAAAACCAATCTTTTGAATATCATTTGTCATATAAACAGTTACAATAAAATCATAATAAAATGACTGACCCAAACTGACCGACACGCCTTAACTGTCATTCCTGCATGAACACTGTCAGATGATCAAACAGAGATTACACGTGTCAAGTAAGATTTCTCAGTGAGCTTAACATTAAAGCCAAGCAGCAGCTAGTTGGACCGCAGTGAAAAGAGCCGCCCCAAACAATGTCATAAACACCTCTGCACCAGTTATTGCTGCTGAAGCTGGCGAAAAGCTGCCAGCTGTTACCCAAGTACACTGCTCCACATAAATGAAGGGAAGGCATCATCGGAATAGTGCAAGTCCACGCCACTCCCACTTCCAGGATGTCACGCCGTCCAGTTAGGAAGCAATAACCATTGTGAATCATTTTCATACACAACAGGTGGAAAAGAAGGTTTACCACGAGTGATAGCATGAGGCGGTAGCTGCAGCTCACATTCGTTTCCTCTGTAGTGCAGCTTCTTTGGTATCCATATGAGACTTGGCAAAAAAGGTTGAGCGCGTCTGCCAACGCGTGTCACGTGACACGTGTCAAGAGTGTGGACGAGATACCAGGAGACAGGTCAGTACACCAGACGGATGGTAACGACCTGAAAGCGGGACTGCTAACACTGTCAGAACTCTCCATATTGACCCCCCCAGCAGGCCACTTGTGGTCATGTTTCCGGCCAGGCTGTCAGAAACAGACTCTGTGGTGTTGGCATGAGGGCCGCAATTGGGGCCAGTACTCACAACCTGGCACTGTGCAACCCGATCGGCATTTTCCAGAGAACAACAGAAGTGGCAGATCGTCCACTGGCGCATTGTTGTCACAGATGAGAGCCAGCTCAAATCGAGGGCCTGATTTACTAACATCCCAAATAGCGGGCGCTAAATGTTTGTTGGAGACAGGAATAAAAATGGCTGCCGAACAGTATCAATCAATCAATCAATCAATCGTTATTTATGAAACACTTCTTACCAAAAAAAAAATACATCTCAAAGTGCTTTTCACGAGTTAAGAACAACCCAAACATTAAAGGATCTAAAATTGAACCTTGAGGCACACCGCATGTTACGTCATAGCTCACACTGAGGGCCTGATTTACTAAGATCCCAAATAGCGGGCGCTAAATGTGTGTTGTTGGCAACAGGAATAAAAATGGCTGCCTAACAGCATCAATCAATCAATCAATCAATCAATCAATCAATCAATCAATCAATCGTTATTTATGAAACACTTCTGTTGTTGGCAACAGGAATAAAAATGGCCTTACTAACAGTATCAGTCAATCTTTATTTATATAGTACTTCACACACAAAAATGCTCAAAGTGCTTTACAGGAGTTAAAATCAACCCAAACAATGAAGGACCTAAAATTGAACCTTGAGGCACACCGCATGTTATTTCCTAGACTTTTGAGCAGCATGTATCAAACATTGGTGGGTGCGTCAATTTTTTGAGCGTCTGTCACTTGGTAATCGCCAACAGTCGGGACACCCTTCCATCATCGTCAATCTGTCAGTATTTCAAACCGAACCGTCAATCCGTCATTCGTCGATTGCTCAACAAAATGAGCATCCGTCAATGTTTCTGTCATTCGAAGTGGACATCCGTCAATGTGAAGTCAATCGTCACCGAAATGAGACGTCCATCATTGATTGCTGAATTTATTGACGGATTACAGTACATTGACGGACGAAAACCCATCAATCGTCAACAAAATGGCTGTCCGTCATTGACGGATTGATGGAATGCCCACCCCTGGTGTCTAAATTACCATTAAAAAAAAATCCCAGTGAGCTTCTTTTTTTTTTTTTATTAAGAAAATAAGGCCAAAATTGTCTAAATGCAGGTTTTAATACCAAATATTGGAGAAAAAACAAAGACAGAAAACAAAAAGAAAGGCTTCTGTTAAGAAGGAAAAGGAGTCAAAACCTCCAGAGAGAAAGGAGGGAAGAATTTCCGAGAGGTTAAATTGTTGCTGGTACTCCGTAATGTTCTTTATCAAATGCACAGTAGTCGAGAGACCGACATAGACGTGGTTACAACAGCTGGCTGTGTGAGCTTTGGCTAATAAACGCTGCTTACATCACCCGCATGACACGAAGGAACCTAAGAAGAAGTGGCGGGCCAAAGAAGTCAGAGGCTGAGCTTAAAACAGGAAGCAAGATATTTACACCATTTGTGCACATGCGCAGGTAAGCGTTCTTGCCTGGTAGCAATTAGAAAGTTGGTAGGCAGGCGTACACGCAGCCAGGAGGACACCACGCACACACGCAAACAGCGGCGGACGGCAGAACCATTACATCATGAGCCTCGGGGAGCAAGACTCCCAACGCTGACCGCTGCGGCGGGGGCGGGGGGGGTGGGGGGTCATTACGTCAGATCTTAAAGAAGGAGCTGTGATTGGGTGGCAGGCAGCAACAGGGCACATACACAGGTCAGGTGGAGGGTCGCAGAAACGTTTGATGTGGCGACACAAACATCCACGGGCTTATCATGCAGCTGTCCCAGCTAGCAATCACCATTGTTAGGTAAAAAAAAGATGCTGTTATTATTATCTAGAGGAGGTGATGAGAAAAACACTGTTGTTACAGTAATATTTCTGTTAAGTGTACAAAGAGGTGGCAAAAGTACTCGCGCTCTGTACTTGAGTAAACGCAGAGGTGGCAAATCCAGGTCCAGAAAGTAAAACGCCTGCCACAGTTAGGCTTTAGCCCCGGGTCTTAGCTAGCTAGCTCCCATGGTGCTCGTTTACCTGCTAGGGTGCTAGCTAGCTAGCATCAGGGGCTAACGCCAAACGGTGGCAGGGTTTTTACTTTCTGGACCTGGATTTGCCACCTGTGAGTAAAAGTACAGATACTAAATCCCCAAAAATTAAAAATGGGGAAAAAAAGAGGCTTCAGTACAAGTAAATTGATTCAACTCTTGTGTGTAAGCAAATTAACTCATTCGCTGCCATTGACGGCTATAGACGTCAAAAATTCAATGGAACTATTTCTATTAGTTAAACATTTCTTTGCACTTTTTTTTAAACAAGAATATGAAAACCTAGATTTTTTTATTGTACATTTAGAACAGATATAAAATGTGGGATTAATAGTGAAGTCATGCGATTAATTACGATTACAAAATGTAATCGCCTAATTTATAATAATCATTTCTTCTTCTTTTTTTTAATCGCGTCAGCCGATTACATTTATTTAATTGTAATTAATTGCATGACTTCAATAGTTAACTCACAATTAATCACTAATCACTAACCACTAAAACGAATCAAACCTATACTGAAACTAAGCATATTAAAAAATAAAAATAATAAACCTGCTCTAAAATTTATGACGCCGTATTAAGGCCACGTATAAATATATATTTTTAAGAGGGCTGAGAAAAAAAACTTGCCACTTTATAAAGTCACAAATTTACACACAAAAAATTCTCGCAAATTTGCGACTTAATACAGTGGCAGATTGGCGAGAAAATAACTCAAAAACTTACAAGAAATACACGTAGCATACTACTCCACTGTTTGTGCCATTACTTTTCGGTCAGGTTTCCAAATAAGGAGATAGTTATTGCTTTAGCAGAGATTAACCAAACTATGTGTATTTCTTGTAAATTTTTGAGTTATTTTCTCGCCAATCTGCCACTGTATTACAAACTATTATAACCCTGGTTGGAAAACAGCGTAGCCTATCACTAACCTTTGCTAACGTAGCAACAAAGTCACAATTACAGTGAACATTTGTATGAAAAAAAACACTTGTCTGCCATAAATAAACGCCAGTGAGCGCAGCAGTAACTCTGTAACCTCAAAATGCCGTAAAGCCAGCGCCCCCCCCATAATACGAAACCCAACAAGGTCAATGTGTTTCATTTTAACAGCCCCGGACAAGTCCATGCACGAATGTATAAGGAGCCCGCTGAACTCTCTCGCACTGTCACCGTCCTCGCTATCCTAATAAAAACGACCTCTATTTCAGATGGCAACCAAGATCTGACTGCTTATTGGCCTCCCTTAAACGTCTCTTGAATGTTTGCACTCATCACACGCACGCATGCGTTTGCCCTCCTCTCCCTTCTCGCTGCCAAGTCATATCGTACTCCCCACCACCACCACCCCCCCTCCCCCTCCGGTGACACTAATTTATTGTGTCGTCTCCTCCGACCCAATGGTCTCTTCAGATTTACGGCCTTGACAAGCGAAAACGGCCCGTGAAATGCATGCGAGCGGGGGGTCGGCGCTTGTCCAACTTAGCGTGATGATATTTGAGTGCAGTTTAAGAGCTCCTCATGTTGGCGAGACACGTGAGCGCATCTTTACAGTAGGATTTCCCCCATATAGCCGGCGCAAACACGTGCCGGTGACAGCGGCGCGTGATTTCACCGTTTGCCCTCTGAGACGAGAGCTCTCAGGAGATGAAAATAAAAAAAAGGCTCGCTCTTTATTCTAATGAGCGGTGTATTGTGATGCCGCCCTGCCGCAGTGGATTGCAAATGAGGTTGTTCGTACAGCGGAGTCTGAGCCCACTCGCGCCAAACGTTGTAGGTGAGTCTGATGAACACGTCAGGGATCCGATTTCAGTTTCAAAGCTTTGGTTCTTTGAGGACCACAGAGAGAGCGGCGATTGCCCCATTTATCTCGAGTCTATCGAACAAAAAATTCCACACATCTTTGTTCAAATGCCAGTTTTCTTTTTTAAACTCGTTCACTGCCATTGATGGTTATAGACGTCGAAAATTCATTTGAACTATTTCTATTAGTTTTAAAAAAAAAATCCCACTTTTGTTAAGAGTATGAAAACCTAGATTTTTTTTTATTGTACATTGTGATTAATTGTGAGTTACCTAGTGAAGTCGCGCGATTAATTACGATTACACATTTTAATCGCCTGAAGGCCCTAATTTGTAATATTCTTTTTTTAATAACGTCAGGCGATAAAAAAAAAATATTGTAATTAATCGCATGACTTGACTAGTAAAATTTGGGATTAATAGTGAAGTCATGCGATTAATTACGATTAAAAAAAATTATCGCCTGACGCCCCTAATTTATAATAATCTTTTCTTCTTTTTTTTTTTAATCGCGTCAGGCGATTACATTTATTTAATTGTAATTAATTGCATGACTTCAATAGTTAACTCATGATTAATCACAAATTGTGTTTCTGTTCTAAATGTACAATAAAAACAATTCTAGGTTTTCATACTCTTGTTAACAAAAGTGGAAAAATGTTAAACTAATAGAAATAGTTCAAATGAATTTTGGATGTCTATAACCGTCAATGGCAGTAAATGGGAAGTCAACCCAAAAAAAACTTCTTGACAGTAATATGTTCGAGGCAGCCCCACTAGTCTAAATACGGTATTCTGGTTACTATTGCGTTAGTGGAATATGAGTTAAGCAGCAAAATCCAGCAGTTTTGATCAATATCAGAAGGCGGCCATTTTGCCACACAAGTGAAAATGACATCACAGTTGCTCAGGTCTCAGGTAACAACCAATCACAGCGCAGTTTCAGAAAACAGGTGAGCTATGATTGGTCGTTGCCTGAGCAACTGGGATGTCATCTTCATTTGACAGCAAGTGGCAAAATGGCCGCCCACTGAGATGGATAAAAACGGCTGGATTTTGCTTCATAACTCATATTCTACAAATGTAATATTAATCAGAATGTCATGTTTAGACTAGTGAGGTCACATGTTACATTATATTGTCAAGAAATGTTTAAGGTTGACTTCCCCTTTAAATGAATGAAACCAAACTAAATCATTTCGAACTTCTATTAATGTGACTTTGTAACATGTACAACTAAATTGAAAAAAAAAGGAAATATTTTAAAGAGGGTAAGTAAAAACAAATAACTGAAATGTGGTTGCAGAAGTGTACACACCCTTTATAATCCTTTTCAAACATGTACGTGTAAATGTGTAGCTCATGATTGGGTGAAACACTGTGAAATTTTCTTATGTTGCTTTGTTTGTTGTTTTATATGTTTTAGATATTTTGTCTTTATACATGTACTTTTATTATCAGTCTGTTTTTACTTTATATAGATGTTCGAAATAGAATTGGCTGTGTTCAGAATTAACCAATCACAATCAAACTCATGTTAAATGGGGTCAGCGCAACAGGGATGTACTTTTAAGTCAAGTTAGAGTTACAAAAGGTCAAGCAACAGCGCCCCTGCTGGATGCACTCAAGTACTGCACTCCCTTTGACCTAAACTGCTTCCAAGACACTTCAGCAATCCATTCGGCTTTTACAAGTCCCAAGATGAAAGCATATGACCACGAATTGGGCATTTCCATCCCTCGTCTGCTGGATTGCGATACGACGTGCGTGCGTGCGTGCGTGTGTGTGTGTTAGCCAACCGAACGTAGCATTGCACCTGTTTCATGGGAAATCGCTTGTGTGCTTAAGCGTAATCTTCGCTAACTAACCAAGCGAGCTTGGCAGAGGGCACTCGCTTACAAGCTACAGAAATTAGACATCATGTCAGAGTTGAGGACCAGGCAAATCCCTATTAAAAAAAAAAAAAAAGCATGGACCACCACAGCCCTCTATGCTTGTGTGACGGTATGACAGGTAAATAACAGGAGAGTATAGGCAGTAATAAGGCATTTAAGAGTGGCAGTGTCAAACAAGTCTAGAGCTGGATGGAAGAGCAAAGGGGACGTTTAGGGTCAGTAAGGACTCGCTAAGCGACACCGTCCGCCAGCCCTCCGACTGTCATCACGTCACATCAACAGCCATTCTATTTTGCTGCAATTCCGTGCTAATTAATCCAGCAGGCAAAACACTCGTCATGTTTCAAATGTCTTTTTGGAGCTTGGCTTTCAGAGCTGAGCGGCTGCAGTTCATTTTTAGGGAGACACTGCCACCTGGTGGCTGTTGGTTAACAATTGCTCTGGTACTTCTGTGCAGTAAAAATAAATAAAAAATCCAGGCTATTTTGACAAATGTTATTTCTATTCTGATAAAAAATTTGTGTCTGTTATATGCTAAAAAAAATTATCTGATAAACAATTTATGTACCTATCCCGTACGGTATTATTATTAATGTCATTTTGATTGATGAGGTAAACATGAGGTATAAAAGTTCTTCCGATATGCTTAAATTAAGTTGGGGGGGAAAAAAGAGGATCAATTAAGATGCCCTTACATGTGGGCGATGAAAGCTACAGTATTTTTGCATAAATGGATGCTTAAGACAAACCAAAATGTTTACACTTATGCTTGAATAGGATAACTTTCTATTAAATTACTCCCAGTTGCCAGTAATTTGGCAGATTTTCAAATTCCATGTTAATTTACCAATGAAATTTTACCATAAAAGTTGCAGAATTTGACTGGAAAGTTTCCACCTGTAGATTAAATGAAAGGACTTCATTTCATATAATTTAATTCCAATAGTTTAGAATGTTTCCAAATGTTTCCATGTTAACTTACCAATGAATTTAAAGCTACTGAACGGAGAATATTTCATTTCGAATAGCTACTGCCACCTGCTGATGAAAAATGAAACTGCACATACAGTTCTTCACATACACGCCACACACATGACGTCACATCCGCAGACAGAGCGCGGGAAATTCTAACCCGAATCCAATCTGAAATCTATTGGCCAGAGGCTTGCAGGAGTACCCATTGTTAATCTACTAATTAGACAGCATTTCACTCATAAATGGTCAAATAAAAAGCTTATTGTAAAGCTATTTTGGGGGGGAAAAGTTCCATATTGCAAATTAAATTTATTGCAATTTATTTGAATTGAATTCAATTTAACTTAATTCCAATACTACAATTTGGAATACTTCTAAATGTTTCCATGTTAACTTGCCAATGAAAATTAACCATCAATTTGACAGAAATTCACTGGAAGGTTTTCACCTGTAGACTAAACGAAAAGTACTAACCAAGCACAAGAATGGAGTCACCTCTCTTGATGTGTTTTTTTTTTTTTTCAAGAGAAGCCAGAAGTTGGAGAAGCTGCCTGGCCAGTCGTAAGATTCTTCCACTTTATACCTTTCATCCTAATGGTCCACATCTTTGTATCGCAGGTGACCCATACGTACTTCCTGTGGCAAATAAAGAAATGTCGTTATTGTTTCACAAACCTTGTTTCACAAACCTTGTTTCCACCTCCTTTTTTTTTCTAACGTTATTAATGTCAAATTGTTTTTGTGTGTTTTTTTTTGGGGGGGGGGGTGTTCTCTATCCCCTACGCCCTGTTGTTTTTCCTGGAAATGGAACACTGAATGTTTATCAACGAAAAAAAGAAATAAAGAAAAATACATTGAGGTAAATTCAACTTCTACAGTAGGCCTATGTTGGTTTTTGCTAACATAATCATCACAGTCGATTTAAAACACATTACAAAGGAGGTATAAAGGTAAGCTACAATGTATTTGCTTGTCGAAGCTGTACCTGAGTGTTAAAGTGTTTACTTACTTCAAAAGTCGATAGCACTTAAGCCTCCTCGAGTCTCGACTAAATTCGTTGAATGTTCCCGTGTTAGCTGCAATCAAAGCAACGACGAGAGCAGTGTTCGCAAGGCCTTCTGGGAAATGTAGGCTCGTAAGGAGCACCAGCAGCTATTGAACATGATTAAAATCAAGTATTATTCCGATTATCCACCCATTAATTGGATATTAAATTGGTTTGGCGTTAGGTGCATGTGAGGTACAGCCTGGTATTTATTTATTTTTTACTGTAATGATTAATAATGATTTTTAAATGAGTGTAGCTGACTTTTGTTATAACTTTGGTTAAAAAATATATATATATACAAAAAGTAGGCCTATATACTCGAAGTACACAAGAAAACGCAGAGAATGGAGCCACTATATGTGTACAATACTGATATTTATGTTATGTTCTTATTGTTGCTTTAGCGTAGGCGTGTTTCAATCTACATACATTTTCGCTTTACGTCGCCGTCGTATGAACGTTCCATCGTAACGAGAGGATCCTCTTTACAGTACTGTGTGGTAGTGCCATTCATCTCCAGCAGGTGGTGGTGTCACACAATAATAAGAGTAATTTGCCCTGTACGTATTATTAATATTTATTGATCATAGGACAATTTAGAGTGTTCAATGAAGCTAGCGTGTATTGTTTTTGATTATCAAGCATTTTACACAGAACAGTTCTTGCATATTTTTCTCTTAATTCAAGCCCTTTTTCGTATTTAAATACAATAAAATATATATGTATAACTTTACTGAAGTTGCAGTAGTAGTTATGAGTACGTTTATGTTAAAATAATAAATAATTATATAGATATAGTATTGAAATATTCGTCCTCTATTGGCAGATAAAATTAAGTGATAGGCTATTTCGTTACTTTTTTCTTCTTCTTCTTTTTATTTAATGTTTTCTCCTCTGCGTGCATGGTCGACGTGCTGCATCAAAATTATGTAACGTGAGGAGATGCACAAGATTATTTCAGGTTCAGGACTGATTATCACTGAGTGAACTCCAAGACTTTAATGGTGCATGTGAACAAAAGAAAAAACCTTCAGTGAATGTCGGATTTGGAAGGATCGGCGGATTTTTTTTTTTTTTGCGCGGATCCCTCTGCAGAGTGGAGGCACCATATGAGAGCACGTGAGAGGTGCGCTTGATCCCTGCTGTCACATGGACCCTTTCAGAACCCCACAAGCGGACCGAGAAGGAGCAACACTCTCATTTTGAATGTAAGCCTGCTTTATCTTTCCCTCCTCTTTTTTTATTTTTTTTTTTTTTTCTTCAAGTGAAAGGGCGGCAATGTCTTGGCCGTGCATCAGCAGAGTGTGCTGCCTGGCTCGGTTCTGGAACCAATTCGACAAATCGGACCTTTCCGTGCCGCTCACCATCCAGAACTACTCGGACATCTCCGAGCAGGAGGTGCGATCCGTCACCAAGCAGGTATCCTGCCCGCCCTCGGTCCCCGGACCGCGAGGAGCTGGCGGCTCTCCGACCCGGGGCTCATTCAGGGCGCGGAGGGAGCCCAGCTACAAGCCCCGCGAGGACTACCAACCTCCGGGGGTGCCTTTCCCCAGCGTCACGCAGTATAAACAGGACTATAAACCCTGGCCCATCCCTAGGAAGGACCACTATCCTTGGATTAGTCATGGGGGCGGCCCGGGGGGAAGGTTGGAGGTGAAAGAGGAGGACAGGAGCAGCTCCTACAGGTAGCACACAAGTCGCACCCACAGCACTTGACATGGTTAAGTTGGGTCCATGATATTTTGTAGAGATTTTTTTTGTTGCTGTTTCTCCAGCCCCCGAATGAAATTTGAAATAACTGTCGATATTCATTTCCCCCCCATAATTTAACATTTTACATTGACATTAAAAAAAATTATATTCTTCCAACTTTGTGCATGGGACCGGTTTCCGAAATGAAAGCGTATAATCCCTTATTGCCTAAAAGACAATAACCCACAAAGTAGCAGCCATTTTATTATTTATCTATATTTTGAAGCTTTATGCATAATAGCGCGACAAAATATGCATGTGAGGTGCAGGTATTATATTTGTCCACTTGGGGTCACCATTCTCACGTTCTACACTGTAGTATCTGTGACTTTGAATGTGCATGGCTTGAAAAGGTGAGGTATGCCCTGTTAAGTGATGTAGAAGAATAGAATTGGCTGCTAGCTGGCTAATGTGTTAGCTATTCTGCGTGTAGAGTGCCTCTGTGCGAATGTCACTTTTGTTTTTTGTCACCATTTGTTAAAAAAAAGCGGACCGGCATCTGTGTCTAATCTTGACCAGCTATGGAGAGATTACAATTGGTGCTCAACTATATTAAAGTAGCAAACTAAATATAAGATAACAAAATGAATTAAATTATTGCACTTTACATGATGTAGAAGTATAGAATTGGCTCAGGTCAACGGCTAGCTGCTAACTGGCTAACTTGTTAGCTAGTCTGCGTGTTGAGTGCCTCTGTGCGAATGTCACTTTTGTTTTGTTGTTTTGTCACCATTTGTTAAAAAAAAGCGGACCGGCACCTGTGTCTACTCTTGACCACCTATGGAGAGATAACAATTGGGCCACATATAAAAAAAATAAATAAAATTAGAGGGCGAGGACAATATTCAGAGAAAAAAACTTTATAAAGTGGCAGATTTGCGACTATAGAGTGGCAGATTTGCGAGAAAAAAAACTCAAAAACCGAAGAGAAATACACATAGCGTACTACTCGACTGTTTGTGCCAATACTTTTCAGTCGGGTTTCCAAATAAGGAGATAGTAATTGCTTGAGCATAGATTAACCATGTCATGTTAAGCATTCGCTCTTTGAACCGTTATGATCCACACCCGGACGATCAAGCATTTAAAGTTAATTCGTTAAAATGTATATTTACATTTCCAGAATTATTATTTACATATTCATACATTTTGGTATTTTTTTGTACAAGTATCTAAAATGATGTGTCGAATTTGCTGCTCTCCGTCATTCACTTGCATTTACCTAAAGTACGCTAGCATCTGATTGGATAGTGTTTAGTCAGCTGATAGGGGATCAGGAAGTGTTGTCGCTCTGGCTGCGGTGAATGACGAGTAAAGTTTTAATTTAAGAATGAATCCGTCTCCAACCTGCCTTTTCATTTTATAAACAGTGTCCCATTAACCAACAACGAATCCTCACATGATTAGACTATGGCTACGCTACGTGTATTTCTCGTAGGTTTCTGAGTTTTTTTCTCGCAAATTTGCTACTTTATAAACTCACAAGTTTGCGAGTTTTTTTCTCGGAATATTGCCCCCGCCCTCTACAAAAATATATATTTATACGTTACCCTAATACGCCGTCGTACAAAATAAATTAAATTAAATTAAATTATTGCACTTTATCTTCATTTTTACTGGTTTATGCTAATTGCTACAAAAGTCGTAACATTAGTCCATATGGGAAAATCACCGCATAATCCTGCGACAAAGTCAAAACTCGTGAATGTAAAATTAGAGCATGCGCCATTAAGCCATTTCTTCTACAAAAACGGCAAAGTTGAAGCTGCTAGAGGACCAGCACTTTAATTTCTTCCAGTTTCACTACTGTCCCAATACTTTTGTCTAGATTGTATACCTACCTTGTGTTAAATTGGTCTAATTTGGTAATATTGCCTGTAAAAAAATAAATAAAAAAATAAATAAAAAAATAACGTTGCTTTCGTGGTTTCAAAACCTTCATTCTTTTAATAAAAGCAAAACAAAAAAGGCAGGAAAAGCCTACTAGAACAGCTCAACTTGATTGTGAGTTAATCAACCTTTGTGATGCATCACTTTTCCCCCTCAGACAAGAGTGCAAGCCATGGTTGAAAAGCAGCAGGAAACAACCTTCAGACTCCTCCCACTCCCCGCTCGAGACCAGCTACCAGGCTGCCTACAACGGCGAGGCCCACCGGTCCATAGGGCCCCACCAGGGGGGCATCGCCTCTGCGAGCTCCAACATACAGCCCGCCTCGGTCCCCCGGCCCGTCCTGGTGCAAGCCGGCCCCTCTTGCAACCCGCTCGTTAGGCACGGCGTCGTCCAGCATGACAAGACTGAGCTCAGCGCGTCAACCAAGGCTCAGGTGAGACCGTGAGCATACTCGGCCAAGTCCCGAAGTTTCTTCATTGTTCTCCATCTTTAAATTTTGACACCTCAGGATGATTTCACGCTGTCGGGACACCCCAGAGTAGTGATGCGGCAGCGTGTCTCTCAAAGTGACCCAGCGCTTTAAACGAGGCCGCATTAGGTAACACGTTTGGTTGACCTCAATAGCGCACGCTTTGAGACAAGATCAGGAAGAAAGCAGATATTCCTTCGAGTGTGCTTTAAGGTCATATTCACTGAGAATATTAGGAGGGCTCAATGTCTGATACAGCAAAGTGTACTAATTGTGGACATATACTGTAAATTTGCACGAGTAAAATTAAACGGCAAAATACAACACAAGATACATTTAATAGAGAAGTCAACCCCATTTTTTTTGACAATGTTTTCTTTTCTATTTTCTTTGAGAGAGCTCAGTATTGTTCATTTGGTAATCTTACCGATTCAACATGTCATCATTATTGCTCTCTCTCTCTTTTGTGTGTGTGTGCTTGAGTGTGTGTGTGTGTGTGTACGTGTGTGCATATGTGCGTGCGTGTGAGTTTGTGCTCATTAATTCACCTGAAACCTATTAAAAATCCCATACCCTTCACCTAAACCGAATCCCGACTCCCGAAGTTGTCAGGAGACCCGAGGAAGGATCAAAGAAAAGAAAGAAAAGTGAAATCTAGCACCGACCAGACATCACCTACAACCCACCGGGTTACCAACCAGAATCTTTCACCAACCCCAGAAGCATATAAATTCAGACAAATTAGGGAGACATCAAGAGACCAAAGGAAAGACTAAAGAAAGGAAGGAAGGATAGATTAAGCAGAGTGAGATCCACAGACATCAGCCTCCACCGATTCAACGGCCAGAAGAAGAAGCAGATTGTGTTTGAAATTTGATAGATGCTGGTGTGGTGGATCTGGCATGCATGAAAACCTCCACCAAAGACGGTAGCCGTCGAGCCCGGCCAGGACAGGGCAAGCACAACTCCCCAGGGTCCCCCAGGCTGGGGCCACCGGCCAGAGAGCAAACTCAGGAGCCCAGAGCGCCCCAACACGGCCCGCGCCCCCAGCCCAACGCAGCAGAACGGGGCACGGCGGGCCCACCAGCCACCCCACCGGCCCACAGCCCCCGCTCCCCCCACCCACACCAGACACCCACCACAGCTCAGCTCCCAGACACCCCCAAACAAGCCTAAAAATATGGGGGCGAGGCGGGGGAACAGATGGGGGACCACAGCACTGCTTAATACTGCGGTCTACCCTAACCGATGGCTCCCCACCCCGACTCACCCGCCCCACCTAATTGTGGGATGCATTAAAATTGGGGGGGAGTTGCAGGGCGAAGACTGTGTCTCCACCTTATCTCGCCCCTCCAAGGAGTGTGTTATGTGCCCTATGTTTCTATTTACAAAGTGTATCGTGCAAAACTAGTGGAGTGAGTTAAGAGGAGCGACCAGCGGGGCCCCTCCCAACCCGGCGGGGGCAGGAGGCGCACCCTTATTACATTAGTTGAATATAAATGAAGTGAAAATTACTTCAATGTTGCTCAGGTCTCAGGTAATAACCAATTACAGCCCATCTTCAGAAAACAGGTGAGCTGTGATTGGACGTTGCCCGTCGACAGCAAGTGGCAAAAGGGTTGCCTCCTGAGACGGATAAAAATGGCTGGATTTTGCTCCATAGCTCTTATTGCACAAATGTGATATTCATCAGAATGTCATGTTTAGACTAGTGCGGTCACATATAACATAATATTGTCAAGAAATGTTTAAGCTCGACTTCCACTTTAAATGAAAAACATACACTGTACATGTACTGTACTTCCAGATAACAGTGAAGGCTTCAAATATCACACTCCGACCTGGTTTTGAGCTACGTGCTATTCCAAAGAAGCAGATGTGTACGCTCAAATTGAAATTTGAACAGCAGACAAAGCTGAAATAATGGATAAGAAGGTGACAGGATTTGTGTGCCAAGCTGGCGATTCATTAGTGCATGGACAATGTTCCAGATTAGATTGGGATAAAAACTCCCACCCGACCCGACGTGGGCTGGCTGGCTAGCTGCTGTCACATTGGTCTACTATCTGTGGCAACATAAAACTGTGAGGAATCTTTTAAAATTTCATTAGCCTAATAGCATAATTTCTTGAGCCATTTTATGAATAATTTGCGGAAAACAAGAATAAAACAACACATTTCCCCAGAAAAGAGGTCAGTTGCCTCGATTCGATTTTTGGGGATTACAATGACCTGGATGGCTGAGAATCATCAATATAACAAACACATAATGTTTGTTTGGTTTTGAAACTGTATAATGGAAGAGGATTAGGGCCAGGGAAGAAAAAAAAAAAAGGTTGGCAGGATTCTCACGTCAATCTCAGAATTCTTACTTTAACTCATTCACTGCCATTGACGGTTAAAAACGTCCAAAATACATTTGAACAATTTCTATTAGTTTAACATTTTTCCACTTTTGTTAACAAGAGTATGAAAACCTAGAATTGTTTTTATTGTACATTTAGACCAGAAACAAAATTTGTGATTAATCGTGAGTTAACTATTGAAGTCATGCAATTAATTACAATTAAATAAATGTAATCGCCTGACGCGATAAAAAAAAAAAAAGAAGCAAAGATTATTATAAATTAGGGGCGTCAGGCGATTACATTTTTTAATCATAATTAATATAGTATGAAAAGCTAGAATTTTTTTATTGTACATTTAGAACAGATATAAAATTTGTGATTAATCGTGAGTTAACTAGTAAAGTCATGCGATTAATTACGATTAAAATTTTAATCACCTGACGGCCCAAATTTTTAATAATCTTTTCTTCTTTTTTTTTTTAATTCATTGGCAGCCATTGACGGCTATAAACGTCGAAAATTCATTTGAACTAAATTCTATTAGTTTAAAAAAAAATCCACTTTTGTTAACAAGAGTATGAAAACCTAGAATTTTTTTCATTGTACATTTAGAACAGATACAAAATTTGCGATTAATCGTGAGTTAACTAGTGAAGTCATACGATTAATTACAATTACAAAATGTAATTGCCTGCCCCCCCTAATTTTGTACAATTTTTTAAAATGAATTTATGGCAGTGAATGAGTTAGAGGTCAGAATTTGTATTTAATCTCAGGATTTTGAGTTTAAAGTGAGAATATAAATAGTACTAATAAAGTCAGAAATCTGAGATTAAAGTCAGAATAAAGTAAAGAATTTTGACTTTCAAGTGACAATTCTGAGATTAAAGATAGAATTCTCATTTCAAAGTGAGAATTCTGATATGGAAGTCAAAATGAAAGTCAGAATCCTAAAGTTTAAATCAGAATAGTGCCAACCTTTTTTTTCTTCTTCTTCTTCGGCTTCCCCCTTTAGAAGCCACACACATTCAAAGTCACAAATACGACGGCGAAGACCATGACGATGGCAATGCCAAATGGAAAAAAATATCTCCTCTTCACATGCACGTTTTGTATTTGGTATTGTTGTTTTACAATGCAAAACTTTTTTTTTTTTATCAGCTCACTCAATTAATCTGTCTTAATTGGTTGAATACTCGATTCTTAAAATATTCAATAGCTGCAGTCCTACGCCAAAATGTATTTTCCCCTATACTTTAGCACATGTTCAAACTTTGCATAACGTTACAATAGATTATGATAACATGAAATGTACTTTTTAGCAAATAAAACCACTGGCTCGCTTTCTCGACCACTTAAATGATCCGCCATGATGGTACTTGGAGAGCTACGTATTTTTATTTAGGTGGCACTTGGTTCAATTTGAAGATGGACCATAGTTTATAACGTTTTGCCGGCGTGCACAATTCTCTCCGCGACGTTCGATCAAACGCGCTGTAGGCGGTGTGACGGAATGAACGAGAGGGAGGTCAACGGCAGGGCACACACTCTATTAATCGGAGTGGCCCGGTTAGCGAGGGTAAGCGGTGCAGACGAGGCCGCGTCCCATCACTTACTTCATCATCGGCGGAACGTTTGCGAGGTCAGCTCTCATTGGCTCACAATCTGTTTTGGAGTTCATCCCAAAGGTGTTTCAGAAAAAGGGCCTCCCCTCTTAAACTGTCTTACGAACATGGATGAAGCTGAAAGTCCCAAATGAGTGGCCGCAATTAAAATCTGACCTTGATGACGACGCCATTAGGCAGACGTGAATCATCACATCAGGACTTTGATGCCTTTCTCTGTTGGAACTTGTTGATGACACAATAAGCGGGAAGTAAAAAAAGCTTATACATTTGACAAACAACAGACAATAGTGTCGTTATCCTTAACAACCATGCCCAAAAAATTGTCAAGTATATAAAAGTATGCCTCAAATGAGTGAAAAATTAAGTCCCAGCTCTCAAACGCTGTAGAATATATCCCACAAGGTCGCTAGCCACCAGCTAAGCTAACAGCTAAGCTAAGTTGTGGGCTGCGCCGAATAATCACTGATTCAACTTAAGGCGCTGAAGTTTATATATATATATATATATGATATTTAGCATTTTCAGGAATATCGGCATCGGCCATTTTTACAAATCTGAAGGCCGATAAAGCTGCTATCTCTCTGAGCGGCGAATGTTTGCAAACTTAGTGAATTTTGTATTTCTTCAGGGTTCGTAAAATGTTGCAAAGATGGTCACAGAAAATTTTTACTCGCCAAAAACTGGTTTTCTTGTCACAAAGAAATTTTGAACATGTTCTAACTAATTTTCCTTGTTCGTGAACGACTTTTGAAACATTTGACGAACACTGACGAGAACCCAAAATTTGCTATGTTCGCAAGCACGGAGATTTAGAGCAATTAAAAACGGGGTTCATTTCATGGAAATTTTTATGTATATATTTATATAAATGTCAGTGAACTTGAGATGCTGCATTTTGCTTTTGTTAAAAGTAAAGTAAAAATAAGAAAAAGAAAAATATTTAAAAAAGTTATATATTATGTTAACATTTTGGAAAACTATTTACTATAGAAAAATTATTCACTTTTTGTTAAAATTTTGAAACAAAGCAGTCTATTTGCTGTATTAAATTATATATATATATATATATATATATATATATATATATATATATAGAGAGAGAGAGAGAGAGAGAGAGAGAGAGAGAGAGAGAGAAATTAAAAGAATATGTTGAAAATTTGAAAAAGTAGTTTTAACAAACATGCTTTTTTTTTATTTTGATGCTAATATTTTTTATTTTACTGCAAAAGAATATCGGCTCCAAATATCGGTTATCGGCCTCCTTGCCTACTAATAATCGGTCTATTACTAATTGTGAGGAAAGGGGACTCATGCTGGAGTCTGGACAGACTGTTTTAGCCATTGACCAAAAGAAGAAAAAATAATAATAATAATTTAAACAAAAAGAATGCGGAAAACAGAAATTGTGAAAAAAAAAAATTCCAACGCTTCTTCTCTGTTGACATGCAGCAGGAAGTACAATAAACCCTGACTGTTAAACTTATCCAGCCAATCAGAAGCCTGGACAGTCATTTCCTGGAAAAGAGACCAGAACCAGAAGGAGTTACTCTTGAAAATGTAAATCATTCAAGTGAAATAATATAAAATACCGTTGTAGGAGCTTCCCTTGAACAATTTCTATTAGGTTAACATTTTTTTCCCACTTTTGTCAACAATAATTTTTTTTATTGTACATTTAGAACAGATATAAAATTTCTGATTAATCGTGAGTTAACTAGAGAAGTCATGCGATTAATTATGATTTAAAAAAATTAATCGTCTGACACCCCTAATTTTTATTCATATTTTCTTTCTTTTTTAAATCGCGTCAGGCGATAATTTTTTTAAAATTGTAATTAATTGCATGACTTCAATAGTTAACTCACAATTGATCACAAATGTTATATCTTCTAAATGTACAATCATTTTTTTCTAGGTTTTCATACTGTCGTTAACAAAAGTGGGGAAAAAAATGTTCAACTAATAGAAATAGTTCAAATGAGTTTTTGACGTCTATAGCCGTCAATGGCATTGAATGAGTTAAGCGGTTGCGGGTTTGAACCCCAACCCCAACTTCAACATGTTCTCCCTGTGCTTGCGTGGGTTTTCCTTCCACATGCCAAAAACATGTCAGGTTCAAATAAAGGCTCTAAATGTGGGTTCACCTTTTTTTTCTTGTCCTGCTCTCTTGGTCTATCTGCAGGCCTCGTGACAGGCTTTCGCTCTCATTGTTTCTCTGGCTTGGACCTCGTCCCCGTTCCCACGCTGCCCGGGAACACACAAGGGCATCCCCGTGCCAATTTGGCAAAAGGGGAAAGGCAAAATAACGGTTTGGGTAAAGCCAGCAAATTTAGAATGAAGTAATGAGGTACAAAAAAACATTTCATCAAAATATTCATCCATCAAGCATTGTAGTCATTTTGTCATGACATCATGCTTCCACTTTTGTGGGAACACAAATTTCTTATTCAGCGTGACTGTTTCATCATAACAGCATGGTTGGACGATAAAGTACAAAAAACAAAAACAAAAACATTAGAAGCTCACTAAATGGTCCTTGGCTTACAACAGAGTTACGAATTTTACTAACCTATGCTCACACAGTATAAAAGTTAAAATAACAAAACATATTTATATTTAAAAAATGTTTTTAGGCCATGAATCTACTACTTTTCATACCTACAATTATTTTATATACATTTAGAGCAGATAGAAATTTTTGATTAATCGTGAGTTCACTAGTAAAGTCATGCAATTAATTATGATTACAAATTTTAATCGCCTGACGCCCCAAATTTTCAATAATGTTTTTTTTTAATTCATTCACTGCCATTGACGGCTATAAACGTCAAAAATGTATTTAAACTATTTATATTAGTTAAAAAACAACAACACTTTAGTTAACAAGAGTAGGAAAACCTAGAAAAAAATTGGGGGGCACATTTAGAACAGATATAAAATTTGGAATTAATCGTGAGTTAACGAGTAAAGTCATACGATTAATTATGATTACAAATTTTAATCGCCTGAAGTCCCAAATTTTAAATAATGTTTTCTGTTTTTAATTCATTTACTGCCATTGACGGCTAAAAACGTCAAAAATTAATTTAAACTATTTCTATTAGTTTAACATTTGTTTCCACTTTTGTTAACAAGAGTATGAAAACCTAGATTTTTTTTTTTGTACATTTAGAACAGATATAACATTTGTGATTTATCGTGAGTTAACTAGTGAAGTCATGCGATTAATTACAATTAAAAATGTTCGTCGCCCCTAATTATTAATAAAACAATTTTTTTTAATGAATTGATGGCAATGAATGAGTTAATCAGAATGCCGTGTTTAGACTAGTGAGCGCGCATTGAATATATGATTGCAAAGCCAGTTTTTCTGGGCTCGCAATCACTTGTCATTGAAATTTGATGTATCATAAAGTGGTATCGAACGTCCCTCGTCATGATGGTGGTACTCGGAGAGCAACGTATTTTTGGAGGTGCAAAAAAGTTAGCAAGAGGAATGCGGATCAGGATCATGTGGAGAGGAGAGGCAGAGCAAGCTGCTGCATTGAAAGCACAAAAGATGAGGGTTTGTGTGTTTACGCACACGACACACGCGCACACGCTCTTGCTTTTTATCATGCCTTCCCTCACCACCCACTCAAGGGCTTCCGGGACCGCGAGCCCACCACGCCGCCTCTCTGATGCTCACATAAAAAGAATCGGCAGCAATGAAGTTAAAATAACTTTGACCCAATTTGACAGTGACAGAATTTGATCATCCCTAGAAGAAAGGAGAATATGGCCGATTGGAGCGTCTTGATGTTTTGTGGCGTTCTCCAGCAGGAACATCTGGTGAGGACCAAGTTGCCACCAAACCCTTCTGCCGTTTTCCAAAGCGGATCGCGAGCTTTTTAACGTCGGACAGAAGAATGTCTTCAGAGATCTATGCAAGGGAACGTGTCGGGAGAGACCCCTGCAGAGCTTATTGTAAGATGATGACATCACATGGCGACCCCTCCCCCTTAAAAGTCTGCACCAGTTGCTATGGAATTGAATATGCATGTGAGTGGCTAGCTTGTTTTGTTTTTACAGCACAAGAAACCGAAACTGTGTTTCCTGTATAAAAAAAATGTGTGTATGCTCTTAATTTTGCTTGAGGTTTAAAAAAAATCTTATTTCGTTTGTTTGGAAACTTATTGTAAAAATATGATTTTGTAAATCTATTGATACTAAAATGTAAGTATGTTGTGAATGAAATAAAAAGGATTACCGACCGGTAGGTTCTTCTGAGCACTTGTCCTCCGATGTATTTTTTTCCCAAGTATTGCTTACAGTAAACAGATTGCTTTGGTAAGTCAAAGCCATGACTTAATCCCCAAAAAGCCATGAAGTGGATGAAAAAGTCTACACACCCCTGTTCAAATGCCAGGTTTCTGAAAAAAAAAGTGAACGTAATAAATCATCAAATCAACTTTTTCCACCATTTAGATAGCCTTTAAATCCATCTCAACAGAAAAAAAAAATCGAATCGATTTTCCTGTTGAGCGTGATATCGATTCATAAAACCATGAATCGATTATTTTAATATCTCTTTTTTTCTGATAAATTAAGAAAGAAAATAGAATTTTAAAGGCCAACATTTTTTTGTATCTTACTGTTTTATTGAAATTTACTGTTCACAGGAATTCAAAAGTATTTTCTTACATTTTAGAAAGATTTGACTTCTTGCACTTGATGACAATTCAGAATCTTTTTCATTTATATTTAATATATTGATGTCAATGTTTGTGTCGCACTCAAGTGATTATAACGTGTTATTTTCATTAATTCATTACCAGTTACTGCCTCTGCAAAATTTTATTTGGAATTTAATGTTTGTAGAGCTTTCTTTTAAATCATGTTACATATACATAATAAACTAAATATCGGATTGAACTGAAATTAATTGAATCAAATCAGGGGGAAAAAAATTGAAATTGCATCGAACTGAAATCTTGTGAATCAAAATCGAATCGATTCGAGGAAATTGAAATTTGAATCAATAACCAGCCCGACTGCTAACTACTCCTAATATGAACTGTTCATAATTCCTTCCCCATGCTTCACTCACTGTTGGTATGGTCTTCTTTTGGTATTGAGTGATGTTGTTTGCAATAAACATATCAGACCATAACACATTTTCCCACATGAGATTTTTCATTCTAGTTAAATGCAACCCAGGCTGAACTTTTTTCCCTAAAAAATGTATGGACGGTGTTGACAGCATCACGCTTTGGGGCTGTTTTACTTGAGCCGGAACTGAACTGGGGAAACTCAGACGGAGGTAGAAGAAATCCTAAACCGTTGCAAATAGCAGTCCCTAGTGTAGCAGGAAAACATCATTAACAACAATGTAAACATAATTAACAGCTAATGAGTAAAGATTTGTGCACCCCAGTGTGACATTAATCAGACGACACACATTAGAGAAACAACTTTGCACATCATTCTGTGGTTCTGAACCTGGGTTTGATCGAACCCCAGGGGTTCGGCGGAAGTCAAGACACACACCCGACTCCAATGATTTGTGATGCTGGCCATCATTGGCTGCAGGTGATCACACCAAATTGCTCGGCCCATCTGTGCTGCGGGGAATTTGGTTCTCTCAGTGGTCAACTTGCGGCTGGCGTGATGGTATGTCGTGTGATTTCTTTAATATTGTAAATGTAATCCCATCATACTATGTCAAGCAAAAAAAAAAAGAAAGCAAGAAAGTGGTTGGACAAGTATGTGAAATATGAATTTGCGCGTATAACGGAACATATGGTGTTCCACAGGGTTCAATTCTCTGCATTTTTTTTTTTTAATGAAAGAGTTCCATTTTACTTTGAATTTAAAGTTTTGGTCTTCAAGGAAAGTTGTGATGACTTTGCATGGCGGGGCAGCTCCCCAGTGCCCTCTATTGAAAAGAAGTGACAGAAAGGAAAAAAAAATATCACAATAAAATCATATTTTTTCCAAGAAACAAAATGGTGATTGTGATACTTAAACTGGATAAAAAGTTGTAATCTTATGAGAATAAAGTTGTATTTTTACAAAATAATTAAAAAGAATATATGCTTTGCTTTACATACCGATAAAAATGGCATAACCATGAAACTATTGTACTGAAGTTCCTGTAACGAGGTGTGTGTGCGTGGGTGCGGGCATTGTTGGCAATTTTTCGTGTGCCAGAATTCGATGGGACTTGCTTGTTTTTTGTTGTTGTTTATTACAAGAATATTGATCATATTTTTGGTTTTCACTGAAACATGAAAAAACAACATTGGGGTATTGTCCACTCTCATTTGGTTCAATAGCCTCAACATCCACTCAGACCAACACTTGTTCAGTAAAACACAGTTTGTTGTACACTAAACGTCATGATCAACACCGTATCGGTCGATTACACATTCACAGACCACGCACGCACGCACACGCACACACATACACATGATTCTGGCTAAAAATATAAAGCAGACTTGCAAATGGCATCTATTTCACATTGATCGCAAAGAGCGTACAACACGAGTTGACTGATATAAATACTGAGACTGGTGACTAGAACACATACCGTCATAAAAATAATTATGTGAACATATTATGAATCTTACCGATGTGATCGCGTTGCGAATTAAAAGGTTTAGAAAGAGCACGTGAATAAAACCCGCAAAATGGCGTGAGCGTAATTACCCCTTCAGGGTAACAACCATACAGTACTACATGAAAGGATGCTCATCATAGCAGATCCATGGTTACCATGGCAACAGCAGATTTGCTTTCCCATCAGTGCTCAAGGGAGGGCAGGAACTACGAAGGTGATATATTAGAACTGGAATTCATAAAGTAGTGTCAGTCTGTGGTGGATTTGGCCCAGGCAGGCTTTTGTGACAGGAAACGTTTTCATTCTAAAAAAATAATCTGCGGATGAGGTAAGCCAGAGTGCAACTATCTGTGGAAAACAAAAGACCCACTTGACTCCACAGGGGAGCGTTATTGTGGGGTCTAGGAGCAGCGAGGTGGTGAGCCCTTCAGTGATCAAGTCAATGAGATCATTAAGCGAGAGGACCTTTCTGGTGGGAATGTGGATCCGGACCCGAGATACTTCCTCCTCCTTCTCAGTGTTGGGTACATGTCAGCTTGGCGAGGTCCCGGTCTGGGTCTGGGCCTCAGTTGTCCTTGGTCAGGTAGCCCATGTGCGCGTTGGTGAGGAAGTCGCAGGTTGGGATGCTACAGGTGGCTTGGTGGATGTTCATGGCTGTGATTTCTCTCGGAGCCCTGGGGAACAAAAAAAACAAAAACAAAAGCTATGAGAGGACACTTGCCTGCTGCAGGAGTTCTCAAAACTTTTGGATCAAGGAACAGAGGAGACATTTTTCCACAATTCACATGTGTAGTCCTAAATTTGTTAACACATTTAGGATTTTTTTTACGTTTCAACCTAAATATTAATTAATGATCTGCTTAATCAAAAGGAACTTAAATTCATATTTGTTCATCAGAGAAGTGCAGGGCTCACGTCAGAGATAAGCAACTGGTCCATTGGGGGGGGGGTCACTTAGGACCACACACTTCCTAACCAGATGTGTCACAAAAATGTCACCTTAAATATGGACAAAATATGTGCATCTGCGCAAAACACATGCTCTTAACTCATTCACTGCCATTGACGGCTACAAACGTCAAAAATTCATTTGAACTTTTTCTATTAGTTAAACATTTTTTTCCACTTTTGTTAAGAATATGAAAACCTGGATTTTTTTTGTGTACATTTAGAACAGTTATAAAATGTGTTATTAATCGCGAGTTAACTAGTGAAGTCATGCGATTAATTCCGATTAAAAACTTTAATCGCCCCGAATTTTTTATCTTTTTATTTATTTTTATATATATATATATTCACTGCCATTGACAGATGTCAAAATTTATTTTGAAATATTTCTATTAGTTTAACATTTTTCCCCATTTTTGTTAACAAGAGTATGAAATCCTCTTGCCCCTAATTTTTAATAATCTTATTTTTTTACGAATTTATGGCAGTGATCGCGTTAATATTTCATTTTTGATATTACAATTGTCAATGCATATTTTATATCAAAGATTCACTATTCTAACCCAGCAACAAATTTTGCAGTTAACAACAAAATGACTGCATATTGTGTTTTTATTCTTCTGTCTTGCACAAAAATTATGATTCAAAGACGGCACAAAACTGCTGAACAAGAAACCAACAGTAAGGGGAAGAACTCATTTTGTGATTCATCCATCCATTTTCATGACCGCTTATTCCTCACAAGGGTCGCGGGGGGTGCCCAGCTGCCTTCGGGCAGTAGGCGGGGTACACCCTGAACTGGTTGCCAGCCAATCGCAGGGCACACAGAGACAAACAACCACCCACACTCACAATCACACCTATGGACAATTTAGACAATTAACCTGCCATGCATGTCTGCCTGTTTTTAATAGAAAACATTTATCGAATAATTATCAGGGGGTTTTGAGGATTTTGTTGGAGCTTTAAAAAAAATTGTGTTTACATTCTAGTGACGAAATTTCACTCACCCTCGCTTATGTTATTGGCTCAAGGCTAGGATACTGAGGAGAAATTGCCATTACCCATATTTAACTTATTCACTGCCATTAATTCATAAAAAAAAAGAAAGGTAAAAAATTTGGGGCGTCAGGCGATTACAATTTTTAATCGTAATTAATCGCATGACTTTACTAGTTAACTCACGATTAATCACAAATTTGATATCTGTTCTAAATGAACAATGAATTTTTTTTTCTAGGTTTTCATAAAATTAAAAAAAAATGTTAAACTAATAGAAATTGTTAAAATGAATTTTTGACGTTTATAGCCGTCAATGGCAGTTGGCAATGAGTTAAAAATGAACTTTTAAAAAATGACACAGCAATTTATAAATTTTACAAATCTATGGATTGTGTAACTCTGCTGTATTTCTTGATTATTGGGATATATTGATGAAAGCATGTGACCGACATGTTATTAAGGCACCTGGAAATGTTTTTACATTGTAAAAAAATGTGTCACCTATAATAAAAAAAAAAGAAAAAGAAAAACATGTTCAGAAAACTACACACAGGTAGTGCACATGAAGCATGGAGCAGGTTGCGTGTTAAAGGAATACTTGAACTGACCTGTTGTGAGGGGATTTAGAAAAGGCACCAGCCAAAGCTTCTCTCAGGATGTCACTGGCCAACTGCTCTGTTGCCTGCAGTGGACAAATACACACACACACACACACCCCAGTCACGAGACGAAAGAACACACATCTCTGCACAGCACAAGGTGAAATGTGCAGTGCTGTGAGGGCACACTGTATAATTCATTTCTTCAATCCAAGTAGAGTGAAGGAAAATGGAAGCTCTGCAGTAACATGTGACTGACCTTCACAATCATGTCTTCAATCACCGGAGCAAAAAGATTCTTCTCCACCTCCACCGGCTGGAAGGTGATCCCAATCTGAGAAGAACAAATTCCAGCTTTAAGGGTCATATTTTCCCGTGTGCTTAAGAAAAGCTTGCAGCAGAATTCTCCTTTTTCTGTTTTTGAAAGCGCAGAACTCCCACTATTACAACTACATTGGCACAATGGTGAGTTCGACATATAAAGGGCATCTCAAATCCCAAAATTTCTTTGCAATAAGTTGTATGTGTCCCCATTAGTCTAAGCACTGTATTCTGATTAATATTCCGTTAGTGGAATAAAAAATAGATTGAGTCACCCGTTTCCAGCCATTTTAGGGGGCATTTTGACATCCTACCGCCATCTGACATCAATTTCAGTCGACAGCAAAGTGCCCTCGGGCTCGCATTGCGAACGTCTTGTGACCAAGCCCAGAAAGCAGGTGAGACGTGATGTTCCCAATGCACTTCAACATCTATTTAAGTCGCCAGCAGAGGGCAGTAGAATGTGAAAATGGCTGTCCCTTGAGTCGAGGGTGACACAGGAATGGATTTTCACTCCTGTCCCATCCCACTCCCAGTGAAACCGACTCCTGTCCTGTTCCCATTCAGAATGACTCCCACTCCTGCACCGCTCCCATTTTGGAGGTCAGCTACCTTTAAAAAAATGCATCGGTCCAAATTTTTCTTTTTCCCCCCAAACAGGATAATCCCACTCTCGTGAATTTTTTTTATCCTGTCCCGTCCCAATCACGTGATGAAAGTAAAGTTGACTCCCAGCCTGAATCGCACGGGATTCCCGAAAAAATGACAGCGTCTACTCTTGAGATGGATGAAAATAAGTGGATTAATCTGCTTAATTAGTTTTTCACTACCACAATGGTCCTCAGAAGACCATGTTTAGCCCAGTGGACACAAACAATTTTTCTCTTTAATAATTTTTTTTTGTGCTTCTATGCTGGTTGCCAAATGTGTGTATGTTAAAGTGACTCAACAGGTCTGTGGTGCAACGAAGGTTGGGCACAGTTGGACACAAAAGTTAAATGACTTTACCTAGATTTATTTCATACAGAATTTTTTTTAAATGCTCTTCTTCAAAGTCGCTATGCAAGTTATTTTCATATTTAAAGTGTGCTATATTTTTCTAATGGATTTGAATGACATTCTCAATCTCAAGCCTCAGGAAAAATTCATGCATCATGATTTACAGCCAGTTTCAGGCTTCAAAGAATTACGCCTCTTGCTCACAAATTCCCGGGTTAGGCACGGTGGTTGTGTCAGAAGTCTGTCTGGATGGGATAATGCATGTATAGATGAAGTGTGAAGTGTACAAGCCCAGGGACATAAAGCAAGACTTATACGTAAACGAGAGAATATAGCTTGAACTGAGAAAAATAAAAAATAAACATCACGCCTCTACAAAGCAAAACAACAACATTTTACCAGATCCAACATTTACGGAAAAGGATTAGGGCCAGTGAAGAGAGAGAAAAAATAGTTTAGCTGGATTCTCACTTTATTCTTAGAATTGTAACTCTAAAGTGAATACAGAACCCTGACTTTAAACTCAGAATTCTGACTTTTAAGTGAGTATTCTCACTTTATTCTCAGAATTCTCACATAAAAGTCTGAATTCTGACTTTAAAGTGAGAATTCTGATTTACTGACTTTATTCTCAGAATTCTCACTTTAAAGTCAGAATTCTCACTTTAAAGTCAGAATTCTGAGAATATAGTGAGAACTCTCACTTTAATGTCAGAATTCTCACTTTAAAGTTGAACTCTGAGAATAAAGTGAGAATTCTCACTTTAATGTCAGAATTCTAAGATTAAAGTCGGAAATCTGACTTTAAAGTCAGAATTCTGAGAATAAAGTCGGACAAGTCTGCCAACCTTTCTTTTTTTTCTCTTCACTGGCCCTAATCCTCTTCCGTAAACATCCAACTATGAAAAAAGTTCAACATGCTCCTAACCTGCTGAGCTGCTTCATTGACAAACTGGGCCGCCAAACAAGGCCCCAAGAAGAACTTGGGATCAGTGTCATCCTCCTGCTCCTCCTCCTTGACCTTGACTTTTGGCGGTGGTGTCACAGTGACGATGTCCACGATCTCGTCGTCGGCCTCCTCCGGTTCGGTCTTCAGCAGGGCTTGCATCTGCTCCAATCGCAGCACCAGCTCGTCGCTGCTGCTCAGCGTGGTGGGACACTCTGTAGATAGATTCCATTGTACATCAATCACATGATCGCATTAGCAGCAACATCCCAGTCAAGCAGAAAAACGTTGCACTTCCTTTTACTTGGTGGAAAACATGCCATGATTACAGATTAATAATGTCGTAAAATGAGTTTGAAATAATAATGATATTAAGAGGTTGAAGTATTGACTCATTCACTGCGGTTGATGTTAAAATGCCTCAACTGGAATCCAAACGTTTACTGCCACAGACGAATGTAATCGTCAGATGGCGGCATTGCATTACTTTGGATTTGAGATGACCACATTTTTGGGGTAAAAGATCGAGATTAGGGGGTGAATCTGGTTTTGTCCCGTCATTTACGAAGGAGAGAAATGCTCCTGGAACGTTTCTCAGTTCATTTGCCCCCCCAAAAAAAGAGCCTTTTCTCAGTCTTTTTTGGGGGGTGTTTTATAGTTTGAGGCGTCATTAAAGCAGACATGAGTTTCAAAGTCACTGTTCTGCTTTGTGTGTTTCTTTTCCCAAAAGCTTCTTTTATCCAATCCAATCCAATCCACTTTACTTCTATAGCACATTTTATAAACAAGCGTTTCCAAAGTGCTGCACATTGAGATCCGCACGCTATCATACACATAAAATCTAGTCAAACCAACTAAAAGAAAAAAAAAAAACAGTCAATAAAATACTAAAATACAATAAGTAAAATAAGAAACAAATACATTTTAAAAAATTACCAAAAAAAACCCCCAAAATTTAAAATAAAATAAACAAGAAAAGACCCCGAGGACCACACAATTCACACTGAACTAAAAGCCAAGGAATAAAAGTGGGCCTTAAGATGAAACTTAAAACACTCCTGCTTTTTGGTGAGGAACCAATGTTTTTGTCAAAATGTTCTACTGCTTATTACAACAACAAAAAACGGAAAAGGCTAAAAACTTATTTTTTTCAGGTGAAAGAAGAATACACTTTATTTCGGGAGTTTCGATGCTTTTACTGTCATATAACACAATATTTTTGGGGTCTTGAAGAATAAGTAAAAATGCTCTAAAACGGCTAGTAATATGAGGAAATACGCTTGACTTCTGGCAGCGAATAATGTAATAGAGGCAATTCTAAACATTTTGAGTGGTACAGTGTCATCTATTTCCTTTTCCATTTCTACAATTGCATGGCAGTTAAGAATGTAAAAATGTTATATACAGCAGCAAATAAAAGTTCTACGAGTCTGGAACATTTTAATTCACTTCATATTATCCATTCTGTCGGTTATCCTCATTAGGGTCCTGGCTGAACTGCGAGCCTACCCCCTGCTGAATTTGGGCAAATTGTGAGATAGAGTCTTGACTGGTTGTCAGCCAATTGCAGGCCAAATATAGCCGAACAATCATTCACACTCACTTATGGACAATTTAGAGTCTTCAATGAACCCAACAAGCATGTTTTTAAATGTGGGAAGAAGACGGCTTAACCAGAGAAATGAACGCAAGCATGGGAAGAAACTTCACACATGAGAGTTCGGGCCGAGATTCAAATCCATAACCTCTGGACTCAGAGGCAACGTGCCATTTTGCATGATTTCCAATAAAAAAAAATATTGCGATTGGAAGTAAACAACCCGAAATGGACAGTTTTCAATTTAAAATGGTTCCACAGTGCATGGTATACACTGTTGAAAAATAAATAAATCACACACCTGGCTCGCTGTCAATCTGCGTGAGGACGTCCTCGATGGACTCGTCGTCATTCCTGTGCTGGGGTTCGGGATCAGGCGGGGTGTAGCCCCTCTGCCGACACCACTGAACTACCTCTCTAGTCTTTGGGGGCGTCAGAGCCTGAAGGCGAGGCGAGTGATCCAACACGTTCTGGATGGCCCGCTTGACGGCCACTGCTCGCTGGAGCTACATACAGACATGCATGCGCATCTTATTTATTTTGACTGCACTTGAAAAATTCTTTCACACAATTAAACAATTCATACGCACCTTAACACAAATTAATACATTTTAAAGCTTTTCCTGTGATTTACTGTATAGCTGTGGAAAACTTGACATATATCACATTAAGCCATTTACAATTTTTCTTTTGTAATTGCAGAAAGAAATTCAAATGTTTTATTGAAGGGTTCAGTCGTGATTTTTTTGTGTGCATTTTTCTCTAACAAGCAAACTATTTCTTGTAGGGGGGAAAAGTAGTGCTAACTAGTAACTAAAGTGTTAAATTAATTAATTAATCACAAAAAAATTATCGCATTAACACAGAGTAATCGCACTATTAATTTTGACCACAGATTATCCTTTAGCTTGACAGCTAATGTTTACGTTAAAGGTAGCACAGGTTGTGTTTGAGAAATAAACAAAACTTCATGCATTAAAGTTAAAATTTCAATAAGTGTTTGCGTATGACATACAGAATATTTTTTTCATTTTACATTATGCAAGTAATTAACTGATTAGAAAAAGAGGAGGATGAGAGCGTGCAGTGAATCAAAAAAATGTTGAAGACATCCTCATAATATTAAATGTCAAAAGAATTAACATATAACAGGTGCTCTTCAAATTTGGCGGGCAAAAAATACTGATAAAAAACCTTTTTAATCAAGTGATTAATCATGATTAATCAAAATTCTAAAATGGGATTAATCGGATTAAAAAGTTTAATCATTTGACAGCTCAAAAAAAAAGAAGAAAAAAAGTCAACATTTAATCTATCCAGTCAACTTTGTCTTGACCTGCTAATGATGTGCTCTGATTCTGAATACAGTATAAAGTAAATGTCAATCAAACATTCCCTTATGGTCTAGTCTGAAATTTAGGCATTTTTGGAGGGAAGGGGTGCTACAGTATAGGATCGATGAAACAATTAAGAGGAGATGAGATGAGACAGGGATACACATCTGATTAGATGTTAAGACATAAGGCAAGCAGAAAGCTGCTTTAGCTGACTCAGGATATGCAACGCGGAGCAAAAAAATAATTAAGTATGCAATGTTGCATTGAGATACAAGTTCATTTAGTTCCGTGACCACGCTCATTACTCAAAACAAACCTATCTGAAATCATATTTCCAATTTACAAGAAACAAAATGTTGTTTATTAAGCTGCAGCTGCACGTAGTGTTTATGTAAAATAATTGGAAAATGACCAGGGTGAAAATAGCAACCTACCTCTGATGCCCTGCGTTTTCCAATATTCCAGGAATAATACTGTTCTGTTGAAGAGGCACAGAATGGATGCGAGTCTTCAGCTACATGGGAAGAAACAGACTCAAATGACTGCCCTTGCAGTTCGTATTTTTAGTGTTTAGAATCGAATTCAGCCAAATGTAATGCTCACTTACACTTATCTGGCACAATGAGAGGGAACTTCTTCACCACAGCTGTCAGCAGCTGCATCATTGTCTCTATGTACTCCGTGCTGAGGAAAGAGCAAACCATTATTAACCAAGAGATAATCCTTTCCCATTGATGCATACTAGACTGCACACGAAGCTTCTTCAGAGTAGACTTTTTTTCTGCGACTATGAGTAACAGAAGCAGCCATCCATACTTGATGAGGTCATGCGTAGAATGATCGGCGCCTTGCTCCTGCTTGACCGTGGTAGCTGCAGACGGAACGTGGACAGATGTGGGGATGGGGGCCGTTGCCGGGGGTGACGGACCGGCTGTGACAGCTGTGCCAGCGCACGGCTCCGTCTTCACTGTGACAAAGGAAAAGCGAGTGTCAGTCATTCAACGCGCATTCCTTGGCCTGGATATATCAGTAGTAACGGATGTAGTAGGGTATTTACTGTAAATAAATACTCATGGTTGTCGGTATACCAACACAATTTTGTATTGTTTAATAGTGTGGTTGAAGTCTTTTTACTGCATCCTACTTACAGTACATTACATTAATGTTATGATACCATAAAGCATAGACTACTGGGAACTATTTTTTCACAGGAACATACTGGGCAAAATGGAAGTTTATTATTTAGTTGATTAAGTATCTATTATCCCAAACAGCAGGTGCTTATTGGTGCGGTCACTGTTCGCTCATTCACTCACTGTGTGCAACAGGTGTAAAGGAGGTGGAGCAACCATTTTTGAAAGAGAATTTGATGGTTTTCACCATGAAACACTTGTGAGTGCAAAATAAAGTATAAAGTGATGGAATTGGAAGTATTAGAGGAGGATAAGTAAATGTCCCAGAAAAAATGTTTATGCTACAATAATTTGTGGCACGCCAGTATGTAATACCTAGTTTGGTTTGATTTAACTCGCCTTGAGTGTGTGGGAATGGGATTTATTTACTCATCATGCATAACACTGCATTTAAAACTTGGGACAACACTCCTAAAAAACTTTTTCCAGGAGAGGACAACGCCAATAGTCACAGTGCAATGACATCAAATGACCAATGACAGAGTTGGAAGAAGTTTCACATAGGCAATATGACATGACTCCTTCTTGTGACTGGCTCAATCACATGGCGTGGGCTGGAGTCACCTATATAGCATAAACCCCTCCCACAAGGCAGAATATTAACTGCATGGCCGTATTCACCGTGTGGCAAATTGGAATTAATTCTAGTCCAGTTAGAAGATCAGCTTCCACATCTGTTTGCGAGATCAATCAATTTGTAAACATTTTGTAAATTAGGACCCAAAATTAAATGATTGAAGTTCTCATTCAAGAAACAAAGTGCTTTTCACTGCCACTTTCAGTGGACATCTTACCTTTGCCAAGAGGCATGAGTATGGTCTGCATTGCTCCAGACCCACTGGTGACCCCCAACTGCTTCAACTGGTTAGCAGGGATAGTCAAGACTGTCTGCTGCGAGTTGGAACCTCCAGAGTGGATTTTCAGCATGCCTGTTTTTACATGAAAAGCTCTTTCATGAAATCAAGATAATCCTATTTAGTAAGATCATTTCAGCCTACCTGATAAGGTTGAAGCAGTCTTTCCTCCTCCCGCCGCCATGCCACTGACCAGCGATGCTGCTGTGACCAGTGACGTACTACTGCTTTTCGGCACCACGGCGCCCGCGCCCGCACCCGCACCCTTTCCCATGCTGACAGGCATGTTGGCGACGCCTTTGGCAATGTTTACCGCAGCACTAGCTGAACCAGCAGCATTCTTGGCCATTGCGGCAGAGTTTGCGGCACCTTTGACCAAGGTGGCCATGGCGGTCTTCGACAGGCCGCCGCCTCCTGCAGCACTGGCGCTTTTAGCCGCACTGATCACTGCAGCTTGATTGGCTGCCATCAGGAGGGAGTGGTACTGGGAGGCAGACTTCCCACCTTCCGAAGCCTGCATCAAACAAAGCATGTGGCAGATTATTAGGATTTCATTACCCTCTTCAAAATAATGGACTATGTCATATTTTGACAAAAAAAATGTTTTGCCTTAAACATCTCCTCAGGATGCTGGCCACCTATAGTGATTGGTCCGGCAACACCGATGCATCGATGCATGCATCAAGTTCGTAGAGCAAACCCTGTGTCGGTGCGTGTACCGCTTTGACAAAATCACGTGACCGATACAGCCGCTGTATCGGTTACCGATACCTGTTACTAAAGTGCTGAATCTTGTAAGGAAGCGGGTTGCGTTTCTAATGATTTACACATTTTTTGAAGCTCAATAAATCCTTTCAATTTTTCATTTTGCCACTTGCTGGGCTCAGGCAACAACCAGTCACAGCTCACCTGTTTTCTGAAGCTGAGCTGTGATTGGTTGCTACCTGAGACCTGAACAACATTGATGTCATCTTCAGTTGACAGCAAGATGGATAAAAACGGCTGGATTTTGCTTCATAACTCATATTATACAAATGTAATATTAATCAGAATGTTGTGTTTAAACTAGTGAGGTCACATATATTATTGTCAAGAAATGTTCAAGGTTGACCTCCCCTTTAAAAGACACAGGTAGATAAATAGCATATCCGTTACAGCTTATATGCAGGCTCTCATGTATATGAGACTAATGCAAAGCTTGTCACTGTCCCTTTGAGGTCTAAGTGGGACAGAAGGTACAGTACTCTTTGAAAGCAATCAGTCTGTTCACGTTTCCTATTTTTGTTCATCTTTTCTCTGTGCTTCCTGGTGTCGTGAGTCTATGTGAAGCAGCTTTGCAGATCATTGGTTTTATGGAATCCACCAAGACAAAGCATTTGTTCATTCCTCTCACTGAGACTCTACACAATTCCATTAACCATGCCAAAAAGAAAAAGCTGCTGAGTGATCCTTTTGTGCATCAGAAAGTGTACTTCTTTTGTGTAGAAACCACTGGGACTTGTGCTGACTTTAGATTTTAGATTAATGATGTCTTCCCATTGCCTCTTGTTGAATCACCACAAGCCAGCTTTTCACACGTCAACAATTTTTGCACTAAGAAAGCAATGTAAGCATGTCACTCCATACGTCTGTACTTTGACCGTATCCGTTGCTTGCTGTTCCAAGTGGAATAAAGGAAAACGACTCAAGGAACTAACCTGCTGCTGGTTGCCAGCTGCCACAGTGCTGACTGAGCTGGTAGTGGAGCTAGCGGCAGTGATGACTCCGCCGGTCATTCTCAGTGTAGTCATCCCCGGCTTGGACAAGTGGCCTGCCGCTGTCACCGTCTTCACAGAGCCGTCCGACAACTTCACTTGAGCGCCCTGGGAACCGGCAACCATCTGACGTTTGTCGTAACACAGACATTTAATACTTTTTCACACAGTAAAGTCTTCCTCAGCCTCCTTTTTTTGTGCAATGTCTTTTTTGGGTGGGTTTTTAAGAGTATAAACAAGTCTGTTCAATGTATCCTGTACTTAATATATTGAGTTTAATACGGAAGTAGGAGTTTCCTACCTGAGCCAAAATGGCAGCCTTTTGTCCAGCTGTGACCCTGATGGCCTGCTGATGAGCGGTCGATGGAGAGGATGTAGTATGTGCTGCCGCACCAGAACTCCCCTGCTTCCCAGAGCCCTGTGATGGCTGTCCCACGAGAAATGTGCCCTAAAAATGGACATGGGATGCAGATCCATCACAATCCTTTTTTTGTTTTTATCAAGTCCATTGACTTAAGGAATAAGAGTTCTGTGAACTGTGAATTTGATGGCTCAAGGCAAAGGTAGCACTGTTCTAAAAGTGGATCCTAGATCAGTGCTGCTTCAAGGGTTTAGCAAGTAACCATTTGTGGACTAGAATAAAATATCTGAGAGGATGGAAATGAATGTTGCATGTCCTGCCGTTGTATAAAAGGCACATCCCTACCTGCAATATGTAAAAGTTGGCTAATCATAGAATTACAGTTCCCAGCAAATTTTGATGAAATATACAATACTTTAGTATTGTTGAGCGTTGCCCCAAAAAAAGTTTGCAAAAATAATTCTACCCACCTGAGGGGTCTGTTTAAGGATATATGATGTGTAGGAAAGGTTGGAAGGCAAACTGCTGGATGAGGAAGCAGAGGAAGCCTGAGCGCCCCCTGCGCCCGCAGACGAGCTGCTCTGAGACTGCTGACCTTAATTAGACAAGAGCACACCAGGCACAAATGTCATCAAGAATTGCCTCATTACTTGTCATCAAAAACAAAAATTGGAGTCATTTCAAATAAATTGCGATACAATTTGACAATGTACACGCAGAGTGAAGCCCCTAGTTTGCAATAAAGGAGGGGGAAACATTGACTCAAAGTCCAGAGGATACAAAAAGCTATCTAAATCTGGAACGGACACCAAAATACCCTGTAGAAGTGGTAGTCATTTAGGAAGTTGCTTTCTCCGGGATAACTGGCCTAACTTTAGATAACAGTGACTTATGGTAGAACGCTTATGGCCAGGGTGCTAACCCTGTATACCGACTCAGCAGTTTTCCATTGTTGTCATTGCTGTCATCATGAGATTATGACTGTTGTTGATATGGCTTTTGCTGCACCCAGTGGGAGTTTTTCCTTGCCTCTGTTGTCAAGTGCTTGGTCATGTGGGGTTCAATTGGTTTTCTTATATACATACAGAATGTGGTTCTTAACCTCCTCAATGTGTAAAGTGCCATGAGATTGTGAACTGCACTGCATGTAAATACAGTTGACTTGACATTGCTTCTGAAGGGTTCACAAAAACAGTTAAAGGGGAAGTCAACCCCCCACAAAATTCTTGAAAATATAATGTTCTATGCAGCCCCACTAGTCAGCAGTGTTAGTGGAATATGAGTTAAGCAGCAAAATCCAACAGTTTTTATCAATATCACAAGGCAGCCATTTTGCCACTTGCTGTTGCGTGAAAAGGACCTCACAGTTGCTCAGATCACAGCTCAGTTTGAGAAAACAGGTGAGCTGTGATTGGTCGTTGCCTGAGCCTTGAGCAACTGTGATGTCATCTTCAGTCGACAGCAAGTGGCAAAATGGCCGCCCCCTGAGAATGGATAAAAACGTCTGGATTTTGCTGTACAACTCGTATTCCACAAATGTAATATTAATCAGAATGTCATGTTTATAGTGAGGTCACATATAACATATTGTCAAGAAATGTTTAAGGTTGACTTCCCCTTAAAGCACGTTGTATATGATAAAACCATCACCATCAAGAGGTTTATCTTAGTGTCTCAATTAGCATTATCCTTATCAACTCATTCACTGCCATTGACGGCTACAGACGCCCACAATTTATTTAAACTATTTCTATTAGTTTAACATTTCTTTTTCCACTTTTGCTAACGAGTATGAAAACCTAGAAAAAAAATTATTGTAAATTTAGAACAGATATAAAATGTGTGATTAATCGTTAGTTAACTAGTGAAGTCATGTGATTAATTACAAATTAAAAAAATGATTGCCTGACGGGCCTAATTAAAAAAAATAAGGGCCGTTTAATCGTAATTAATCACACGATCTCTTATAAATGTACAATAGAAAAAATTCTAGGTTTTCATAAAAAATGAAATGAAATGAAAAAAATGTTAAACGAATAAAAATAGTTCACATGAATTTTTGACGTCAATGGCAGTGAATGAGTTGATAAGGATAATGCTAATTGAGACACTAAGATAAACCTCTTGCATTGGATATTAGCAGCAAGTGTTCCCAATCAAATGTCCACTGAGTAAAAGTGAGTGACTTGCAAAATATCCGCAACATTTCAGAACAGATTCCCTTTTTGGTCTGCTGAGAACAGCATCTCACATCTGTAGCAACGGAGAGCCAATGTCATGGTGTGTTACTTCAAAAGACCAACTGAGTCAATGTTCGTGAAACTGTTGTAAATGCCAGTATTGCAGAGAAGTAAAATTAGAACACAAGGTGTCTAACCTGCATTGGAGGCTCGGAGGATGGCTCCCTGTGGGATGAGAAGCAGCTTGCCCTTCCCTGAGGGGTTCTTGCTGTTGGTGGTCAGGTAAAGCTTCGTGCCCGGAGGCAAATTGGCAAGATTAGCCAGGTTGTTGGCAGGCAGCTGAAGAGTCGCCATCACTACACGCAAAATATACCGAAGGCTATTCACACACAAGCTGATAAGCTAAAAAGGGAATTTTTTTTTTTACAACCGAGTGAACTCTGACCTCCAGTCTTGCCACTTGAACTCCCGCCTGTCTTGGCTGTAGCCTGCTGACCAGACATGCCACTGGCTCCGCTGACGATGGCTTTTGCTACCCCCTGAGCCAAAACCTGCTTCCCACCCACCACCTTGGATACCGAGGGGTTGCCCTTGGCGACCAGAATCTGCCCGCTGCTGATGGCCACCTGTTTCACTGCAGACTGGAGCGTTGAACTCACTGGAATACCTAACATCTAGTAACAGGAAGAGTTCTACATGAGTGTCTAACCATAACATATACTGTATGTATATTCAGATATTTCACCTGAAAGGCCTGCATGGTCGAAAACGTTTTTGTAATTAACTTTTAACACACAAACGACATATAGTAAGACCGACTGACCTTGTTTGTTGCAGCTCCTGATCCCCCTCCTGTCTGTTTCTGAGCTGACATGGAGATCATGTGTCCTCCTTTGACTGAAACAAATTGATGCGACGCTGTGGCAGCTGGTTGCTGTTGGGTAGTTACCGTCGAAGCCATCTGTTGTTGCTGCTGCTGCTGATGTGTTGAGACTTCCCCTGGCTCTTGCTTAATAATAACCTGTAAACAAACACATGCAGGAAATATTAAGGTGCACACATTATACACGTTGCAATTTGTAGACCTCTTATTGATATTTAAGTGTCGCTAAGAAAAAAATATTCTGCTTATTATATTCTAGTAGGATATCACACATATGTCTGATGATAATATAACAATAAAGTGTATAATCTGACTTGATCTGAGCTTCAAAATTTTTATTTTGAAAGAATACATATGTAAAGTGATCCCCAATCATCCCAGGGAATACGTTTCAGACCCACCTGCTAGAGGTGAAAATCTGCAGAAATTGCAAAATTGCAAGCATAAATTGTGTCGAAAATGTTGTACATGATGAAAGATTTAACATATGTGCCTTGGCTCAATTAAGGTTTGGAAAAACTCACTTAGAATGCATGAATGTTTACAAAAAAAATGTTAAAATAATATAAATAAGGATGCATCTTTTAGTCATTGATACAGTAATTCAGAATAATTCATAAAATTGAGCTAAAATTAAAAAGAGGAACTGTGACAGCTCAATGCATTTTTCTTTTCATTTTAAGAGCAATCTAATCTTTAACATGAAGTAACTTGTGAAATTCTGCACATTTTTTTAAATTGTGAAATACAACTTGACCCCTTTCCACAAATCTATGCATTATTATTACATTTTGAAATGGACGTGTCTGCTGCGTTGCGAATGGAATTCCCCCAGTACAGGCTATCCAAGTAAGGGGCGGTCATTAAACACGTGTTAAAAAAATTAGTGCCATTAAAGGAACTTTGAAATAATTAAAAATTAACGCTCTGTTTTTGACACCCCTAAAAAACACACACAAAGATAAAGCTGTTTGTTTTACAGTTGAATGCAGGAATATAAGGTCACGTCGTTCTTAAAACAGTTAGTATTCAACTCACTTTCATTCCAGACGAAAGGAACGTGCCTGTGTGAACTTTGGGAGCTGGAGAGCGGGTTCCCTGAGCAGCAGATTGTTTGGCCGAGGGACTTCCTGCAGAGAAATGTCCTCATAAACACAGGAAGTCACGGGAGATATGACAGACGATGCAGTTCCTGACTTCTACTTCAAAGACTTTTAGCCAACTGGGATGTCAAGAGTGTATTTTCTTGGCAGATCATCTTTGAGTGAGTGTTATTGTTCCTCACAACCAACATCAGGCTCACAGGGTTTAGTGGTTGGGATTATTTTCAAGTTCTTTGTGAGGTTGATGTTGACGTGCTGGTGGGAATATATTACAGATCTTGTCAGCAGGTGAGGAACGCTGGCAATGTTTCCAATTTTCACCATCCTCCTAATATGAGCATGAAACATTATCTCCGTCACCATGGAAACCTCTCATCCAGCATCTCCCCTGCTGCCTCATCACACACTAAATGTCGATGGCAAGGGTGCGAGTGCTTGCAGTCTAAATTTGTGGTGGTAAAAAGGACAGAGAGGATATACAGGGATGGAAAAGACGAGAGAAAAAGGTACACTGCGGGGTCATGGAAATCATATGTTTGGCAATATTACACAGCCATTTTTAACTTTGTATGTGGGCGGCCCAGACACCACTTCTGCAGGTTCACTTCACAGTGAGTAGGAAGTAAAGCGTGTACCTGCGGAGGCGGCCGACGAGGACGCCACGCCAGTCACTTGGCCCGGCTTGTCAACGATGACATAAGGGTTGTTGAGCACCGAGGACGAACTCTGCTTGCTGTGGACAGGGGTGGAGGAGGTGGGCGTGCGAGGCAGCGGTGAGTGGCTTGGCGTAGAGATTGGAGAACCTGAGCGAGGGAGAGAGCTTTTTTTTTTTATGTGCTACTAACAGGGTAAGTCAACCCAAACACTTTCTGTACTATAATATGCTCTATGTAGTCCTACTAGTCTAAACATGGTATTCCTGTTAATATTGTGTTTGTGGAATATAAATTAAGCAGCAAAATCCACCGTTTTTATCCAACTCAGGGGGCGGTCATTTTGCCACTCGGTGTCTACTGAAAATGACATCACAGTTGCTCAGGGCTCAGATAATAACCAATCACGGCTCAGCTTGCGAACATCACATGACCAAACTAAAAAAAAAAAGGTTAGCCGTGATTGGTCATTACCGGATCCTGTGCAACTGTGATGTCATTTTTAGTCGACAGAAAGTGGCAAAATGGCCGCCTCCTGAGATGGATTAAAAACATGTCGATTTTTCTGCTTAATTCATATTAATCAGTGTTTAGAATAGTGGGAACGCACACAACATATTAATATTGTAAAGAAAATTCTGCCTTTCTCCTTTCTTGAAAATCAGCAGTAAAACAAAGGTAGGCTGAACCAAATGCAGCCGTTTCACCCAGTGGACTCAAAAACTGGGCTGATCTCATAGCTACAATGGTGCATCGCTGTCATCTACTGGCGGTTGTGTGTCATTAAAGTTGACAAACTTGAAGTTTACAATGGGAGCCCATCAGACCCTCTCCCACCCATCCCTAGTCACAAACATAATTGAAAAGAATACTTGTCAATGGCAGTGAATGAAATGACCACCAGGTGACGACAGATACCTGAGACAATTTTGCAGCTCATCGTTATCGGTTGGAACGACTTCCCAGGAGAGTCCGCGGGGCTAGGCGGCTGTCCTTGGGGAACAATCTTGCAGCTTGCTGTAATGGGCTGGAAGGCCGAGTTGCCGTGGCAACCCAAAGTGATCCTGTCACTGGCTTTAGGTCGAGTCGGCGTGCGTTCGCCCGCTGTGAGGCCTGAGCTGTGACCCCCTGCTGACCTACACGCTTCTGCTTTGACTGAAGGTGGGGAGAAAGTTAAAAGCAGAATATTATGTTTGTATTTTCATAGGCGGTAAGAAACCTTTGGAAAATGTGAATGGTATCACAACAAATTAAAGTAAATAATGTTCACCTTTATCGAAACTGGAATCATACGAGATGGGCGAAATGGAACGTCCGCAAGGCTGGGATGTTAAGCTGACTGTCATTGGGCTGTTTGCTCTGTGGGTCACCTTGGAGGAAGATGGCAGCAAGACGTATTCCTCGCCAAGAGAATTCCTTTGAAGCTCTACATCTACCACCTGGAACCAAAATAGCCGGTAAAGAGTTTCTTTAAAAATATATATATATTTTAAACAGAAGGAAAAAAAAAGGTTGTCTTACCGTCTCGGCCCCCAGTGTTTGTAGCCCAGTGTAAGTTCGGTCAAGCTGCAGGAAAATAAAACATCATGGTAATTCATTAAACCAATCAAATTTCGTTTGTGAATTCAAGTATGATATATGGTCTGACCTTCAGCTGATGGATGATGTCAATACGTTTGTTGCGATGGTCTTTGAAGTGAATCTGGATCCTGACAGGAAACTCGCCCCACCCGCGACGGGTTAAATGAAATGGAGGCTCGCTGAGAACAGATGCAAAATGCTCATCTGTCATTCAAATGTACACAAACATGCTTACTTTTGATCATATTAAATCCTGTTTATTTTTTGTCATTAAATACTTTACGGCACGTACAATTTCCTACAATGATGCCAAAAGGCAGCACAGCATGTTATGCGCCGCGTTCCCATAGCAACGCAAAAACCTCATCAGCTGAACAGTCCAGACGGATTTAGACTGCTGACATAGAAAATTGATAGTTTATTAAAAAGTCACGTGCACAATAAAATCCTCTGTCTATTTCGTGTGCAACGATGATATGTCCCTTGAATGAGTGCAGCAGAAGAAATCACATGATTTCAGAGTATTCTTGGATGACTGGACATTTTGATTCTGTAAGTCACCACCACAACAAAGCATGTGATAAAGACACAAGACAAAGTGAAAGCAATGAAAAGTTTGGGTTAGTTTATCCAAAACAGATAACAAGGACACACAGCAAAGCCTGCAGTGTGCTATTCATGCAAAAAGCCCCTCACGTCAAATACATCGAAGCTTTAACGTAATCCTTTTGTCTTCGAAAATAATTACAGCTTTCTTTTATGTGACTGGCTGCTCTCCATTCGGAACTTTTTGCCATCGTTACCAGGAGATTGGACCTCCGGGGAATACACAGTACCCGTGAATGGGATTGGTTATTTGACATGTTTATCCACTGGTGACTCATATTAGCTCAGGAGGTTTGATAGAGGGAATGCTTCAAAATAAAAGTAAAACAGTACTTTTTTTTTTTTCATCATGTGAGAGCCCTACAGTAGAGCCACCAAGTCTACGCCACCACCACTGCATACACACTACTTACAGTGTGTACAGTACAATGTAGGGCTGGGTATTTAAAAATCGATTTTCCTTTTCAGAGTCCGATATCGATTCATAAAACCATGACTCAATTATTTTAATATATATTCTTCCTATAAATTCATGAGAAAATATCAATTTAAAGACCTATTTGTTTTGTGTGTGTGTGTATATATATATATTTGTATCTTGCTGTTTTCTTGAAATTTATTGTTTACAGATATGTAACTCATTCACTCCCAGACATTTTCACTGAAGCAATCGCCTTCGCGCCCGGTTGTTTTGCTGAACTTTGACTGATTTTGCAAGGTCCACAGAATATTTTGTTCTGTTCCTATAAAAACATGGAACCAGCCAAAAGAAAGATTAGAGTCTCTTCTTTCATCAGGAAATCCGTTTCCGTTTTGCAGCAATTAGTACTAGAATATACTGGAGCTAAGTTTCATCATTATTCACAAACCTGTTGAAAACACTGGCAAAAAGAGCTTGTTGCAACATGGCCCTGGCTGATCTCTTATACTCTGCTGCCACCTGCTGGCCGTTTTTGTAATAACTACCATTGCTTTAAGCAACCTCTTCATGCCAGAAGCTGTATCAAAGCTTGCTGTATGCTCTAGCATAAAAAAAACCATAAAAATGTATTTAAAAAAATTGGGAAATGAAAGACAAGGTATTAAAAATTTATTTATACATTTTTAGGTTTGAATGAATTTAAAGTATTTTCTTACCTAAGGAACCTACCTTACAAAAGGCCTGACTTATTGCACTTTCAATACATTACAATAAATTACAATTATTGAATTACAATTATCTTATCCTTGCTGATGTCAATGTTTTGGTAATACTTGAGTGATTATAACACCTGTTACTTTCATGGACAAATATACATTAAATCATTTGAGCAGTCACTGCCTCCGCATAATTTAATTTAAGGTTCTGCAGAGCTGACTAACTGTGCTCAATTTAGACGTTTTCCCTTTACGGGGTGTATTTACTTTTGTTGCCAAGGGTTTAGCTAATAATGGCTGTATTTTGAGGGACCAATACATTTGCACTTTTATATAAGCTGTACACTGACCAAATTGCATTGTGTCAAAGTGCCATTTCTTCAGTGTTGTCCCATCTAAAGCTATAATCAAATAGCTGCAGAAATGTGAGGGTTGTACAGAACTCACTTTTGTGAGACATTGTACAGCATTAATCATTGTGTGCTTTCTGGCACGCAGCATGAGAACACATTTGTGGTGAGTTATAAAATGATAATGCAAGCCAGTGTCGGTGTAAGTAGCATATGCCAATATGCCTTTTCAGTGTCACAGTAAGCTTTCAATTTCCAACTTGATGTCTCACATGGCATCGCACATGACAACAGTTTTGAACTTCATTGGTGACTTTTGAAACAGATTGAAACAGGAAGCGATCTTCTGTACGTACAAACCTCCGTCATGTGAGTTTAGACATGCCCTAAATTTGCATGTCATTTCTAGGTAACGTGTTGCTGAGTAGGTGCGCCCGCTTTCGATCATACTGAGCAGAGTCATTGTGTGATATCGCTCTCCCATACAGCATACGTGTGCTTCTTTTGTTTGTGGTGTAAAAAAAAAAAAAACTAAACGGTGTTAAAGAAACAACAATCCGCGCGTCATCATCAAGGATGTTTCCACTTAGGTTTTTTTTTTTTTTTTCATAGCAGAGCATCCTAAAATGAACACCAGACTGTCACATAGATTATGTCTTAACTCATTCACTGCCATTGACGGCTATAGTCGTCAAATATGCATTTGAAGCGGTCCGGAAGTGAATGAGTTAATAAGCAGCTTGTTTTGAGGTGGGGCAAAGTAATGACCTGCAATAATGATTTAAGGCTGGAAGTAAACACAGCGTTGCCCGTAAACACACAAAAGCGTGACGCTATAGCAAACCCTAATTGGAACAAGTTTGTTTCGCCCTGAGCTGCCTGAGGCGACCACTTGAAAACAGCAAGCCAGCAATGATTGGCACCAACCTGACTTCCACCAGGTCGTTGGGTTTATAGCTGGGGTGCAAGAAGAACCAGACTTTCTTGACAAAGTGGTCGATGCTGGGCTCCTTCCTGCAGCCCCTGACGTACACCATCCACTTATGGGTCGATTGATCGTTCTCCTCCCGCTTATCGGGAGGAATGTATCTAAGGGGAGGAAGAAGGGGAGGGACAAAGGCTCAGGAAAATAAGGTTTTAGGAAAGAGGGTTCATATATAGAAACGTCTAGTGTTTGCAGATGATTTAATTAGGGCTGTGAAATTAATCGAAATTCAATTACAATTTCACTTACTACACACCAAAATTACAAAATCGGCATAATCGTAAACAAAAATAAAAGATTATTAATACAAATTTTGAGTTGTTTAAATTGAGATATTTGCACCTTTTAAAATCTTGTTAGGTCCAAAAGGAACTTGCATAATTAAAGTGTTTCAAAGAAATGTATTTGTCTTAATATATTTTTACGTTTAAACATTTTCTTGTTTTGTATCAAAAAACTAATGATTGTCCTAATTGTGATTGCAATTACCAAATTAATTGTGATTAATATTTTCTTCATAATTGAGCAGCCCTAGTGTGTATATACATACAGTGGATATAAAAAGTCTACACACCAATGCGCAAGTGCTGATATTTAAAATAAGAGACCAAGACCAATTCTCACTTTTGAATGTAATTGCGTCACAGAGCATGCATGGCTAGAGTGAGTCATTGATCGAAGAAAACAAGAGCGAGTGGGTGTGTTGATGACGCTTCAACCATGCGACTGCCACACCGAGGACGAATGTGAGGTACTGTCAATCGTTAGAGACGTGATTATAAATTAAAAGTTGTGAGCTGATCAACTAACTGAGGAACTGTGTAGTAGTGTTAATTTTGTAATTTTTTTTACAATGAAAACTGAATAAAAATATTTTCGTCAACACATGTTTTTCACCGGATGAAAACTAGACTAGACTAGACTAAAACCGCCATTTATAAACAATAATTAGAACTGAATCAGTATTCATTTTTGTCGACTAATAAAGACGAGACGAAAATTTAGCTCACTTAATAAAGACTGGGCTAAAATCTAAGATCATTTTTGTTCACAAACAAAGACGAGATGAAAATTAAAATTTTGTAAAATCTTGTCTCTGCTAATCTGTCACTAACACACAGTGACCCCCCCCCCCCTTTCAAATCAGCAGCTAGCAAGTGCAACGTAACATTAATGCTACAGCTATAGGCTAACGTTCAAACAATGTCAATCCGACCGCTAACTAATTATACTAGCTTGTAGCATGGAGTCATAATAGCCACTTGTTGATATACTGTAATTGTGTATGAAGTTGTTTAAAAAAATAAAATAAAAAGATGCTTATCTGCTGACCAAAAAAATGTAAAAGGGTCAAATGATTGACTATCCTGACTAAAACTGGACTAAAATGTTGACAATTTCTGTTGACTAAAATTAGACGAATTAAATCATGTTTTCTTGGACTAAAATAAAGACTCAAATGCTCAACTTATAGTCGACTAAATGTGACTAGATAAAAATTGAATGAGGTTGACTAACTATGATAAAAAAAAAACTAACAAGTGTGATGATCGAAATTGGACTAAAACTGAGACTATATTTAAAAATGGCTGATGAAGTTAACATTTAATTAACACCACCGTGTAGTTCAGCAAGTCACGTACTTGGAAACGTTTCCCACGACGATTGTCTTCTTTGCATAGAGTCTGGATGCCTCGTCTCCACTAGTGTGGCGCGTCATCCTCTGCTCATTTCCCAGCATTGTTGGCACACCAAATGTGTCCTACAAGAAATTGTCACAGCATCAATTTAAAAAGTAACTTTGTCAAAGTATCCTTGAGCAACATACTGAACCCCCAAGTTGCTTCTGATGCCGTGTCATCAGTAGTCAAAAGCACTTTGAGGGCCTTGTAAGGAGGAAAAACTTGATTTAAATGAAGCACCTTTTACCAGAGTGAAGTGTTAGGAGTAAAAAATTTAACGCTGACACTAGTACTGAGTACTTCCAACACTACTCGGTGTTTACCAGTTTAGATTTTTAACACTATACAATGTTGGAGTAACATGGTTAAGTGTCAAAAAAGTAACAATTTGAAAAGTGTCAGATTTACACTCATTGGTGTGGACACATATAAATACTTGTCTAGTGTTAGATTTAACACTACTCGGTGTTATTCTAACACTGGCTGATTGTGCAGCAAAAGTTGATTGGAGCTGAACCCTGATTGGTTGCTGAATTTGTGCTTTCTGAAAACATTAAAAATGACTAAAGCAATTATGCTAATAGGTTAATGATAGGTTCAATGGGTAGATTCCAATATAGAAGAGAAATTCAGTTTAGTAGTCGCCTCTGAACAATAATGGCAGATAATGGTAGATTCCTGGTTCCTATGGCTTTACAGATGATGTAATGCAATCAAACCTCCCAAAAAAAGAATTGTACAAAAGTGGTACAATTTAACCAAAAACGTTCTGGAAAAACAGATCTCAAAAGTAAACAACTCTCCTGAAATCAGCTCAGTGAGTGTGTATTGTTTTTACCTTGTCTTATTTGCATTGATGTATTTTTTTTTTTTTTTGCTTTTTGAAAGCCGAAAAACATATTTTTTCAAAATAACCATCAAACTTGGAAATATAACTTATTGTGACACTGTTGTGTTCTACATAATGGGAATTTTCACAAAAAATATTACTAAACTGTACAAATGAAGAAAATGTAATAATATATCAGAAAGGAAAAAATAAAATATACATTTTTTCTTCTTAAAAACAGAACTTTTCGCCTCATTCTTTAGGCCAGTGTTTCCTAACCTTCATTGGGTCAAGGCGCAAATTTTACCTTGACCAGACATCACACCGCCAAATAAAAATCTCACTAAAAAGTATATATATTGCAACAATGATCATTTCACACCTGATGATCTCTCACATACGCTAATGTAAAACCTGGTTGGGAATCACTGCTTTAGACTGTTGCGATTTTCGGCTTGAACCATCACGTAACAAAAATACACCAAATCCATGCAATTGATTGGACGCACCTTTCCAGTGTTGCGACCAGGTCTCCGCTCATGCCTGCCGCCGTCCTCCCTCCACACCCCCTCCGCATCCTTGTCAGTAGTGTCCCCGTGCTGCGAGAGAGACTCCGACTCGGACTGGGCCAGCGAAGGCGTCTCGGAGCCCTGGTTGAGAGGAGAGGAGGAACGAGAGGGAAAGTCCAGGAATCTGCGGATGGCTGGATGGTTGAGCGCCGCGGGGTCACTCTTAGAGCTCTGCAAGCATACATAGCAACGTTGGAAAAATACAGTTGACTGCAGAGCTTGATTTTGATCAAATTTAGGAAAATACCTCCTGGAACTTTGTCATGCCAGCGTTGGCATAGAAATTGGCCACTATGCACGCTCTCAACTTGTCCATCATCCGTCGGGCTTCATTAAGTCGCTAGAAAGCAAAAAGGAAAATTATTTCTCGTACTTCGCAAATTTAAGTAAGAATTTTAAACATTGTACAAAGTAGACTGTAAAGAGGTACAGGCAGGTTGAAGCTGGTAAAACAACGTGTCAGGGGTGATCTGTGATATAAGAGCGCCAGCTGAAGTGAAAGGAAAGCTTTTGTGGATGCTAGTAACACCAGCAGCCATGTTGGATGGGGACCTCATGTAAAAAAAAAAAAGAAGTCCATAATAAAGAGAAGTCAAAGTCTACTTATTGTAAAAAGTGTTGAAGTGAAACATATGCCATGTTCAATTAATGTTTGGCCGTTTTTTGGCAATATTTGATGATAATCAAATCAATTTTCATACCCAAACATAAGTACTTGTACCCAGTCTGCCCACACAAAAAAGTGTGCATCCGGAGATTAGGGAGAAAAAAAAAAAAAAGGAATTAGATGCTGTCAAATAAAGTTGTCACAAGTAGAAGGCAAAAAGGAATACCAACAGTGAGATTCATGGTGATGTGATTCATGTGATGAAGGAAGGCTTGCAGAGGACAGATAGAGATGGAGAGACAACCGTGAACAGGGGGAGAAAACACAATGTCCACTGACTGTTTACCTGACTGATGATATCTATTTCATGTTCTTTGTTCTTCATCTCCATAGAGAACTGCTCAGTAATGATGGCTTCTATCTTCTGGACTGTTGCATCTCGAGCTATTAAAGGGAGAAAAGAGAGCATTTTCTACTAAACGAGAGTGACATGACTCAAGACTGTGCATGACAAATGTCAGGTGTACAGTTGGTGTATGGCTTTAATGGACTTACCACTTAACTCTGCAGCTTTGTTTCTCTTACTATTTTGAACTTGTGCAACGTCCTCATAATCAGGATCACAATCTTCTATTTTCCTTTTAATTCCCGACATGATTTTTTAAAAATCTCCTGCGAAAGCAAAAACAAACAAACATTTACACACATACACACGAGGCGTTCATTTAAAACAAACCATACCGGTGCCCCAATGTTACACACGTTTAACTCTGATTTGATTGAACTCCCACAACAAAGTGTACACAAAAGCACATTATAAACGTTATCGCGAAGCAAACTTTCCATGTCTCATAACCTCAAAGTTGGGCAAATCGGTTCTTGTTGCTCTGTCTAGCAGGTTAGCACCGCCGTGCTAGCCAGACTAGCCAAGGCTAGCACGGCGTTTTAGGATACAAACGCGTTTCAAGCTACGATGTAAACTTACTAGAAAGCCTTGTAGTGTGGAGGAAGGTTCCTTTGCGACGCGTTAGCTCTTATTCAATGGTTGCGGGGCGTTTAACTGTTACACTTTGCATGTTTCACACTCGTGTTTGGGGAAAATTGCTAAATCTCGATGTGGACAAGAAAGCTAAATTGCGGATAGCTAGCCTTGGGAGTTCGTGAGAAACTCCACTGGGAGTCGCTATTGTACAAATTCTGTACTTTACTGTCATGTACTGTACTGTCTTTTACAATATATTTGTTTTCTTGTAAAAAAACAACAACAACAACATTAATGTAGGTAGGAATAAAGCTGTTTTTAAATGTATTGTTTTTATTTTATATATACGAATTTAAGGAGATTTTTGCATTTTTTCATGTTTATGTTGTAATAAACAATGGGTATTGTGCCTTTTGTTTGCATTTTATTAATTTTAATAGGGAACAAACACACACACACACACACACACACAAATGTTGTCTTTAAATGTGTATTTATTTAAAAAAATATTTTAATAAAGATAAATATAAAAATCTTATCTTACTACTTAATAATGTATTAATTTATTGTGCATTCCTTTGTAATTTAAAAAAATTCATGGTACTGTTCATTGCATATTTCTTTGTCCTTATATTTTAAATTCAATGTATTGTGAAGCTGCTGCTTACCAGAGTGTACATATATGAGGTCATAACCTGTATTATAGCTTAATGTGCATTTTGGATTTTTTAATATGCAAAGTGCAAATGAGACAACTGCAAAAAATAATCAGTTTCTGTTTTGTTGCTATTTATGAGTATGTTTAAAAAAAGAATATATATTTTCATTCTAAAAATTACTGACGGTCTAGTGCAGTATAGTGTATTATTTTCAAGAAAAACAGTATCAAGAAACTTGACTGTATTTGGTACAAAAAGGAAAAACTTTATTGATACTGTCCACAAGTCAACCACTACAAAAACATTTTCTTGAATCGAAGCAAACAGCATCTTAAAATATAACATGACACAAACATTTGTAATGGTTCATATAAAAAGAAAATCAATATTCCCCTGCTGGTTTATTCTTTAAAGGCACATTAGCTCACACAAGATGACATCAGGATCAAATCCAATTTACCCAGGTTGGTTTCCACCTCCGTTCATATCAAAATATTATAAAAACAAAAACATCTCAGCTCTTGATACCTATTACACATGGGGTCAAAAACACACAATCCCACAAAAAAATGAAAACACAAAATTAATGTAAATCTTATTAAAGCAAACATGTATGAAAGTCTCGAAATAGAGAATCATTCAAATGAAAAACAAATCAACATTGGTGGACATTTGATTAAATACTCAGTGAAATCCCAGACACAAACACTTATTCTCAAACTGCCTCCACGACCAGTATCTTACCATCCCGTTGGCTTCCTGTGCGATTTGATGCCCTTGAGAAAAACTGATTGATGGCTTGATTATGTTTTGTTAAGTTAATAAAAAGTTCAACAGAAGCAAAGACAAAGCTTTCACATCTTTATCATCTTTCTAAAGTCCTTTCTTTGAACTATGCCCTCTGAACCGTGGCATTGTGTGGCCAAACAGAGGCGCCCTACCATCTACACCCTTCCATATTTCATGTGAAAGCAAATAACATTTACTGATACAGTAAAAAAAAAAAAAAAAAAAAAGATGAAGAAAGGAAAACATAAAATTTTGTCGACATCTATTTAACAAGATTCTGTCAAAGTGCACAGTTGGGGCTCTCAGTTACCGAAAAAAAAAGTACATTTAAATATAAGAAAAAACTAAATCTTCACAGCAACATCTTGTCTATCAATATCAATTGTAAAAAATAATAATAATAATAAAAAAAAAACTTTTACTGACCTCAAGTCAGGGCTAGTGCTTCAAAACACGTTCTCCCACTTGCAAACCCACAAACACGCACGGAGGTATCTACGGTTAACCCGAGTTACATCTTGTGTCTTTTAATGCAAAGGTGTAAGCAGCATTGGTTAACACGGCGCGGCAATGCATCGCTGACATCATCCAAATGACATCGGTTATGTCACGCACTCATCAACCGACTCTGTACAGGCACACCACATATTCGGAGAAGACCCTACAGGTCTACAAAAAGGCCTCTCGCTACATCTACAACACCACCCACATTGTGCCCGCTAGCTATGAATGTACACAAGAACTTTGGGAAAAAAAAAATATTGAAAAACACACACACACTTATAACTTATTCGTCACAATAAGAATACCAGTAATGAGATTAATATGAATGATAACATAACAAAATAAAGCTTAAAATATAAATGTAAATCAAAGGGGCAAAGATACAGCGAAGAAATGGAAGGAAGTCAACTTTTAAAAAGTGAAGTTAATTGTGTTGCTGTAACTTGATTATTGTCTTCTGTTTTTGTTTGATATCATTCCTTTTCATGAAGGGAAATACATTTCAAATTGGAAGAACATTAGAGCAGGTTGTCAAATTATACTACACGGTCATTTTCATTGTTATTCATCAGTTTATGTCAGGGGTGTCAAACTCATTTTATTTCATGGGCCACTTTCACCCAAGTATGTCTTTGGCTTAATAAGCTTTAAATAACAAAACGTCAAAATAGTTCAAACTTTTCTTGGTGCAAAAAAAATTACACGTACATTCTGAAAATCACATTCATTATTATCTTATTGCAGATTGATCTGAAATGGGTTAACAAAAATGAGCAAAATTTTTGCATCAAAACCTGAGTTCTGGCCAAATTTCAAAATGTCATTTAAGTGGTTGTCAGTGCGCCCTCCAGTGAGCAAAATTAGTAACAACAGTGAAAGTGAAGTTTGTGTGAAAACTGCCGTTTTTGTTTTGTCCTTGCAGGCCAGATTGGACATGCCGACGGGTCACTTCTGGCCTGCAAGCCCTATATTTGACTCCCCTTTTCTATGTCATTTTTTTCCTTTTTTTTAAAGTCTGTAGCACTTTGAGATTCACAAATAAAACATGCATTAGAGACAAAATTAGCGTTATTATTGTCTGACCTAGTTAGTTCAAATATAAATTCTTAAGTCTTGTTTTCAGATGACATTTATTCAATTATTTATACACAGGATGCCCCAGTAGTCACAACACACTTCCTGTTTGCTATTTTATTTCAGGTATGAGTTGGAAAGATGTGAAGCTCATCAGCATTTGGACAATTTAGCCTTTGCACTTTTGAAAGCATCATTTCCTTATCCGTGGCTGGCCAATTGACATTGGAGAAGCGTTTCATAATTGCCACATGTTTTTTTTTGTCTACTACTGCAGTTCAGAGTCATTCTAAGAAGCTTTAGCCATCACACTGCTCCGGGCGCGTAGTACAATTCACGCTATCCATGGCAAGTTTCCTTGGCTTTGCGCAAACGCCTGCTCTATGTGTTTTGTGTGGGTTTTTTTGGTGGTCGTCAAAAAAAGTAAACAACAACTACTATTTTGGGAAACTTGTCACGAATAGCATAAACTGCATGACGCATTGAAGCTGTGTCTCCGACATAAAGCTTCTCAAGTTGGCACTGAACGTCAGTAAGGGACAGAAAAACATAAACATTGCTGTTGGCCTCTCATCTGTCTGAATGATACCTGAAACAAAACGGGGAGAAAATAGGAAGTACAAAGTGTATAGTGACTTTTTAGCCACGCTGTATATAAAAAAAAACTGATGTGACCTTTGTTAAGAAATCAAATATGACAAAAATGACGCATAATGGCCAGGTTTGATTTTCATTGTTTTGCCATTCATCTGAATAAACAGAGAGCATTTCCTCCATTAAAGTTAAATGTTCACAGCACTGCAATGAGTGTTGCTACATGATGCTGTGGGAAAATAAAATAACTGAACGATGCTTGTAATGTGTTTATGTGTTTTTATGCGAGTGCACTCGTGCACTGCAAGTGCATGCGCGTTTCTGGTCATGCCCTGTGGTATTTATCATTGAAGCGATGTATGGTTACACAACCGTGGTAGGAGATGCAACGCGGCATTGCAGCCACCCCTGTGATGATCCCTGTGGCCGGGTCATAACACATGATGGTGTCCGTTGCTTCACCGTTTTCGCCCCGGCCGCCCAGGATGAAGATCTTACCGTTACACACCGACATGCCGCAGCTCTCCTACACGCAGAAAAATAGGCAGCAATTAGATAAAAATTTATTCTGATCTTCTTCAGGTGATATTCAGTAGCACAGGTGTGGTTCTGTATAGTATTGATGATTTCCAATAATTGTGATGTGACAGTGGCGGTGAATTAACTTGGGAGGCCCATGTACCGAATAAACTGGCCACAAAAATCTCCTACCTGTTTTGCGAACGTATGCACCACATGCATCCAGTAGTCCTCCACCGGGTCGTAGCAGAATATGGACCTGGTGAGACCGCCGCACACGTACACGAGGTTGTTGAGCGACACGGCGGTGATGCAGCGCTTGGCGATGGGGATGTTGGCTCGGAGGAGCCAAGTGTCTGTTTCGGGATCATAGCACTGGACCTGTGGATGTAAATATGAAATGGACGTAGTATGAACAAAAAAACATGCAGTGGGCACTTCATTAGCCCTATAAAGGCAAACGTATCATACTAAATTCAAGACATTTTGAGCTCTCTATTTCATGAGTATAATATTGTTTCCCCATTAAAACCCTGATGTATATAATCTGACACATGCATTGCATGGATAATCCATTAGAGGGCGGTGTCACCCAGTGGATAGCTTTTCCAGCGACCTTGAAGATCGACAAAGGAGAGACGCCTATAATTATTAACTAATTTACTCGCAGCCATTTTTACTGAAGCAACCCCCTTCACTCCCGGCTGTTTTACTGGATTTTGACTGATTTTGCAAGGCCCACAGAATATTGTGTTCTATTGCTATACAAACATGGAACCTACCAAAATAAAGATTGGAGTCTCTTCTTTCATCCAGAAAAAAAGGATATCTCTATCTGTTTCCGTTTTGCATCAATTAGCATTAGAATATACCTAAGTTTCATCATTATTCACAAATCTGTTTAGAACTGCGGGTAACTGAGCTTTTTTCAACATGGCCCTGGTTGATATATTTTGCTCTGCTGCTGGCCGTTTCTGTAATAATTACCATTTTCGTTCTCTGCAGTTGAGAGGCTGCATCAAAGCCTTCTGTATGCTCTAGCATAAAAATACATAAAAAACGTATAAATACGTCCTTGGGGGAAATTTTAACATATTTATCTGTTCTTGGGAGCAAATGAGTTAATAGTGACAAATGTTCTTTCTGATTTTTGTAAATATGTTTTTCTACTTATTATTATATTTTGGAGTTATAAATGTACACATTTAAAGCATTGTGACCGGATGTATCAAATATGACACATATCAAAAGTCATATGTGGAAGTTGATTTTCAAAAATAATTTTGTTGTTGTTGTTGTTCAAAAGGACCAATAAATACTCTATATTCTTTGAAAATACTATTTACAAAGATTCAAAATTTTCTCTCATCATATGGTTCAGGCTTTAGCTTGTAGGGTTACATGATGAAAAAGGCACCACAGCTGTCATCAAGAGTGTGCGTTTGAGACAGGAAAACATCCGTTCCCCACCTTGTCTGAACAGGTATTGTCGTCGGGCCCTCCTCCTATGACAAAAAGCTTGCTGGCACAGCTGGCCACGGCCGGCGAGCTGACCGCCTCCTTCAAGGGCGCCACCTCCGTCCAGCGGTTTGAGAAGGAGTCATAACACTCCACACTGCTCAGGCGGCTCTGGCCATCGTAACCGCCCACAGCGTAGACCTGGAATATACAGTACACACCCCCCCGCGGATATATCACTTGTGTACCAAGAGCTTTCGAGACGTACGTGCCGGTTTACAATGTTAAACGGTAAACAGCCCATCTAATTACAAAAGGTGAACATGTGGTTGCACATCAGCACAAAGAGAACCAGTCTATCTAGTGCGGAAAGGAAAATAAATGACGCACTGCTTTTAAACACATAACCCCTGACTGACGTCTTTAAACTCCGGCCCACAGGCTGTTGTTATTGACTAACCCTTGTAATTCAGAATGTCTTGTATCTTTAGCTATTGCTTCATGTTGACACGCTTCTTTGAGCGTCCATAAGACTATTCAACACTCAAGTAAGGCTAAAAAAAAAGGACACTTGAACACTGGTCTGGACATAATATTAGATACACCTGCACAATTTAATGTTAACAAAATGTCCTTTACAAAGAAAATGATATTCAGTTTAACAGAAAAGTAAATCACGTTTGGTTGTGGCTTACAGTGTTGTAGAACTGCGCTCCATCATAGAGGTGATTTAATATTTACCAAATCTTCTACAACTACATCCCATATTGTTAAATGAGCTCATTCACTGCAAGTCATTTTCAAAGCAGAGGTCCTCTTGGTCGTGTCAAATTGAGGATTATCTTCAAAAAGGTAGACGTTTTGATAAAGCTCTTGTTTGGATTGTGTAGGCGTGCCTAATGAAGTGGCTATAGCGAAAATAGAACGACGCATGACTAATGACAAAAATCACAGAACCTGTTGTGTGCCTGTTGCAGTATTTTGTTTGCAATACGAGACTGAGTATTAAGTTATGTCATTTACATAATGGTTTCATGCAATCCCCCCCCCCCCCCCCCCCCACACACACACACCATGTTGTTCTTGTCCTTCCTAGAAATATACAGTGAAAACAAGTACAGGGAAGAGGCGAGGAGAGAGAGGGGGAGAAAAGAGGGAGACATACAAAGGAGGGAAAAGGGAGGACACGTACGGTGAACACTGATATTTGCATTTCCAACCTGACGGAACAACTGCCTGGCTTGGCAGTTAATGAGTTGTTTACATGTGGCAACGTAACAATCCAGCCCATATTCTTATAGTGAGCACCTGCCACACTGTCAAAGAAGTAATACATTTATTTTATCAAGACGTGTAGCGATTCAGCTTTAAGCAAATACACGGCACTAACTTACACAAAGAAAAAAATTGGGTGCAGTGATGCCTCCTTAGTTTGACTTGTTCCATAACTACGCTCAACTCAAAATGCTTGTGTCACAAATCATCTTTCCCCATTGAAATGAATGGAAACGCCATGAATGCGTTCCAACCGACCCGAAAACCCCAACCAAAAAAGCGATAAAAAGCACAGCATTTAAGGTAAGCTTAATAAGGTAAATTTTATTTTTCAATTCAATCGGCATTGTGCTGCTCCTGCTGGTGTGATATACTGTTGCGGTCTCAGGCAATGCCAAATGTTCTTTGCAGAAAAGAAAAAACTTGAATATTGCTACATAATCCGTCTTCGTGTGTTGTTCCATCGTGTGATCAAATATCCATTGCTATTTGTTAGCCCGTTAATGGTGTTCCCTAGTGATGGGCAGATGAAGCTTTTTGAACACTCGAAGCTTTCCATCAAATTAGTTCACAAAAAGGTTCTGCTCGTGAGGCCTCATGTGCACACAAACCCCCCTGGTGGCTGAAATAAAAACTGTAACTTGAACTACTGTACTTCTGCTTTTTTGCTGTCTAGCAACAGTGTTGTTTTAGAAACGATTACACATGCTTTAGTTGCCAATTTGTATTTTTATTTATTTACCTGTAATTGAGTAATATTTGTTTTGTGTATTATTACTTTGGGCATTGTTTTTTAAAATTAGGTTTTTAACATGCTGAAGTTGCTTTATGTTTGTTAAAAAAAAAAAAAAGGAACATTTTTGACTTGTGTGTTACACTCATGCAGTTAATCAGTTCAATAATAATATGAGGGTAATGTCATGTTATGAAAATTAGTAATCCTGAAGAAAATATAATAATGAGGCATTGATTGCGTGTAAACTGAGGTAATGGGGACTGTACTTACGGATACTGAAGTGATGGGGATTGTATTTATGAGTACTGATAGTTGTAATGATAGATGAATGGTTAACAAATCAGATTGTTGTTGTACTTCAATTGCTTAGCGCAGAACAAGCACTTCACCTTGCAATGCAAATGACGTGAATTTTCAAAGTAACGCGTCATTGCATTAGTGTTGCCGAACTGAGGATTTAGCCCCCCACACACACACAAAAAACGTGTTACGGGCAAATTTGCGACGCTCAAAACATCCACTGACATGCAACTTTTGCGGAGAAGCATTGAACTATATATGCTGTGTGAAACTGCAAAAGTCGAACCACTTCCTGAACCCATGACGTGCCAAGCGTAATCGGTGACGCCATTTGACCGGAATGAATCACGCCTCGACACGCGCTTCAGAAATGTCTTCCTGAATTACTCGACACACGCTCCGAAGCCTCGACACGTTACGTCCCATCACTAGTGTTCCCCATTATGTGTTAGCACTAAGCTAGCAGTAGTCTTTAACACAAAGTTATGCTGTTGCACAATGTAATTCCCATTGTTTTATGTTTGTTTTGACAGTAAACTTCAGCTGAGAGTGGCATTAAACGGCTCAAAGCATCTTTTTTTTTTTTAAGAATTGTTCATCATCTTCCAAATGGCTACTTGTTGTGAAATGAGCGCTCGTATCTCAAAGCATCTGTATATTCACTATTGCTTCAATTGTCCGAAAATGTGTTTTTGTGAACATTCTTGAATTAAAGTTGATTAGCCAATCAATTGTTTTCAAATTGATTGTGGTGGTCTATGTAGGTAATTAAAAAAAAAAAGCCCAAATACTGTAGTTGTGGATGTACATTATAGTTAAATATGCATAATAAGAGATAAAGACAAATGAGCAATTGATACAAACAAATACAGTAGGGTAAAAAATAGACAGTGATGGAAGAGAACAGCTGTCACCAAGTCCTGATATGACAGGGACAGGACCTATTTTTGTACAACTGTAACAGGGGATCATAGACAGGACAGAGATGTGTTTGTGTGTGAGTGAGCTTCCATTGAGAAAGTGGGTTAATTGCAGTAAATGTGCAGTCAATAATATAATATTAATTTCTGTACTGTACGGAAAAGTACATTTCTCCCTTTGTGAGCAATAGTAAAAAAAAAGACCTAAAAAAATGCATAGAAGTCGGCGTGACAGGCTTGTTTACAACAAACGTGCTGCGTATTATGTGAGCATCTGTGCTAAAGCTCAAATGGGAAATTACAGTAGGAAATTGAAAATAGAATGAGGAAATGACTGACAAGGAACTGAATCTCTCTGTATGTGGGAACGATCTATCACAAAGATTTAGAGGAAAACACTATAAAAAGAGAAATTGAACATGGGTAGGTAAGATGTCACGAGCGGCGATGGCTAGAAATGGTTAGGAAAATGAACTAACACACACATAACAGTCAAATTCAAGCATATTCTAAACAATACGTAATTGTACACTGTGAAAATGCAAAGACACAAACTCATAAAGAGAGAGAGAGAAAAAACATGCATGTGCAACAGACACAGGAAGTAGACATAGATATGAACCCCCCTCTGGGAGTAAAAGGCATGTGTCTTCACGAGACATTTAAGTGTGCGTAAGAATGTGTGAGCAATACTACTGTGTCACTATATCATGTTTGTCTGTGTAAATAGGGAAAACTGAGCTCGTAACCCTTTTAGCATTCAAATCGGTTTAGAATGCACTTTAGTAAACACAGCTGAGTGCAGTGGTACCTCTCAGTGACTTTTATACTGACATGTCCATACTGTTTACTAGCATGAGACATTCCCAACATAATAACAGGATTAATGCACAATGGCTACGAATGAAAACCAGGCAACAAAAAAAAAACAAAGGCCTTAAAATGGCACCTAAAGCAGTAAACACGTGTGAACTTGTACACACTACGAAGACTAACACAAAACACGTGCCTCTATTTAGTTCTGCTTTTTTAACCAAGATCATCAATTGCTGTTCCATTTTTTTTTAGATAATTAGAACCTCTCATGAGTTGCAATGTCAAAGGTCAACAATTGTTTTTTTCATTCTCTTGTTGCTCACAACAACAAATGCTGCGTCGACAGACTTAACAATCCAGTTCCAGAACAATTTAAGACACAAGAAGACTTATCCACCTTCTTATTCTTATCTGACTCCCATTAAATATGTTACCATGCAGACGTATGCAAACTTCAAATAGAAGACGCATGATGCGGGACAAGCCACGGTAGAATGCAACGAGCAGACATGAGCCATGAACACAGATCCAAGAAACTTGTGTTGCCCTTAAACAGGAATGTCCATCTGGATGTGCATTAGAGGCCGTAAATAGCACAGCGAGTAGCGCTGGAGCTGAGATCACGTGTACAGATGGTTCAGTCCAAATGCTTTACATTTGCTGTATTAGTCAAAGCAAGGCATTGAAATATGTAAAAACAAGTTGCCAAGCCTCTACACCTGATGAGACTTTTTGGTACATGGCAGGCACAGTTGTTGACCGATTGGGTGTTGAGTGAGTGACAATTAATGGGAAAAGTGGCTAAATTTATTTAAATAAGTCAAAAACAAACATCAAGGTGTCCGAATTTTCAAGTCAATGGTTTATCTTAACATATTACTTTAGGTACATCTCATGGCACACCACAGAACCAAAATTGAGTGAACTTGCTTTTTCATAAAGCAAATTTAGATGGTCGTTTGTGAAAAATATCAAATAAAATGCCCTTACTATGCTGAGTGGTATACACAACAGATATTGTAACTTGATGTGTTTAACAGCCCCATTCTATGACTCAAAGTACTTTTTTTTTTTTTATAACAAGTGGAGCTGGACATTGATGGAGAACGCAAACACAATTAAATGATGACATAGTGCTGTTCCTTGTAACAAGACGCCCTCATTGGCCAACATGACTGATAAGCGACATGCAGGTTATTGACACAGGTGACAGGAATTTTGAGTAACTTCCTATTTGCCACTGAAGAATTTGCTCATTACCGTCAATCAAAAAGGCAAAGCAACAGAATGTCAAATCAGATTCTTGTATGTCTGCAGTTTAAGGCACTATGTAAGTATATGACTTTAAAAGTAGTCTGAAAGCTCTGGGGAGCCTTTTAGTAACTTTCCTGCATGGTTGTTCGCTTGGGTCAACAATCATTCCTTTTTTTTTTTTTAAACCATGACTCATTATGTTAATGCTGGATTTGTATTTATGTGTTACCTGAAGCTCAGACCTTTACATACTAAAAAGTCACTACAAGCATTGATGAATTCACACCAAACAAACACAGGTGCATGATCCACATTTGTCATTACAAAATGTTGAAAAGACCACTCACCTTCCCCAGCAGGACGCCCATCTTGTGTCTCCAGCGGCCTTTATTTAATGAAGCCACTCTGATCCACAGGTTGAGTTGTGAGTTATACATCCACACGTCCCTGCTGTTGATGCGACCACCTGTAGCAGACGTCCGGACAATAAAAAAGTGACGCTATGATATAGCAATTAAGAACCCTCTTCTTTAGATTGTATGGGATCTAATGTGATTTTTTTTTTCTATTTATGTAAACACCTTGAACGCTACAAAGAAAGGTAAACAAAAAAAAAAAATAGGGCTACGAGAAAAAAAGTTGACCAAGTCGGATAAGTCGACTTTAAAAATGCGTTGACTGAAAACGTCTGCCTTGGAACCATGTTTGCTCCGTCGTCCATGTTTCTACACGGACCTTTTTTTTCCTTTTCTTTTTTTACAAATGCACGCAGTGGACAGGAAGTTATTGAGCTCATTTTAGCTAAGGGGCAACTCGGCTCCACTTTTACTCATGGACTATTGTTGAAATCGTCTGCAAGTGACTTTTAAGATATTATTACATGTGTAATGTAGATATAATAATGTACATGTACTGTGAACTAAATGGTAGTAAGGTAGTTAGTGTTTGTATGACCTTAAATGGTCATCGCTAGCATGCTCATGCTAATCGTGATTGCGAACCGTTTAGCAAAGGCTAATTTTGTTGGTGTTTAATTCATGCAGAGAAGGTAACAAATAATTTGTAGTTATATCCACTCAATTTAACTCATGTAGATATAATGATGCATGTGTGAATTAAATGGTAGTAAGGATTAGGGTTTATTCACCCGTAAAAAGTCATCGCTAGCACGCTAATGCTAATCGCGATTGCTAACCATTTAGCATAGGCTAATTTACTTGATGTTCAATAATGCATATCTATAGAAGATAATAAGCAGTTATATCCATTCAATTCAACTCACGTTCAACCTGAGTGGATTAACAATAATAATAATAATAATAATTTTATGGGGGGGGGGAAGTGAGAGGGTGTGGTTATTCGACGGAATAATCAATTTTAAAAAGATTAGATAGTGGCAGCCCTAGTAAAACTACTGCATGACTCCAGGCAGGTAAAAGAAGTACCACAGTTTCAATTTATGTAACCCCGACATACAGCAGACACACCACACCACTCACAAAAAGTTAAAACGTGCATACAGTATATATACTGTACATACAATACACACACATTTGCACATCCATCAATCCATTGTTTTATGGATATAGGCAAACAACCGTTCACACGCACACCAATTGAAAAGAGTCTTCAATCGAGCTAACATGTTTTTGGTGACACCACAGATTCTAAAAGAAGTGAGTCAGATGTGTCCGTGATTAATTATCGACTGTGTACAAAGTCAAAGAGACAACCAGTCTGCTGCCCTGAAGGTTTCGGAGTGTCAACAATTTGGATAGAAGTCACAAAGGCATAAGAGGGTGCTACCCACAATGGCGTCATTATAATCATGGAAAGCTGCCTTGAAAAAGTGCTATGATCCGCAGGCGCAGTATGGTGCTTATTAAAAACTCAGTTGGTGTTGTCCAACGAGCTCACATGGGGCTGCTAATCAATGCTCTTAACCATCGCACAGCAACCTTGTGTGTCGACATTTTATAATGTTGGGAGTTTTACATGAAATGCTAACGTATACAATAATGTTAACAGACAGTTAAAGATAGCTCAGAATGCCAACGATTCCTGTTGCCTGAGGAGGTAACGGTAAGGCCAACGTATGAGTAGGCAAACGTTTGACGTGGTCACACTTTGATAAAGTCTTGATAAAGTCAGCATCGAGAGCTGTTGTCCTGGAACAGAAAGCATGACTTGGTCTGGATAAACATTGGGTGCCACGTGCTATTTAAGACCACAGCTTACTTGCAGCTATGCAGGATGAACTGGACGGCGCTAACACCCCCCCCCCCCCCAGGGGGCATACAGTCAGAGTGGAGGAGGGTAAGAACTCGAGTAAAGTTGGAAATACAATAACAAAGCGGGAAAAAAGATAGAAATGGGTCAACGAAAGCGTGCAAACATGTGTGTATGTCTTTGAGACGGACAGAGGAGGGAGGGATGTGTTGACTTTTCCAGGCGGGTTCTCGGGGCTAGATAGACCCGCGCGCACTTGAGGACTTGGCAGTTAGCTGATAAAAAAAAAAAAAAGCATAAACACGACACACACTCAACTGAAAGAAAGACCACGTTTCCCCCCCGCCCTCTTTTTTTTCCTCTTTCTCAACTGCTGCTGCTGTTTTTTTTGTCCAGTGTGTTTCCAGCTTATGCTGGGCATGTTTGAGCACGGCCTATGCTTGAAGGCACATTTAAAACGGCTTATTCCTGGAAGAAAAAAAAACTTTTCACCTCCACAATTCAAAAACATGGAAAAATAAAAACACTAAACTTTAGACATTGAAAGTTTGGCTCTAAAGTAAAAAAAAAAAAAATGAATGATGTAATGTGCTTATCTAGGTGTCACCAAAGAAGGCTTACGTGATTCTTAAGACAGGCTAGAATCTAAAAGTGCAACTCCCAGCAAATAAAACCAAGTCATGAAATGATATCAAATATATAGCAATATTATACAGTAGCCATCCTATAAGCGTGCAGACTGATGGAAAAATTGTGACTGGCTACAAGAAAAGCTTCACTTTGCCAGCAGAATTTACTCGCATATACTGAATACCTTCTAGCATTTATTTTATGAAATATGATTAAATATTGTGGGGATTGTTTATGGGATACAAGCCCGTAAGGATTTTGGTTACTCTGTAAACTGTCCAATGATCCATGGTTATCTTTAAAAATATATATATATACGTTTACATGGAAAAAAAATTGTTTTTTTGTTTTTGTTTGGGCTCCACCACTCTAGGATGCCAAACCTGCAGAAATTAGAACAGCTACTACTGTGGAAATGTTTAAATCTCAATTTAGAACTTATTTTTACACTCTTGTATTTTGGTAAACCACACATAGCATGAAATTGTCTCTTATCCTGCTTCACCCCCTTACATGTGAATTTAAGCTGTTTCTCCTTTATGGCTGTAACTCATTCACTGCCATTGACGGCTATAGACGTAAAAAAATCATTTTAACTATTTCTATTAGTTTAACATTTTTCACACTTTTGTTAACAAGAGTATGAAAACCTAGATTTTTTAAAATTGTATTAGAACAGATATAACATTTGTGATTAATTGTGAGATAACTAGTGAAGTAATGCGATTAATTACGATTAAAAATGGTAATCGCCCGACGCCCCTAATTTTTTATATTTTTTTCTTAACAAAAAAAAGATTATTAAAAATTGGAAAACAAATATTACAATTATAATTTTTTTTTTATAAATTATTATTAAAAATTAGGGGTGTCAGGTGATAAAAATGTTTTTATCGTAATTAATCGCATGACTTCACTAGTTAACTCACGATTAATCACAAATTTTATAACTGTTCTAAATGTACAAAAAATTGTTTTCTAGGTTTTCATACTCTTGTTAACAAAAAAGGGGAAAAAGTTAAACTAATAGAAATAGTTCAAATGAATTTATGACGTCTATAGTCGTCAATGGCAGTGAATAAGTTAAGTACCCTGTGACTGGCTAGCGACCAGTTGAGGGTGTCCGCTGCCAAAATCAGACCCCACCTCACTCATGACCCTAACAAGGATAAGCTGTATAGAAAACTTTGTATCGCACCGATTTGATGGTCCAGTTGTACCAGGCTCTTACCTGACACCAGGATGTCATTGCGGAGGGCGCACACGGCGTACTCCGACTTGGTGAACTCGGGCAATTTGGCCAGCGCCTTCCACTCTCCCGTCACCGGATCGTAGCACTCTGTGTAGGGCAGGTTGAAGCCCCCTATTCTCTCACAACCGCCCACCACCACAATCACCTCAGAGTAGCCAGTCGACCTAGAACCAGGAAAACATTTGAGGTTGATACAGGAAGGTAAATATGTTGAAATAATCAAACAATTCAATAGGACCTAAACGAGAGTTGAATCAATAATTCTGCCCGTACAACAATAACTAGACTAAGGCACTCAGCAGAGCATCGAGTTTTGCCAAGGCGGAAATACATGGTCTTTATCAACACAAAGGATTCTTGGCAAAGAACAGTTTAAAATAAACATTATACTCACATTGATACATGAATAAAGACAAATGATGTAAAGGCTCTCTGCCAAGTGTTCAAGGGGGTTATAACAAAGCTACATGAAGTCTTGGTTTATTATTGTGGGCTGGATAATGTGGAAAACCAAATTAGACTATAGTACTGCATATTTAACTTATTTACTGCCATTGACGGCTATAGACGTCAAAAATTAATTTGAAATATTTCTATTAGTTTGACGTTTTTTTTCACTTTTGTTAACAAGAGTATGAAAACCTAGATTTTTTTTATTGTACATTTAGAACAGATATAAATTTTTTGATTAATCGTGAGTTAACTAGTGAAGTCATGCGATTCAATTACGATTAAAAATTTTAATCGCCTGACGCCCCTAATTTTTAATTATCTTTTCTTTTCTTTTTTTTATCGCGTTAGGCGATGAAATTTTCTAATTGTAATTAATTGCATGACTTCAATAGTTAACTCACGATTAATCACAAATGTTATATCTGTTCTAAATGTATAATATTTTTTTCCGAGGTTTTCATACTCTTGTTAAGAAAAGTGGGGAAAAAAATGTTTAACTATAGAAATAGTTCAAAAGAATTTTTGACGTCTATAGCCGTCAATGGCAATGAATGAGTTAAGATCCTGTAAAGTGAATTCAGATTAGATATGTTTCAAATGAATTGCTGAAAACGTGCAAAGACTAGGAACTATATAGTACTGAATTGTGGAGATCATCAGTTTTCTTGATTTTTTGGGGGGGCCGTGGCTAAAATGGCACCTTACACCGCTACCACTAAACAACGCAGCTAACTATCTAGCTATGCCTCATTGCCTACCCCCCGAAAATGCATCTTTCCTGGATGCCACAATTTACAGAACAGCTCATTGTTGTTATCTAATTTCCCAAGTGAGAAAGTGACGTTGCAAATGAGCCGACCGCTTGTCCATTGGCTGAGAGAAACACAGATTATTATTTTTTGCCCTGTTTTATATATGTGTTATTTTCTTAATCATTCAGATTTAGCGGGTGAGTTAACACTTGTTGGTGGTGTGTCAAATTTAGAAGACATTTATTTTCACTTTACAAGAACTTGTACACAGTAAATTCTGTAGAGTAAATTTGACTCTATTTGGAGTAGATTTGACTCTATTTAGAGTGGGACCAAACTGTTTTAGAGTAATATTTACACTTGGAAGGGAGTAAAATAAAGAATTGAAAAATAAATAAATAAAAGTCACTCAAGGGTTGAGGAACGGACTCACAACCTTGAGCTCGGAAGACTGACACACTACCTGAGCTATGCCTCTCCTAATGTTTGCTTATCTCCAAGAAGAGACCAAAAACATAATTTTTGGTCTCTTGGGGTTACAAAGATTCAAGCCGACACGAGCGATATACTAACACACAGCAGAAGCTGCATGGGGCTCAGGGAGTAGATCGGCTGTCTCCCAAGCTGAAGGTCGTGAGTTCGTTCCTCAAGCCTTGAGTGACTTTTTTTCCCTGATTCTTTAATATACTCTCTTCCAAGTGTATATATTACTCTAAAACTGAGTCTATTTGGTCCCACTCTAATTAGAATCAAATTTACTCTGCACAATTTACTGTGTACTTGTTGTTGCAGTTGTATTTAATGTTGTGAATGGTGAAAGAAGGTATGTGCCATATTAACTCATTGACTGCCATTGACGCCTATAAACGTCAAAAATTCATTTGAACTATTTCTATTAGTTAAAGAAAAAAATCCCACTTCTGTTAACAAGAGTATGAAAACCTAGACATTTGTTTATATATTCTTTTTTTTTAAGAAAGAAAAGATTATTAAAAATTAGGGGCGTTTTTTTTATTATTGTAATTTTTATGACATTTTATGTCTGTTCTAATAGTACAATATTTTTTCTAGGTTTTCATACTCTTGTTAACAAAAGTGGAAAACATTTTCAACTAATAGAAATAGTTAAAATAATTGTTTGACGTCTATAGCCGTCAATGGCAATGAGAGAGTTAAAATTTGATTCCGCAAATTCAGTTTAAAGCTGACTTAAGCTGACATGTAAACACCACACACACATCAACATTTTGAGGGATTTATTATGACAGGGAAGACAGAGGTGGCGTTCCTACAGGAGTAACTTCACTTATCTCCAAGGCAAAGTTCATTTCCAAGGGCTCCTATCAATCTCAGCCGCAACAAAAACAAAACGGCACAAGACTTGAGCTCCATTTCCATGATCACATAGTTGTCGTGCTCAAAACTACTGATTGGAGCTTCCCTTTTGTTGTGAACGGCCCAAAGTTTGTGTGAAGTGTGCGAAGGCGGGTCAGGCAGATTAGTGTGCATTCCCCGTGCGTGTGTTGTGTACAGGTAAGAGACAGCCTAAACCAGGCGTGGCTCGTGTTATTAATAATAATTTGTTCACGTGATGTTGTCTGCATGTTCTGGAAGCTTCCCAACAGCACAGCCGCAGAAGGAGAAAATCAATCAACTATTTTGAGCAGAAAATAATTGATCCCCCCCAGGGCAAACTGTAAAAAAAAAAAAGAGAGACCAACTGCCTGCTTTGTTTCCCGCTCATAACAAACCTGCCTGGATACGGACACAATACAGCTCAAATACACACGACTTCAAAACACGAACCGTTACAGCAGGTCATCTCGCTCAATGCAGCAGCTGCCGTGTGCTGTGCTGCCCACCATGTCCTCCGTTTTAAATTTCATTAATGAGGCCTCAATCAGCGCTGGCCTTTGTCCTATCGGACACACTTCAATGAAAACCAAATATGGCAGGCTCAAGTGAAGTAAATTGTGCTGAAGGTATGTAATGCAAGACCCAACATTTCTTTGTGGTCGTCTGTTGCATCATGTTAGTCGTTTCTTGACACTCTCCGGCTACCGAGTACTGTGTACCAACATGCCTTGCTTCCTCTTATACTTGAAAAGGAGCATCAAAAACAGGTGTACTTGAAAAGGAGCTACAAAACACAGACATACTGTACTTAGCAAGTAATTCGCCCTGTCACTTTGTCTTGCGCACACACACAAAAAAAAAAAAAAAAAAACACACAAAAAAAACCTCATTCACTGCCATTGACGGTTATAGACGTCAAAGATCCATTTTTACTGGGCTGGCTGTGTATGAGTTAAGTTCGACAAAAGCACAAACTTCTGCCTACGTAAAGTAAAACATTTTCGTCTAGGTCTATCAACACAGTAGAACAGCTATTTGCTTTACAAATAAGACTACTTTCATCATCTGTTCAGTCTCCACTACGGCAACATGGTAGACTGATTTGGTGAAAAAGGACATAATCATCAATTCATTGATGGTGAATATAATGAGTCCAGAAAATTCAAGGAGAAAGATCCTCCCATCTGATCTAGCAATTCATTTTCTATCCTAGCTACCCTATGAGAATACAGATGGAAGATAGCATTGTGCTAAATCTGGTGCAGCCATATTTTTAATGCACACTGTCCTTTTACTAACTAAACTCAAACTCAAAATTTACCCTTTCACTCTGGACTCGTCAGCGGGCAAGGGCAAATACAGATGAAAAACCATTCACACTTACTAATATTCACCTCTATTGATAATTTAGTCGTCATTTAACCTAACATGTTTTTGTTAGGGTTAAACAATTTTGAAATATAATCTACTGGTAATTGTGTCCCTACCCCACTAAATATAGAAAATGTGATTTAATATGCGATTATTTTTCTCAAGGTCCCCCAAACATAAGCAAAAAATTCTAGCAATAGTTTTTTTTTAGTTGTTAATTTATTGTACACTTTGACTTGCAGTCTTCACTATGTTAGTGTCACCAGTGTTCAATATGACAACTTCACTAAATTCAACCAAACAAGTCATAGTGGCAGAAAGTCACAAATCAGATAACAACAATAATGCAAATCTGTGGCTTTATCCCTTCAACTTTTCACTTTTCATGAAAAAATAACCGATAACCGATATTTGGAGCCGATATTAATTTTCAGTTAAAAAAAAAGGGACAAATACATTGCCGTCAATTATTTTTTTTAAATACAAATGTCAATCTTGACTTTGTTGTAATGTCATAAAGCATGTTTATTTAACAATTTTTCTGACTTTTCAAAATGTGTACGTTTTTTTAATCTTAAACAATAGACGTCCTTTTAAATTCCTAACAAAGTGATCAAGCATCTCCCGAGGTTATTAATACGTCTAAAAAAGTTAAATAAACATGTAAATAGTCTAGTTTTCTACAGTAAATATTTTTCCCAAATTTTTAAATGCCTGAAATCTTAAACTTTCATATTTCTTTGTTTTAACTCATTCAAACCCAAAAACGTATAAATGTGTTTTTAATACTTTGTCCTTCACTCCCCAAAACGTATTTATACGTTTTTAAGTGTGTGTGTGTGTGTTTTAATACAGGAGGCTTTAATACAGCTTCTGACATGAAGAGGTTGCTTAAAGCAATGGTAGTTATAAAAAAATTAATGGCTAGCAGGTGGCAGCAGAGTATAAGAGATCAGCAACACGCTCTTTTTGCCAGTGTTTTCAACAGGTTTGTGAATAATGATGAAACTTAGCTATATTCTAATGCTATTTACTGCAAAACGGAAACAGATACTAATATACTTTTTTTCCTGATGAAAGAAAAGACTCTAATCTTTCTTTTGATAGGTTCCATGTTTTTATAGCAATAGAACAGAATATTCTGAGGGCCTTGCAAAATCAGTCAAAATTCAGTAAAACAGCTGGGAGCGAAGGGGGTTGCTTCCGTGAAAATGGCTGGTCAAATGAAAGGTCAGAAGGTTCCCAGGGTCAGCACCATTTTTTATGAAGTGAACTGAAAATTTAAAGAAATAGTTCTCTGAGAGTAAAATGTTTTAAAATTGACTTTTTATTGCCCTTTCAGATAATAAAAAAAAAAGAGGCCGATACCGATATTTGTTTAAATGTCCAATATCGGCGCCAATCATCGACCAGGCCGATTATCAGTCTATCCCTACCACTTAGTCAAATGCCCATCCCTATTTTATTTTTTTTGCAAGTGTTTTCCTGTGCAAACCGGTTTTACCTCACATAAGCAATCACCAGAAGGCAAACATTACCTGCGTGGCCGGGTCCTGGGTGACATCATCTCATTTCCCAGTACGTGGTAGCGCCTGGCCTCGTGGAGCAGATGGTAGCACTCGGGAGCGTTCTGGATGAGCTGGTCTCCCTCCACTGTCTGGACGAAGTAGTTGGGGTGCAAAAGTGGCAGGCGCACATGGTGGAGCAAGGCCTTCAGCATGGGTTTGCGGTGCTCCACAACGTGGTACACCCAGCGCATCACGGCCTCAAACACAACCTCCTCCTTACCGATGGACAGCTCGTCACTGTCGATGTACTCTTCCAGCTCTTCCCTGCGGAGGTCGAGGAACTCCTCGTGCTGAGCTGCCTCGGAGAAATTGGCCAGAGCGTAAGTGCGGCAGCGGCCGGCGAGCTGCTTGAGGGAGTGAGCATCCGCAAAGCGCTGGATTCCCAGGCAGTTGCACGGGTCCAGCTGGTCCTCCAGGAACTTTGCGCAGGCGTCGCGTAACGTGGCGATCTGGAAGAGATTGGAGGTCTCGAAGAGGAACTGGACATTCTCCGTGGTGATCTTGGCACGGCCGGTGTAAACGTAAGCGAGGAAGGATTCCATGGCTTCGGCCAGGATGCCGTTGATCTCCACCAGCATCTCGCGGCTCTCGCGGTGATCGTTGCAGAACATGGCTCTGAAGTAGGAGGAGCACGCCGAGAGCACGGCCCGGTGGCAGGGGAACTCGCGGCCTTGCACGCTGATGACCACGTCCGTGAACAGGCGGCAGTCGCGGAACTCATTGAACACCTGCAGGATGCCCTCGGAGTGGGAGGAGCCGGAGCAGAAGTCCAATACTTCCTGGCTGGCTACGGTCTTGGATTCGACCTCAAACACCTGAGGAAACAACCGGTTTGGTTTCAGAATTCTAAAACGGTGGTGCTCAAACTGGGGTCCAGTAGCAATAAACTGGGGTTCTGAGAAATCATTTGCAATTATTTTATTTTTTATTTTTTTAAGTCAGAAGGTGTGCCAATAAGAATACAAAACAAATGGGGTTGAACCATGAGTCAACTCGTCTGCATTGACGTTTTACGCTAATCATGTGTTTTTAGCATCTTGTCTTCCAATTATCCAAATTACAGAAGATTTTTTTGCCGTTTGTGGAGCATACAGCTGTCAAAATGTATTGATTAATTATCAAGTAATCGATGATCAAATTAATCGATGACTATTTTAATAATCGAGTAATTGTTTGGAGCTATTTTTTCATTAAAATGTGTCCGAATCCACTGATTTGAGCATATCAACAGTAATTGTTCACTGATTTCTGTAGTCCTTGTGATTATCTTTTGCGTTATTTAATCAAAATAAAACATTTGCAAACATTTGATTTTACTTTGGAAAACAATGACCGAACCGGTAACATAGTACAACATCCACCCCCTTTTTTTTAATCACTATACAAACACGAAATACAAAATAAACACCAACCACTGGTTAATAAAAAGTAATAAATGCTTTTGTAATACACTTAAATGCCAAATTTAAACTAAAATCAGTCAATTAATTGATTGAATAATCGATAGATTAATCGATTCTAAAGATATTTGATAGTGACAGCACTAGCACTGGAGCAGTGAAATGTCGGGCCAAATGGGCAACAAAGACGTCATACAGATGTGCAGGTCCGAGAGTACAACAATAAACTAAGCAGTTAGTAAAGGTGTCATGAAAAGTTGTGAGTACGTAAGTACATTCACTATTGAATTTTTTTTACGTTTAGAACCGTCAATGGCAGTGGATGAGTTAAAAATCATCACAAAGTTCTACTTTTTCAAAAACAAAACACATATTTTCAAAATAAAAGGGGTCATATTGATTAGATTTGTATTCGTCTCAAACAAGCACAGCAAAACAACTTATTATCTCTGGAAAATTAGGGCATCTTACACATACATAGTTTAGTTGGGTTATCACTAGGGATGCAACAATAACCGCAATATCTTGATATCGCGACATTAAAATTGCCACAATATTGTCGTCGTCATGCTACGATATTTAAAGCAACACCTCTCAACTGCTTCAGTCAAGCACAGCATTATGAACTACATAGACTATGACACTTTACGCCGCTACGCCAATATTAACATACACTGTGCATTGTTTACAAAGTAATACAAGATGGCGGAGGGCGGCGACCATACTAGCATAGTGGCATGGATATAGCAGAAAACTCAGAGGATGATATATATATAGTATAATGACAGTGTTTCCCACACCATGTTAATACTTGGGCGGGCTACCCAAGTAAATTGGTCACCACCCAAGAAGTTTTCAAGAAAATTTATTAAAAATATATTTAAAAAGAAGAAAAAAAACGTGTTGCGACAGGATATATCGCATGTAACGTTAGTTCGCCGTCACTCACTTATGGATCGTGAGGCTAAGGAGACGTAGTAAAAGGACTGAGAGCCACCTCCCGTCCAACCCGCCTCCCATCCCCACCGCCGGAGTTCACCCACCCAAGTAGATTTCCAAAAAAAATAAAATATTATATTGCCAACACCACCACAATATCCTGATAATTATCGTATTGTGAGGTTCATATCATGATAATATTGTATTGTGACATTTGGATATCATTACATCCCTAGTTATAACTCAAAGGAGCAACCTGGGAGTCGTTTGGAGCCCACAGGGTGATATTTTGTGGCCTCTACTTAACATTGTTTTTCTTGAAAGAAAAAGGTTGGCGACGAGAACAATCAATTTCAAGAAAAAAGGGAGGAGACAAATGATAATGTATTTTTTGTTGTTGTTGATTGGATTAGCTGTACTTTTTATGAACACCTGAACTTTGTGGTTTGCGATTATGATTTCCTTGATTCAAAAAACCAACCAAAACAAACAAACAAACAAAAACTCAAGGCGTGCCCTTTTCTCGGTTACCAAAAATGGTATACGAAGTGGACTCTTTCCAACACACCTTGCGTTTTACAGCCGGTGAGTCTCTGATGCCAGTGTCCTCCCTGTTCATCCGTCTTCCCAGAATCAACACCATGGCTGAAGCTTTTTAAGGAGACTGAAGATGACCTGTAGGAAAGCAGCCACCCAGACAAATTGTGAACAACAGTTGCAAGAAATATGCTTTGTGTGCTTTAGGTGTGGGAATCTTTGAATGTCTCACGGTTCGATTCGATTCCGATTTTTGGGTCTGCGATTCGATTCGGAATCGATTTTTGATTAAGAATGATTTTTGATTCAAAATATTTTGATTGACAATGAATTTTGCTTCAATCTATAGATGTGCAAGGAATTGTAATGATCTACTCCAGTCTGACTCGCTAATGCTAATTAGCGCGCTACTCGCGGCACTTATCACTCAAAAGAACGAGAACCACACTGCCCCTAAGTGGCCAAATCGAGTATAACATGAACAGCGCTCCCAATAAAGGCACACACAAAGGTTCTGAATCGTACTAAATGAGAATTGCGATTCGATTTTTTGGGCACACCACTAGTGTGCATAGACAAATCTTAGAACTTTGAGTTCAGCTCATACGAAATGGGAGCAAAAACCAAAATGTTGAGTTTATTTATTTTTTTGCTGTGAAGCTGTACCTATGAATTAAACCGTACATAGCAACCTGTTTGAATCACTGTGGTTCCCAAAAAAAAAACAGTCACCAAAGGCAAACAAAGCACACAATGAGAACACACATGAGGGGCGTGGGGTGACATTCAAAAGTCTAACATCACTTACATCACAGAAACGCTATTCTGTTTGAAAATATATGTGACCGGCACACGTCGGTGTGTCGACACTTCCTCTAGCACATCACTGACACTGACACTAAACAGTTGTGCCCTGGAGAACAATGGACTCTGCGAGGTGGAAATGCGACAGGTTAAGCAACCTACATGTCAGTCAGGTTTGTTTTGAAACGGGACGGCACATCATCAACGCTGAAACAACACAGGTGCGCAACTTGGATTGAGACTCCTTCAAATAAGTTTGTACATGGACCAGCTCAATTGTCAATTAACAACGTCAACACTGCACATAGTAAAAAAAAGAAAAATAGTGGTCCATTTAGATCCTTGTAGATTTCCTCTATACTGCAGTGCTTTTCAAACATTTTACACCAAGTATTACCATTTCAAAAACGACTTTGCTCTCCAAATACCATCATCGTGACCAACATTAAAATTAGGGATGCACGATAATATCGGCGGCCGATAATTATCGGCAATTATCGACCGATTTGACGTCAAACAGATAAACCAGATAATCATGAAATCTGCCGATAATTATCGGCAATTATCAACCAATTTGATGTCATACAGATAAACCAGATAATCGCTGATAATAATAGACATGCCACATTGGTCCATCTGTTGTGTTTGTGGCTCAAGTTGTGCCCAACTCCTCAACGCCTCCCCTCGCCTATTTCAGTGTTGCATATTTGTGACGTCATAAAGCGCGCGACCTCGTGTTCACAGAAGATGCATCATGGCGACATGGCAGTTAAAATGTTACCCTCGCAGTTTTTTGTTGCATTTTTAAAACATGGCTGTTTTGTTTTGGCCAACTCGGAATGAATTACTGGCTGTCTTTGAAGCAGAGAGAGCAATTAAATTCAGCTTCATGGTGCTTTACACAATGTTTCAATGTATTTGTACATGTGAGACCTATAGTAGGACGCAAAAGTATATTTGTATTCAAGTTAATTTTGCAAACAATCATCGGCTTACTTATCGGTTATCGACATCGGCACTTTCTAAATTATTGGTTTATCGTATCGGTTGAAAATAGCATTATCGTGCATCCCTAATTAAAATGTAATAGCAAAGTAGGTCCATCTGGTAATTAAAAAAAAAACAAGGTAATAGCAATAGTAAGACTACTAAAATATGAGAAAGTAAAAAAAAAAAAAAGACTCATATAGAAGATGGATGGATGGATGAATTTCTGACATGTCACAGACCAAACCAGCATGTTCAACAGCTCCCCTGCTGGTTGCAGTAGTAGTAGTGCACTCCATAATTTTGCCTCAGTTCAAGACACGATTCAACAACAATCCATTCCGCACAATAGTCAGAATCGCATTTGACCTGAATATAACTTCCTGCGGAGATATATTCAGATTTAAAAAAATTAAAAAAACCTGGAGCAGCTGATTGACAGCTGCAGCAGTGAGGTCATTTATTGCAGGTTATTTTTAAACTCTGGCTCACGTTCAACACAGTCAATCTCTTTTCACGTGTGTGAGGTAAATAAGTAAACCTGCCAACAGCATGCGAACAAGCGCCTCATCGAGACAAAAGGACTGGTTGGGCCACAATGCTCCTGACTGAATTCAGGTGACACATAACACATGAATTAACTGGAATATTACTTATATCACTCAAAAATATATATATAATTCAGTTTTGTTTGTTGCTTATAAGATGGACTTTGCATGAGGACACTGGCAGTGGTGGAAATTAATTAACTTATTCACTGCCATTGACGGCTATAAACGTCAAAAATTCATTTGAACTAGTATGAAAACCTACCCTTGTACATTTAGAACAGATATAAAATGTGTGATTAATCGTGAGTTAACTAGTGAAGTTATGCGATTAATTGCAATTTAAAAAAAATTGTCGCCGGACGAGATGATTAGGGGTGTCAGGCGATTAAAAAATGTAATCGTAATTAATCGCTTTGACTTAAATAGTTAACTCACGATTAATCACAAATTTTACATTATATATATATATATATTTATATATGTACAATAAAAAATCTAGGTTTTCATACTCTTGTTAACAAAAGTAGAAAAAATTGAAATTAATAGAAATAGTAGTAATGATTTTTTTACGTTTATAACCGTCAATGGCAGTGAATGAGTTAACGAATGACTGCACTGGACTTGAATATTTCTGTTTATTTTTTCCTTTACTCCGTACATTTGAAAACAGACATCTGTACTTCCTACTCTTTATCAAATAGACTTGTTACTTAAAAAAATAAAAAATAAACTCAATGTAAAAAAAGACATCAATAGAGAGAGGTAAAGTCAATAGTGGTTAGTCAATCTTAATTGATAGTTATTGGGGGCTTATAAGGCAGAAATATCGAGCAGCAACTGTCTTGTGCTAAAAAAAAAACTAAACAAAACACCAGCTTCAAAATTAAAATACGAAAAAAATGCATCCAAATAGGTTGACTTAATAAGTTGATAGCTAATGCAGCCTTTTTTTGTTACTCAGTTGTTCACAATGTTAGCAAAGCTATGAGAAAATGTTTTGATACCATCAAAGTCCAGCAAAAACTAGCAACATATGTGATTTATTTTTAATATATATATATAATTATTCTCAGTAGAAGCAAAGTTCCACTTACCTAAGTAAAGTTCAGAACTTCAGAATCAGTATTTATTTATTTATTCATTCATTTAACTTTTTAATAAGTACAGTAGTTGAATCAGTGCTTTTTTTCTTACATAAGTACATGTACAGTGCAGTCCCCATCACCTATGGAATGAAACTGCATAAATCACAGATAACACAAAATAGACAGTAGTTTATGTAATTTAACGTTGTAAATAAGAGTAATGGTGATATTAAGTAATGTAAGTTTAAATTAAATAACATTATATTAAGTTATGCGAGGTTAAAAAAAAACACATTAAAATACCATAATACTGCCATACATTTTGAAAATGTCCACTCACAACTTCAATATGAAAGCGTTTGAATAATTAACATGTATCATAAAGTAGACGTTCAATAAATGCTGGTCAATCATGTATTGAAATACAGGAAAACGTGTGCATGTTGTAAACAAAGCGGACATGTCTCGTGCCGACGGTCAGCCTTCCACACTCAAAAACATAACCAAATTCGCTATCATTTCACTCTATGCAGTCCAAATATAATCTAGACAAAACACAGACCGTTATTATTTGAAATGATCTTCCCATCAGTTATAGAAAACAGCTATTACCTTAGGATGGTTTCCAATTGAAGATTCCTTCTCGGTTTCAAGTGGACACAAAAAGGCTAAGGGGGTGGGGGAAAAATACCCTCTCAAACAAAAACAAAAAACCGTAAACGTTTATAAATATATTTTTAATAACTCCCCAGCAGGAATTACGGGACAATAAGTAGGCTGTTTCGCAGCCCACACATTTTTGACACAAAAACGATACTACTAACAAAGAACTCGCTAGCTAACTGTAAACACACAAGCTATTTATACTTGTCACGAAAAAAAAAGTTCCTTCCCCAGAGCGCCCACTCAGCTGGGTTGCCGGTGCATTGTGGGTAATTGAGTTTATATTATGTGTCTTCGCCGTCTCTTTGCCTTTATTATAAACTACACTTCCCAGGTAAGGAAGACTCTCCACGTGGCTCGCTTTTGTTTGCAAACAAACTCGAGTTTCGGAGAAGAAACGCAGCATGAATAAAGCACAAATGGTCAAGATATAGGAAATACAACTTTTTAATTGTTGCGGTTTAGATGTGCGTGTCACAAAACTTTGCGTGATCTATCACAGTCGAAATCTGATATTTTTAAAACGCATTTTGTAGTTTGATTTGCATTTTTAAAAGAACATTTTGTAGTCGTTATTTAGCCTACTTCGAATCCAGTCTAAAGAAAAACGTGAAATATGTTTTAAGTAACATGAAAATAGTGGGAGCTTATTTAAAAAATAATAATAGTCCAATTTTTCAGGTAAGGGTGAGTAGGAGGAGCGCAGCCTGGCAAAAATAAAGGACGTCATAACTTCCTTGGCTCGTTGCAACATATTTCTGAGAGTTCCTCTCTGAGTTCCCCGAATTAGTCCTCGATCATGTTTTTTGGTCCCCCACATTATTTTCAAAAACACAACTGTCTAAATATGTTTATATAGCACAATGGAAAATTACTGTGGTGGTTGAATAAGTATGCAAATAACACCATGTTGTAAATATGTACATTAGTTTTCTTTGTGCTACTACAGTTAACTTTGCTGATATGAAATTTCAAAATTCCTTTGCGGAACTAATAAGAAATTGTTGTATTCTAGTCAGATAATTAGATTTTCAATTTACAAGTGAGGACGTAACTTCAATATTTATCTGGATGACTAAGAGAAGCTGGATTTTGACAACTGCCTAGACCCCGGGGGCTCTTTAAATGCATTTTGCAGTTTTCCATTTGCAGTATGTGACAGAAGACTGTGTCCCTCTGCTGTTCAGTTGGTGCACTAGCTGCACACCGGAGGCAACCAACCACACAGAATAAAGCACTTCCATCCAACCCTCCATCCATCCATCCATCCAACTAACCAACCAACCAACCAACCAACCAACCAACCAACCAACCAACACAGAAAACAGGGCAAAAGCATGCACGCGGCCTGTGATCGAAATCATTTGTTTGAAGAGAGAGCAAAGCGTTGGTGGCTAAGATGCAATGCCCAGAAACAATGGCTGCTTGTGCCGGAGTCACATTTTTTTGGACTTCCTCACACACACGCACACAAAATGTTTGTTTTGAAAATACATTTGAACATGTTTCTTATAGTCCTGTTCATATTATTTGATACCTTTTTATTTTCCCATCATTGCACTATTTCATGTTTTTACTGTTGATATTCTAACATATTGTTACCATCAATTTGATCACTCTAGATGTTGTTTATTATTTCACTCAGTTGCACTGCTGGGTTTGAACTTTGAATACAATACTGTAACATTGATACCTTACTGGTACACTGTTGCACTGCTGGGTTTGAACTTTGAATACAATACTGTAACATTGATACCTTACTGGTAGATAGTATAATGATTTCATTACAGTACATTAAGAACTACTGTCACATTTATAAACATGTTAAGGTCATTCTACCCTGTATATGTAAGTCCAACATTACATTTTGTTATGTACTTCATACACCTAGTATATAGTTTTGTTTTTATGTATTAGTTTTGTTTTTATTGTGGATACTGCTAGTACTGTGATTTCACCTTGTGAATAAAAGCTCTCTCTCTCTCTTTGTCTCTCTCTCTCTCTCTTAAAAAAAGAAGAAAAAGTATACTTGACTCAATATAAAATACACAAAGTGTCTAAACTTATTACAATCACCTGCAAAATAAAATAACTCAAAAAAGTATCACCGATATCTGAAATGAAAATGAACACCTTGTGGTCATGTACTCAGCGTCACGTGACGCAGGTTGAACCATGACGTCACGAATAAAGCTCGACTGCACATGCGCATGAGCGTATCGTGGCAACTGCAGCTCGCTTAGCAATGGCTGGTGGAGTAGCAAGGAAAAAGCCTCCCGGCTCCGCGTCTCCTCTGTGGGCGACGCTTCAAACGCTTTGGCAGGAAAAACATTTAGTCCTCTTCAAGACCGAATACACCTTCTTAGTGGTGTCTGTCTTGTGGCTCTTAGAAATCGGCATCAATGTATGGGTCATTCAGAAAGTGGCATGTAAGTAGCTCGGTGCTAGTTAGCATGCTATGGCACCGTGCCCTCTTAACGGACGTATCTGAATGCTACAAGGCTAGCCTAGCACGAACACGGGGACAACCACCTGTCAAATGAAATTTAAAGCCGACGCATGGCTCACTAACTTGCTGAGTTACAATGTGGACGTATCGATTTTTTTTTAAACTGCCTAGATTGCTTCAACTATTACCGCTTAGAAAGCGTCATGTTTATTTACATTCCAGTAGTGTTTCCCAACTTTTGTTTATTGCCCCAATGGCACATAAAAAAAAAAAGAACTCAAGGTACACCACTAAAAATGACCTAAAAGTGTATATATACACTGAAAAAAATGATGATCATAGCTTAATTTATTCACAAATTTACTTGGTGTGAAATATGTGCCTGTTTAGTTAAACACTAGTGAGTTATTGGTTTGTTTTATGAGTGGGAACAGGTGGATACAGGTTAATTGTACCTTCTGCTATTTAGTAGAAGTGCATTTAATTGGTCTGCCTGTCACTATATGTTGCTGGCACAGATAGATAACATAGAAACAAAGCAGGCAACTAAACGCCAAAACATTTTCGGACCAATTGTGAAGACTGATGTACATTACTCCATTGGTTCTCGAACAATTTCAACATCAACACTGCTTCAAAATTAACTGCACTTGAATAATCATTATTAACTCATTCACTGCCATTGACGCCTATTCATTTGAACTATTTCTATTAGTTTAACATTTTTCCCCACTTTTGTTAAAAAGAGGATGAAAACCTAGAATTGTTTTTTTTTTGCACATTTAGAACAGATATAAAATGTATTATTCGTGAGTTAACTAGTGAAGTCATGCAAATAATTACAATTAAGAATTTTAATCGTCTGACACCCCTAATTTTTAATAATCTTTTTTTTTATCGTGAGTTAACTAGTAAAGTCATGCAATTAATTACGATTACCTAATTTTAAATATTTTTTTCTTTTAAAAAAAAAGATTAAAAAGAAAAGATTATTCAAAATTAGGGGCGTCAGGCGATTAAAATTTGTCATCGTAATTAATCGCATGACTTCACGCGTTAACTCCCGATTTTATATCTGTTCTAAATATACAATAAAAAAATTATAGGTTTTCATACTCTTGTTAACAAAAGTGGGAAAAATGTTAAACTAATAGAAATAGTTAAAAAAAAAAAAATTACATCTATAGCCGTCAATGGCAGTGAATGAATTAAAAAAAGAAAACATTGAAAATTTGAGATGTCAGGCGATTAAAATTTGTAATAATTAATCGCATGACTTTACTAGTTAACTCACGATTAATCACAAATTTTATATCTGTTCTAAATGTACCCCTCCCAAAAAAATTCTAGGTTTTTCTACTCTTAACAAAAGTGGAAAAAAATGTGAAACTAATAGAAATAATTGAAATTAATTTTTGACGTTTATAGCCGTCAATGACTGAATGAATTAAAAAAAGAAAAGAGTTCAAATGTGTTGCACGCAAAAGTTGTATGAAATGTGTATCGAAATGATTGGAAACTAAAAGATTAAAAGGCAATAATACTGTATATTAAATTCAACTAAACTATACCTGACAAATGTTCTGGGCTGGCTTAAAAAAAAATGTTCTAAGCCCCTGTAATATTATGCACGGTTTAAACATTTATTTCAATGATTCTTTTCTTAACACTAGAGGGAGCTCATGTGCCACTGTGGGTTCCACTATGAGAATCACTGCACTACTGTACTGTCTGGCTTACAAGGTTGACATCACTACAGTAGTAGTTTGTTTATGATGAAACAATATTCCATAAGTCATTGGTATTCATATATGGTACTACTTTCCAACCTTTCTTCAGTTCAGACACATATTTTACATTTGAAAAATCTCTTTTTGGGGGGAAAAAATAGGACAGTATTTTGCTTAAAACAACGAACCTGTTATCCCACAGACACTGAAATCGACTGGAAGGCTTACATGGATGAAGTGGAGGGAGTCATCAATGGCACCTATGACTACACCCAGCTTCAAGGGGACACTGGCCCCTTGGTGTAAGTCACACTGGGCTGTTGCGCGTGTTTTATGTATGCAACAATGCAGAATCGAGAGAGTGCTCCTTTTGTTTTTTGCAGGTACCCGGCCGGTTTTGTGTATGTCTTCACAGCCCTTTACTACATCACCAGTTCTGGGACAAACATCCGCCTGGGCCAATATGTTTTTGCTGTGTTCTACCTCATCACGCTGCTTCTGGTCTTCAGAATATACTGCCGTACCAAGAAGGTAAGTTTGAGGGAAAGGGCTGATCTCTTCCGCTTGTTCTCGTCACACCTCGAGCAGTAGCATTTTAGACCAGCTAGGAGACTTGTTGGAACAGTGTTTTAAAGTAGAGTTAGAATTGTATCCGTCTTAAACCTGGAATATTTTTTGGGCATCAAGTGTAATTTCTATAAATTCTCATCTGCACTTGAGCAGCGTAATTGCGGACTGGCACTGGGTTCTTTAGAGATTTTCTGGAGCAGCCTGTTGAATGAGCCAGTTCAGCATCAAATGTTCTCTTCTCCGAGTTCTTGACGGCACTTGAGCAGCAGCTTTTTGGCTTTGCTGGACACTTGGAGCAGTTTCTTCATAAAGCAGTTCTAATAATCCATCATAGAGGTCACAAAAGCATCAAGTGTTCTTTTCTCCAAGTTCTTGTCGGCACTTGAGCAGCAGCATTTTAGCCTCACTGGACACTTGTTGCAACAGTCTCTTCACAAAATGTTGGAATAAGCCATCATGGAGGTAAGTGGTCTCAAAGTTCTTGTCAGCACTCAAGCAGCTGCATTTTGGCTTTGCTGGACACTTGTTGGAACAGTTTATTCATAATGCAGTTGGAATAATCCAGTGTAGGTGTCACAAAAGCATCAAATGCTCTCTTCAAGTTCTTGTCGGCACTCGGGCAGCAGCATTTTGGCCTAGCTGGACACTTGTTGAAACAGTTTCTTCATAACGAGTTGGAATAATACAGCATAGACATCACAAAAGCATCAAATGTTCTCTTTTCCAAGTTTTTGTCGGCCCTCGAGCAGCAGCATTTTGGCCTGGCTGCACACTTGTTGGGACAGTTTATTCATAATGCAGTTGGAATAATCCAGTGTAGGGGTCACAAAAGCATCAAATGCTCTCTTCAAGTTCTTGTCGGCACTCGAGCAGCAGCATTTTGGCCGAGCTGCACACGTGATGGAACTCTTCATAAAATAATCCATCATGGAGGTCACAAAAAGTATCAAGTGGTCTCAAAGTTCTTGTCAGCACTCAAGCAGCTGCATTTTGGCTTTGCTGGACACTTGTTAGAACAGTTTATTCATAAAGCAGTTGGAATCATCCAGTATAGCGGTCGCAAAAGCATCAAATGTTCTCTTCTCCAAGTTCTTGCCGGCACTCGAGCATCAGCGGCTGCAGACTCTTGAGAGACTTGGAGCAGCCTGTTAACTCATTCACTCCCAGCCATTTTCACTAAAACAATCCCCTTCACTCCCGGATGTTTTACTGGATTTTGACTGGTTTTGCAAGTTCTAATTAGAGCTGTCAAATGATTGAATTTTTTAAATCAGATTAATCACATCTTAGAATTTTGATTAGTCGCGATTAATCGCTTAATAATAATTATTTTTTTATCAACAGTTTTTCCCGCCAAATTTGAAGAGCACTGGTTGTGTTAATTCTTTTGACATTTAATGTTATGAGGATGTCTTCAACATTTTTTGATTCACTGCACACGCTCACCCTCCTCTTTTTCTAATCAGTTAATTACTTGCATAATTTAATGGAAAACATGACCCCAATATTTTGACATGAACAAATATTCTAAATGTGATGCGCTCACATTTATTAAATGCTTTACTTTAGTGCATGTAATTATGTTTATTGCTAAAACACAACCTGTGCTACCTTAAACGTAGCCATCCGCTGTTAGCTAAAGGATAATCTATGGTTAAAGTTAATAGTGCGATTAATCTGCGTTAATTTATGATTAATGCTTTTTTTTTTTTTTGTGATTAATTAATCAGTTAACGCTTTAACTTTGACAGCACTAGTTCTAATGCTATAAAAACAGTAAACCTATGAAAAGAAAGATTAGAGTGTCTTCTTTCTATTTATTTTGTTTTGCAGCAATTAGCATTAGGAATATAGCTAAATGTCATCATTATTCACAAATCTATTTCGAATTCTGAGTAATTGTTGTTTTTCAACACGGTCCTGGTTCATTTCCTATGTTCTGCTGCTACCTGCTGGCCGTTTGTGTAATAACTACCATTTCTTCAACCGCTCTGTCTTTGGGACACTTCAAACATTTAAAATAGAACATATTTATACGTTTTGGGGAGCAAATGAGTTAATAGAGTTACAGTAATCCAGTCGTCTCTCAAAAGCATGGATTCCTTTGTATTCCTTTTCCGAGTTGTCCTCTTCTTAATCAGATTGAGATTCGTTAGAGACTTGTTGGAGCAGCATTTTTAAATTAGTTAGAATAATCCAGTCATATTACGTTCCCCCAAATTCTTGTCAGCGCTTAAGCAGCAGTATTTTGGACCAGCTCCAGAGTCTTTTGAGACTTGCTGTAGTAGCCTGTCAATCTAGATTTATAAAAATCCACCCTTAAGTTTCCAAACATATGGAGTAGTTTTTCACCACCAAATGTTCTCTTCTCCTAGTTCTTGTCATCCACTCAAGCAGCTGCAGAGACTTTCAGGAGAAACTTGTCAATAGAGATACATTTTCCATTTAGAGCGGCTTTATCATTGAAAATGTTTCTTAATTAAGTTCCTGTTGTTTTCCCAGGTTCCTCCATATGTGTTCTTCTTCATGTGCTGCGCCTCGTATCGGATCCACTCCATCTTCGTGCTACGTTTGTTCAATGATCCGGTGGCCATGATGCTGCTGTTTGCAGCTGTGAACCTTTTCATCGATGGACGCTGGTCTCTGGGCTGTGCCGTTTACAGGCAAGTGTGGGCCCCTTAAATGAATTTCCTCCTGTATTGCCTACTTATAACTAGGGGTGTGCCAAAAAAATCGATTCTCATAAGAATCACGATTCTCATTTAGTACGATTCAGAATCTATTTTAAATGACCCAAAATCGATTTTAGTTAAATTATTTTATACTGTCTTGCCTTTGTGTGTGCCTTTATTGGGAGCACTGTTCATGTTGTACTCGATTTGGCCACTTAGGGGCAGTGTGGTTCCACGCCGGTCTGATACACTGTTAAGTTGTAGCCACATTAAAGAGTAGAAGGAAAAAGTCACGATCAAGTTATTCCAATAAAAGTTGTTTTTTTGCCGCGAGTAGTCTTTGCACATCTATAAATTGAAGCAAAAGTCATTGTCAATCAAATCATTTTGAATCAAAAATCATTCTTAACCGAAAATCGATCCTGAATCGAATCGCAGACCCCAAAAATTGGAATTGAATCGTGAGACATTCAAAGATTCCCACCCCTACTTGTAACGTTAGGGGTATTTCCAATTTACAGTCCAGTCTTTCTCTCTTTCTGACAGTTTAGCAGTGTCTGTGAAAATGAACGTGCTCCTGTTTGCCCCGGGACTACTTTTCCTCCTGCTGTCTGAGTTTGGCTTAATCAGGACAATCCCAAAACTTGGTCTATGTGCGGGCATACAGGTAAATGCTCATGTACACTGCCTCACATTTACAATTAGCAAGTGTCATTTTTAACCAGTGCTGATTTTACAGCTCTTGCTGGGTCTACCTTTCCTGCTGGAGAATCCCGTCGGCTACATGAGTCGGGCTTTCGACCTGGGGCGTCAGTTTATGTTCAAGTGGACCGTCAACTGGCGCTTCCTGCCTGAGTGGCTCTTTTTGAACCGCTACTTCCACTTGGTCCTGCTGGCAGCTCACCTGCTGAGCCTGCTGCTCTTTGCCCTCCGCCGCTGGAAGAGGTGAGACAAACTCGAGCCAAGTGTATTCTTCAAATAAATGTGGCGAGGGGAGCATAATACGAGAACGACGCTGTGTAGCCAGTTATTGAATACAACAAGCAAGTAAACAGAGGACATCCAGCTTTCAATTTTTTATTTTATTTTTTTACTGTAGACAACTTAATAACTGTTGTGTGATTAATGGTGTTGCTTCGCATGTAAGCATGCTCTAAATTTCCTTGATTGAAAATTAATTCATTCACTGCCGTTGATGGCTTTAGACGTCAAAAATTCATTTTAACTATTTCTATTAGTTTAAAAATGTTCCCACTTTTGTTAACAAAAGTATGACAACCTAGAATTTTTTTTTATTGTACATTTAGAACAGATATAAAATTTGTGATTAATCGTGAGTTTTTTGTGTGGTTTTTTTGTTTTTAAGTTCATCAGAGGCAGACAAAACAAGTTTTACTTCTTTCTGTCCCCTTTCATTCTTTTGCTTTACTTGGAATTTGAATATTGTTTTTATTGTCTTTTTTCTTTAAAAAAAAATAATGAAATTAATTGATTGATTGAGTTAACTAGTGAAGTCATGCAATTAATTATGATTAAAAAATGTCATCGCCTGACGCCCCTAATTTTTAATTTAAAAAAAACATTTACATTTAAAAAAAAAAGAAGAAAAAAGCAAAGATTATTAAGAATTAGGAGCGTCGGGATTAAAATAATTTCCGTAATTAATCGCATGACTACACTCGTTAACTCACGATTAATCAAAAATTCAAAAATTTGTTCTAAATGTACAATATTTTTTTTCCTAGGTTTTCATACTCTTGTTAACAAAAGTGGAAAAATTTTAAACTAATAGAAATAGTTCAAAGGAATTTTTGACGTCTATAGCCGTCAATGGCAGTGAATGAGTTAATTTTATAAATAACATTTTATAAAATAGCGCAAAGTGTAAACTTTACTAGTACTTTTGTACATGTGATTGTTAATATTTAAGTGTTTTTCATATAAATTTTACTATCATAGGTTAGCGATGGACATTTTGAATTGTGTTCACTGTACAATAATTGGGCTGTCTTTTGTCTAAGATCTGGAGAAAGCTCATTGGAACTCTTAAAGGAGCCTGGCAAGAGGAAAGTCCCAGCTCAGAAGAACACCGTCAACCATATCCTTCATGTACATGTGTTGGAAGTCTGAACAGTTTGCAACTAGTCAGCTTTACTCCACACAAAAAGTCATATCTCCAATACCTTTCCTAAACCTCTGTGGAAAATGTCATCGGTGTCAGGACAAGATGAAAAGGGCTCCCTTTCCAACATAGGAAATGAAAGCACTGTTTGAAATTAAAAGTCTACTTTTCTTAACTGACATCATCATGCTGCGGCGAGTTTTGGTGATGTAAGTCTCAGGACTTGAACTGAAAAAAGCATTTTTTCGATTCATGCTCTTTTGTCCTATTTATTTCAGTCAGCCAACAGTAAGAATGACAGGCTAGTGTTTCTTTTTTCCTCCCCGCATACTTTTGAGCGTCTTCATGTAGAGTCGGTAAACTTTGTCGATAGCCTCTTGCTTTAAATATTACTTCTATTATACTGTATACTTTATATTATATACAAATATTTCCTTTTCAGTTGTAAAAGTTGGTCAGGAATAATTTTTTTCTTTTTCTCGAGGGCAGTACTTTGCAATTATTTTTTGTTACGCCCCCTCAGTAAGAAGAAAAAAAATTGTGCCCTCTCTCCCCAACTTAACTCTGCAAATATAAATAGTATAATTTGTCTACAAAATTGTTGTAAGTACACCTCTGCAGAGGAGCTAATACTCCTTGTGTACTCTGTGACAGTGAGCACCACTGCCATCTACTGTAGTGGATGTGCAATTACATTTTATTCTAGTTCACCTTAAAAGAAAAGAGAAAAAAATCCCCGGGTCACATGCACCCCCGTATTTGAGAATGACTGCTCTAGATACATCTGAGTCACCTCTCTCGGTTAGGAAAGGAACATTTTTAGCAAAAAAACAGGCCTTACTGAATAATGCTCCATGTCAGAAGTTGTCAAACTATGGCCCGCGGGTCATTCGTGGCATATTCTAATAATAAACAAAGCTGCACCAATAGGTAACAACAAAATGTTGAAAGCCAGCACACTATTTTAAAATATTTTTTTAATGTATGTTTTGTTTAAATTTTGTAAGTTAAAAGCCGAAAGCCAAACAACAACATTGAATCTTACTACTACTAAATATCATACAATTAAAAAAACAAAAAACTATCAAACGGATGTGAATAACTTCTTGCTTTGACACCGATGATTTGATTTGATCTGTATTTATCTCGAGCAAGTACAATAAAAGTCAACAAAAAAGCTCATACAAAGTGTTCGATTCGAAAAGGGGCAAAAAGAAGCCAAAGCTTATCTTGTCCTACCGCCTCCTTACAATCCAAATCATTACCGCTAACAACTTTTTTCACTCAGAAACGTATCAAATAAAATACAAATAAAATTATGCATACATATACAGAATGTGCATACATATATACAATAATAATAATAATTCAGAATACAGTACATAAATGAAATAAATTCCCACATCTAAATAGAATGAATTGCATCTAAACCAGTCAGCTTTCCAGCCCCGCTTACATGACCATAAATGATCATTTGTATCTATACTTAATGTCCTTAACTCATTTACTGCCATTGACGGTTATAGACGTCAAAAAATCATTTGAACTATTTCTCTTAGTTTAAATTTTTTTTAAAAGTATGAAAACCTAGGGGAAAAAATTATTGTACATTTAGAACAGATATAAAATTTTTGATTAATCGTGAGTTAACTAGTGAAGTCATGCAATTAATTACGATTACTAATATTAATTGCCTGACGCCCCTAATTTCTAATCTTTTCTTTTCTTTTTGAATAAAAGATTATTAAAAATTAGGGGCGTCGGGTGATTATTTTTTTTTTTAATTGTAATTAATCACATGACTTCACGAGTTAACTCTCGATTAATCACAAATTTTACATCTGTTCAAAATGTACAATAAAATACAATTCTAGGTTCTCTTACTCTTTTTAACAAAAGTAGAAAAACGCGTTAAATAGAAATAGTTCAAATGAATTTATGGCAGTGAATGAGTTAATATTTTGTCTTTTTCAGTTCTACACCAAGACCATTCCAGAGCTTTTACCCCACAAACTGAGATACACATACTTGTAAGACTTGTACGGACAGCAGGATGCTTTAGCTCATGTTCCCCACGAAAATGTCCTTGTCTATCCATGAAATGTTCTGAATGTTGCTGATATTTCGATTTTCTTTTTTCTTTTTTTAAATATGCCTAACTGCCTACAGACTATTGGAATGGTTTGTAGCGTGTTTCATAAACATCATGTAAAGTGGCCCTTTTTTTTTTCATCACATTTTTTCTCAGTGGAAAAAGTTTGGACATTCCCAAAAGCGTTTCGGTCAGACCTTAACAAGCAACCACAAATCGTGCTCGTCCTGTTTACCTCCAACTTCATCGGCATGTGCTGCAGTCGGTCACTGCATTACCAGTTTTACGTGTGGTACTTCCACACGCTGCCCTACCTGCTGTGGAGCGGAGGAGTTAAAAAGATGGCTCATCTGCTCAGGTGAGTCACAACGCAAACGCGTACGAAAGCATACGACGTAACGCAGTTCTGCTCCGATTTTAGGGTCCTCATCCTGGGTCTCGTTGAGCTTTCGTGGAACACCTACCCCTCGACTTGCAGCAGCTCCATGGCCCTACACGCGTGTCACCTCGTCATTCTCCTCTGTCTGTGGCTGGCCCTTCCAACTGCTGCAACTGGAACGCAGGCAAAAGCGCCCATTAAGGACAAATGCAAATGAGGCACAGGTGCAAGTAGAGGAGGAGGTGTGTCATTGCATCCTCTCTTTGAGCCTCAAGACTCCCAAGCAGAGAGAATGGTGCTGATTTTATTTATTTTTTTGTTGGGTGGGGGGGGGGGTTACCTCTTTGCTTCTGCTAAAAGTGACGAAAGCTAATGTGTGGTTGTATTTTGGGACCCACGTAGATGTTTGCAGGTATGAAGAGAGGGAAGTACGGATTCTCAGGTTTCAATTTTCAACTCGCCGTCAAAAGGGGACGTTGTGTTTTGTAACCATTTTTCACAAACTTTTTGTGCCATTACGATACCACATGACTTTTTAATCATTGATATGAGCAAAAGTGAATGGTCAGTGGAAGAACTCCGCAGTATGAGACAAAAGCACGGGTGGTGACCTGATTCAGCAAATGTGGCAAAAAAAATATGCACCTAAAATACTATAATTGCAGCTTGCCTTTTAATCTAATATTTAAATGTGGTTTTTTTTGTATTTTCCGTACACAAAATGAAGGAGATCAGGCCGGAGACAGTCATAGTCATAGCTACCGGTAGTTGTGATCTGGTGATGTAATGATTCACAACACTCGTCAAGGAGCTGTCACTGGAAAGGTGACATTTTATAATACATGTTAATAAATCGGGCCAGGGAACAACAAACCCTAAAACAGATTTTAGCCACAGGTTCTTCTATGAGCTCGTTTACCTACCTGTTAAGTAGAAGCACCCGTGGCTAAAGTCAATCTGTGGCAGGGTTTTTAACTTTCTGGACCTGCATTTCCCAACCCTGATTATATTTGAGTAATATTTCTCCCAAATGTTGATGTTGTAGCTGTAAATGTACACCAATAGGATTGTTCCCACAGATTTTGCATTTGCTGCTGACATCATTTTTGATTTTCTGTGGCATTACATGGTTGGTCGTTGCACCATCATGTCAGGCATTGTTAGCAGAGGCAATTCTAGGGTCTGTTGGGGCCCCCTCCAACTAGTGTTTATCATCATTTTAATAAATCAACAAAAAAATGTGAGCAGCAGAGGTTTTTATTTCACATTAACTCATCCACTGCCACAAATTAAAAAATAAATAAAAAGCTTATTAAAAATTAGGGGCGACAGGCGATTAAAATTTGTCATCGTAATTAATCGCATTACTTCACTAGTTAACTCTCAATTAATCACAAATTTTATATCAGTTTTAAATGTACAATAAAAAAATTCTAGGTTTTCATACTCTTTTTTTTTTAACAAAAGTGGAAAAAAATGTCAAACTAATTGAAATAGTTTAAAAAAATGTTTTATGTTTATAGCCGTCAATGGCAGCGAATGATTAATAAAAATGTTTTAATATATATATCTGTTCTAAATGTACAATATAAAAAAATCTTGGTTTTTATACTCTTAACAAAAGTGGGAAAAAATGTAAAATAGAAATAGTTCAAATGAATTTTTGCCGTCAATGGCAGTGAATGAATTAACATAAACGACATGATTTTTGCACGATTCACAGGTTAAGAAAAGAGATGCACTTTCAAAATGCGATCTAGATGGCGCTCCAGCCATAATGATGATGTCAGACTGATATTTTATAGACAATTAATAAAGTTGAATACAGTGGCACAAACTATTCAGTCTCTTGTAGTGGTGGCGGTGTTTGGCGTGCTGGTCAGGCCAGTGGCCAGGCTGGGCAGGGATTCGCTCCCTGAGCAGTTGAGCAGGAGGTACTGCTGCTGGCTGGGTTTCTGCTGCTGAAGGTCGTGCCTACTACCAAAGTCCAGAGTAAGGGCCAGCAACTGTTTGCTGTAGGAGTTCCAAGCTTGACCTTGTGGAATCTTCATCATGAGAGTTGCCAGATACCGGGCGAAGCTTTTGACCTCTTCCTCGTGGCTCGAGGACGTCGCGTTGTGTCCCGGGATCTGCTGCATAGCTTGGTTAGCTCTGGACAAAATCTACAACATAGAAAATAACCATTTCCATTAGTGTAGACGCCTCACCCCCAAATATATATATATATATTGACAACAATATGTTCTATGCAGCCCCACTAGTCTAAATATTTTTTTATATATAATATTTTGGTTAAAAGGAACCCCAACTGTAATGACAAGTTTGTTATATATTATTTATTTGGTTCTTACTAACATAACTACGAGATTCATTTTTCAAAAATTATTTCCAGTTTAATACATTTTGTAGAAATTTTATTTGGACGTACGCTGCCATTGTTATTTACTTTTGGGTTGCAAACTACCGTCGTTAGTAGGAGTGTGCCAAAAAAAAATCGCTTCTCATAAGAATCGCGATTCTCATTTAGTACGATTCAGAATCGATTTTAAATGTCCCAAAATCGATTTTATTTAAATTATTTTATACTGTCTTGTCTTTGTGTATGCCTTTATTTGGAGCGCTGTTCGTGTTGTACCCGGTTTGGCCACTGAGGGGCAGTGTGGTTCCATGTGGTCTAATACACTGGTAAATTGTAGCCACATTGGAGAGTAAAAGGAAAAAGTCACGATCAAGTTATTCCCCAAAAAATGGGTTTTTTCAGCGTGGAGCCGTTCTTTTGAGTGATAAAAGTGGCGCGAGTCGCGCGCTAATTAGCATTAGCGAGTCAAACTGGAGTAGATCATTACAATTCCTTGCACATCTATAGATTGAAGAAAAAATCATTGTCAATCAAATAATTTTGAATCAAAAATCATTCTTAATCGAAAATCGATTCTGAATCTAATTGTGAGACATTAAAAGACAGGTTCAGGTGCGTCACCTTTAAAAGCATCTCATCAGCATTCCTATGGATGGTCAAAGCATCCGGGCTGGCCTGACTGCTCTGACTGCTGCCCTCCTCCGCTCTCTTGTTCCCAGCAACAGTGCTGGTGGACGGGATGGAATCAGAGGCAGTTGGCGGTGGCTGTGGATGTGATTGTGTTGTGGTCTTGGAAGAAGGGAACTACAACACAAAAATATAAATGAATGTATGCATACAGTTTTTAAAAATAAAAGTAAATATTCTATTCATTTTTCCCCGACTCCTACCTTGTGTGTTACTCTGCCACGTCTCTTGATTTGTGGGCTGACATCTGCCTGTCCAGACTTTTTGTTCTTTCGCTTGATGAACCTGGTCCTGTAATTTTTCTGGAACCTGTGCTTATCTGTAAAACAAATCACATAAACATTTGTATTTATATATGTATATATAAGGGGTGTGCCCCCAAAAATTTATTCTCATTTAGTACGATTCAGAATCGATTTTGAATGTCCCAAAATCGATTTTATTTAAGTTATTTTATACCGTCTTGCCTTTGTCTGTGTGTGCCTTTATTTGGAGCGCTGTTCATGTTGTACTCGATTTGGCCATTTAGGGGCAGTGTGGTTCCACGCGGTCTGATACACTGTTGTCGTTGTAGCCACATTAGAGAGTAGAAGGAAAAAGTCACGATCAAGTTAGTCCAATAAAAGTTGTTTTTTTGCCGCGAGTAGCGCGCTAATTAGCATTAGCGAGTCAGACTAGAGTAGATCATTACGATTCTTTGCACATCTATAAATTGAAGCAAAAGTCATTGTCAATCAAATCATTTTGAATCAAAAATCGTTCTTAATTGAAAATCGATTCTGAATCGAAGGCCCAAAAATCTGAATTGAATCGTGAGACATTCAAAGATTCCCACCCCTAGTATATATATGTATATATATATATATATAAATACTACTTTCCAATATATTACTACGTATATGCATTAAAATCCCGATAACACAAGAGTACACTAATTCAGTGGTTCCTTATTTTGCTTCGCTAAAAAATAAATATGTTGCCTTGATACATAGATGGAAATAAAAGGAATTTTAAAAAAAATGTTATCCTGCCTTTATTACGTGCAACTCATAAAAACATTTTAGGCTATTTATGGTGCAATCTTAAAATTTATTTCACGAATTGCATTAGCACCTCTCATCTACAGGCGTTGTAAAACAAAGCACCTCAAAAAAAGGCAGCCAACATTTCTTTGTCGGCCGATGTCCCAGCATAGTTCGACCACTTATTTTTCTCACCTTCATCAGAATTTGACGAAGAGGAGTCATCTGGAAGTTGAGCAGCAAAAGGGGTGTCTGCATCATCTTCCAAATTTGAGGGGAGTTCTGCCTCGGCATGAACGTCCACGACCTTCGCAATTGCCTTCCTCTTTGTGCGTTGTTTACTCTTGCCTTGCATGACCAATGTGGAGAACGTGAGCTGATACCTCACTGAGCGGTGAACGGTAGTGATGGGACGTAACGTGTCGAGGCTTCGGAGCGTGTGTCGAGTAATTCAGGAAGACATTTCTGAAGCGCGTGTCGAGGCGTGATTCATTCCGGTCAAATGGCGTCACCGATTACGCTTGGCACGTCATGGGCTCAGGAAGTAGTTCGACTTTTGCAGTTTCACACAGCATATATAGTTCAATGCTTCTCCGCAAAAGTTGCAGGTCGGGGGGGGGGGGGGGGGGGGGGGGGGGTCATGGAGGCTAAATCCTCAGTTTGGCAACACTAATGCAATGACGCGTTACTTTGAAAATTCACGTCATTTGCAAGCGCTTGTTCTGCGCTAAGCAATTGAAGTACAACAACAATCAGACTTGTTAACCATTCATCTATCATTACAACTATCAGTACTCATAAATACGATCCCCATCACTTCAGTATCCGTAAGCACAGTCCCCATTACCTCAGTTTACACGCAATCAATGCCTCATTATTATATTTCCTTCAGGATAACTAATTTTCATAACATGACATTACCCTCATATTATTATTGAACTGATTAACTGCATGAGTGTAACACACAAGTCAAAAATTTTCCTTTTTTTTTTTAAACAAACATAAAGCAACTTCAGCATGTTAAAAACCTAATTTTAAAAAACAATGCCCAAAGTAATAATACACAAAACAAATATTACTCAATTACAGGTAAATAAATAAAAATACAAATTGGCAACTAAAGCATGTGTAATCGTTTCTAAAACAACACTGTTGCTAGACAGCAAAAAAGCAGAAGAACAGTAGTTCAAGTTACAGTTTTTATTTCAGCCACCAGGGGGGTTTGTGTGCACATGAGGCCTCACGAGCAGAACCTTTTTGTGAACTAATTTGATGGAAAGCTTCGAGTGTTCAAAAAGCTTCATCTGCCCATCACTCGTGAATGGTTGCAGTCCTCAAATAGGGGTCAGGGACCCCTGGTGTGGTGGTGGTGGTGGTGGTGTGTGTATCTGACTAAAAGTTGACTTTATAAAGATTTTTTTAAATATTATTAATGCTATTAATGCTACCCCAACAAGGCCAGCGCATTCAACACACTGTGCGTCACTTAAGACTTTTTTTTTGTTATTTCAATTACATCTTTATTAATTTATTTCCAATGTTTTACCATCATTTTTTTTCCATCTAACTTTATTGAACAATTGTAAACGGAATTGTAAATAGACAATTTCAAGCCAATCCTGTAGCGTGACGTCATCTGTAGGCGACCCAGATACTATCTTTTTTTCCCTTTTTTCCCCCTCTTCTTTATGGAATATATGCCACGGAGGAGGCGGGACTTCCGACTTCCGGGTTTTCACCCATCAACTTTATTTTTCGTTTCCGGTTTGTGTAGAACTGACCATATCCCATGATCATCCCAGTTTTTGAAATAGAATGATTTTTTTCTCATGAGGATATATCTGTTGTTGTTGGAGTATTATGGGGTGTAAAATTATGATTGTATATTAATTTCCAGTATTGTAGGACATGTTCATGAAATGTTGACAATTTTATAGGCAATTAAAATCAAAATTACATTTTAAAAGGAATTGAATGCCACCTACTGCAGAGAACATTTTGGAGGGGAGGTTGAACCACACTGTATCCATATGGCCAATAAAATGTTGTAACCATTTTAATTTTAGAGCACCGTTCATTGGATCAAAATCTATAGCATTAAGACTACCTTCCACTATAGATTTGACAACATCGTTTTTTCCTTATGTAATGATGTCTATTTTTTACAGATGAAATTGAAATTATTTTGATTGACTTGTCTAACAACATTCTGGAACTTCAAGGAAGTATGCATGGTAAATAATCCTTGAGAGTCCCTCCATTTTAGACAGCAGCAGCCTACCAAATATGGAGAAGTCCCTCTGCAACCATATATTTAAAATACATTTGCTCTTCTTTACTATATTATTAAAATTATTTTTTAACTAGATCGTCTGGATTTTTTTAAAATAGTAATTTCTAAATATTTGACTTTTTTCTTTCTTAATTTTTTTACAAGTATACCATACAGTGAAATTTGGGGGTGGTTATGAATAAGCATTAATTCACACTTGTAAATATTTAAGTAAAGGCCAGAGACTTTTGAAAAGCGGCTGATTGCTTGAAGAGCAATATGAATTTGCGCCTGGTGATATAATCTGCAAATTGATTTATAGCTAGCGGATAGCCCAAAATATTTCATTTTGTCTTCACAATTTTTAATCATAATACTGAGAATTTCGGCAACCATAATGAACAGCAAGGGTGACACCGGACAACCTTGACGGATACCTCTTTGTACATCGAAACGTTTACATGCACCAAAAGGGAGCAGGACAGAACCAACCTGATGTTGTTGTGAATAAAGCGTCGTCTTGAGTCACTTAAAACTGTCCGGGTATGAAAACACAAGCGCCGGATAAATCATCATCAAGAGGGAGTTAATGTGCAACAAGAGTAAGGAACTGCGGGGGGCAGCAGTGCGCCAAAATCACCCCTAGCCTGCCATACTCGAAACGCCGACGAAGAACAAGTTCGTATGTGAAGAAAGTACAGTTACTGCTGATAAAATGGTGGACGACCAGGAAAAGCGCACAATTCGACAGTTATCAAAGTGTTGGTTATTCTCGCTAAACCGGTGCTCCTTTTAGTTAGGTCACGAATACACGTGTCCGGGCGCAGGCTACTAAGTAAGCTAACGGCTAGCCGCTGGGCTAACGTCACCACTCAATGTATGTGTGTATGCTTGGGGAGAGGCACCTGACAGCTGCTCACATGATTTTAATTGTAAAACAGCGAGGCTCTCCTGACGGAAGACTAGTTTACATACACTTTTAACTCGTTGTGTCTTTCAGTTTGTCTCAGCGGCATATCGTTGACGAGCAACTTTCAACTAACAAACATGTTCGGCAAGAAGAGGAGAGAGCCCCTCCCAAGAGGCAGGGGTGCCGCCGCTGCCAAGCAGGTAACAACAACAACAACAACAACGAGTGACGCACAGAACCTTTTACAAAAGCCTCTGCAGCCCATCTGTTTCACTACTGCTTAGATGGGCCTGTTCGTAGGCATGGACCCTGAGGACATGATGACAATGGGTGCCGAAGAGGGTTTGGACGACCCGGACTTGGAGGCTGAGCTGGCTGCCATCACCGGGGGCAAAGAGGCCTCTGTTGCCAGGGGAAGAGCCAAGCACAAGGGAAAAAGTGAGAACAACAAAACACTGCTAAACTGGCATTGTGTTCTGTTCTATATATGTGTGTGTACATAATTATACAATATTTATGCAGTATATTTTAGTGTCAGGCTGTACATTTTGGACCTGGGCCTTCAGTGGGGACTTCGTCACCTAATCAAACTCTTAATAACACCATGTTGCAAAAATAATGTACAAGAACGCTGTATAACTATCCGTGGAAATCATCGGCAGCTCCAGACAATTTCACGTGGGGTGACGTTGGGCAGAAGCTTCAGTTGGGAGGGTGGAGGTTATAAACCCTCACATGCACCCAAATGTACACCACTACACACCCACACGTACAATTCTAATTCAGATTTCATTTTTTGGCAAATTAATGTCATGTGAATAACATATTAATGTTGAGCATTAACCCGGTCTGTGTATAGTATATGCAATAACAATTCTCAACTCGGGCTGCTACAAATGATTATTTTGCTAGTTGGCTCGTCACCGATACTAGTCACAATTAGTCCATAAAATCGGATCATATGTAAAGTGCAGCACATTGCACCAGTATCACAAAATTCTACCAAACCAGTGTGGTTTAAACATGAGTCAGTAAGTCATAAATCAGATTACAACAATAATGCAAACAAACCTGTGGCTTTATCAATTCAACTTGGTTTCTTGAAACAATTACAGTAGGGGTGTGAATTGCCTTGTACCTGGCGATTCGATTTGTATCACGATTCATAGGTCACGATTTGATTCGATACCGATTAATCCCGATCCAAATCTATAAATGGATTATTGCGATTTTTTTAAAACTCAAATTTAGAAAATACTAATCAGTAAACTTGTACATGTACACTAAGTTTTGTATGAAAATTTATTTATTTATCTGAAAATTCAGGCTTATAACTGAGCCACTGCATTTAACAAACAGTTGCAGTCTGTTTCATGTTTGAACAGCACTGAAATAAAATATTAAGACTTAATGCTCCATTAATATAACATTCTTCCATGCTTAATGTGTGAATCCTAACCCTAAGTAAGACGTTGTGTTGAATATTCCCATAAAAAATTGATGTTTAAAAATTGATTCGGCCGCATATCATATTGATTCGAGAATTGTGCGCTATAATATCGCGATATATTGCCGAATCTATTTTTTTCTAACACCCCTAAATTACAGTATATGTATATGTATGCTTCACTTCATAAAGACTGAACTTATCCTTTGCGATTTGAATATTGCCTCCGACTACAATGTAATGTCAATTTGAATTGTATTCATTTTTCACCCCGAATTAATACATCAACATCAGATTTTCTTTGACATACAAGTTCATGCAAAAAATGGTACAGAGTACAAATACCACTATTATGTTTGTATTGTTTGTTTGTGTTCCTTTTGAGTTTACCCTTATTTTTTGAGGTAGTATTGCAGCATTATTTTTATTGTTGTTGTGTAATTTACACTCTGAATAGTACTTGTGATTTCACATGGTTTGACTTGCAGGCCCGCTACCCATGGAAGACATCGCCAAAATGGCAGATGACTGTATGCGAGACGTGGATGACGATGAAGATGACGACAATTTGGAGGATGATGAAGACCTCCTGGTTGGCCTTTTTTGCTTGGATGCCACTTAGGTCATCTTGAACCTTGTTTTCTCATTGGCTGCCCCCCCCCCCCCCTCCCTTACCAGGCTGAGCTAGAGGAAGTGGTGGGCGAGCGAGGCGGGGAGGCTGATGTTGTTTCTTCTTCATCTACGGTGGCGTCTGTTGAACCTTCGCGTCAGGTACACGCTGTTGAATTGACTTTGAAAGCTTGAATTTAACCTTTCGGCCATTTTATCTGCAGCATTTTAAGTACATTGGTACTTCGACTTATGAGTGACTTGAATGCTGTTTTTTATATATATATATATATAAAAGCCATCACGTGTCAATTATTTTTTTCTTTTCTTTTTTAACATAAGAACGGGCGCTAAATGGTTAGCATCAATCTTAACAACAAGCAGCAAATAGTGAGCAATTATTAATACATGAGGTCAAATGCTGTCTATCACTATTCCCAGTTGAAGTTTAAACATAAAACAAAATGAATCTAATTATAATGTTGTGATTTAACCAAACCACATTATTCATGGAAGTCTGCTAGCTTAAAAAGCTAACAGACAATGTAAAATGCCATTGATGGTCTAATGAAACTAGCACTAATCTTGCAGTAGTTATGACCTTTTAAGTAGCCCCCCCTACCCATACCAATAATTATTATGATTTTTTTGTATATTACAAATATATTTGTTGTTACATCAAGAAAACAAACATTTCAATCCTGCTTTCCAGTAATGTAGCAGGGTTGTTGGAGGGTGTCATAAAAAAGCGGCCAGCGATAACATACAGGGCAGTGCCATTTTTTTGCCACATTCTAAACCCTTGTCACTTCAAGCAATGAGTGGTTGAGCAATCTCAAAAGCTTTGATGCGTATCAGTAGCTTTATTAATAAAGCTGGTCGCGTTTTGTCAGTCTTATTTACCTTTTAAAGCAGAAGTACTGTAGGTAGCCAAACACTTTAATCTTATGTCAACGCCACTACTTCCCACTGCATGGTAACCACATGACATGATGTGCTCCAAAAACGAAAGAAAAACTGGTACATAATGCAAGCAACAAGAAGATGAAAAGACAAAAATGAATCGTTTAACAATGTATTAAGTGTTGTGTCCCCGTTCACATAAAAAATAATAATAATAATCATACCTGATGTTTATTCACTCGACGATTCTTATCCGTTAGCTTGTCTTGCGTATCGCATGCACAAAGTTTGATGCGTGTGTTGTCCACAAAATGAAAGGGGCACATGTACATTCTAGGTGGTCATTTTCCAACAATAATCCTTCTGTATTCCTCATTCCCGAGTAGGAGCAGGAAAGTACAGATTCTACATTCTACTACAGAATTCCATTTTATTTGCCGCCACGTAGGCGAGGATTAGTTACTTAGAGGAGAGAATCTGCCCTGCGTAGCTTGTAGGTGCTGGTGCGTAGTGTTCGAGAGCAGCCTGGAAAGCAGGGACAGGGAGGATGGGTGACTGTGTGATATGGATGTGACTCTTTTTAACCAGCTCCGCGCTAATTGGTGTCTCGTTATGAGTGCTTTCATTAAAAATAAAAATAAAACACACATATTTGACAATGACTAAATCATGTCTGAGATTGCAGTTTCAATCCCAAAACGCTAAATCATTCAGCTCTGCCATCAAATATATGTCATTTACACGTTTCAACATTTAGGCGTGGAAGAGGGTCTTGCCTGGTTTGTCCGTGAAATTAAGATTTGTACTGCAAAGAGAAAAAAAAAAAAAAAAGATTTGTACTGCAATAACTTGCAGAGCCCTCTAGAGGGCAAAGTTGCATCACTGGGATATGAGATCAGTACAGTTTATAAGTAGAACAAGATTAAGTGGTGAATCTCATCCCATTGACAGGCTATTTGAAAATTAGCATTAAGTTACGGGAGTGGAATTCCTTTAAATTCTTAATACTAGTATACAAACGTAGTAGTAACATTTACATACAGGTAATGCTCAAAGGCATACTGGTATATTCTTCCTAATAAATGGGGGGGGAGGGGGTGGACGAGTCATACCGTTATAACTTTCTTCTTTTACTTTATTTTTTTTAAATCTATGTACGACAGCCGTACTTCTATTTATTTATTTTATTGATATTATTATAATATGTTTTTATTTTACTTTGAGATTAATTTATTTTCTAGCTGTTCTTTTGATTATATTCGTGAAGGACAGCGCTACAGTAAGAGCTTGACCAATTGCTCTCTGCCATGTTGAATAAGGTGTCTTCAAAGTAATAAATGTAATACTTGCAAGGAGTGGCAGAGTTGGTTTGAAAATGGAAATTACTCAACCTGATGAACACATTGCTTGTATACAAATAAAAATTGAGGACTATAAAGGTCTGCTTTAAATTGCAAGATTGGACATACGGTGTTTAAAACTCAGGACTGTGAGGCAGACGTGATAACCACACGTCTTCCTAATCACCATTGGTCCCCCCCCCCCCCCCCCCCTGAAAAAAAACCTTTCCTCTGCTTATGTTGACAGGAAATGAGCGTGCCTGCAGTGGCTGCTGTACCTGGCAGCTTGCAGCACACATTAGAGGAGAGGCACGTCATGTACAAGACGGCGCTGCACAACGCCAAGACGGCGGGGGAGGGCGCTAAAGCCCGGCGGATCGAGCGTGGGCTAAAGGTGACCACCAATCCAATCTTCGTACAGCATATATTCTCATTTGTATGTTATGACCAAGGTTATTTTAGTTAACTAAAACAAACGAAAAAACTATAACTAAAATTGAAAAACAATTTTGTTAACAAAATAAGAACGAAAATGCTTTAAAAAAAAAAAAAAAACTAACTGAAACTAACTAATTTTAGCAAAAATGTCCTTCGTTTTAGCCTTTGGCAATAAATTTAATGCATGAGCCTTTGGGGATGATTTTAAATGTGATTTTAAGTAGATTTATTTTGATATTAACCGCAATAAGGACATTTGAAAGTGTCACTCAAAAGTGACGTCATCTAGCAGCAGCCAATAGAAAAGCACCTTCAGATGATGTTGCTCCCATGGCGTTTTTTTAAATATTGCGCACAAGTAATACACTTTTTTTTAACTGAAACTAATACTGAAACAAACTAAAACTAAGCTTTTATGAAATAATTTAAACTAATAAAAACTAGCAGCACCACCTCGAAAACTAATTAGAACTACCTAAATTTAAAAACCAAAACTCAAAACGAAATCAAAACTAACTAAAATGAAAAATTCCAAAACTATAATAACCCTGGTTATGACTAAAATGTTTCACATTTACTGCCCTGACAGACACTGGAGACCATGCTGGCTGCAGTCAAGAAAGGCCGTCAGGTTAGCGAGGCGGGGATACCTCCGCCAGTCACCACGGGAACCCAGCGGGCCCTCCCGAGCGCTGTGCCGGGTGCCGACCCTAGCGCCACTCCGGCCCTCGCCTCACCTCCTGAGACCGTCACGTCTGATGGCAAAGAGGAAGAACAGCACTCGTCCACCTCCATGCCAACGCTTGCTGTTGAACCTTCAGAGGAGCAGGCGGAACCTTCAGAGGAGCAGGCGGAACCTTCACAGGAGCAGGCGGAACCTTCACAGGAGCAGGCGGGTTCTTCACAGGAGCAGGCAGACACCTCACCAACTGCTAATACTAACGGTCAGTGTCATGTTGATTCAAATAACAAAGCAAAAAAACAATAAGGTAGAACAGAATTTTACGTAAATTACTAGGAACTTCTTGTTACGAACCAGACCCAAAAAACTGTCCAATGTGTGTTGTGAGCTGCACACCCACCTCAAAGGTTTCTTCTAAAGCTAGTAAAAACATTCCAAACTGGGGTTGAGTAAACCAGGACGACTTGAACTCGGTGTGCATGGAAAGGCTTAACTCCACCAGCAAGAGCTTTTTGGCTTATTTTGTGGTGACAACACCAACTCAGAACGGTACCAGTGATGAGTAACCGTTGAACGGTACCAGTGATGAGTAACCGTTGAGAACAAGAAATGTAGCAGTAACTGAAATCCAGTCACGACTACTAGTATCAAAATAACCACAGAAAAAGTGACACACGCTTTTCATTACCTTCTCAGCGAACGAGCGAGTGGAGACGCTGTTGCTGCAAAGGCAGCGAGAGTACAAAATGGCCGCCCTGGCATCCAAGAAGGCAGGAGAGGCGGAGCAAGCCATGGTCTACTTCAGGACCAGCAAGGTGCGTACGAATACGACACATGCGCAGTTGAATTTATCCAGTGAGCTTGCTGCACATTGTTGTTGTAACCAAGGCAAGAGGTTTTGATTGTCAAGAGGTTTTGATTGTTATGAACAATGTCAAGGTAAAAAATGCATTTGCGACAAACCACATCGAGTCACGCCTCAGTTGAAACATCTCGGTGAGGGCTTTCCACATCTGTCACTTTTTTAAATTAAGCTCGTAAATTAGCATGAAATTGCTTGCGTCAGCGCCACATCTCACCATTTATCACCACTTCCAAGGTAAAAAATAAATAAATAATAAATTTACGACAAACATAGACTCGTGCCTCAAATCCAAATGTAGCTATTTTGTTGGTATCATGGTATGATGACATAATTGCTGAGACGAATGTCCTCTTTGCCTTTTTTGATGCAGAAGTTCGATTCCGTGATCGAGGCCTTGAAACAAGGAAAAGCTGTTGACCTGAGCGGCCTACCTCCACCTCCAGGTTGGTTTAAGCATCATTATTATATTCAAAACAATCATTCTTTAAGACGCTTCAGTTCATGCTTTCTTATCACATGGCACAGGTGGAAGCACAACATCAGTCAAGCAAAACGCCCAAGCCCCTCAACCGGCCGCGGCAGCTCCAGGTGCCTTGATTACATATTATTAACTCATTCACTGCCATTGACGACTATAGACGTCAAAAATTCATGTGAACTATTTCTATTAGTTACATATTTTTATTTCATTTCATTTAATTTTTTATTTCATTTCATTTCATTTTTTATGAAAACCTAGAATTTTTTTATTGTACATTTATAAGAGATATAAAATGATCATGTGATTAACTCATTCACTGCTATTGACGGCTATAGATGTCAAAAATTAATTTGCACTATTTCTATTAGTTTCGCTTTTTTTTCCTACTTTTGTTAACAAGAGTATGAAAACCTAGAAAAAAAAGTTTTGTACATTTAGAACAGATATAAAATATGTGATTAATTAGTGAACTCATTTGATTAATTACAATAAAAAAAAATAATCGCCTGATTAGAAAAGATGATTACAAATTAGGTGCGTCAGACCATTACATTTTTTAAGTGTAATTAATCGCATGACTTCACTTGTTAACTAACGATTTTATATCTTTTCTAAATTTACAATACATTTTTTCCTAGGTTTTCGTACTCTTATTAGCAAAAGTGGAAAAAAATATTAAACCAAGAGAAATAGTTTTAAATGAATTTTTGGCGTCTATAGTTGTCAATGGCAGTGAATGACTTAATACAACAACTTGAATCTCAAAAGTCCAAACTGACTTGTCGTCCCACCCTCCAGCACCACCGGCTCCCAGGGATGCACTGGAGGGCCTGGAGCAGAGGCGAGCCAAGTACCTCGAGGCGTCGGCTCAGGCCAAAGCCACCGGGGATGAGCGCAAGTCCCGCATGCATGACCGTATCGCTAAGGTGCAAATAACAAACATATGCTTCTGAGCTTCTTGACAACAATTTACATACTTTTTGTAAAATGACTCTTCCGCCAGCAATACCAGAGCGCCATCAGATCTCACAAAGCAGGAAAACCAGTCAACTTTGACGAGCTCCCCGTTCCGCCAGGTGACCTTCTTCAGAGACGAGTCGGAAATGTCATTTTGTAGCAGTTAAGAAATAACAAGGGATTTATTTTTACATTTGTTTTTGAACAGGCTTTCCTCCCATCCCGGGCCAGAAGGCCACGACGGCCGAGCAAGGATTAGTCGCCGCGCTGGAGGCCGCCTCCAAGCTCTCTGCTACTGATGATGCCGCTGCTGCTGCTGCGAGTGCTGATGAGGAAGAAGAGGAGAAGGAAGTGGAGGTGTGCTGTTTTTTTGTTTGTTTGTTTTTTATTTTTATTTTTTGTTTTTAAGTCTTTTACACACAGAGGTCAAAAATGTGTTTTGTCTCCATGTGACTTTTATACACAAGCCAGCCAAACAGGATGTTGACACAATTGTGTGCACTTTCAAACACTGGCACCGCATGACTGGTGCTAAAATTAGTTGACAGTGATAATGGCTTTCAACACAAAAGGGAGGAGGACTAAGTGTCAGGTGTCTCATATACTACATGTGAAGGCAGGGTATTGTCGACTAGACCATTGCATGAGAACAGCATCCCAGGAAAAAATGCAGAAAAATGCTCGCATTGAAGTATGACGTTTAAAGTGCACACAGTTGTGAAAATTCACTGGATTCTGTGTAAAAGGCAAAAGTAGACAACGCAGTATGTTCTATTACAGCTCCGATGATGTAGTTTTGCAACATGCCTAATGTTAGAAGCATGTTTTGTAGCCAAAGAGCACACTAAGCGTCCCGGCTGCGTCACAAGGTCGGAGAAGATCTCCGTCTGCTTCACCCGAGAGAACATCCACCAGAGATCTCTCACCTGCAGGTCAGTCCTACCGCACAGCATCCTTTCTGCTGGTTAAGCTGCTTCCACTACTTGTACGATTACTTCTTCTTATTCTTTTCCTACCACCTCGACTTCTTAAAATCTTCTTTTCATCTTCAACCAATTTTACTTGTATTTTTACTACTTCTCTCTTTTGATTGTTCGTACATTTCTTTTACATCTACTTCTTCTGCTTCTAATTCTTCTACTACTTTGTTTACCTACGGTGTCTTCTGTTATTACCTCTTCTACTACTTCTGTTACTTTTTCCACTCCCCCATCACTTTTTTCTCTGCTACTTTTTCTTCCTCCTGCCCGTGTACTTCTGCTATTTTTACTTAGGTTATATTCTTCGACAACTACTATTTCTTCTACTTCTTCTTCGACTATGCTACTTTTTCTTATCTTTCACCTGTTGTTTTTTTTTGAGTTTTCAAGATCAGGGGATGTTAAAATTTGTCAGCTGTGGGTAGGTGAAGTCCTTAGAGACTCTTTTGTGATTAAGAGCTATATGAATAAACTCAACCTGTCATATATATGTTTTCTGTTTCTCCTCCTCCTGCGACTATTTCTTGGTCCGCTAGCGGCACAGCAGCTGGAGTTCCTGGAGGGCCGTCGCAAGCAGTACATGAAGGCGGCGCTGCACGCCAAGCAGAAGAATGACATGGAGCAGGCCAAGAGCTTCCTGCGCACCGCCAAGGGTCTGGAGGCCATGGTGGAGGCGGCGCGAAGTGGAAAAGCCGTGGACGTCAGTGCGGTGAGAAGCTACTAACAATAACGCCGCAAGTGTGGACTTGTGATTTAAAACGGAATGATGGCTGACAGGTGCCATCGCCACCCGGTGATGAGGACGAGGACTTTGTCCTGGTGCACCACAGTGACGTGGGGATTTCGGAGAAGGCGGAGCAACTCTACGCACAGCTGGCCAAGATACTCAAAGAGCAGCGCGAGGTAGCTATGACCACTGACCCTTCTATTGCTCTTTTTGGCACCTTTCTGTATCACTCTTATGTCTCCTGTTAGAAATGTTTGACTTACTCCAAACAATTCACTCACCTGGGGAACATTACGGAGACCACCAAGTAAGGAATAACAATTAGCACACTCACAGTGCTTTCACTGGATTAAAAAACAACAACTTTTGTGTGTTTTTTTTTCTCCTTTTTTTTTTTTGACTGCTTCAGATTCGAGAAGATGGCCGAGTCGTGTAAAAAGAGTATGGAGCTACTAAAGATGGCTCAAGCCAAGGGTCTGCCTCCCCCCAAACATCACTTTGAGGACAGAACCTTCCACACGGTCAGGTGAGCAAACATTCCATTGATACATATTAATAGCTGCCACATATTGATAGCAGATATTTATTGATATCTGCGCATGTTCATTTCGTACAGGATGTTCCCGGATCTCAGCAGCACAGAGATGGTGGTGGTTATTGTGAAAGGGATGAATCTTCCTGCTCCCAGTGGTATATACGCGCACGCACGCACGTACTTCATATGTAAGTGGTTGATGAGAGTGTACGGAACTTCTCTCTGCAGGCATCCAAACAAACGACCTCGATGCTTACGTCAAATTCGACTTCCCTTACCCCAGCACGGTGAGCCATCTCAGATCTTCATTCCACTTCATTCCACGACACAGATCTTCACTCCTCACAGTTTTCTCACTTGTTTCACATTTGCTCGCCGTTTGTTCCTCCAGGAGCAACCCCAGAGGCACAAAACGAACGTCATCAAGAACACAAACTGTCCAGGTGAGACTCCTCACATGTGATTTAGCTTCACATTACGACATTACCCACACCTGCAAAATCATTGTTTTGGACCAGAATATAACCAGAGCTTCAGCCTGTCAATCAATCGCAACCACCGCGGCTTCAGGAGGGTGGTGACCTCTAAAGGCCTCAAACTGGAGCTGCTGCACAAAGGGTGAGTCCTGTGCGTTCAAAAGCACCAATATATATATATATATTCTCAAGCTGTTTTCACCACTCCAAATTGTTTAGTTCTGTGTTATAAATAACAGACTAAGTGGGGATGGTAGTTTCAATGTGAAAAAATATGCATTTGACCATATTTTGTAAATGGGGCATTTCTGCTGGACGGCAACAATATTAACACAAGCAGATGACAGGAAGGAGAAGCCTACCAAAGTAAAAGCAGTAGCAATTTAAACTAATGGAGCCAAATGCACACACTAGTCATAAAGACTGAAATTGAAAGCCCTTTTGTCCATAAAAGTTGCCCAGTTTCATCTCCAGAAGGGAATTAGGACCAGCAGATGTGACAGTGACTTTATTTTGACGCTGCATTCGTTCCACTAACACTTCCTCTGTGTGTGTGATGCAAAGTGGCTTCCTGCGGAGCGACAAGCCAATCGGGACAGCGCACGTGAAGCTGGAGCAGCTGGAGTCCCACAGTGAAATCAGGGAGATTGTCGAGGTAAGGCGATCGAACAATAATTGTGGCACCTGCTTGACTGCGCCCAAAAATTCTTAAATACGTTGGAACTGTTTTTAATAATGGATACAAATGCATGTGTCTCCTTTAATGAAATTGGCCTCTTTCCTGCCAGGTGATGGATGGCCGCAAGCCTACCGGCGGTCGCGTGGAAGTCCGCGTCCGTCTCCGGGAGCCTCTGAATGGGCAGGACATGCAAGCGAGCACCGAGCGCTGGCTGGTGGTGGAGAGGTCGCAGGTATGCGTTCACAGGGTTTTAAGTTCTCCGACACAGTGCCGGATTCCCGGCGTAAGAGCCACCAGCGCAATGACAAATCCAGCGAAGTAACAGTTTACATGTGGCAAATATTTGAAACGTCTGTGTGGAGAGAAGGCCAACTTCAAAATAAACCTCCCCATACCAAGTAATATGTGGCGTGCAAAACCAATGAACGCTTTTATTTTGAAGTTTTTCCCAGAAACATTTTGCCAGTCGTGGCGCAACGGATGACTTTCCTCGTCCTGCGTAACTTGTGTCTGCCGTTCTTATTGCCGGCGTAAACAATTGCGAGCAAAGTCAACAAAACCAACTTTGTACAGAAATTACGTTCGATCGCCAATTAAGGGCACTAAACGCAGACTTAATTACGCTGGCATTGTATTGCACGGTGCCCGTTGCCAATGTTTTGGGTTTCTACAGTGTTAGCGTGCTAACGCTGCTAGCGGCTGCGGCTCGAGCCAATCGGACTACTTTTCAAAGGCAGTCTAATCGCCGTGATGATTTGCACACTTTGATGCTGACAGCCGGACACAGTTGCCGTTCCTAGAGATCAGTTTAATAAACCGAGCTTACTCAATTGTGCAGTTGACGGTCGGCAAAATCACAACTGTGGTTCTGATGTCACTTTGTCTCACAGACCAAAAACTACTCAACTCGGAATTTCAAAATAACACCAAATACATTAATAATTATCCAAATACATTAATATTTATCTTAAGTGGGTAAATGAATAAGTCAATAAAATAACACAAGTAGGTAGGTAAATAAAATAAATTAATTAATAATCAAATACAGCAGGCACCATAAAACATTGAAACAATGATGAGTCAAACGGCAAAGAACAAAGATGAGTTTTAAGGGTGGGTAGAGAGGGAGGTTGCCTAATATTTAAGGGAAGGTCATTCCAAAATCCATTGGGAGAGATTTGTCGAAAATATCCCGAACTTTCTAGACAGGAAAATAAAGTTAGTTAAAAAAAATATATATATATTTTTTTGAAGTAAGTTATCTAGAAAAGAAAGTCGGTCGATCATTATTGAGTGGAAATATATTTTTAATGTCTTCTGTATTCATAATTGTTCTTTCACCATACAATTTTTTTTAATCCAAATACCTGATTATTCAATAGAATTTTCCGTAGGATATTTGAATACCAAAATATTCGATTGCTGCAGCACTAGAGGGGACTGCAACCCGCAGTGCTATACTGTACTATACAAAATATAAATGGATAATGAAAGAGATGACCTGACACTTTGAATTTCATGAATTTCCCAAATAGCCAGTCCATACACGGCGGCAAATTTAATTGCGATGGCTTGATATCGGTCGAACAACGAACCGGCACGTTGGACTGCATCACCGCTCCCCGGAAAAATTTCAGCTTTAGGATTTATTTTTTTTACTTTAAGCCCTGCGTTCATGACACCACCCCCCAATTTCAATCCACATCGCTTCTCATCATCTCTTTCTCTCTCTCTAAGATTCTCGTCTAAGACATTCAAAGACGTAAGTACATCACCACGTCTGCCATAATGCTACGCTACTTAGTTTGACAACACTTCATGGATTGGCAGGTTGAAAGCGATCGATTGTACTCAGGAGGCGTTTCCCCCGCTGCCCCTTGGACCTCTTTGACCATATTTGGATTTGCACATCGGAAAGACACCCAGCTGCTTGGCCAGGTCAGTCATAATGCATTTAGCGACACCTGCTGGCCGAGCATGGGACTTCATCTCACATTCAAGACTGTAGAAGCTCAAGTGGTGTCTATGCACTAATATACCAAAGTAATCGTTGTTGCTGTAAAATAAATCTCAAGATATTTATAACTAATGCTCAGCATAATATATTAGCATGCAGCATTTCTTCACATACAAACAACAATAATAATAAGTAAGTAAGCCTTGCAGAAACCTGACAGTGGTACCTCCTATGTTCGTTAAAACGGGATTTTGTGAAAATAAATCCTTGTCATATCTGTAAAAAGTTAAGAACATTTTTAATTTTGGTACAGATATGCCATCATGAAAAGAACAAATCCATTTAACAAGAAACATGAAGATGTACTTAATTAGCTTTAGTGGGTCACAAAAAATGTGGCAGGTTGAAGGGTTGCATAAGTATTTTGCCTTTCCCTGTTTTTATTGTGTGTTTTCTTGAAAAAATGTGGAGATGAAAACGCATGACAAGAAATTGAACTGTTTCTTTGTTCATTAAACAAAAATGATGTTGTAGGCCCTCTTAAAAAAAAAAAGAGTTGCAGAGGTACAATTTAAAAAAAAATAAAAATGAACACAATTAGCATTTAGCTGAGCGTGGTGGTGGGGAAGCTGTTAAATGGACACCGTACACACGTGAACTCCGTTTATAAAGCGTTGCAGCAAAAGTAGTTAGTCTTTTATTTCTACCAGTAAATATATTAAAACTATCAAAAATATTTGTTTTCTCTTTGATTTGATGCTGTATTTTCTGTGTATTTTTTTTCTGGGGAGAACGGGAATATTGTTAACCTAATATGGAGCATAGTTGCCTTACTCGTGTGCAAATATTTTGGGGAAAAAAGGGGAGGGAGCCACAGCAAATTTGAACAGTTTTTACCCAACACATTGTTTTTTTTTTTTGTTTTTTTTTTTGTTTTTTTTTGATACTGTGACAGTAAGTTAAAAATGACAATAATGTGATTAGGTTAACAATATGGAAGGATTAAAGGATGATCAATGAAAAGTTATATTCTACACAATTATGAAGAATACAATTAATGACATCATTTCAAACAATTTTACCAAGAACATAGCATGTTACTAATTACTTTTATTCTATTACAAATCTATCGCGCCAGGCATCATCATCAAGTGGTTTTACTTAATTTTACATCTTTTCCCACTTCTATGACAGTTGAGCTTGAAATTGCCTTGGAGGAGGTCCCACTGTAGGAGTTAAGTCCATGTCGTTTACGCCTTAAAAAATGAGAATTCGCACTCATTAGCACCAGTTACACTCGTGATTTTTATTTTTTTATTTTTTTTAAAGACGGTGTGTGAGGGGCTTTGCTGCTGTGAGGCGCTTAGCGTACAATGCAAGTCGAAGCCATATTGGCAAATTGAGCCTGTCGGATGTCTGCTGCAACACTCAAAAGCGCGCATGAACATTGCAATGCTCTTTATTTTATATAATAAAAAAAGAATGTTCACATTTGTTTACAAAGGTCACAGATGTCAGTTTCATTTAATAATGAACCATCTTGAAAATCCTAAATAAATTTGATTTTACTCTGTTCCTTTTGTTTGCTCTTTTATTCTGTGTTTTTTGAATTGGTCACGTTTGACTTGACTTGGGTGGGGTTCGGTGGGGGCTTTATCATGCCGTACAGTGCTTGAAATGCTTCTTGGCTATTTCAGTTTTTTGTTTTTGTTATGGAACCACAGAACGTTATCAGTGAGACTAACCATAGAACAGCAACTTGAACTTACTGCAACATAACAGAGTCCACCAGCTGCTAGGTGCAGGATGATTAAAACACCTGAATAGATATTATTTTTTACATACTACTACATATTCATTTTAGCAAGCAAATGCTAATGTAAATAGCAAAAAGCAAAATGGCCAACAATTAGCATAGAGGCGTGCTAACAGTTTGTGGTGTTACTACTTTTATTTAGGTAGTTTTATACTTCCAGTATTTATTCATTTGATGAGACTCTTATCGGAGCTGGTATTAACAATAAATTTTGTAAATTAATAAATAATTATCTTCTGCGACTTGTGTCTAAGTCCATCCGCTTGTGCTACTACTACTTTGAATTTGATAGGTAAGGTTTCTACTTCCTGTTTTATTTTCATTCCCTTGATAGAATTATTGCTTTTGTTTTGGTAAGTAAGGCTTATATTATCTATGTTGGTCCCCTTGATAGGAATAGGTATTAACCCACTTTTTGCAAACTGTTTTTGACCGCTCGTGATTTGTTTTTATGAGGTTGAGTCTATCTGCTTATGCTATTATTGCTTTTATTTTGGTATGTATGGTTTCTACTTCCTTTTTCCCTGGATAAGGTTCTGACTTTACTTGGGCTGGTATTAACTTTTTATAAACTGCCTGTGTGCTGACTGCTTTTATTTTTGTAAGTAAGGATTTTCTGCTTCCTTTTTTTAATTCCCTCTCTGAGCCGAAGCAAGTATTAAGCTTTTTTGTAAACAATTATTTTGGTCATATGTAACTTATTTTTGTGCATTTGAGTCATCTACTTTTTATTTTAGGATTCTACTTCCTAATTTATTGTTCCCTGAGTGTCAACGTTAAAGCCAAGGTCATTTCAAAAATCTTCTTTGCAAAATATGAACTATGCGCTCCCACTAGTGTAAACACGGCATTCGGATTAATATTGTTTGTGGAATATGAATTAAGCAGAAAAATCCACCCATTTGTATCCGCCTCAGGGGTCAGCCATTTTGTCACTTGCTGTTGACTGAAAATGACATCACAGTGCCTAAGGGCTCAGCTTGCGAACGTCACATGACCAACACCCAAAAAAATAGGTGAGCTGTGCGACGCTTGTTATCTGAGTCCTTAGGCACAGCTTTGTTTGAAGCCTGAAATGTGACAACAGTTCACGAGGGTGCTAATATTTTCGCCAGGCACTACAGTAAAGATTCGTAGAAGAAGAAAAAGATCTCTTGCAATGTAATCAATTTTGTAACAAAAACAAGCTACAAGTCGCGGTGGTTGCTGCTGAGGAGCTTGGGGTAGGACGACCCGATGGAGCGTCCATGCCTGTAGACGACCAGTTCCAGCACGTACTCGTCCACCTTCACCTCCAGCGTAGTGCTCTTGTCGCCGGACGTCAGGAAAACGATGGTGAACAGCGCCACCTCCAACTCGGGACTGACCCCCACGAAGGAGCCGCCCACCGGCTTGACCAGGCCCTTCCAGCTGAACTGCAGGTTGAGCACGTGGTCGTCCTCGTCGGGCTGCAGAAAAGTGTCAAACTTTCTGTAAGTGGACTGAAGCGCTTGGTTGCTATGACGATTGCGTGGATGTCTTACAGTGTTTTTGTTATCCCTGGCTTTGTAACCTTTGTAGTTGATGCGGCCGTGCTTCTCTTGTAGGTAGAACTGCACCCAGTTGTGAAGACCTGTAATCTCCTGGCCCTGCTTGGTCTCACCTACAAACACGTGCTCGAACCCGCACGAGTCCTCCCTGCATGGAACCACATGGCGCTTGACTATAGACCACTTCGGAGAGCAGATGTAGCAGATGATCACAAGTAGTTAAACAGTTTAAAACTACTTTTTTCCACCACTTTTTGAGTACTCATCAATATGTTTTTTTCTTCCCTTGCTGAGACTCATCCAGAACCAGCATTGACCAACTTATTGTTAGTGCTAGTACTCACTTTATTTTGGTAGGTTTTGTTAGAGTGGCTTATACTGAAATAGTCAAATGTGGATAAAAAAAAAACATTGCGCTCGGGCCAAAAACTCACCCTCCACTCCTGTCACGGTGGTACAGGCGGAACCAGATGTCGTAGAGTTGCTTCTTGAAGCTCCCCTCATCTGGTGGCGACTGTCTCTTTTTAACCAGGTACTGGTGAGCGCACTGTGAGGGCAAAACAACAACATGCTAACGGCTCTATCGGTATTCTTGTTCAGAGGTGGCAAGTCCAGGTCCAGAAAATAAAAACCCTGCCACAGTTTGGCTTTACCCCCAAAAAAAGAAAAGGAAAGTTTGACTTTAGTCCCTGATGCTAGTTAGCTAGCTCCCTAGCAGGTAAACGAGCACCATGGGAGCTAGCTCGGGACCTGGGACCTATTTGTGTTTAAGGCCGAAATGTTTGTTGAATTTTGTTATTTCATTAATGATAATTAAAAATAAAGAAGCTAGCTAGCGCCTGAAAGTAAAAACCCTGCCACAATTTGGCTTTAGCCCCTGATGCTAGCTATCTAGCTCCCTAGCAGGTAAACGAGCACCATGGGAGCTAGCTCGGGACCTATTTGTGTTTAATGCCAAAATGTTTGTTGAATTTTGTTATTTCATTAATGATAACTAAAAATAAAGAAGCTAGCTAGCGCCTGAAAGTAAAAACCCTGCTACAATTTGGCTTTAGCCCAAAAAAAAGAAAAGGAAAGTTTGACTTTAGCCCCTGATGCTAGTTAGTGTTGGATTATTAACATTGTTTTTCTGTTTCAATTTATATTGTTGAATTATTAACATTGTTTTTCAGTTTCAATTTATATTTTAGCCGTTTTGGATTTAGTTATAGCTGTGTAGCTCAATGAATAGTATTGTCTATTGTATTCTTATCTGTCTCTCTTGCCTGGGAAAGAGGGAGTAGAGTTTGTACCAGTCTCAGTCGGTCGAGTCCAAGGACAGGCTGATTTATTATTGTTTAGGTCTAATCTGATTTGTATTCCTGGGAACTTCTGCCTTTTTGTGAATGGGAGGGGAGAGGAGACTTTTCGTATTCACCCACTTTTCAATAAATAATGATGTGCAGGAGAAGGAGGGACACACAATCTGAACGGAACACGGTTTGAGTGTCTTCATTTTGTGTGATCAGAAGCTTCTGATAATGATACCTTTGCAAAGGGACTTCTTCACCAGAATCTCACCATTCAGTTAATTGAACAAGCAAAGAGTAGAATACAAATATTGTCTACTCTAACAAATGGTGACCTCCGACGCTGAATTCTAACGAATGGTGACGCAAATATTTTGACGGTTTGCGAGCTGCGGCGTTTCCGGACGGGCGGAACTTCTAGGCCTAAATAAATAAAGTACGGTAAGTGGAGACTTTTATCCACGTAGGGAGGTTCTGTCTGTTTGGGACCGCTGCAACTGGTTTTTCGTCTTCCAAATTGTCAAAAATTTTACATGAGGTCTGTGTGAACAAGTTGTAGTTTGATGTCGTTATAGAGTTGGGATTTTTCCTACGATATTGAACTGGACACGTCGTGAGGTGGTGCATTTAAAAGTGACGTAAGTGCACACCTAGAGATTAGCGCTTTTTTATGCAGGATGAAGTAGTGAATTGATTTTTGTTGTTTTGTTTTGTTTTGGTCTCGCTACGAAGAATCCTTAGACCATAATATATATTGAATAAAAGGGTTGCCGGATGACGTGAGAAGTCTTTCGGATCGCGAAGATTATGGTACGCGCTCTGCTTTTTTAGCAGTTTGGCCGAGGTTCGGACCGCTGGATAAGTAATCATGATGCTTATTTGAGAACGTCCATTTATACGTAATAAGTTATTTTGAAAAAGCGCCTGTTTGAAATTGAACAGTATTGAGGGGTCCAGGTTGATTACAGCGATAATTGGATTTGTGTCGCTGTATTTGCAATCGAGAGATTACGTGATTTATTTTTATTTTTGGGCGCTTCTACGATTGTAGTTTTGAGGTCAGGATTACCGTATGAATTCCTTTTGTTCTACGGTTTAATTCGATAGCGCGTGACGAGTTATTTTGAAAATAAGCGCCTTGCAAAAATTTTGCAATATATGGAGGACAGTTTAGCTCAGCGGGATTGGGTAACCGCTGTGTATAAACGAGAGGTCACGTAATTCTTATGTGTGTCTGTTGTGTGGCCATCTGTGTTAACCTATTGAACTATTATACTAAAAGTGAGACGTCACTGTATTGATAAATATTAATACTACTTGCGTAGAATATAAACCGAAAGTAAAAAATAAAAAACTACAAAAATGGAGGGCAATTTCGACCGGGATACAGAATGGTTTGTCCTGAATGTGCTTCCGGTTTATAGTCGGAACTTGTGCTTGGAGTCGCAGCCATGCGGAAATAAAAGAACGTCAATGAAAAATGAAAAAACAAACTATGGTTCGATTGTATGAAAAGCTGTCGCTGGACAAAATGGTACGAGGGACTTTTGTATTTTCTTTAGCAAATGCTGGTAATGATGTAGTGGCTGAATTTGATGCTAAAATGACTCCAGCATCTGTGGAGCAGTTCACGGGTGATTTGTTCGAAGTTAACCCGTTTACTGAAATCACCGTACAAAACTGCGGTTTAAATGCCATAAGATCTGTAGACAACGAATTGATAGAATAAAACCGTTTATTATTTTATAATGACTATAAGTGTGTGCGTATGTATTTGAGTGTGTGACCTAGCTTCTAAAAGGTGGGGGCTATTATTGTGATTGTGAGTGAGAAATGTGCGTATGGTGATTTTGTTTGTTTTTCTTCAATATCTTTAACTAAGTTTGGTGTTGTTTTTGTGTGAGATGAGTCTGGTGTGATAGTGGCGTTTGTTTTTCGAATGGGAATGTGGTAAAATAGGTTTTGCGATGTATAATGTTAAGATCCCCCCCCCCCCCCCCCTTGTTTCTAGGTTAGAGCATAATGTGTCCTCGTAATGGGACTTTTTCTCTTTTCTAGGTAAGAGAGGAATGATAAACAATAAAAAAATAAGTAATAGTATTTGAAAGATATTGTTGAGTTTTTGTAGAAGAATATTAAATTAGTGTTTTATTTTTTATTTTATTTTTTAGTGACTGAATTGATAGTCTTTTACACTATAATAATTGATGAAGATGATTAATTTGTTACCTTTCTCTTTTCGGGGCAAATGAATAAAGAATAATGATAAAATAATGGTATTTTGTGTTGAGCTGTATTGAGTTGACATGATTATGCCTACATCTGTACAGCTGTGGCTAGAAGTAAGATAGTTGAATAAGAAGTTATAAATGTTTTTGAAATTGACATAATGATAATGATTTTTAATATTTGTTTTTTCTCTGAGTGTGTCATTTCAGAAACTGATGTTTAAGTTCCAAGGCAGATGAGGGTTTGATGGCCTTCACTGATTATAAACTGCGAACGGGATGCGCCCCAGCTGCTGATACGTTGTATTTGCAAGTATTGCTAGTAGCTATTTTGAAGGGTATTTATAAAAAAAAAAGGCTGTTTTTTACGAAACATTTTTGAGAAAGCAGGAAGTGAACTATCTTGCTATGATCCCATTTCCTCAGTCTGGCATTGTAGTGCATTGGATCAGCCGGGTGCATTCGTTGGTCGAGGTGAGCGCCTGGAAGGACCGAAAATGTGTCATCGGGTCCACATTGCAGACAGCGTCTGAATGGACGTGGCAGAGATCAAAGGTCAAAAGCCGCAGAGCACAGTCTTCTCCTCCTGTGCCTACAAAAAACATGGTGCTCAACTTCCACAATGCCCAGTGACTGTGTACAAGCCTGATTACAGAGATGTCTCCTCTCATCGTTGATACCTGCTGAACATTGTCTGACACAGCCGCCGCCCTGGACATTGACTTTTGAAAGCTGGTGGTCTGACTAGGATGCAACCCTTCAATCAGTGAAATGCTGCACGGTATATGCAAGGCATTCTTAATGTGTTGAATGGGGAACTGTGATCTATAGCAAGGTATTTCAGGAAATTGAAAACGACATATGTGAATTTGAAATGAGGGATTGAGAAAATTTATTTCAATCTATAGCCTACTAAATTTTTGCCTATATTTTTGGGAGAATCAGTTTCTGAATTGGTACAATGGGAATTTTATTAATATGATATGATACGATATACTTTTATTTTTCCCGTGAGGAACTTTTTCCTGGACTTCGTCCAGCTGCAGCTACAATATAGAAAAAATTATAGAATAAAATGAGTAGTAATAAGTAAAAGACTAACTAAGAAGTTTTCACAGTGGTATATATTATTAATATATATATTATCTAAGTATATGTTTTATATACATAATATTGAACCATGCATCTTATCGTACTGAGTTGATGCTATTTAATAAATAATAGCGAGTTTGATGGTTAATTTTAGATTTATTTTTTTCACAGCACTGTGATTTATGAATCCCAGAAATATTTTGTGTGCTGTGTTTTTTATGAGCCCCACTAATATGTAAAAGAGGTGGAGTTGATTAGCAGTTTGAAGATAATTTTTAGTTTGATTAAATCTAGGAAATGGTAGATATTTGTAAGTTTTGTGTAATTCGTATCCTGAATTAGATTAATATGGTTACCTCTATTTTTTATGGCCCCAAAGTCATCATATATTAGTGTCCTAAATTGTATCTGCTTGTGCTCATTTTTATTGTTGTGTTTTGTAGCTCTTTCGTTTACCTCATAGCCTGATTTAGAGGGTTGTGTTATTTACGACGTCTTTTGAGTTATGAGGTCTCTATTTTATCCTCCCTTTATCTTGACGTGTTTGAAAAAAATCAGTGGATCTTTGTCAAAATGAGGGAGTTTATGTTTAAGAAATTAACCAATGTAGACGAATTAGTAGATTAAAAAATGAAAAGGTTTTGAAGTGATAATTCACAGTTTGAATATGAAGAAATCTACCAGAGGAAATCGAGCGGAGCAAAGTAAGTCTGAAGCAAGCAAGGACAATAATGCATATTCGCCGGATGAAGGTAATTATATTATATTATATCTTTTATTTTAGAAAAATGTAATGTTTGGAGCCCAGTGTTTGCAAAAGAGTATATATAATACGAATATGTGTGCTTTTTCCAGGATGTCACGATTCGGCCGGTCGTGGGATTCTGGGAAGAGAATATATGATATGCTAGTAAAATGATTCCTTTCAGGATGGTGAAAGGCACAGTTATGCAAATTTAGAACAAATTTAGTCGTGGTAAAAAAAATAATAATAATTACCTATTATTGAACAAAACCTATTTGAAAAATAAATATTTACAAGCTCTGTCTTATATTAATGAATGAGCGAATGTCATTCAACTCAATCAAAGGCTGGGCTCTATTTCAATGTCACAAAAATAGATATTTTCCTGTTCCAACAGCACAGGACCTACGGATCTTAACCAAATAACATTTATTAATCCCAACTAACAAAAACTATCAGGGTTTTTCCTCCAAATAAAATTTACGTGGGTTTATGAGAAGACTAAACATATTCCGCTCTCAGGTTGATGACGGAAAGGAGAGACGAAATTCCACAACTGGTCTACAAGGCTGCCGGCTATCTCATGAACTGATGATCATCAATCTTATCACCTCCGACCTGGGAGCCACGTCAGCTGACCCAGTGTTCGGTTCTGGAGCGGCCGTTTGGACATCGTTTTGACATCATTCAACGGATCAAGTCAAGTGCCTTTTCCTGGGCAATCATCACGAGAATCACATTTGCAGGCAATCTATTCTGGGGTTCTGCAAAAAGATGACAACGTCATCTTCTCATTCAACAAAGAACTTCATCACGAGATGGCTTCAAAGAACACATATTCGTCTGCCGATATATTGCGACACTTTTTAATGAACAACATTTTATGTTAAGCCTCACATATGTTATGCTTATTCCACTAAAAATCTTTTAAATGTATCAAATTGTTTTTTAATGTCATATGATTGCTAAACTACCTCCTCTCCTGCTAAAGGGCTAAACTATCTCCTCTCCTGCTAAAGGAATGTTTTAATGATAATTATTTCCACCACACAACCATTGAAAAAAAAATGTTTTAATGTGTTGAGCTCAAATGAGGGAATGTTGAATTATTAACATTGTTTTTCAGTTTCAATTTATATTTTAGCCGTTTTGGATTTAGTTATAGCTGTGTAGCTCAATGAATAGTATTGTCTATTGTATTCTTATCCGTCTCTTTTGCCTGGGAAAGAGGGAGTAGAGTTTGTACCAGTCTCAGTCGGTCGAGTGCAAGGACAGGCTGATTTATTATTGTTTAGGTCTAATCTGATTTGTATTCCTGGGAACTTCTGCCTTTTTGTGAATGAGAGGGGAGAGGAGACTTTTCGTATTCACCCACTTTTCAATAAATAATGATGTGCAGGAGAAGGAGGGACACACAATCTGAACGGAACACAGTTTGAGTGTCTTCATTTTGTGTGATCAGAAGCTTCTGATAATGATACCTTTGCAAAGGGACTTCTTCACCAGAATCTCACCATTCAGTTAATTGAACAAGCAAAGAGTAGAATACAAATATTGTCTACTCTAACAATATTTTTCAAAGTGTTCCCCATATGTTAGTTAGTCTGTGGTCTTTGTTCTCTTCCCTGGGGAGGTGGGGTGTCTGATTTAATCTAAATGAGAGGTGTCTGACCAAAAGGTCGGTCCATAAACAACCCTGGTGCCAGGAGGTGGTGGGGGCCAAGTGTTTGCCCACATCCTTGAGTTGATCAAGACAGGAACTGAGGAAAGATAAGACTGGTGGTGTGTAGACTTTAAGACTCTTGTCTTGACAGGAAATGCCTGGAGGCAAAAGGTACCTCTTTGTCAATAAAGGGGGAGGGAACTGTTAGGTATAAATGTGTGAGTGTATTTTGAAAATGTTACACTTCTTGGATCAGGGCTATTTGAGCCGGGTTCTAGAGATGTCTTTCAGATTCTGAAATAAAGCTAGCAAAACTTCTCCACGAGACTTCAACTTTGAATTTTATTTGAACACGCAGAAATCAAAGAAATGATTTCCAACATTAGCTAGCTCCCTAGCAGGTAAACGAGCACCATGGGAGCTAGCTCGGGACCTGGGACCTATTTGTGTTTAGTGCCAAAATGTTTGTTGAATTTTGTTATTTCATTAATAATATTTTTTTTTAGGAAAAAAAAAGCTAGCAAGCACCTGAAAGTAAAAATCCTGCCACAATTTGGCTTATAATCCTGCCACAATTTGGCTTTAGCCCCTGATGCTAGCTAGCTAGCTCCCTAGCAGGTAAACGAGCACCATGGGAGCTAGCTAGGGACCTGGGAACTATTTGTATTTAATGCCAAAATGTTTGTTGAATTTTGTTATTTCATTAATAATAATTAAAAAGAAGAAGAAGAACCTAACAAGCGCCTGAAAGTAAAAACCCTGCCACAATTTGGCTGATACTAGCTAGCTAGCTCCCTAGCAGATAAACGAGCATCATGGGAGCTAGCTAGCATCTGGGGCTAAAGCCAAACTGTGTCTGCAGTGTTTTTACTTTCTGGACCTGGATTTGCCACCTCTGTTCTTGTTAACAACATCCACCTTCGCACCTTCATGACGTCCGTCTCCATGATGGCGTCCAGGAACTTGCGGTTCTCGTGAAGCTCCTCATAGGTCACCGACTCTGACACGCCTGTCGACATCTCATAGTTGTCCAGCAAGTTGATGAAGTCTGCCATTCACAGAGAACAGGAAAACCAATGCTAACATGCTGTATGCTACAAATACAATTGTTAACTACCTGCTCACTTGATATGCCTCTTTGCCATGATTACCTCATGAACACCACAAGGTGATTGTATTGCTCTGCACACCTTCCCTATTATCAGGTGTCAAAGGGAGAGTAGGTTTAACTTTTATTTAGGGTGTCAGTCGATTAATTTTTTTAATCATAATTAGTTGCATGACTTCAATATGCAACTCATGATTCATCGCAAATTTTATATCTGTTCTAATTAAATGTATAATAAAATATTTTTCCCCCAAGTTTCATACTCTTGCTTACACAAAAGTGGAAAAAAATGTTAAACTAAGAAGTATGCATCTTTTAGTCATTGATATTAATTTCATAATTCATCAAATGTAGTTAAAATTATAAAGATGTACTGTACTGTAAAAAAACGAGTGATTTTGATTTGTGTTAAGGTAATTTTTCTGCCACTAGATGACATAATTGCATTTGTAAAAAGGTGATTTTTCAGTGCATTTTTCTTTCCATATTAAGAGCTATCTAATCTTTAACATGAAGTAACTTGTGAAATTCTGCACATTTTTAAAACTGTAAAATACAATTTGACCCCAGTCTCCACAAATATATGCATTATTATTAAATTCATTCATGCTCAATTTTGACGTGGACGTGCCTGCTGCATTGCGACCGGAATTCCCCCAGTACAGGCTTTCCAAGTTCCGGTTTATAATTGCGTGTTAAAACATTTTTGTGGCGTTAAAGGAACTTAAAATTAACACACTAATATTGACACCCCTATTTTTACTACTTCATTTCATCTTACAATAGTTATCTTTTTTTACACTTAAGAGTGTTGAAATGTTCCTAAAAACGTTGCCTGTACATTTGAATTGTTTTCTTTTCTTTCTTTCTTTTAACCGTACGTGCATATGTCTCGATGCCCTTCAGCTTGACCTCGTCGACATACTCGAAGAGCGGAGCTCTGGCACGATCCCTGGCATAATGGCTGCCCCGAGCCACGTAGCCTGCTCGCCCCTGTGAAGTGAGATGATAACCACAGAATAAGATATGGAACTTACTGTGGCATATAGAAAATTGTTATGTTATTAGCGGATGCTGCTGAGAATCCACTTGCGATTATACAGAAGATTGTCTCACCTGAGGGGCAATGATGTAATCAGTCCCCGGCTTGAGGCGGTTGACATCCAGACGCCACAGTTTATTTAACACCTCAGACAACTCCCGATTGGCCACTTGACTGAAAAAAAAAAAAGAAGTTAAAATGGACTTTAAAACTAAATGAAAAAGTTGAATGCAATTTCTAAGCAACACATCCAAATAAACTAATCGAATGCACTAGTACAACTTTATTTGCATTAAATTATGTTTCCTTGGAAAATACTACTTTTAAACTTTCCTGTCATTATGTATTTTTTCTAGCAATGGCTCTGTTTTTTTTAAATGTGATTTTTCTAACATATTGATTGGTCAAAAAAATCAAGTGAAAACACCTTTCATAAAACTCCAGCATTTTCCAGCATGACATATTTTTGTTTTGTTTTGTGCGTGTGTGTGTGTTTTTAAAGAATATTACAACTCAATCGACTTTTTCCGAACATTGATATTTTTTCTGGTAAGACTTTTTTTTGTACAGAAGTTAACATGTTTTGTTTCTTCAATTTTTTTTTAAAAACTTTGTTCGATTGCTTTCAGGATCATTAGCATTTTTTCCAATGTTTCACAAGAAATTACTTCTCAGGGGTTTGGTGGAAGGGAGTGGGGATTCTTGCCAGTATAAAATTTTCTCATAACATTACAACTTTCGCCTGATAAAATGACAGTCTTTTTTTCCCATTTAATATTACCACTTTATAAATGTGTGGTTTTTTTTCTTGCCTTGATACAGTGTTTATTTTGTTGTTTCTGGCTGAAGGATTGCTCAACAAATATATCCAAATATCTGTTTCCGTTTTTTTACATAACCGCCCCCTTCAACATTTCGAGGGGGTGGATTTTGTTGGTTTCTTGTTTTTGTGTTGTGTAACTACTAATCATCAGCAACCTTCAACACTGCACACTGCACACGCTCAATGTCATACATTGTACAAAAACTGTGCGACCCCGCCCCTCTTTAAAAAAAAAGTGCAAAATAAAACATCGAAATGAAACTTTTTCGCACTGCAAGAATAAGCACACCAGTGAGCGCGCTTTAACTTGCAGCTCCCAGGCTTGTTTGCTTGCTTGTTTAAATACCTTTTATTTAGACTGTCAACGTTCCCATCGACTGCTGACGCACAATATCCAGCTACAAAACACATGACAGAAATATATATATTTTTAAATTAATAAGTCAAATTTTACTCACCGTTTTGACATTTTTGCGTTCAGAGGAGACAGACAAGACTAGACTAGAACGAAAAAAGTACAGTTTTGTGCGCAGTTAGTTTGTCTGCCAATCGTGGAACGTCATAGGGATGCAGCCAATGACGAGAGAAGCAAATTCACCGACCACCCCCAAGACACGGGCGGATCCAAACTCGTGATCGTTTAACGCGGTAATGGTAGTGACGTTTACGCACAAAAAAAAGTTTATTGTTTTGATTTTGCCTTTATTTAATCTGCTAGTTTGTAATAGTACATGGTTCACTTTCGTCAGTTTCAGATGTCGCGTGGGATGATGTTAACTTTGAGGCATCCTTATCTTTGGGTGGCGCTAGTGAGACATTTTTGGAGTACCACAACGACGACGAAGAGGACAGACGCGCACGCGCAGTAGAAGTTCTTCGGGTTGTTTTGGTTCCTCACGTGTGTTAGCACGCACATAATGTGTCCTTAGTCGGTCACAGCGCTTGTTTTTTTTTCGTGTCTTTTGTTTTACTAGTCGTGGAACAGTTACCGTTAGTGTTAGAAGGTGGCAGAGCTTGAGGCGAAGACGAAAGACACGACAAGACACTAGCTAGCTTGGCGTCATGGCCTCCTTCGTGAAGCTAATAGCTGGCTGCTACGAGCAAATGGTATTTGGTTACCGTGTTCGAACTGACCAGAACGTGAGTGGATTTACACATTATATCTTCACGAAACAATGTCACGTTTCTTACAGTCTGGCTAAAATACTCAACAGCAGCGGGTGTTTGGAACCTGTGCTCCGACACCAACAAGGTTGGCCAAAATTAGGTAGCGACTAAGTCCACTTTATAATGTTCTAGTAAGTACTAAGCAAGGTTAGGGAATGGGAATTGGGCTATTAAAATTGGGTTTCAAGACAGTTTTATTTTTTTAAGTAGGCCTTGCTTGAAACCCTACTTAGTCTCAAGGAGCCAGGTTTGGTCTATCCAAAAATGGTTTCAACAAGCAAGACAGGGTTCAGTTTTAAAAGTTGGGCTTAAAGCCTGGGTTGGGTTTTCAATGTAGGTGGTTGGGTTTCATAGCTGTTTGTTTGAACGTTAACGTTCAAGGCAAGTTTTTGTTTTTCGTAGAGTGTATAGTATGTCTGAGTAAATTTTCGAGACAGGTTTAGGGTTTCAATTGTTAGTGTGTATTTTTTATTTAAAGAAAATATGTGAATAATTGTTAAAAGAAAATGTATTTACAACAAAAAAAAATCACAAGGAAATGTTCGATTTGGGCAGGAAGCAGTTTGGGGAATGTAGCCAGACTTTTACAATAGCAGTATTCGCCTGAATTTGCATATGTAACATGTATATTTTTTGGGTGATGATCTTTTAGGAGTGGACGGCTAAGCCAGACTTCACGCATCACGCTCACATGGCGTCGGTGTCGGCGGTAGCGGCCAGCAACAGGTTCATGGTGACGGGTAGCAAAGACGAGACCATGCTGCTGTACGACATGGACAAGAAGGTGGAGCATGGCGCTCTGCTGCACCACGACGGTAAGTGGTGACAGTGTCACCGGTTGCCGTGACGAAAACGTCTCCTCACCGCGTGTATTCTTTAGGCTCCATCACCTGCCTGGAGTTTTACGGTGAGACACATCTGCTGAGCGGAGGAGAAGACGGATTATTGTGTGTGTGGAGCACCAAGAAGTGGGAGTGCCTCAAGTCCATCAAAGCACACAGGTCAGTCTTGAGTCATGATACGAGGGGCGAGGAAATATAAAAAAAAAAGTTGTATTTTGGTGTGAATTATGTTGTAATATTAGGAGGACTAAGTGCAATAATACAGTGAACAAAAAATTAGTCAGATAAGTTTCCAAAAGTCATGTTGCAACCCCCCCCCCTCCAAAAGAAAAAATATTTTGAATAAAATCTCAATAAATTCAAAAGGCAAAATTTCACAATATCAAATATCTATTGTTCGAATTGGCACTCTCATTTTTAAACTTTATTAATTAAAAATATATATTTTTAGAATATACGATATGTAATAAATATTTGTGTAATATCAGGACTTTATTCTTGTGCCTTTAATTACATTTTTTAGAATTTTTATTTTATTTAATTTTATTCATATTCATTAAAATGTTTTATTTCTAAGAAACTAGGATGACAAAAATTGCAATGTAGTTAAATAGATTTGCCCAATATAACTTAATTCTTGAAGCTGTTTTTTTTAAACAAACACCATTTTCATATGTAATATATCCTTTTTTCAGTGTGTTTTTTATTTTTTTTTATTTTGAAGTCTGTTTAGCGAAAATGTATATCAAAACTTTATTCTTATAAGTACGATCGTTTGAAAAGAAAATGTTTTATTACTAATAGTGTTCCGATACCGTTTTTTGGCCCCTGATTCCGATACCCAGTTTTGCGGTATTGGCCGTTACCGTACCGATACCTAGTTTGTTTGTTTTTTCTCAACATGAAAAAGCCAATGGGCAGGACGCCATTCAGAGCATTCAAGGGCCAGTAGGATATCTTGGCTTGGCATGCATTGAACATGTAACAAACAACACATCAGTGAATGTCGTGCACAAGATGCTGCATCCAAAGTCCTATATTAGCGTTGGAAATAATAGTATCGGCGTGTTACTTGTTAGTAATTGCCGATATTGATACCACTGTTTTAATGCAGTATCGGGGCCTCTCCTGGCACTAATTCCTAATACTATTTATAGTTTTATTAGTTTTTAAGAATGTTTTTTTTTCTAAGAAACTCAGCTGAATACAGTTGAAAAATTGTTTGCATTTTCATGTTTAATAATTTATTTTGTTATAAGTAATTTCACTTTCTGAACCAAAACACTCCAAGAAAAAAAAACTCAAGTGTATAAAAAAAAAAGATCTTTATGTGCAAAATGGAATATTACGAAAAGTTTTGATGCTGAATAAAGTTGTGTTTTTCTGAAGAAAACTTTTTACCATAATCATATCGTACAATATTGCATTATATAGAACAAATTGTCAGTTAATGCAAATAGTGGCACTAATGCAAAAAAGTCCTTCTAATTTATTCTTATGAGAAAATATGTTATGAAAGACAATATTATTTAAAGAAAATTAATTTGATGCATGTCTCGTCGTAACGTTATGAGGAAAAACGTGGAATGTGATGAAAAAAATAACCATTTCATACAAATGAAGCGGCAATATTTGGATAATTTTTTTGTGTGTTTTCCTATAACTTGAGATATTATTTTTTGTCCAACTTTATTCCTAATATTTTAGGAAATTCTGGAAAAAATGAGGAATACTCCTTTAATTTTATGATTTTCTTCTCTCACTCGTTTTCTCAAAAAAGCATGATCCATTTATTTTTGCATATTTTTTCTTCTTTCTTCAGAGGTCATGTGACGTCGCTGTCTGTACATCCGTCTGGTAAACTTGCACTGACGGTGGGCACTGATAAAACACTGCGGTGAGACGCACACACATAATTACATCCATGTAATCGATGTCAAAGTCACCGATGTCGTGTTTGATTTTGTCTTTTGTAGCACATGGAATCTCATTAATGGACGATCAGCCTTCATCAAAAACATCAAACAAAGTCGGTTTTCCCCCCATAAAATATGACATTTTATTCCCGCCACGCATTTGGGGTGAAAATGTGTGTGTGTTTGTTTGTTTGTTTAGATGCACACATTGTACGGTGGTCTCCGGACGGCCACAAATATGTGGTGGTCATCCACGACAAACTTGACCTGTACGACCTGCAGACGGCCTCGCTGACCAGCACGCTCAAGAACCCCAAGAGGATCTCGGCCATCAACTTCTTAAACGTCCGGGTTTTTTTTTATTTCACTGAAGCTCGCTTCAATGCACTCTTTTGTTTTCCTTTATTTTTTAAATTCTTTTGTGTGTTTATTTTTGTTCCAGAACTCCATCCTGGCTGTTGCCGGCGATGACGAAATAGTGCGACTGTGTGACGTTGCCAAGGAGAAATGGGTGTGCGAGTTCAAGGCTCATGAAACCAGGTACAAAATTAAACCATTTAATTACGATTTGCAGACTTAAAAACATCTGTGTGACGTGCTTTTGTCAAAATACCCCAAGGATAAAAAAAAATAATTATAGCCAATAATGAGTCTGGTTTTTGGTGAAGTAATAACCAGGGGGCGGAACTTGGGAACTTGTCGAAGTACAGCCTAGAGCAGAGATGAGCAACTTAAATAATGGAGGAGGTCACAATTTTTCATTTGCACTATTATCAGATATGACAAAAATGACATTTTAGATATGAACAAAATATGTGCCAACCCGTGGATAACTAAAAATCTGTGTAAAATTGACACCCATTGAAATGCATTGGGAAAGTTGGGGGGGAAAAATGGGGCGTGGGGGGGCTTAAAAAACACACCCTAAAATTGAACATATGCGTATGCGGGGGGAGTCCAGTGTCATTGATGAATTGCTGCTTTCCTTTCGCAGGGTGAAAGCGGTGGAGAGTTTCAAGATGGACGACGACTGCGTGTTGGTCACGGCCTCCAACGACGGCTTCATCAAAATGTGGAAGCTCCGCCTGAATGACGTCAGTCAGCTTCCGAAGTGCGCCGCCATTGAGCGCTCGTGTCTGTTAACCAAACGTGTCGCCCGGCAGGCGCTCGAGTGTCCCGCCCTCCTGGCGGAAGTCAACACCACGGCCAGGCTGACGTGTCTTGCCGTGTGGAAACCTTCCACGCGACAGCAAACCACAGAAGAAGATGAAAAAGGAGCCAAGGCCACAACGTCGCGAGGTGGAACCAGCAACGTGCATTCTTGATTCACGCGTGACTCGTTTGTTTCGAATGGTTTTTTTTTCCCAAGTAGGGTAAAGAGCTACATTGAAAACAAAAAAATAATTTTGCAATGGGAGTGATGTTGGTAGTATTATTCACATCATAGGACATATTTTTTTAATAGCAATCTTACGAAAGGAGGTGTGTGTGTGTGTGTACTTGTACATACTACATTGTGAGGACCAAAATGCGTCTAACTAACAGATTGAGGACATTTTGGCCGGTCCTCGCAACTCAAGACCTCTTTTTGAGGGTCAAGACTTGGTTTTAGAGTTTAGGTTTAAATTGGGTTATGGTTGAGGTTAGGGTAAGGAATGAGGGTAGTCGATCATTTTTGATGGTTGGGGTTAAGTGAAGGGGCTCGGAAATGCATTGTGTCTATGGATGTCCTCACAATTATATGTATACAAGTGTGTGTGCGTGCGCACTCATTTTAGAAAAAGATCAACCAAACGCGTTACGACTTTGTTCTCTTAATGATTATAAGTTATTTTTTTCAAATTGTGCCTGTGAAAATACCTTTAACTCAAAATTTTACTTTAGCTAGTCCTTAAAAATTCTCAAAACATCAACTCTCAAGAGGACTTTGTCGTAAAATGGCAATTTTCTGAAAAGGTCTGTTCTCATCACAATCTTGTAAAATGACAATTTTGTTCCCTTCATCTGTTTCTCCCCCTTTCTTTCCTCATGCAGAGCTGGCTGAAGCACTTTTGAAGACAAAGCGAGTGCGCATGCATGAAGAAGTCATTCTGGAAGACGAAAGCAAGCCGAGGAATAAGAGGAAGAAGAGAAAGGTCGCTGTGGGACAGAAAAAAACAAAATAAAACACTTTTTTTTTTTTAAGGTCCTTCGATTTGTGGCTCTTTTTTGGATGGACGCTCCACAAATGGTCGCTTAACAACTATATAAACAATGCCCATTTTAGCAACACTTTTTAATTTTTTCGGACTACATAAAAATGTGGTCACCGTTTGACCCCTATTGATGCAATAATTCAACTATCCTTGAAAATGAAATAAAATCTACTAAAGAACTTTCTCAAAATTGTTCAACTTTGTGGTATTTTGGCTTTCCTTAAAATGAAATGACTGTTCTTGTTAAATGAGGAACTTTTCTTGACATTTTGCCAATATTGCTGTAAATAGAAATAAGAATTGTGAGAAAAGTTGTAATTATTATGAGAATAAAGTGAAAACATTTTGAGAAAAGTAAAATAGCTGAAGATGTTATACGGCAAAGTTGGAATAAGCAATTTGACAAGAATATAGTACAATTGCAATTAAAATGTGTTAAAATTTCAAGAAAATTTTCTTAATTTTATGACTTTTATTTTATTTTTTTACACACAATTTTAAGTCGTAGAATAAGGTCATAAGAATAGCACTGATGTAATTTTCAGATAATGAAAACTCCAACATTAGGCTATCCTTAAAATTTTGACAATGTGTAGTAGTTTTGGAGAATAGTGTAAAATGACAAGAACAAAAAAAAAAGCACCAGAAAGTATTTTTTTTTACGTTTTTAAAAGAAAAAGAAAGTTGTATAGTTTTAGAGTATGACAAAAATCAAGTCGTAATGGATCGGGCCTGAAAAGGATAATCCACATGTAATTGACACCCATCATTATTGCATTGAGAAAAAAAGAAATGAACATTTTTGTAACCCCTTAAATATCATGAATAGGGATATACTGTTAATATGCATACATATGAAAAACAGAGATGAGTTTTCGCCAAAATGTTTCAAAAATATTGGAAAAATACATGTAAATAGGTGCTGAACCGAAAATATACAAGGGTCTGCTGTATCGCAAATATTGTATAAAAAAAAAGGCATTTTATGTGAGAGTGGGGGGAAAAATAGAGTAAAAATTTATATTTTAAAAATCGTAATTTCATAAGTCAAATAGTGAGAAAGCTCTGGGCAAGAAACAAAAATGTTTTGATAAATGATGATATTTGAGGATAGTCATAATATGGCAAAGTTGTAAAAAGTAATACTATCATTGACCCAAAAAGTATCATTTTAAATATAAAGCGTTTACATCTCAAGTAGGTCATTTTTTTTTTTTGCCCAAACAATTCTCAATATCAATTCGATACAACATTGGAATTTTATGAAAATAGTCCTTAAACAAATTACGAAGAGGCACTGTTTTGGGCCAAAAAGTTGTCATTTTATAACTGTAAAATATATATTTTTTAAACAAATATTCACATAAATGGTCATGTTTATGGGATAAATGTCGTAATATAGCAAAGTTTACATAAAGGTAATTAAAAAAAACTGTAATATTGTGAATGTACAGAATTAAACAAAAAAAGAGAAAAATGAATCAATCCCATTTTGTTTGTAAGATTGGTTTGTGTCATTTTATGAGAAAACGTAGTATAAATTGTGAAGGTGCAAAAAAGTCAAAATTTTGATAAGAGAAAATAAAAATGTATGTCATTTTTGATAATATTTATGAAGTCGTAATATGCTAATGCATATGAACAAATTGTGTGGTTCCAAGTTTACGTCACAAGTCAAAATGGCGGTCTTGGTAAAATTACCTTCTCTTTCTCCATTGAAAAGGATTGGACATCAAGTTCGAATCGTTGTAATTTGATTGTGAGGATTATTTTTATTTCAAAGTGTGATGAAAGGTATCTGCCTGGTTTGTCACAGGCAAAAGCAATACAATCCGCCGTTTGTTCAGCATTTGCATTGCGGAAATAACAAAAGCCCGGATGTTCGGTAATTACCATTACCGTAATGCCGCCCACACAAACCCCGTTTTGCGTCCTTGGCGTGCACTTTACGGTAAACGCTGGTGTGCACCCGCAGCGTTCACCGACACGATCAGGTGATAGTAGACCGAGCGAGCCCACCGGAGGAGGGGAGACGCGCGCTCACGCACACACCATACAGGGGGTGCCTCGAAGGCACAATGTCATGTAGCGAATGTCGGCGCCCACCCGGTGGTCTTCATTTCCGCCTCGTCTCCGGAGCGACATCTTAGCAACGGACGTACGTACCGACGGACTTAACGGCCGTGTGTGTGCGCGCATGTGTGTGACGATGGCTCGCTAGGGCCGCTGGCGCAGATTCTTCCTTTATGAGCGATCCCCTTTGGCACATATCTGGTTCAGCATGGGGCTGTGCTACAGTCTGCGGCCGCGGCTCTTCGGCGAGCTGAGCGGCTCCATCTCCAACGCCGCCTCGGACTCGGAGCCGCATCCGGAGGCGGCCGCCGTTTCCGCGCCGACCCGCGCCCACGGAGCTCGCCCGGCGGAGGACGGCGGCGGGGGATGCGAGCCCGGTCGGGAGCACGGCTCGGCCGGGGACGGCGTCCTCATCCAGAACGGAGGCGGCAAAGGGACGTCGTCGTCGTCCGCGGCGGTGGCGGCGGCGACGGCGGCGGCCAAGGAGCGAGGAGGACGCCGCCTGCAGCTGCCGCACAAAAGCAACAATAGCGGCAACAAGCAGAAAAACTGGGACAAGCTCCTCCTGGAGGAGAAGGAGGCCGAGAAGGAGGCGAGGAAAGTCAGCAAGAGCATCGACCGGGCCCTCAAGGAGCTCAAGAGGGAATACAAGCAGACGCACCGGCTACTGCTTCTGGGTAAGACCACCGCTTTTTTTCCTCCACCTCCACCTGGGCTTCTTTCTGTTTCACGACAGCGGCCAGGCAACGTGGCCTGTAGCCGGATGATGTCACTCCTTCGCCGGGGAGGCCTTGTGCCACACGCGGGCTGTCATCAGCATGAACGCTGGGCCTGCCACTTGCAGTATGACATAACACACTGGAATATACGTACAGTATATTGACACACGCTGTAGTCAAAGAATTGTGTACTTTAAATTTAGACTATCATCTGTATTGTGTTGACGACACTTATCGCACTACAGTATTTTTGACTTCTACATATGTTTATCAAATAAGGGGGGGGGGTTAAGTTTTTAGCAACCACATTGCTGTTTTTTGTTTTGTAATGGTGAGTTAAAAATGACCTAGGCAGTCATCTCAAAAGTTCAAAACTCTCTTTCTCATATTATCCTGATAGCATAATTGCTTATGTTGTATTTGAAGGGTTTCTAACAATAAGGGGAAAACAACTTCTTCTTTTTTTTTGGCAAGCATTTTGCTGTTGTCTAAGTTAAAAACTTAAGCTCACGACTACTTAGGCTCAACTCAACTTTATTTATAAAGCACTTTAAAACAACCACCACTGCACAGAGCTGTAGGCCTATGAAATAAAATTCAGTCATGCAGTGAAGACAGATAAAACAAAGTAACTAAATGAATACATATCTTAATGTTACGTAAAAAAAAATAAAAAATAACAACACAAGAAATAGGTAAGTAAATAACTAAAAAGTAAATTAAATAAGTATCAATAACTTAATAGCAGCAGACACCATAAAAAAACTGAAGCAGTGAATAGAGACGTTTAAAAAGTGGATCATAATTTAATCCTTGTAAAACGGCTTAATTTTCCTCATAACTATAACTTTGTCATATAATTTATAGCATAATTGCCTGTCGAACAAGTTTAGACAAGGGGGAGGGGCTGTTTTTAATCAAGCATTTTTGTTGTATTTATATTCATTTTCATACTCATATGTCCTATTTAAAGGATTTCGCAAAACAAGGAGTTTTTTTTTTCATCAAGCATTGTGCTATTTTAATACGAAGTTAAAAACAATTTGCACAATAATGCTAACGATATACATACATAGATTTGCTTTTAGATTTGAAATCGCCTTTTGTATTGATTTTGTAACAGTAAGAAAAAAATCAAAAAAAATACCTAGACAATCATGCTATGAGACATTATCCTCTTAAAGCTTTCATTTCTCCAAATATTTTGTTCTTCTTCTCATTAAATTGCACCCCCCCATAATGACAAATTTTAACTTTCTTCTCATAGAATTATGACTTCATAAAATGATAACTTTTTTTTTAAATTCTAAAATGACAACTTTATTTCCCATCTCTGTACTCAAAATTGCTATTTTCTTTTCATATGATAACTAACTCATACCATTTCAACTTTATTCTTAAAAAATCATATTATTCTCTTAAAATGACATCTTTATCCTAATACAATCACAACTCTATTTTCATAAAAAAAAAATGTATTTATTCTCATGACGTTTTAGACATTTTTTTCCCTGGAAATATTTATATGGTTAAGGTTTGTCAATTTGTACACACACAAAAAGTAGTCTTCTTAAAAATGTATCAAAGAACATTTTGCGCAAATAAGAGAAAAAGACAGACACCTTGTTAATGGCAATCATTTTTTTGCATTCATTAATTTGATTTTGCAACATATGCATTGTATTATCATTCTTTCTTACATGTTGTGAGTTAAGTGCATATTCTACAGAAAACATTTTGTCAAAAAATTTGAAATTGTTCTTATGCTCATTGAAAATTTTCCAAGGGGGTGTACTGTATGGATGGTTGATTTTATAATGTTTATCAAATAATATTTCTGATGAATTTATACAACTCAAATACTGTTTTATTTTATTTTATTATCTTGCACTCAAATACAATTAAAGAAAAACTAAAACTAATACTGAAACTTATAAAAACTAAGCTAAAACAAAGCGTTTTCCAAAAACTAAAATTAATAAATACTAGTAACAAACCCTGTCTGGAAAGTAATTAAATCTAGCTAAATAAAAAACTAACTTTAAAAGGAAATAAAAAGTACCAAAAACTAAAAAAAGAAAAAAAACCTCTTTCTTTTTTTTAGCAGTTGGCCTACATTACACCAACCAATCAACGTTCGAACCGTGAAATAATTTTTTTAAATATTTATTGCATTTTTTAATGATTTATAGTTACGTCCGCAGTGCATATTTCCATTCATCATTTCCCCCCCATCATACCACCATATGAATTGACGGAATGTGGGAGGAGTTAGGAGTAATTGGTTTATGCATGGCCTCATGTGTGACAAGCGTCTAAAATATGGCATACTTTATTGCAATTCATTTTTCCCACCCCCAAGCACAATAAATTTGCAGTCTATCTCGGATCTATACTTTTCCCCTAAAACTTAATTGTCCTAAAATTGAGATTTTTTTTTTAAACTCAAAAGTTATGACATCATCGTGACTTATTTAAAGGAAAATCATTACAAAAAGTTATGATTTTTTGCTCAATGTTTTTTCCCCCTCAATTTGATACCATTTAATTGTGCGTTGTCTTCAAATTGAGATTATTTTTGCTGCCAAAATAGCACAAAAGCTGCAACACTTTTCAATTTGCACGATTCCTTTTGTGGTGAACTGGCAGGGATGGTAGGAACAGGAAATGGCTTTTATATCTCGGACAGGAAGCCGCATTATTGTTGCTACCCGGTGGGCCGGCCCGGTGCATGAATCATCTTCCCACTGTTAGCATTTAGCAGGAGCGTCGTTGGCATGAATGGAATTGTGGCGAAGTAGGGGAGTAACAGAAACTTTTATCCATCCGTCCATCCATCCATCCGTCCGTCCGTCTGTCTGTCTATCTATCTATCCATCTATCATCTCTCTCTCTCTCTCTTTATCCATCTATCCATCCATCTCTCTCTCTCTCTCTCTCTCTCTTTAGCCATCCATCTCTCTCTCTCTCTCTTTATCCATCTATCCATCCATCCATCTCTCTCTCTCTTTATCCATCTATCCATCCATCTCTCTCTCTCTCTCTCTATCTATCCATCTCTCTCTCTCTCTCTCTCTCTCTATCCATCTATCCATTCATCCATTTCTCTCTCTTTCTCTCTATCCATCTCTCTCTCTCTTTCTCTCTCTCGCTATCCATCTATCCACCCATCTCTCTCTTTCTGTCTGTCTGTCTGTCTGTCCATCCATCTATCCATCTATCCATCTATCATCTATCCATCCATCCATCCATCATCTCTGAAGGAAATGACACACAAAATCTCTAAATATTATACAAACCTCAAAGAGAAAATAATAATGCAACACAATACAATAAAATACAAATATATTAGATGAAAAACACAAATATAAAAACAACAAAAACAGAAAAACAATAGATAAAAAAAACCCATAAATAACAAAAACTATAAAAAAAAAAAATTATGTCACACTGCATCAATTTAATGGCCGCCATCTTTGTGTTTTTTTTCTCTAAGAGACATGGAATACTTCAAATGCTTCTAAAATCCATCCATCCATTTTCTTAACCGCTTGTCCTCACAAGGGTCGCTGGAGCCTATCCCAGCTGGCTTCGGGCAGTAGGCGGGGTACACCCTGAACTGGTTGCCAGCCAATCGCAGGCATCTAAAATCCTCCATAAAAAACAAAACATCACTATAATTTTGACGAAACCTTCACAATTTCGGCACATATATGGTGGACATTTTACAAATATGGTCATGGAGACTGTCGAACAATAATGAAGCTATACTTTCTAAGGCCCGACTAATTAATCAGCCGCCGATTATAATCGACCGATTATTGCCCTACAAACATTAGCCAAAACAATCGGCCAAATGGCCGATTATTTTCCCCTTAACGTTATCATCAAAGAAAAGCGAAGTTTCCGACGCTGTGAAAGTACCCTGAATGCACCATTTTGTTTGTGTAGCATTAGCAACTAGCAAGTGTGTAGCGTATGTTATTCTGGTCTGTTGTCCCTCAGCGTCCTTTAAGATGTTTAATGACTTGAATTAATTGTAAAACTAAACACACGACGCTAAGAATTACATCCAATGTATATTTAAATACAAAACATTCTTCGTTTTAAAAACATCGCTAGCCTAGCGCTTATGCTAAAAGCGAAGGGAGGATCCCATTCAAATGCTAACAGGATGTTAGCGTCAACTTCGGGAGTGTTTTGTTGTAACGAATATTTACACACAAATGATGTGAGAACGCATACCCACAGGTGAGATAACACGACGCAAAGGCACCCAATGTGTGAAAAAATAGTTATTTTAATTTTAATTAAATTGCAACGTTCTTCTGTACTCACTTTAAGTGTGTACACCATTAAATTCAATTAATTTTAAGCATTTTTAAATCGGCAGATCAATCGGCAATCTGTATTTTTTTTCTGCCCAAAATCGGTATGGCATCAGTCACATCGGTCGGCCCTAATACTTTTTTATTTTGGATTAAAAAAATGTTTTGCATAAAATTCCTTATAGGCAATATTATGCAAAAAAATTACCCCCTCCCAAATTTTTCCAACACATAAAAAACTAACAATTGCTTTGATGGGTTCATCATCTGATTTTAAAATGGCTAATGCTACATGCTATCTATCTAAATGTTATCTTCGACGACAGTTCAATAGCGCTAAACAAATCCGCGCACTCAATATTATGCTAGCTTTCTGCGCTGTCCTGACAGCTATTGGAAGCTGGCTTTGCCGTTTTGTAACATTAGTATATACCGCTAGAAAGCTCAGATTGCGTTGTCTGACCGGCGAGTAGCGACCGCAGTAGATAGTAGGACTACATTTCCCATGATTCTTAGACGCAAAAGCAGGAAGTAGTTCTAGTTCCAGTCAACGCCTGTTGCCGATTAGATGGGGATTCCAATGAGAATTTGGAAGTAAATAGGAAGGAATTTAATAGTTAAATTCCCTTTTAATGTGTTTATCACATGAATCGGCATGAGAACTGTGTGAATGACATACACATGGCAAAAACACGGGACGCCGGGATGAGACTTGCATAATATCGGGCCAAAACAATGAGGTTGGCGAAATCCGCCAGGACGCAGAATGCCAAAACGTGACGTCTGGTCAGCCCACTGATCTGAATATATGACTGGATAGCCGACTTTTGAAGTTGCGAGGCCGCCATATTGCTCCTCCCAAGAAACGTTTCTCGCCATATGATCCTATACATTTATAGTATCGAAATTGGAAAACATTTGAGAGAGTAGGAACAGCAGGATTTATGATGTTTTAAATTTGTTAAACATAAATAAAAGGATTTCATACATTTTACAACTTGCTTTAAATACATGTATAAATTATGTGTTAATGGTGTTTACAGGAGAAAAAGTTTTTTCCCATTATTATTACTAAAGACTTATAACTGTAATAAAACAAAAGATGCCTGTGCCAAATCTAATATTGAGGTCTGTCAGTAGTCTGCTCGCGAGATGGGAGAAGCAAGATGGCCGCCCTGTGACTTCAGTAGCTTGCACGGGCATGTATTCAGATCAATGGGTCAGTCGCAACACAGATGCTAGCTAGCTTAGCATTAACCGAGCGGACCGAAAGGCTAAGCTATGTGGTTGTTTTGAATACATAAGGTTAATTTTGGGTTTTAAATTTAATTTGGCAGTAAACTTCAGCCGGTAATAGCAATGAGCAGTGAAGCCTCTTTTATCGTGTGACTGTAAATACTTTTTTGTTTTGTTTTTATGTTGACTCCACCAAAGTCAGCTATGAGAGGCTCTAGTTCGCACACAACCCTAACAACACTTAAGTGAGTCTTTTTCTTTTCTTTCTTTTTTTACTTGTGTCACCTCGACCTGTCACGAAGCATGAGGGTTAAAGGGAACAATCCCGGAAGGACGCTGGACTGTGTGACTACCATCTTTATCTTTATGGCTTTATTGTGTATTTGCACTGGAGCGTGTGTTGTAAATTCATGCGACTAATCAGCCTCACTTTTTTTTATTTAAAGCTTTTATGGCGCAGGCTATTAAATGAACGGACAGCAGTCGTAGATAAGAGCAGCTCTCCCACCGTGCGATATTGTCGGATTGCATAACTTCACATGATGTCATCGACAAGACGCTCTCGTCTTATAGGTCACGTCAAATGAAACTTGCAGCCAAATTAACTCATTCACCGCCATTGACGGCTATGTACGTCAAAAAATTATTTGAACTGTTTCTATTAATTTAAATGTTTTCCCACTTTTGTTAACAAGAGTATGAAAACCTAGAAAAAAAATATTGTACATTTAGAACAGATATAAAATTTGTGATTAATCGTGAGTTAACTAGTGAAGTAATGCAATAAATTACGGGGGGATCGCCTGACACCCCTAATTTTTTTATAATCTTTTCTTCTTTTTTTTCGTTTAAAAAAAAGAAGTAATTTTTATTATTTTTTTTCATTTTAATAGTCTTTTCTTTAAAAAAAGAAAGAAGAAAAGATTATTAAAAATTAGGGGCGTCAGGCGATACATTTTTTGAATCGTAATTAATCGCATGACTTCACTAGTTAACTCGCGAATAATCACTAATCAATAATTTTATATTTGTTCTAAATGTACAATAAAGAAATTCTAGGTTTTCATACTCTTGTTAACATTTTTTTTTAAACTAATAGAAATAGTCCAAATTAATTTTTTACGTCTATAGCCGTCAATGGCAGTGAATGAGTTAAGAAGGAACTTCCACTGTTTGCACACGTTTATGTAGTTTATTAACCCTCTTGTTACGTTTGCGGGACAAAATGAGCTGCTTTCAAGCGGAAGCCAAGTCCAAATTCCAAAATGTTCTTTGCAATATGATATTAATACTAATATTGCATTTTTGGAGTAAGAATTCAGCAGAATAATCCGCCGATTTACTGGCCATTCAAATCGGCTGTCATTTTATGTAGCCCATCCCCTGCTGTTGACTGAAATTGACGTCAAAGTGCTCGCAGTGCAAATGTCACGGCTCACCTGTTTTCTGGGTTTGGCCACATGACGGTGAGGCTTTGACGTTACTTTTGAATGGCTGGAAATGGGTGGATTATTCTGCTTAATTATGCTTAACATGGAGGAATGCCACTGAAATAAAAACAAACAAACAAAAGTATTAGATGAAAAATAAAATTTTTGGATTAGATGACCCACACATTATTATTATTATGGCTTCTACTGACTGTTTTTTTGGTATGTTTTAGGGTGCTACACGTGCCTCCAAATTTTTGTAGTCCTGGGTCAGCCATTTTGTGTTTTTTTTGGGCAACTTTAAAATATCAAAATTTTCACCAGGCCCAATGAGTGTGCAGAGTTTGATGAGTTATATATATATATATATATATATATATATATATATATATTAAAGCTGTCATACGATTATAGTTTTTAATCAGATTAATCACATCTTAGAATTTCGATTAATCACGATTAATCGCTTAATAACAAATCACATTTTTGAAGAGCACCGTGTTAATTCTTTTGACATTCAATGTTATGAGGATGTCTTCAACATTTTTTGATCAATGAATTACTTGCATAATTTAAAATGGGAGAAAATGACCCCAATATTTTGACATGAACAAATATTCTAAATGTGATACGCAAACATTCATTAAATGCTTTACTTTAATGCATGTAATTATGTTTATTGCTGAAACAACCTGTGCTACCTTAAACGTAGCCATCCGCTGTCACGCTAAAGGATCATCTATGGTCAAAATTAATTAATCTGCGTTAATTCAAGATTAATGCAATATTTTTTTGTGATTAATTAATCAGTTAATGCTTTAAATATGTATATATATATATATATATATATATAATGCTTTAATATGTATATATATATATATATTTAAAGCATTAACTGATTAATTAATCACAAAAATATATTAGGCGTGTTAGAAAAAATCGATTCGGCAATATATCGCGATATTTAGAAATGAACATTCAATGATTTACTGCATTTGTTCATCTTTTTTAATATAATATTTAAAAAATTTGGAACAGCAAGTTTAAAAAACAAACAAAAAAGTCTGCACTATTATTATTTTGAAATAGTATTTTATAGGGGTGTTAGAAAAAATCGATTGAGCAATATATCGCCATATTACAGCGCGCAATTCTCGAATCGATTCGATATGCGGCCAAATCGATTTTTAAACATAATTTTGTTTATGGGAATATTCAACAAAACGTCTTACTGAGGGTTAGGATTCACACATTAAGCATGGAAGAATGGTTTATTAATGAAATATTAAGCCTTAATATTTTATTTCAGTGCTGTTCAGACATGAAACAGACTGCAACCTGTTTGGTAAATGCAGTGCTCAGTTATAAGCCTGAATTTTCAGATTAAAAAAATACAAATCTTACAGTGTACATGTACAAGTTTACTGATTTGTATTTTCTAAATTTGAGTAAAAATTTTTTTTTGCAATAATCAATTTATAGATTCGTATCGAGATTAAATGTAAATAAATATATATATATATTTACACACACACACACACACACACACACACACACACACACACACACACACACACACACACACACACACACCAAAATTGCATTAGATTATAACTTCCAAGTATACAAAAATCCCACAAAATATAAGACATAATTGTAAAATACACAAAACACTTTAAATCAACACGAAAAAATATCAATATAAAAAAAACACACAAAATACATAATTACACAAAACCCCCACTGTATGGAAGAAAACCCCACAGTGATCACAGAAATAACTTCAATCTAACAATTGTAAGAATAAATAAAAATCAATTGAAAATTATCCAACAAAAATCAGACATTGCATAGGCATGGCATGTGAATTGTGGTTTCACAGAATTATATATATATATATATATATATAAAAAACCTCATGAGACAGGTGGTACAATGGTACCCTTGACGACATGTTTCATAGTAGGGTTCTTTTCTTGGTATGCTTTATCTTTGCATCTGTGAATCTAGAGCTGATATACTTTGTCAGAAAGTTAAATTTTTCTCCCGTCTGTCCATCGGACAGTCTCCCGGAACCTTTGTGGCCTGTGACCATGCGGTTTGGCAAATTTGGCTTTTTGAGTTATTTGCAACAGCGGCGTCCTGCTTGCTCATCTACCTCGAAGTCCACTTGCTCAAACAACGACAGATGATGTGATCTGACACTGATGTAGCTTGACCTTGGAGTTGACCTTTTATTTCTTTGACGGTTGTTCTGGGAGCTTTTGTTGCCATTCATTCTTCATTTTGACGACAATTTCCCTCCGGCTGACACATTTTTGAATATGTGCAACTTAATTATTATTTCTTTTTTTTAGGGGTGCCATAATTTTTTGTCCAGGCCTGTTTCATGAGGTTTTTTTTAAATTAAATTAAATTATCAATTTAATCACAATTAAAAAGCAATGTCTGTTTTTTTTATTGGTTCGTGGTTTTTTTCAGTATTTATTTTAAATTTTAGTTAGATTCAAGTTATTTTTGTAACCAGTTTTTTTTGGGTCCACATTTGTATGGGAAAAAAAATCCAAAAATATTATTCAAGTATTAGAAACCAACACAGCTATGATACTAAACTACATAAATATTAGATGAAAAATCCATAAATACAAAAAAAAAAAAAAAGTATTATTATTTTTTTCAACATAAACAGACTGACCTACTGACTGAAAAGTGGGGCTTATGGTCCAATTGGATGTGTAATTAGTACATGTCTCTCAATCCAGATATTCATTTCATTCATTTCATATGTCGCACATCACAAGGCATCCATCTTATCTTTCGGTCACACTCATGACACGTGCAGCTTTATTGTTGTTTCCAACAGTTGATTCTGTGACATTTTGGTTCGTTCAGGTTCATTATCTAGCCATACATTCTCTGTACCGCTTATCCTTACATTTAAAGAAATAAGTAGTTTAACGCAATAAAGGTTGGAATACACTGTTGTGTTCATACTATAAAACTGCCAGACTTTTCTTCATGTATTCCATCCCCCCTATGGTTATTTATCACATTTTCCTCTTTTGCCATTACTGGCACACAAACACACACACACACACACAAAACCCTGAATGCTCATTAAGCTGTAGTTTTGTGCGAATTTGAGGTACAATTAAGTTTATTTTGTGGGGTCTTCAAATAAATTAATCCTTTTGCGCAATGCTCAGTTATAGTCTCGCGAGATTCGCAAACGTCACACGTGATGGTGGTTGCAACGCCGAGCTGTGTGCACTACCGCATCTTACCACTCGAGGGTAGTGTGGGACAGCTTCGCTTGGTGACTTTATTGGGGTTGGGACTTGGGACCGTGCGTGCGTGTGTGTGTGTTGCGCGCGCGTCCAGGATGTTAGCATTTTTTTAAGCATATAGTATTACCATTCAGGTTGCACTGCTTGCATAATACCTCATATTAATGTATGTTAATGTATGTTTATGTTAGCTAATTGAAAAACGGTCAAATCACAACTGCAATTCACAAAAAAACGTATTAATATTTTATTGTTTTCATTCTTATTTCTTTTTATCGTGTACTACACTCAATGCACAACAGCTGCGGTTGAGTTTAGGAGGTGCTCACGGGTCGCCATGTTTGTAGTTTTTAATCGCAGAAGAGGGCGGGCGTAACGGTCCGGAGAAAAAGCTAGAGGCGTTCAATGACAACCACGACTGTCGTTTTTTTTTTGTAGCTGCAACCGATAATGTACCGTTGATCTTACTGAGAGGCGAGGTGCGTTCATGTACAACCGACATGGTAATTTTTGAAGGCAGCGGAGGATGGTAAATCCCGGCACTACAGCGCGTTGCTAGTTCAGGTCAAGGCCGCTGTGCCCATCCCCTCTTGCCAGGCAGCGGTTACAGGCGTCCAGGTTTCCAAGCCCTCCGCCGACCAGTGTGACAGCAAGCATGGCCAGGGACTAAAAAGTCGAGGATTGTTTTCCTGTCGCTTCGGACACGCAGGTTTCGGAAGCGCCGTGTCGCCGCGGGCTAGTTAATGGAACGCTTTAGCGCGCGCGCATGTTGCTTTTCCACCTCTGCGGGCCACGGCTACTTCCTGGTGCCACAGCGAGAGGCAGTGCTGAGTTGAGGAGACACAAATCTTGATAGATAGAGGAGGGAGAGAGCGAAAGAGAGAGAGAGAGAAGAGAGAGAGAGGGAGAAAAGAGAGAGGGGCCGGAGATAGCAACGTTTGGCTACATTCACGGACATTACAAAGGCCTCCCCTCTCTCTCTTTTATTTATTTTTAGTTTTTCCCCCGAAACCATATTTCGGTCTTTAGCCCCCTTTTCGCGGCTGCTCCGTCCAATACCAGGCGGATTGGATGACGCTCGGCTGCGGCTAAAAGCGGAATCATAACGGGGGACGGATTCCTCCCTTCCCGAGAAGCCTCTCGAGAGATTGGTTTCTTTTTTTATTTTTATTTATTTATTATCATCATTCAGAAAAACACTCGACCATTCCGTCACCATTTTAAAGGAACATCCCTGGCGTTGTATTTTGTTTTTGTCGGCGAAGGAAGGGCTTTTTTTTTCGGGGGCGACGGAAGATGGGTTGTTTGGGCAACAGCAAGACTGAAGACCAGCGCATCGACGAGAAGGCTCAGCGAGAGGCGAATAAAAAGATCGAGAAACAGTTGCAGAAGGAGCGACAAGCGTACAAAGCCACGCACAGGCTCTTATTACTCGGTAAGAGTCGTCTTGGGATGATGAAATGTGAGCTAGTAAACCCCCGCTACCCCCATTTTGCTCTTCGTTTATTAGCCAACACGTCTATGACAGCAGCGCCTTGCTAGCATGTCGTGGGGGGGGGGGGGGGGGGGGGTTGATGCAAGGCTACCTCAGAAAATGTGTAGCCCCCACCAAACCACCCCTAATGTGTATTTATTTATGTGTTTATTCAAAGGTGCTGGGGAGTCGGGAAAGAGCACCATAGTGAAGCAGATGAAGATTCTCCACGTCAACGGCTTCAATGCAGAGTAAGTGTTCAATGGATGGATGACGGATGGATGGATGGATGAGGCTCATTTTCATGACCCATCGTCACCCGCCAGCCCGAGGAGGCCACACCATGCGAAGCGCCAGCCCAGCGGTTCTTCCTTCCCCAGGCACTGCAGCGCCTGTTGGGCAGTTACATCCCATCTATCCCCTCCCCTCCTCTCTCTCTCTCCTCTCTCGCTCCCTCGTTCTCTCGCTCCCTCGCTCTCTCTGCATTTCTCTTGCCTCTCTCTCCACGCATGGCGCCATGCATATTGGCACGACCATGTCACGCACATGTCAAATAATTCACTGCTTCCTATTCCATGGGCGAGGGTGGAGGGGTTAAAGGTTGCCATCAATGCAGGGGGTGGGGGGTGGGGGTTTGGGTTGTGGGGGGTGCCTATCGATGATTTGTTTTCGCTGCGAGGGCCTGGCGCGAGCCATTGATCGGGCCAGTGCTCGGTTTGCAATCGCAAAACAGCAATTACATCGCAAAGCGATTAATTGCGAACACCCGGAAGTCGGACACGAGTCGTTTGTTGTGATTTTGAGTTTGTTTGCCCCAGGAAATTGGAACCGTTGCCATCCCAGGCACATTCGCTGTCATATACTGTAACTTTAAATGAAAATGGGCGAGTATTGGCATTCACGACGGTGGCTGATGCCCTCTTGTGGCCATTTCGTGATCAGGAGCTAGAAGTGAGAAGTTGGAATTGCCATTAATTTCATGCCGTTTTAAGAAAACATGTTATATTTGGATTTATAGATCTTTATTTAAAATTATGTCATTGTTTTTTTGAGAATTGTTTTGTTTCAAAAGTACTAGTGGTATCGACACTTGGTATCGGCGACTACTCGATAATCGAATAGTGTGACAGTCTAAAAAAACATCTCAAATTTTAAATAATTAAATAATAAAAATTTTGTACAGGTTGTACAAAATTTTAAGCCATTATTTTTATAATAAGTAATTTTTTCTGGTTTGTTTTGTCATCATTTGGCTAGTACTTTGCTGATAACCTGAAATCACACACATAGGAGATGAGTTCCAGGCACAAGTGATATTTTAAATCTAGTAAAACTCATGTTTTAAATCGTACTGCCATGATAAGTTTACTTTTTCTCGTTCTGTGATTATCCAATATTTATGCTTGTACTGACTAAAAACAGGCAAAGGAGATCACATAATGCCTTCCCAGGCACTTTTTCATCATAAATGATCATTTAAAATACACAATACCGGTCACATTGTAATCCATAGCTGTTGTTTTTTTTCCTAGCATTTTTGTCCTCATTTTGCTGATACTGATAACCTGAAAACGATGCGCTAAGGAGATCAGCAGATGCTGTCTGCCCCAGGCCCCGAGGTCATCATAAATAATAATTTGAACACATTTTGAAGTCACATTTTGACAATTAGCTTCTTTTTTTTTTTATGCCGTCCCACATCTTTTTTTGTCTTCACAAAATTATCATTTTAAATATTGCAAAGGTTGCATTTTAGGTCATATTTCTACACTAGCAGAGGACGCGAGTTCGAGTCCGGGCTTCGGCCTTCCTGGGTGGAGTTTGCATGTTCTCCCCGTGCTTGCGCAGGTTTTCTCCGGGTTACTCCGGTTTTCTCCCACATTCCAAAAACATGCACAGAAAGGTTGATTGAGCACTCTAAATTGTCCATCGGTGTGATTGTGAGCGCGGATGGTTGTTCGCTTCTGTGTGCCCTGCGATTGCCCCGCCTACCGCCCGAAGCCAGCTGGGATAGGCTCCTGCACCCCACGCGACCCTTGTGAGAAATAAGCGGTTAAGAAAATGGATGGATTTCTTCACTTAAGTTTTCTTATTCTAGTTCCATTGTTTTTGTCATCAGGGTGCTGATAACCTGAAAACGGCGTATAAAGGATATCAGCCTTTTGGGAATTTTACGTTTTGGGATGTGGTGTCCTAAAAAAATAGAGGTAGAGCATTATTATAGTACTGTGCTGTGTTGTATTTTTTTAATTTTTTTTACCTCTTTCTTGCACAGTTAACAACAGTGAGTTTATTAGCAAAAACTATTACTGATTCAGCCTTTTTGTACAGCTGCAGGTTTGAACAAAGTCACATTTTCAGACCACGTAAATGCAATTTAACGCCTCGTTGACTAAATATGACCATGATGTTGTTTGAAAATCGAATCAACATATTATTTACAAAGCTTTCCAAAGAAAATCTAGCAGTCTGTCATTTTTAAGACCGGATTTAAGGTGGTCATTTTTAAGGATCATAATTTTGTTGTCAAGAATGATAGATGGTGTGCATGGTTCAATTTCCACTTGTAAGTGGAGCTGCTGACATCCACTCGAATCCAAACTGGCTCCGTCCCGGCGTCTTCGGGTGGCCTCCAGGAACCAGGATGTGCACAGATGTGCACAGAGTTTTGGCGCTCTACTGAGCGGCCGTCTGTGTCACACCCGTCACGGGACGCATGCCAGGCATCAACAAAAAAACACAGGCAAATTGTAAAAGAAGTACCTCCAGCGACCGCTCCCAACAGTTTCTATCTTTTGTTCACCCCCCTGACAAATTCAACCCATCTCGCTATCTGGACGACCAATCGTTTGTGGCCCTGCCGTACATCGCGCTTTTCATAACCCGCTCGCTCTCGTTGTCTTCCTATGCAGGGAAAAGAAACAGAAAATCCAGGACATCCGGAAAAACGTCAAGGATGCCATAGTGGTGAGTTGGCCCGCTGACTCATGTCACCCCGTTTTATTGCAGGGCGTCCTCGGTTTCGGATGGCACAACATGCAACGTTTTAAGGTTTTTAAAGGCGTGCGATGAAGTACTTTGTGCAGCGGTGGGCGTGGTTCAAGAAGGCATGCTCAGTTACCGCTGTATTGATTTTATATCTATGGCCTTGAAGAGTTTTTCATATGGTAACTATGAGAGCTCTGAATTGCATCCAAAATATTAATTTGACATTTGTGTTCATGTCAGACGTTCAAACTGAAAAAAAAAAAACACATTACAGTCCAACAAATTAAAAGTCCATTTTTATGCATGTAATCTAGCGTCATATGTTTACAAATCTCATTCAAACGAGACCTGTGCGGTGACGCAGTGTATCAACCCAAAGAAAGGTTTTCCTTCTTAGTTTAAAACAACGCACTTGAATCTCCCAGATCCCGTGCCGTACCCTGGCCTGGCCAATGACAGAACCCAGGATTTTTTTTTTTTTCTCCTTGATCCCATTTTCAATCCATCCCCATTGTGTTGGACTAGCCTCATCCTAGCTAGCGTTAAGCTAGTTCGTCGCTCAGGTCGGGGGTCTAACTTGTATGGAGACGTGAGTGACATGCATTCTATGACCCATTTTGACTCGAACCCGAAAATTCTGATTCGGCATTCATTTTCAATGGCCAATTTGCAACTGAGTTCGAGTCGCTACCTATTCTAGCACAGCCCTAGCAATTATAAGACTATACTGCTACGTTAGCATAGGTTAGCGAGAGACTACATATTACGACTTTGTACAAATTTGGGTTCGGTCACTCCGTAACCCAAGCGTTGGTCCTAAAAAATAATATTCTTCCATTTCAAGTACAGTGGTAACTTGACTTATGACTGACCAGATTTACGCTTCTTTAACATTTTGAACACAACAGTAAACTGTACGGCTCTTCACAGGTACACGTTTGATTAAAAACAAAATGCAAACAACAATAAAAAGATCCAATAGCAGATAAACTCGTTGTACACGACAGATTTTATAACGTGTGAGCAGATTGATGCTGCAGGTAATAAAAACATTTTCACGGTAGCAAAATTAAGTCAAAGGATCGACAGTTGCAATGCAAAGGGGAAAACCTCAAAACGTTATGAAACAGAATAACCCAATTTTTTTTGGAACGCAGTTTAATGATACCTCGCAGTTACGCGTTTGATAAAAGCACAAAGCAAACGGCACTAATTAGACAGGTTTCCCTACCAGGAAAGCATATTGTACGTTTAGTGTTTGAGCAGACTGACACAGTCCATAACAGATGTTTGCATTGCAGCGATTGTGCACTATATTGAAAAAAAAAAAAGGTTTAGTGAATAAAAACACAAATACAAACTACAGTAATTAGACAATGTACTGTAGTATCAGGAATGCGTGTCGAACATAAGTAACAAAACAACTGAGTCTGTAGTTTACTAACCTTTTTTTTTTTTTTAACACAAAGCATGTTTTATGTTTAATGTTTAAGAGGAATTGAGCTGTATATACCGGTAATACATAAAACGTGTTTTCATAGCAATGATGGTGCCATATATTGGAAGAAAACCCATCTGTACCACCTGAAAACATACAAATAGAAAATGAATTGATAATTCAATTAAAATGTAAATAAGTGAAATGAAAAAAAAAAAATTCTAAGTGATTAAATGTATTGTACTTACTAGTAAAACTGAATAAAAAGTATTGCACTGGATTCATAAAAAGTTAAAATCACTGCAAGACGCACAGGTTGAACATTTAATCCAGTTATTCTTTCACGTACCACTAGAGAGAGCCCATGTACCACCAGTGGTACTTGTACGTGAAATTGTACGAAAAAAAACAAAACATCTAAATGATTAAATGCAAATGTATTGTATTTGCTAGTAAAACCAAATCAAGTGTACTGGACTGGATTAATAAAAAGTTAACATCACTGCAAGACGCCCAATACTTAATTCAGTGATTCTTTCACCTACCACTAGAGGGAGCCTATCAACCAACAGTGGTACTTGTACCACACTGAGAATCACTGTCTCAGGTAGTCCGTAGCTGGCTGATACGCAGATCCGGTCCGTTACATACTCGACATTAAACAATACTGTATCACAATAGCTAATTCCGCTTTTCGTGCTAATTGTGTGTTTTTTTTTTCTCTCCCCCAATCTCTGTGCAGACGATAGTGTCGGCGATGAGCACTTTAATACCCCCTGTCCCGCTAGCCAACCCAGAGGACCAATTCAGGATCGAATACATCAAGAGCATAGCACCTCTCTCTGACTTTGACTACTCACAGGTAAGACGCTCTTCGTTTTTTCTCCCCCGTACGCATGTTGAAGTTTCAGTTTCGAGGTCACGTGTGCGAAAGCCCCCCAAACGCCGGATGTGCAGCGTGGCAAAGCTGCAGATGAGCGCCGAGCTTGAGAATAAGACCGCTGGGGGTTCAAATGTTTCCTTGTTGTTGTGTTTGTTGTTGTCAGCAGCAGAATTGTGGGCTCAAGAAACTATTATCCACTTACGATCTTTGATGGAATTCTCGATTCGCCACGCTTGGTTAGCGCTTTTGCTCGCTGTAAACAGCATTCTCTTGAAGTTTTCACGACCCGAATTTTGCGTAACGGAATTGCGCAGTTGTGCCTCAACGTACGCTGCTACGTAAAGAGTAACTTTTAGGATATACAATAGTTTTTTTTTCATGCCACTGTTAAAAACGATATTAGATCATAATAATCCAACGACATCCTTTCTAAGAGCAACTGACTAAACTCTCAAGAATTTTGAACACAAATTGAAATGAAGCGCAACAAATGAAATAGCTTAGGTTAAAAATAGAAATAAAATAGACTGGCTTTGTTCACAAAAATTGCACTTCAAACAAATATGAGCACATAACATACCTGTAAAATGAGATGTCTTTTGTGTCCTTCAGAATGTCCTCTCGTCTTTCACCTGTGTTCAAAACTGGAATGGCTGCTTGGGAACTGTAACTATATTTTAGGCAATTTGTCCGCAGCATTTCTTTCAACTCTGGTTTGTCAACAGTGGTGAACGGCTCCGTTGGCTCCATCTCTTTCGCTATGATGCGAGTAACACGTCATAATTGCAAGCTGTTGGGATATGGACGGTCCTCCATGTCCCAGTCCCACCATGTTTAAAAAAAAAAAAAATCTAAAATATACAGTTAGAGAAGTTGGGTGGGATGGTTTGTGGTAAATAGTTAGTCCGATCTGTCAGTCGGAGATAGTTCATCTGTTAATTATTTGGTCATTTCAGTTCGTTTACCAGTAAGTTAGTTCATGTTTCATCGTTTCTGTAGTAAGGCTGGGCAATAAATCGAATGAATTCGATACATCGTCATTTTAAAAATCGAATCGTTGAAAATGTTCTACATCGTGAAATCAAATGTTGTCTTTCGGATTATTAAAAGCTCTTATGTCGTGTTACATTCAAATGTTTTTTTGTGGCAGAATACTGGATGGGTGCTTTACAAGACATGTTTACAATAGCTGCTAACCACTTAAATGTGGCATTTAAGAAAAAACTATGAATGTTAAGTTTATGTCAAAACAAATTTAGATTCAGTATACATTATTGTTGTCTGAACATTTTGCACAGGAATTATTTTTGAATAAATAAAACCTTTAAATAAATGTTTGTTGGGTTTATTAGATTAAAATCGATTAAAATCGTAATCGTCCGTAATCGAGATTTTATTTTTGGGCCTAATCGCCCAGCCCTAGTCTGTAGCTAGTCAGTCAGTTAGTTTGTCATTCAGTTAGTTAGCCAGTCAGTTAGTGAGTAGGTCAGAGTGTATTTGTTAGTGAGTCAGTGAGTTAGTCAGTCTGTAAGTCCAATATTTTGTATGTCAGTTTGTCGGGAAGTTAGTCGAGCAGTTTGTCTGTTAGTTTTGATAGTCACTCAGTCATACAGTTAGTTAGTGGAGTTAGACATTTAGCTAGACAGCTAATCAGTTTGTCAGAACGGTAACCCGGTGGCCCGGTGCCACGATACCGAAGTGTATATGATTGGTCCCGTTGGAAGTGTAGCTCATGGAGAGTGTTATTTTAATCATTTGTTTTTATTTGTTTATATAATGCCGGTCAGTGGTAACTCCCTTTATTAAAAAAATAATAATAATAATTACACAGTACATTTAAAACACTAAATATGAAATAATCATTAAGAGCTAAGTATTGTATTATAAATATACAGGGGACAGTATTGCTTCTAAGAGGGCCACCACCCAAAAAAGGCTTAATGTCGGACCCTGTCGTCTGTCAGGCAGGCGGTTAACTAGTTTGTCCTTTTGGCGTCAATGTAACAGTCCACCTTCCAGAACAATAAATGATCCTATCGTCACGTCAACCTCCGTGAACCAGGAAGTAGCCTGCCAGCAAACAAACAGGTGGATCTTACTGTTGCAATCATGAGCTTCCTTGTATGGACTCAGGCTCACTTGCAAAATATTATGAAGCCATCTCACCAGCGTGTTTGCATGTTTCTCTTTCACACCCGGGCTACCCGCATTTGCGACCGTCGGACAACCCAAACACCAGCAGCTGATCGCAAAGGCGGCCACCACCATGTTGCCGCTGGCCGCACTCTCAACCTTTGCCTCGGCCGACCATAAAACTTTCCCCCGCGAGCAATTTGCTTTCTTTCACGAGGTCGGCTGCAAACTTGAGTGTTCTTCCTTTGGCTACTTGAGCACAAAACGGAGTATGTCTTTCTTTTCTCTCTCTAGACAAGTCTGGAAAAAAATAAGAATCTCTGTGTGTGTACAGCAGCTCGGTAATATGAAACATTGCGAATGCTATTGAAAAAACATAAATATAATGAAATGCAGTATTTACTCGAGTTCGTACATTTATTTGCATTTCAGGATCAATAGACATTCTTGAGAGTAAGGAGTGTTAAAAAAATCCATTCAGCAATATATCGCCATATTACAGTGCGCAATTCTCGAATTGATTCGATATGCGGCCGACGAGATGTTCAAACATCAATTTTTGAAATATTCAACACAACGTCTGACTTAGGGTTAGGGTTCACACTTAAAACATGGAAGAATGTTATATTAATGGAACGTTAAGCCTTAATATTTGTTCTATTTCGTCCCTCCCGACCGTCAGGAGGCGGTGCTGAAACAGCACGGAAATCCCCCACGCACAGGCGTCACTCAAGAAGCAATTCATAAAAGGTCATTCCCAGGGTTCCGGCTGACGAGATCCTCATGTATAAAAGAGGATAGCAACCGGAACCCAGTCTCTTTTACCTTCCCGCGCGGTTCACTCACGTTGTTTACCGCTGTTCTTCGTAGCCGTCGCTGGTGGTTGACCGGGGCTGCGGGTGTTCCCCGCCCCCTTTGGCTGTGACAGCTCGGTGTATTTTGTAGGGGTGTGAATTGCCCAGTACCTGGCGATTCGATTCGTATCACGATTCATAGGTCACAATTTCGATTCGATACCGATTAATCCCGCTACGAATCTATACATTGATTATTGCGATTTTTTTTTTTTTTTACTAAAATTTGTACACTGTATGTAAATGTATTTATTGATCTGAAAATTCAGGCTTATAACTGAGCCACTGCATTTAACAAACAGGTTGCAGTCTGAAATAAAAATATTAAGGCTTAACGTTCCATTAATATAACATTCTTCCATTAATGTGTGAATCCTAACCCTAAGTAAGACATTTTGTTGAATATTTCCATGAAAAAATTGATGTTTAAAAATCAATTCGGCCGCATATTGAATCGATTCGAGAATTGCGTGCTGTAAAATCGCGATATATTGCCCAATCGATTTTTTCTGACGCCCCTAGTATTTTTGTAACTTGTTAAATACAGTGGCTCAATTATAAGCCTGTTTAAGTTTCAGAAAAAAATAAATAAATCATGCAAATCTTACAGCGTACATGTACAAGTTTACTGATTAGTATTTTCTAAATGTGAGTTTAAAAAAATCGTAATATTCAATTTATAGATTCGTATCGGGTTTAATCAACATTGAATCGAATCGTGACCTATGAATCGTACGGATTGAATCGCCAGGTACACAATTCACACCCCTAATTGACAGTATATTACAGTTTATGTCACATACTATTATGGAGAAATAGTAGTCCACACTTGAATTCATCTGAGTTAGTCAAGCTGTTAATCAGTTTGATGGTTGCTTCAAGATAGCGTAAGCACTTGTCAAGCTGCGAGGAAGATTTGAAGCCACGCCCCTCACAAAAAGTGCATGTGACATGAAGCTGTATGTAAACCGTGCCGACGTTAGCTAAGGCTGCTACGTTGGTAGCATGGCTTATTCATGTTGGAAAGTTGCCCGACGAGATGTTACTGGTTTGATGTTGTATTTTGTGTGTGTCCAATATTCAGTTAAAAAGTTGCCGGTAGCCATTGTTAGTCATCAATTCCTCTGCGATATGATGTGCTTTGGGGCTACCCTTTTGGTTAGCAACAGAGTTGAAATGCGCTCCCTACTTTAATGTCCATGTGTGAACATCAGTGGCTCTAAACTCAAATAATTTTTGGGGATGAGAAAAGGATGTTTGTTGTCTTTTCAAGTTTGTATGACTTAAATGTTTGCGTGTATGTAACACATGCTATAGCAAACACAATGTTGACTTTTGTATACGTCTTTTTATGGAAACGAGTAGAATATTTAGTTACATGCACTGGCCTATGCAAATGCAAACAAATACGAGCGCTGCCGCTATGCTAGCCTTGCTACGAGCCCGACGCATTTCCGTACGGAAACCCGTTTTGGCCGTTAACCCGCCGTCAATATTGAGCAAAGGCCCTCTCAGGGCTATGAAGCAAAAAAAACAACAACAAAAAACAGGTTAGCGTTTTGTCTTGTGTTTGTTTGCCCTAGAGCTAGAGTTACAGTGTCGTGTGGCAGGTGAGCTTCAACTTCACACTAGCCACGCCCACTGCTCTACTTTGTGTGCGGGTGCTTGTTACTTAACGTGCAAGTTGTGTTAATTTTTACACCACACGTGTCAAGTGACATCATTCCAACGTGGCACATTTTGATACACTTTATGGCGCTGTAAGGAGAATAGAAAAAAAATTAATAATTTGATTTCCTTCCATCCATATTCAGTTCGAGTGCGCTCGCACAGTTTTGCTATTTTGGACAGGGAAGAGGAAACTGCGCTTCTCTGAGAAGTCACAAATTAATCAAACTACCATGTTCATCTTTCTGTTCAGGAAATGCAAGTGAATCACCAATAATTAATGTGCTCTACTAGTTTTTTGGGATAAAAAATAAATAATAATAATTAAAGCTGCAAGTAGTGATAAATGGCGAAAACTTATTTTCTTGCTCCAAAAATCACACTTTCATCAACTGTCATTTTTGGATGAAATGATTTTCATATCCTTGATGTTTCGTACGCTCTGCAAGTTTTATTCTTCACTTTCCCTAGATCTGGTGATGCATTGCAGTTTATTTTCTTCCAAAGTATTGCAAAGTCATACGGCAATAATAACTTCCCCCCCGACAATCTTTTATTATATTGGTCATTATTAACTGGAGGAGTTTGTGGTTATTGTCGTTGATCTTTTAATAACTTGACCCAGAAGAATTGCCTTACGACGGGAAAGCCCGCTCGCTCTTCTAACTTTGCTTAACGGCGACAGATGTATGCTTTTTATTTAATTTAGGATTTAAGCGCCTTTTAAGGTGTCCCAATTAGGGGTGTTCTGATCAGGGTTTTATGCTGCCGATTCCAATGCAATAATCATGCGTGACACCGATTCCGATCACATGGATTAGCCGCACATTTTTTTCTTTTAGAGCTGCCCACTAACGATTATTGTAATAATTGTTATTAATGAATTGTTAAATCCGATTTTGTATTTTTTTTTAAACATGCTATCCCAATTTCCCTCCCTTTATTATCCAAAAACATTATTTCAGGTTCACAGCGCAGAAAATGCATAAATTTATATCATGATTCAAGGCTGCCACAAATTAAGCATTAAGATAGTCTACTAGTCACCGATGGCATAGACACAATTAGTCAACCAATCTGATCATACGTCAATCGCAAGCAGCTGCTCTTGTATTGCTATGTCAGAAATGAAATGTTTTTTTTAGATGCTCGTTTATCACTGCCGTGCTGCTACGAATGGCAGGTTTGCACGGAATTAAGTATTTTGGGTGAAATGTGACCCAGCCTTGGGATTACAATGACGACTGCGCATGTGCATCACAGAATAAATAAATGTCAACTATTAAAGGAATTGGCGACCGTTTTCATTGCCAATTTATGGATTAGGGATGCTATGCTATACACAGGCTGGTTGGTATGAGCTGTAGGTGATCGTTTTTATGTGATTGGCAGTCCAAGGCATTGATTGGCATATGCTGATCAGGTATTTTTCCGCGGCAATCGGCCGATCAGGAGTACTAGTCTTAATTCGTTCACTGCCATAAATTCATTTAAAAAAAAGATTATTAAAAATTCGGGGCGTCAGGCGATTAAAGTTTTTAATCGTAATTAATGGCATGACTTCACTAGTTAACTCGCGATTAATCACAAATTTAATATCTGTTCTAAATGTACAATAAAAAAATTCTAGGTTTTCATACTCTTGTTAACAAAAGTGGGAAATAAAAAATAAAAAAACTAATAGAAATAGTTAAAATGATTTTTTGACGTTTGTAGCTGTCAATGGCAGTGAATGAATAAAAAAGAAAAGAAGAAAAGATAAAAAATGTGGGGCGTCAGGCGATTAAAGTCTTTAATCGTAATTAATGGCATGACTTCACTAGTTAACTCGCGATTAATCACAAATTTAATATCTGTTCTAAATATACAATACATTTTTTCCTAGGTTTTCATACTCTTGTTAACAAAAATGGAAAAAAAATGTTAAACCAATAGAAATAGTTCAAATGAATTTTTGACGTTTATAGCCGTCAATGGCAGTGAATGAGTTAATAAAGGGTTGCGACCACTCAATTCTGATAATGCAGAGTAACAGCTCCCATTACCATGATGACTGGGGGCGGAGCTAGCGCATTGTGACAATGCGAGGCTACTCCACGTTTCCGACTTGGCGACTTTGTTGCTATATTTAGCGACTTCCCTGACCCCCGTGAGCGATTATTTTTTTTCCGCAAAAGCGACTAGCAACCATCTAGTGACATTTTGTGGTGTCATTGGTGACTACTGGAGACGCTGAGACTCACTCCAGGGCAAATGTTCACCCCCTCCGCAGCCAGACTGCAAATGAATGGTGTTTGTATGAAGCCATCACAGGCTAACTTAACCAGATCACCCCCATAAAGACTAGTGAAGGCCGCTTCAACACCACTGCAGCTCTGCTTACCTTTAAATTTCACACTTGATGGGACTCCATTTGTGTTTTGTATACACGCCATTGAAGAGTCAATGTTCAATAATAAATCGCATGAGATTTAGTCGTCCTTTGGATCAACCTGACTTGCGGTGTTCGGAGTCAACGCGCCAATCACGATCAGTCGCCGAGGCGAGACGCTTAATACCCGTCACAGGAAAGGGTTAAAAAAAAAGAAAGAAAGTGTTGAAGCAAATTCCCTCCTGGTCTCTGAGTGTTATCAGTTGCTCTGTAGGGCACTGCAGCACACTGCATTTATTCAAAAGCCCAGTGTCACACGCCTCTGTGGAAAAGAGCCCTGAGGAGCACACGCAGCCTCCAACAATATCCCCCCCCACCCCCCCCACACACACACACATACACACCTAAAACCGCTTCCACCATCAGCGCCCTTGCTTCTTGCACCCCCATACCCGGCGTCCGCGCTCGGTCGGGCGGCCCATCCTCGGACTTTGAGCCCCTCCTTCGTTGTGAGATTTGGCAAGAAGCGGCGCAAGGAGAATGTAATCAGTAAATCTTATTCAGGGCAGCTGAAAAGAAAGCAAACACGCTACCGTTCCTTTTGTGCGGTTGAACGCAGCAACCGTGCTAGTAAAAGAAAAAGAAAATTATGAAGTCGTGAAAAAGGCTGGCAAGTTCATCCTGGTCATGAGTGGGGAGCCCGCATTGAGTGAAGCTAACGTGCTAGCGGCAACAATTTATTTAGTTAAATAATGCCTGCGTGTTCTCATTGATGTTTTTTTTTAAAAGGAGCCACTTTCACATGGCATCCATCCGTCCGTCCATCCGTCATCTATACCGCTCGTCCTCATTGGGGTCATGGTTGAGTTGGAGCCAATCCCAGCTCACTTTGGATAAGCGGCCCGATACATTCCGGAATGGTCGCCAGCCAATCGCACAACACAAAGGCAAACACGGCTCACATTCGCACCTAAGGACAAGTCAAGTCTTAACTTAACCCAACAAGCATGTTTTTAAAATGTGGGAAGAAGCGGAGAAGAAAGTCTAGAACTGAGATTTAAAGGCGAACCACTAGGGCACTGTGCTGCTGAGCTTGTCGCATTCGGGATGGGTATTGTTAAGATAACCATAACTGCTTATCGATCTGGTACTTTAACATATTCTTAACTGTCCTTTTTTTTTTGTTTGTTAGAAAAAAATATTAGAATTAACACTGCTCTTTAAAATCATTTTATATAAATTAACTTGTGTTGCAACTCCTTGCCTCCTTCAAAAATTCAAAGTGAAATAATCTCACTTCATAGATGTTGTTTACTGTTTGTTTGTAAGTAATATTATTTTAAAAATAAAGCATACCCCTCCCCCATTTGAATGAGAGTAAATGAACACTCTCGTTGAGTCTTTGCGGACCTGTGAATAATTTCTGGGTACGTTTGAAGTTGTCTCCCTTTTTAAAGCGATCCACCACTTTTTCGGCTCCACCTACAGGCCTGGAGTGGAACAATAGCCACTCCTGATGATATTTCAGAACCAGGCCTCTCGCAATTCATGTTCGCTGCCTTGGCAGAGGTCTGCTCTCTGATAAGTGCGCAGCGAACAGTTATTGGTTGTCTTCCCCGCTCAACTCAATCACCGGATCTGCCGAGAGGATGTCTCCCAGAGCATGTGATCATTTATCTGCCTCCGGTTGGGAGCTACTTTGAGCCTCTCTGCACAGCGCGAGCGGCGCATAGCCGGCGAGGAGCGCACGCGGTCATGTGGCGCTTCCGGGAGCGGGAGGAGCCCAGAGCCGCGCACGGGAGGACGAGGGGCGATTCGCTCGCCCAATCGTCTTGCAGCAAAGGCAAACACGCAGCACAGAGTCCTGGGAAATGTCTCAAAGTCATTGATAAGAGGGAGCGTCTCTCATAATGCTCCCCATTGTCCCGCAGCAGGATGACGACTAAAAGACGACAACGTTATGTACTGCATCGTCCCAACAACAGGAAGGCTCTCAATGTTTGGAACTTTTGCTTTTTAGAAAGGAGACGCTGCATTTATGATAAACTGACATGTCGGTTGTATTGGCTCGTCCGAAGTGCACGTTCACACGCTCATTTTAGGATTGTGAGACGCTTTCGAAAAGGAGATGCCGTCATCCTACATTAGGGATAGACCGATTATCGGCCAGGCCGATTATCAGATGCCAAATATGGGCATCGGCCTTTTTTACGGATCTGACGACAGATAAAGCTGGTATCTCACTGAGCAGTGAATGCTTGCGGACATCGTGAATTTAGGGTTTTCGTCAGGTTAGTGAAGATATTTCAAACAAATTTAGACAATTTTTCACTTTCTGCGAAGATCTTTTGAAACCTTTTACGAACCCTGACAAAAAAAAACAAATGAGCTACTTTCGCATGCATTTGTCGCTCAGTGAGATACAGGGAACTTTTCATTTATGGATTTATTTACATTTCCACTTTATAAAAAATGATGCTGGCACTGGGAACTCTACACTTTTTTTTTTTATTAAAAAATTAAGAAATGATTTTGAAATTTTGGAAAACAATTCACAGTAGAAAACTTTAGGGAACTATTTACTATTTACTACTTTACTTAACTTAGTTTTTAAATTTAGCGCCCTGCAATTGTTGTCATAATGTTTTAAACAAAGCTGTCAATTCTTTATATGTTAAAAATTAAGAGAAAAGTTTTTATTTTGTTTTATTTTGACGCAAAACTTTTGAATATCGTCTTGAAATATAGGTTATTGTTCTCCTTGACTACTAACAATCGGTTATCGGCTTTGGAAAAAACATATCGGTCTATCACTATCCTACATACAAGTAGGCTATATTTTATGTTTAATCAAAATAAAACATTTGCAATTGCAAACAGGCGCTTTTATTTTGAAAATGAGCGAACCAGTAACTGAATAGCTTTCAAAAAGGTTCTTATGTGATATCGCTTAATTGTTGTTGTTTTTCCCCTCGCTAAAAAATACCAAATAAATCATAATTAGTTAAAAAATTATAATAAGCAAAAATAATTTATAACACACTTTAATGTAAAATAAAATTGTATCCAATTATTCAAATAATCGATTCTAAAAATTGTCGATACTAAACCGCCCTAATCCGAGGCATAACTTAACTGTAGCTACTGTGCCCTGCATTAATATATTCAGACACTACGGAGCCTTGAGATATGAGTGACCCACCCAAATTTTTTCAGTTACAAGTTGGGCCCGTTTTTGTTGTCGTTTTGACTTGCAAGCAGAAATTTGAGATGCAATGAGGTGAGACAGCGTTTGTCTGCTGCCACCCGAGGCTGAGTCGCGACTTCTTGTATTAAGAGAATTTCATGCTTTCATACTGTAACGGATCTGGGTTCGAGATGACCATGTGGTCCCTCCACAATGTTGTGCGCTTTCGAGTTTATCTTCCCTGCCGACTTATTTTGTTCCACCGCGTCTGCCTGCTTCATAATAGATGTTCTTTCATCATGTCGCGACGGTGTCTTTTTCGCTGTGGAGATGTAATAGACGCTGACATGTGGCCATTCCACAATGTTGTGTGCATCTGTGTCTATGTGCCAAGTGTTGCTCTGCCTCCTCTGCAATGAAGGAAAAGTAGATTCTGATGTTTTCATTCCGCGGTGTTGTTTGTGTCCATGTATCTGTTCCGGCAGGATTTTTCCACAATTGTTTGATTCTCCACTTTTATTTTCATCAATTGTAATATACCACAAACATTGCTTAATGTTATTCCAAAAAATTTGCCACCCCCCATTCGCTGTTGAGTAAATAAACACCTCGTGTAGATTGTTTGGGAAATATACTATGTAGCTATGTCATTATGTAGCTGATATCTAAAAAATATAATATTTTGGAATGATTTGGTCACAGAAGACTCCATCTATTTCCCATCATGCTTCACTCACTGCCACTTCCTCTCTTCCCCCCCCCCCCCCCATAGGAGTTCTTTGACCATGCAAAGAAGCTGTGGGACGATGAAGGGGTAAAGGCGTGCTTCGAGAGGTCCAACGAGTACCAGCTTATCGACTGCGCACAATAGTGAGTTTGACTCTTGTTTCTACATAGGTTACACAATTTGCAATATCCTGTTTTTTTTGTTTTTTTTATGGCCTGAAAAGACATCGTCTGTAGTCCTTGTGTGGCAAAAAAAATAAGAAAAAAGCCCTGCGTTGTTCGCCGTTGTCGTGCCATGTGTGTATATGACAGCCGTGTATTTGTTCTTGGTGTGGCAAGACAAGCGGCGGTCGAGTGTTTGTCCTCTGGAAAATTATATGTGTGTGTGTGTGTGTGTGTGTGTGTGACATTTGCAAAGTCTGAGCTGGCCTACATAATGTAAAGACACCCCTCCCCCATTTACTGTAAATACACTCACCAGACACCTCGTAAGGTACACCTGCATAACCCAATACATTCCAATGTCGTCTTCCTCTAGAGGGGCTTAGAATTAATTGATTAATTGACAACTAATCTATTAGTGTAATCTGCTGTTTTTCCCCGTAGTGCATTTATTGATTTTTTTCTCAATTGATATAAATATAAACCTAAAAATTGTTAAAATGTTATTCGATTAATTGTTCAAATAATTAATTGAACAATCGACCCAAGAAATATTCCACAGTGACAGCTAGGGGTGTTAGAAAAAATCGATTCGGCAATATATCGCGATATTACAGCGCGCAATTCTCGAATCGATTCGATATGCGGCCGAATCGATTTTTAAACATCCATTTTTTATGGGAATATTCAACAAAACGTCTTACTTAGGGTTCACACATTAAGCATGTAAGAATGTTATATTAATGGAACATTAAGCCTTACAATTTGTATTTCAGTGCTGTTCAAATATGAAACCGACTGCAACCTGTGTGTTAAATGCAGTGGCTCAGTTATAAGCCTGAATTTTCAGATCAATCAATCAATTTTCATACAAATCTTACAGTATACATGCACAAGTTTACTGATTAGTATTTTCTAAATTTGAGTAAAAAAAAAAAAAAAATCGCAGTAATCAATTTATAGATTGGTATCGGGATTAATCGGTATTGAATCGAATGGTGACCTATGAATCGTGATACGAATCGAAAGGCCAGCTACTAGGCAATTCCCACCCCAAGTGACAGCGCTAGCTGGTTCGAATATTTAGACCAGCTTACATAGTGACCTCTGTTTAGGACAAGCTGAAAGTCACAACAATGTAGCTACACACTTGGGAAGGACAAAGCCATTCAATGTCTGCGCGCACAGTCCGAGGAAAGAATTTTCACATGTACCAATTACAGTCCACTTGCATTAGGGCCAAGTGGGGCAGTGACCCGCAAGTTCCAGCAGATGGGGAAAACGCTGGCTGTGCGCGGCGCGTAACAGTTCGTTAGTTAGTTGGCAACGTTGCGAATGTTGCTTCCAAAAATGGACGTTTTGACATGTGTTGAAGTTTTAAGCGCGTACTAGCGACACCTACCGTACTTTAGGTGGAGCAGCAATCCTGGGTCATGCAACGTGAGCAGTCGAAGTCGCTTTGACTTTGTGGCGGTCGATGACTCGTACCGTGTATGTTAAAATCCATTGCAAATCTATCTACTATGAATTGCCACATCCCAGCGGGACAAAAGCGTATGTGGGTCACCATCGTTTTTTTGGCCCCAGCACCTGCACATACTGTTTTTTGTTTCGTTTTTTTTTTTTTAATTCCAAACAGTTGTACAACTCTTGACGCTGTTTGGAAATACTGATAAAAAGTGGAGTGTGTGGCAAGGCCGGTGCTGATGTTTGGGAGGCTGTTGTAGCGCCACCGCGTGCCTGTAAAGAAAGAAGCTTTCTTCTTCACGTCGTCTGGGTTGACTTGTTGGTGAGCATGAGGACACGCACAGGCCAATTGTGCCCCCCTCCCCATCCCAAAGGTTGGCTGCCTTTATCTGGCAGGCTTCGGTCAAAGGCACACTTAATCAGTGACTTACTTTTAGTGGATTTACAACGTAGGTCTAAGTGTATAATATGACTCTTTTTTTTTTTTTAACATGCACGGTATCTATCCAGTATCGCCCTGTTGGCATTTAAATGAAACAACTTGTGAAAATGAATGTGAGCAATTACACTCGTGTCAACATCAACTATACAATAAAATAAAAAAATTCATGTTAAACATAGTGTTAAAGGTCTTGGACCAGTTCTTCACCTACCATTGATTTAAATGAAGGTTAAGGTCCACTCATCGATTTAATAGTTCCTGCTATATAAAATTGCATATTTAACTCTTTCACTGCCATTGACGGCTTTAGACGTCAAAAATTAATTTGAACTATTTCTATTAGTTTCACATTTTTCCCACTAGAAAACAAGAGTATGAAAACCTAGATTTTTTTTATTGTACATCTTCTTTCTTTCTTTTCTTTTTTTAAATAATATTTTTTCAAAAAAGAAAAGATGATTAAAAATTAGGTCGTCAGGCGATTAAATTTTTTAATTGTAATTTATCACATGACTTCAATAGTTTGGTCTAAAGGTACAATATTTTTTTCCCCCTAGGTTTTCATACTCTTAACAAAAGTGGGAAAAATGTTAAACTAATAAAAATAGTTCAAATGAATTTTTGACGTCTATAGCCGTGAATGGCAGTGAATGAGTTAATGTTCTATAAACGTGTAACATATGTACTATATGACATCATGTTTTATACACCTGCACTGTACCATGTTACCTTATATTCAACACATATATATTTGCAATGCACCATATTTACATCACAATACAACTCTTATGGACAATATTTACGTATTAGTCTTTACACTTTTAATGTACTAATTTCGCATAACATTCAATATAACTCCATTGTAGCATATTTACATCATATTAATGGTCCATAGCCTCCATACACTGCTAAAGGTACACATTTATTTACACGATAATTTAAGGTGGAAGTCTAGTGTGGCCCCACTAGTAGGGGTGGGAATCTTTGAATGTCTCACGATTTGATTCAATTCCGATTTTTGGGTGTGCGATTCGATTCAGAATCGATTTTCGATTAAGAACAATTTTTGATTCACTATGATTTATTTGATTGACAATGATTTTTGCTTCAATCTATAGATGCGCAAGGAATCGTAATAATTTCCTCCAGTCTGACTCCCTAATGCTAATTAGTGCGCTACTCGCGGCACTTTTATCACTCAAAAGAACGGCTCCACGCTGCAAAAAAACTACTTTTATTGCAATAACTTGATCGTGACTTTTCCCTTCTACTCTCTATTGTGGCTACAACTTAACAGTGTATCAGACCGCGTGGAACCACACTGCCCCTAAGTGGCCAAATCGGGTACAACATGAACAGCGCTCCCAATAAAGGCACACACAAAGAAAGGGAAGACAGTATAAAATAATTTAAATAAAATCGATCTTGGGACATTTAAAATCGATTTAGAATCGTACTAAATGAGAATCGTGATTCTTATGAGAATCGATTTTTTGGGCACACCACTACTCACTAGTGTAACTATGACATTCTGATTAATATTACATTTGTGGAATATGAGTCATGAAGCAAAAATCCAGTTGTTTTTGTCCATCTCAGGGGGGGCGGCCATTTTGCCACTTGCTGTCGACTGAAGATGACATCACCGTTGCTCAGGACTCAGGTAACAACCAATCACAGCTCAGCTTCAGAAGACAGGTGAGCTGTGATTGGTCGTTGTCTGAGCCCTGAACAACTCTGATGTCATCTGCAGTCGACAGCAAATGGCCGCCCCCCTGAGATGGATAAAAACGGCTGGATTTTGCTGCTTAACACATATTCCACAAATGTAATATTAATCAGAATGTCATGTTTAGACGAGTTAGGTCACATATAACATATTATTGTCATTTTGTCAAGAATTTTTTGGGGGGTAGGGTTGACTTCTCCTTTAATGTTCTACACGGGGTTGGGGAATCCTGGTCCAGAAAGTAAAAACCCTAAAACTGTTTGGCTTTATCCACAAACCCTTGTTCTATGTAACCCTAATGTACCATATTCACAACTTAATGTTCTTTACAGCCCCAGTAGATCACATATTTACAATGCATCACATGTATTTATTTTTTATAATGTAACATTTTTATTTATGTGACCCACATCCAAATGGTGCCGAAACGCTGAAGTGTGTCACTCGAAGCATGTCATGTAAACCCAGCCTAGGTCTCAGCAGGCTTTTCTTCTTTTTCTTCTTCTTCTTCTTCTTCTTCTCAAACACACCGGACTCCTTGAACATCAATTTGACCGCAGGTCAAGTCCTGTGCCTGAGAGTAGAAGGGGGGGGGGGGAATCAGGTGACGCTCACATGGCCTCTCCAAGCTCCGCCTCACAGCACACGCTTCCTCTTTTCTTGTTGTAAGGGATGTTACAAAACCTATTTTCCTTTGGATCTTGAAGTCAGATGGAACGTTCTTTCTTTTTATTATAATGAGCATTTTAAAGGGGACATATGTGACCGCCATAGTAAAATGAGCCCCAACTCACTCAGGTGGATGCTGAGTTACCAGGCAGTAATGGTTCATTTAGTAGGTGAAATTTCTACTCTTTTTACCAATTAAAAGGTCGATTTTCATGAAATAAATCAATTGTGAGGTGTTAGGAAATAATTGTCTGAAAATATACGGGTATATATATTTTTTTAAAGGGGAAGTCAGCCTTAAACATTTCTTGACAATAATATGTTATATGTAACGTCGCTAGTCTAAACATGACATTCGGATTAATATTACATTTGTGGAATATGTGTTAAGCAGCAAAATCCGGCCGTTTTTATCCATCTCAGGGGGGCGGCAAATAGTACTGTACTCAGTTACATGAGTTTGTCTGCCCACGACTTGCAGTATGTACTCGATATTGGCCCTGCAAAAGGTTGGACGGCTGGGTGAGCAGTGGTTCTTAATCTGGTTTCGATCGAACCCTGGGTCAGGTGAGTCAGTGTCAGGGATTTGGTGGAGGTCAAGACACACCCCCGACTCGTATTATTCGCGATGACATGCTCTACTAGGCCATCATTAGCTGCAGGTGAATTGAATGGCCTATCTGTGCTGCAGGGAATTTGGTGCGCTCAGTTGTGATGGTACGTCGTGTGATTTCTTTATTTATATATTTATATACTTATTTATTATTTATATATTTATTGTTGCTTATTATTGTTATCCCTTCATACTATGTCAAGCGAAAAAAAAGAAAGTGTTCAAACATACGTGCATTATGAATTCCCGTCAAGCGGAACATATGGTGTTCCACAAGGTTCAGCTCTGGGGCATTTTCTGTTTTTATCTGCTGTCCTGTGTTCCATCTTTAAAAAAAAAAACTGTGGTTGTTTCTATAAATATCGAGTTGCGTTGAGTGATGTTAATCAGCGTGGTAGCAAAACGAAAGGAACACTTCCTTAAGATGCATGAAGATGGAGAATACAAGAACATGCTTTCTGAATTCAAGATGAAGAGAACCAGATTCAATGAAAAAGCTACTCTTCCTGGTCATTTTGCTCACCAGTAAACCCGATACCTATTTCTTCAATTGGAAAAATAAACACTTAAAAAAATCAAAATAAAGAACGGTTCTGTGAATGTACAAAAGGAAACTGGTGGGTTTAATACTTCCAACAAGGTTAAGATCCACTGTAGTCAAATTCTAATGACGTGTTAATGTGGGGAAAAAAGGGGCTTGAAATACCTATTCGAAAACATTGCGTGCTAAATTGAGAGATTTGAGACATGATGTTCTTGTTGAAACATACTTTCCGTTTTCTAAAAGCCAGCATTTTGTTCATTTGTAGCATAATATAATCTCTGTATAGTCTGTGTACATGAGTATATATAGCGAAGCCTGAAAATTGATCTTGGAAGGTGGTCGAATGAGATTTTATTTTTTTCTAAAAATGGATGTTGTACGATTTTGCTGTCCAAAAAGTGTTTTTCTTATAGAATGATTAATTAAATGTTTGATTCATCGCAGTAAAAAATCTATAAACAAATCTATCAAATGTCCACATGCTAACTTTACGCAGGAACCAGACTCTGGGCAGGAAATAAGCCAGAGCCAAAGAGAGTGTTCCTATCGACGCTTTTGGAATCTATCGATCCCCCCTGCGCGTTGCACATTTATATGTTTTAACAGCACAGATATGTGTCTCCCAGTTGATTGATCGCCGGCTATTTTTGGATGCTGCAGAACTGGTTCGTTCCATTGCAGAGCGCTTCGGATGCATCAAAGGCAAAGTATTGGGACGCACAAGTCCACATACAGGAAGTGATCACAATGGATATTAACAGTGAAAGAACAAATCATGTAGTACCGGATTGATTTGATGCATTAGTAGATTCTTTTAGTTGAGTTTATTCATTTATCTGGCAAGGACCATGTACAGAACAGACACAACTCAACAGTAGAGATGCTCTGTATCAGATTATAGCTAACTTTATAGCTAATTTCCATCTGCTGTCCCCGTGGTGAATAAAAAATACAATTAAGACAAGAGTAGAAAAGTTAAGAACTAAGCTTCAGCAAACTATATGCATATGTTACGCACACCTGTAATGTAACCAAGAGCATTTTACAAAATACACTCACATGTCGCTTAGATAAATGTTGATGAGGTAATCATGTTTTCTTGCTGAAGGGTCTGTCTCAGGGAAAGAGAGAGGCTGGTGGTTGGTTGAGAACCAGGAAATAGGAGGAGTGCGCATGAGCGCGGGAATCATTGGTGCCTTGATTAATTAAAAAAAAAGTTGATTTAATTTATTTTACAAAACCCAAAATATGTATAATATATATATATATATATATATATATATATATATATATATATATATATATATATATATATATATATATATATATATATATATATATATATATATATATATATATATATATATATATATATATATATATATATATATATATATATATATATATAATATGAACACTGACAAGCATATCGATGCATGTCCCCCCAAAACTTTATTTATTGAATTTATTTTACAAACCCCAAATACTGGCAAGTATTCAAAGCAACAACAAAAAAAACGGGGTTAAATGGCGAAACAAATCTTGGGAAAAAAGAAAATATTTAGAAAATATATATATCGATTTTTTTTTAATGCACTGTAAAAAATAAATCACAGTACATTTTGTGGTTATTTTGTTCTGTTACAATAGTGTTTTTTTAATTTATGCATAGAAAAATGAATTATGAAAAATTAAATATATTAAGAGTACGTATTTTGTCCATATTTAAAATAGCATTTTTGTCATACATGTGGTTAGATATGTGCTCCCCTCCGAGTAGCGCTGATGAAAGATTGTGGGGAAAAAAAGGCAAATAAATGCCAGGAATGCAGTGTGAAAGGCGCTAATATGGACTGATGATTTTGATTTTGAATTGTACTCTTTTTTTTTTTCAAGCATGCGAGATGTTTCTTCAGCATTCTTTCAAAATTGTGTTTTAATTGTGGTGACGTGTGGTGAATCCAGGACTGACTGACGTGTCTGCAGCAGCGTCACAGGAAGTCGGGCCGTGTTCTGGTTGTCTTGGGCCTGGCTGTGGCTGGTTCTTTTCGTGCTGGTCACGGGACCCCGCCACCAGCCCCCGGGTGTGGGAAGGGGGGGGGGGGGGGGTGGCACTGACACAGTCATCTGGGGCAGTAAAATGCTAAGAATGGCCGCCATTGTCAGCCAGGCCCCGGCCCCTGGAGGGCCCAGCGAAACAGAGCTTTGCAAACAGTCGCTTTGCTCAATAAGGAGCCTCTTCTCTTCATGGAAGAGCCCGAGAGAGCATGTATTTATATATCCCCCCCCCCCCCCCCCTCACAGGTTAAGTCGCTTTAATGTAACTTTTTTTTTTACAATATTTTTTAAGAAGATAAGTTTGCTTGAAGCAGAGGTTGACATTTTAGAGGCCGTTTTTGAATGTCACAATTGATGATTTTAAGGTTATCCCTAAAAAAACGAATCATTGTGTTCATTTAGTGCACCACCAACATGATTTAGTGTGATTTGGAGGCTAGAGTAGCACAAACTGTGAAATAGAAAAGTATCAGAAAAATTGAAAAATATGAGATGAAATCATTTGAATATTGGGAGGAAAAAACACATATTAAATTAAAAAATGCAAACATGTTTAAGACAACAATATTGTAAACAAAAACAAAAAAACTGCATAGACAAAAATACTAAAGTATTGGATGCAAAATACACAAGCATTAGAAAAAAAAATACAAATATAGTAGACAAAAAAAATACACAAATATACTGCAACTAGCGATTCTTTTTGATAAACTTTACTTTTTTGATTAATCCATTATCAAGTCCAAAAACTTTTTTTTATTGTTATCCCTTTATTGAAAAACAGAACATTATTTCAAATTGACAGTTCAAAAAATGTACATGATTTGATTACGATTCAGTTAACGGTTTGGTCTGTACCGTGTCAGAGAATCAGCAAAAATGTTAATCACTGTTTTCCAAAGTAAAAATTGATGTTTATCAAAATAGTTGTTAATTTGATCATCGATTAGTTATTGATTGATTTATTGTTCCACCTCTCGAATTTTTGTAGTAACACACCAAAGCACACAAATATTAAAATACATAACTAGACAAAATGAAGCTACAAAAATTTAAAGAGACAACAGGGTTTTTCCTATGTAGAAAATTTGGAGGCGGCCGCCACCACCAAATTTGCTTGCCGCCTCCGGCCTGAGCGACTGATATGGCTCAACACAGCCGCAGCGCTCCAGCTGTGTTGATTGAGCTCAGCAGCAACGTATTTTAACTTTAACTTTAACATTATGGAGGCGCTTTATCAACAGCAGTGTACAGGAAAGACCTGAAGTAACTACTGAAGAAGAAACTTTTTCTTTTCTTTTTACTTTATTGTACCGAAGAAGAAACAGATCACGGAGCGATCTTTGCACACGCCCACTTCCTGGTTGCGAGGCTCCGGATAAAAACACAGTATATACAATAAACATAATAGTGTTTTTTTAGTGGATGAATTTTGAATGATTGTCGCGGCCGACGGCACAACACCGGGCCATTCACTTAAGTAAGACTTTTCTCATTGAAGCTACGCTTGCCGCAAAAAAAAAAAAAAAACGGTGCCATCACACGGGCCTGTTTGTTAGCCTCATGTTGCTATCTTCAGCTAGCCCGTCCAATAATACACGGGCAACAACTGCGTGCTAAAGATGAGTCGTAGCTGGTCTGAGGAGAACGGGGATGCGGCATCCCAAGTGACGTTCAAGTGGTGAGTGCTATACAGTATTTTTAATCTGGCAAACTATGTCTTCACACGATCAGTGGCACCGTTTGGGGGACGGCAATAAGTAAACAAAACATTGTAAATTGAGCTCGTGCATTGCATCAATGCCAGTACAGTACAGCCACCACTGCACATTATTTTGTCGATACCCACAAATATGTGCAGTGTGTGAAATTTTCTGATAATACTTGCATTTCTGGTCGAAACATCAATTTGACATTTTTAGTATTTAAGATGTAAATTTATATTTATGGTGTATGACGTGTAGACACTTGTACAAAAATGATGAATCAAAAACATTGTCGTATTTATCAGTAATATCATCAAAATGCTTTGAAATGTGAATACTGGTATTTACTTTGCAAGTCAATTTACATGTGCGCCCCTACATTTTCTTCCTGTGCTCCTAAAATTTTAGGTTAGGGGTTACCACGCTCCCTCAGAAATGGCCGGTAATGGTATCGGTCATCGCTGCGAGTACCGATACCTTAAAATAAGACCGAAACCTGGTATCAGTAGTCACCCCTCATAGTCAGGATGGTACCACCTCCAATTTGAGCCCTGGACAAATATTAAAACAACAAAATATATAAAAACATTAGACACAAAATACAATTGCAGTGGACCTCTGCATACTTGTAGTTCGGCACATGCAGATTCACATATTCGCAGATTGTTTTTTGTTTTTGTGTTTGTTTTTCTCTCTCCCCCACCTCACTTGCCCTTGTTTTTCGTGGAAAAGGCATGTGGGATGTTTATCGTGTCACGTTTTTTTCAAGAATTTTTGGGGTTTAAGTTTTTTTTATTACCCACCCCCCGGTGCATTTCAATGGGTGTCAATTATACACCGATTTTTGCTAATCGCAGGCCAGCCCGATTCAAGTAGCACAAACATGGACAAAACATTGGAAATATGAACATTTTAGCCCAAAAAATTTTATTAGAAAAAAAGACAATACTGGATTCTTGAAAAATGTTGATTTATTTTGACTATCACAAACTGTTTGGTCATGGCGCCTTCTCTTAACTCTCAATTAAAAAACACTTAAAAATAAAAGTATCCCCGAGGCAAAAATGTGCATCTATTTCTGTCTCATCCGCAACTCGAAACTGTCAATTGCAGCAAAATGTTTTGATTAGTTGCACTTTAGCGCCTGCTCCGGACATGTGGCGCTTGGTGTCACGTTCTGCAAAAGCCCCGCCTCCTCTGCGCTCCCATTGGCTCACACCCTCCTCACTCAGATAGTAGCCAGAAAGATATTAAGTCGTAAATGTGCCGACGACACACAGCCTAAAAAGTCAATTATATTTGAAAGATAACTAATAATCAAGATTATTTCCAAATGTCCTTTACTGGGATCAGATGACACTGTTGTCAGCTGACTGATGTTGTTTCAAAGGCGCATTATTTGTATGTGTGTGTGTGTGTGTGTGTGTGTTAAGACCAACTCCACAACGTGATCAGTTGGGAAGCTCAGTAAAGATTCACAAACCACTGTCCTTAAGGTTGTTGCAGCTCCCTGTGGGACCCCCATTCCCCTCCACTCATTTGCGCTCTCCTGTCGTGCAAACAGTATCAGTAACAGTGTCGTGCACGCAGTTATATTCGGTGGAAACTGTTTTAAAGAATAGAATAAAAAGTTACCATTAATTTAACGCAATTTTGAGGAAAAGTGCTATATTGGTCTTTCTTTAAAATTACAGTGTGTAATATTTAGCGGTGAAATAATAATTGTTTTGTTTTAAAACCCCACTATTGATTTCAATAATATGCTAACAAAATATGTTCTATCATATCAACATACATTTTTTTAAATGTAATCATAGGTCTATTTAGGCCTGTGCAATTAATCGAAATTCAATTACAATTTCAATTACACTCCGCAGTGAATAAATCAGCATAATCGTAAAAAAAAAAAAGATTATTAATACTAATTTTGAGTTGTTTGAGTTGTTTAAATGTATACATTTGTAACCTTTTTATTTTATTTTAAAATAAACTTACAACATTTTGTTTCATCCAAAAGGAACTTGCACAATTCAATTTTTTTTTTTTTTTTACGTTTACACATTTTTGTGTTTTGTACCAAAAAAATAAATGACCATCCTAATCATGATTTCAATTATTACCAATATAATCAGTAGTTGCTAATTATATTATATAGGTCATGCTGGTCCTTACAGGAGGCTAACGTGTTTTGCCGCCATCTTCCTGATTACCAAAGGACAACTTTGTGAACGTAGTTAGACCTGGTGGTGCTTGTGTCAGACCTGCTTACCTTCTACCGCTGGGGGCCTGCAGGTGGTGGCCGCTGAGTCCCCCAGTTAGCGGCAACTAGTCGTGAACTTTTACACACTGCACCTTTAAAAATGATGTGTCATTTTGTTTGTTTGTTTGAAATTTTATTTATCAAAATAGGTTCAAATTAGGGCTGCGGGCTTACTGCATGGAATTTGTATGTTCTCACTGTCCCTGCGTTGGTTTTCTCCAGGTGCTTCTGTTTTTATCGCAAATTCGAAAAACCTGCATGCCCGAGTCGGTTAAGAGAAGACTCAAAATAGTCCGTTGTTGTGAACGTGAGTGTGGACTCTTGTTTGCCTTTCGATGCCCTGCGCTTGGCTAAAAATGACCATTGTCATTATTCTAATTGTATTAAGCTTGTGAAAGGCCACAAAAAGGCAAGAAAATGAAATGTTTTTTTTTTAATCAGTTCAAATTCCAACTTGTGTGAACACTGAAACGGTTCCACGTGCATCATGTCTCCTTTCACACTTCATGGTTGTATCTGCTTTTAAGTGTCGAAAGCCTAAAGCTGCCCCGCGTAGCACCATGCAACATGTCACAAGATTTAGCCGCTTGTGTGTATCTCACCGGTTGTCAAGGCAACGCAGCCATCCCGACTTGCTTTGTCACTTTTACGTGACTTGTTATTCATCCCGTGCTAGTTTTAGTCCTCATCTTTGTGCACAAGAAAAAAAAAAGTAACTTTTCAGACAAAAATTCATAAATGCTGCACAAGCCTCGCCAAAAATACCTACAACAGAAATGCGAAAATATTAGAAAAAACTTGCTAGAAATTTGAAAAGTAAACATTAGGAAGACCATTGTTTACGTAATATCATAAATGCTTAAGTCATTTTTAACTTACTGTCATAGTATAAATAAAAATGACCATTTTCAAAAAAATGCGTAGACTCTCATTCTACCAGGTTATAGTAATCCACAAAGATTAAATCAAGGCAACTCTACTCTTGCTGTGTTCCCCCCTTCACTATCATGCTATCAGGCTAACGAAATACAAAAGTAGTAGACAGAAAATATATATTAGAAAAGAAACACAATATTATTGGGATGTTTTTGAAAGCTCATGAAAAATATACAAATATTAGAAAATAAATGAAAAAGTAAAAAAAAATATTACAAAAAAAACAACATTACCAACAACTTTACAAACTTATAATGCAAAGTATTAGGCAAAAACACAAAACTGTTAGAGGAAAAATACAACAAATTGTAATGAATATATAGGGATTTTTTTAAATTCTATTAAAAAAATAATAATGTACACAAAAAACAAATATGTCAACAATATTGCTTTTGTCACTTTTCCTTTGACATAAACATGACCTTTTTCATCCCTTGCTTATTATGTCCACCTCATCTTGTACACACGGCAGTAGTGGGGAGGAAAACGTTTAGGTACGAGCCAAAGAGAGAGGGGCTATAAATAGATCTTTATTTTTGGGTTAAAAAGTGCTTCCATTTTAAAGGACAGAGAGGAGGGAGCGAGGCATGTGGTGAATGGCGGCTATTGGCGGTCTGTGTGTGGACTGCACACACGTACACGCTGTACACACGCACACACACGCACGCACACACAACACACACTGCTGTTGACCGGGAGTGTTACGGCACAGACCGCTGGAGAACAGCAGCGGTGGCGCTGCTCGGAGAGATTGTGGAATGGTTGTCCATAGAACCCCCCCACACCCACCCCGCACCCCCCATTTCTGTCGCTCCCCCCCATTTCACCACTGACACCCCCCCCCCCCCCATCCCCTTTAGAGCTTATGTAAACTAGCAGTGGAGCCAGGGCAAGCGGAGGCTATTTTTAGCAGCAGCAGCACTGCAGAGCAGAAACTGGCAGCGGGTCACGTGTGCGCAGTCGAATCAAAGGGAGTATCCCGGCAATGCGCTGTAAACAAAGGGAAGGTCAGTTGCAGAAGGTGAGACACAAAATGCTTCTGATGCGTGTGCGTGTGTGAGTGTGTGTGTGTGTGTGTGTCCCTCAACTGCCCCCGCTGCTCTCCCACCGTACCTGCTCTACTCTTAATTCTATGATAGTAAACACATTGCAAGTGTAAGAATATCATCATACACACGCATACTCTCAGCTGCAAAATGCCAACAATAAAATAAAATAAAAAAGAACGGCCCTCGCTATACCCCATTTTCATGGCGAATACTTGAAATGATCATCAGACGTGATGGTTAAAATTATGACTGGAAAATGACTACTTCAAGCTATGATGTCCAACTCTCTTTTCTTTTAGTATGACTTGAGACTTTTTTGTTTTTATGCATCTTGTTATGATGCACATGATCACCAAACTGGTTTGCCGGGCTGATTGTTTTCTAACGTTCCAGGCTGCACTATTGGGGGAGTTTGGGGGATCTGGGTGTTGAACCAATTAGTCAGCTGTACTATTCCGCATCAACGTTTAAAGCTTAAAGTCGACCAGGGCTGGACCTGCCATGCCCGGTGGGCCGGCGTCTTTTGGGGCAGATGCAGTGCTTTTTAGTTATTATTTTCCTCCATTTTACCCCAAGAGACTTGCCCACAAAGCAAGAAGTAATTCCCCTCCGTACCATCGGCGGCGGTAGTCATTATTCCTTAAGGCAACCTCTTTCGGGATATAGAAACGTAAACAACTCATACCGGTGTTGAGAGCGACGCGGGGTAAACGCGGCGGCCAGCTGGTGAAGCAAAAACAAGCTTCGTCCCCTTCTCGTTCCCGAACGCATGGATGTACTCCGTTGTGGCGTATCCTGTACCTTGTCGACTCCTGGCTGCTACCGATCGTCGGTTCACCCGAAAAGCTTCGGCCGTGCTGCCCTCCGCGTTTTGGACGCGGTGCCGACCTCCAGCTTCTGAAGGAGCTTCCTCGAGACCGCCGGACGGAAGTGCCGTGCAGACTGTCTAATGGGATGTTGTTGTGCTAGCTTTTAGCATCATCCAGCCAACCACACCCACGACAAGGTCCCACTTCCCGCTCAGCCTCCTTTAGTCAACTCAACTTTAACCTCCTGCGGAATGTGGTCCGAGGAGGTCACAACGGGCTATTTATGGAAAGCTTTTATATCTTTTCAGTCTCTGGGGTTGTTTGCATAGACTGCTTGAGCTGAGTGTGCGGGAGGGTCGGGGCTACTAACCTATGTGAACACTTAGGTTTCAGTTATATATTAACGCCCGTCAAGTTGGATTGCGCAGGGAGAGGTGTCCTGGTTTCTCTGTGGCGTAAATCTGATTGTTTTACAACGCGAGAAGCAAATCTATAAGGTTAAAGGTGTCATTGTATATAAAGCTACGCTTTATAAAGATGACGGAAAATGCGATTTCGAACGCGGCTGAAAATGTCATATTATTTGGAAATAAGAGTGATCTAGTTAACATTCAGAATGTAGCGATCCAATGAGGGGCCGCGTGACAATTGGATGAATTTCTGGCAATGACAGATTCATCTGACAAGTTCCACAACAATTGGGTGAATTTCTGCTGCGTGTTGTGAGCATTGTTTTTAGCATTAATGATCCGAGTATACAGCGAGCAACCAGTGTTAATTTCGTTAACGAAAACTAAACACAAATGTTTAACTAAAACTAGACTAGACTAAAACTCTCATTGATCAACAATAACTGGGACTAAACCAGTATGCATTTTTGTCGACTAATGAAGACGAGGCAAAAATGTACTCCACTTAATAAAAACTGGACTAAAATCTATGGACATTTTAGTTCATGAACAAAGACAAGATGAAAATGATATCCTGTCTCTGCTAATTTGTCACTGTGACATTGTCACGTGCGTGACACATCCACTTTCAAATCTGCAACTAATAAGTGCAACATGCACAAACAAATGGGACAGCTAGATAGATAGATAGATAGATAGATAGAAACTAGCTAGCTAGATAGATAGATATAAGCTAGCTAGATAGATAGATAGAAGCTAGCTAGCTAGCTAGATAGATAAATAGAAGCTAGCTAGCTAGCTAGATAGATAGATAGATAGATAGATAGATAGAAAGATAGCTAGCAAGCAGGTGGGGTCACAGTCCTGTTACTACGTCTCTTCTAGCTTTACGATCCACAAGGTGACGACAAACTAATATTACATGCGGTATATCCGGTCGCAACACTTTTTTTTTTAATACCTGTATATTTTTAGTACATTTTCTTGGAAACTTCTGGTGGCCAGTTTTACATGGGTGGCCCGCTCAAGTATTAATAACATAGTGTGGGGAAACACCGATAACGAGACATTCATCTAACAGCTATAATGTTCCAACAATAATGTTAATCCGGCCACTAACTAATGCTGGCTATCTTACTAGCTCGTAGCATGGAGCCATAGTAGCCACTTGTTGATGTACTGTACTTGTGTGTGTGAAGTTGTTTTTCATCAAAAAAGGTGAGAGAATATTTTATGTGAAATAGTTTTAGATCTGAAATGTACAACATAATCTGCTGACAAAAAAATTATAAAAAAATACAGGGGTAAAATGATTGCCCAGACTAAAACTAGACAAATAAAATTATGTTCTAAAATAAAGACTACAATGTTACATTTAAATAAAAACGGGGTGAGGTTGACTAACTATGATCAAACTAACAAGCGTGATTTGGAACTGGACTAAAAGTGAGGCTAAATTTAAAAATGCCTCATAAAATTAACACTACAGGCAGCTGAAACGTCATCTTCTCGACCAGGTTTGACGAGTGACAGTTTGAAACGCACACTCCTGACACCTACAGGAGTTCGTGGAACAACATCACTATTATGGCCTGTCTAGTTGACTCTACTGCGCGCGCATGCTAATTGTTTGCTCTGATTCCGCGTCCCGTTAAACTGCGGTCCATCCAGTTAAGTTGTTGCGGTGTCACTTGCATTATTCCACCGACGTTATCCTGTTAATCACTCGCACATCAAATCACCCCCTCGTCTCGTCCACCTGATCTGCTGGGATTAGCAGGAAGCTACTTTTAATCATTTTCATCTCATCATAATGAAATGAAGTATTTGGACAACAGCAAGCGTTTCTGAGCTAATCCCCTATTTGTATGGCGTATATATATTTTTTCATCGCCACAGCTACTTGTGACAGCGCGCATTACTGCGGGTCGGCCTGTCTCACGGGACCCATGCTAACTGCTCCTTGACAGGCAACATCCTTATCAATTATCCCCCTCGCTTCAGCTCAGAATTCGCGCAACCCCTCAGATTCATCGCGAGTGACGCGCCGTCCGTCGGCACGGGGGGGCGCTGCGACGTACGTGCCGATCTGCGTCCACCTTTAACTAAGAGAAACTCAACTTTGACATCATTTGAAACCTTGTCATATTTTTGTTTGCTGCACAAATAATGTCCACAGGTCGTCATGACCCAATGCATGATTCAGCGTCATTATTGTGAATATTGTCAAATCACAGACCTAAAATCACTGTTCTAGAATATTTTATTTCAAAACAAATGAACAAGAAAAAGTGTATGAATTAGAATTCAACTCTATTTATTAACCCAAAAAAAAAAGAACACGAAATATACTGATTTTTGCATATAAAAAGGATGGATGAATTTATGAATTCGGCCCCATTGACCCCTCAAACATTTTTTTCCAAACTAACAGGAGGCTTGATCGTCGACATACATTACCTAGCTGTCTTTATTGCCGATTTAACATGATCGGTCTTGCTCAGTTCCGACGTGCGAAGGGCAGGATGCAATCGAAGCGGCCTGGCGAGATAGAGGGAGATGAGTTGTATGGACTGACTGGGGGTTGCCATGGGAACTCAACTGCTGAAAGCAGGCAGGGTCAGTTGTGCTGCTATTGCTGCTGCTGCTGTGGCTACGCCCCCTGCAGGCCGCCAGGTGCAATAGCGCCCACTCCGGCGAATCCTCGCGCTTAAAAGGAATCATAACAGGAAAGGGAAACATTGGATGTGTATAGCGTGCACACACGGGACTCAAAATGATTACGTTAATTTTTGCCTTTTCAGAAATTTAACCGACGGGTTTGTTGTGTCACAATCAGATGAATTTTTCGTGTGTCAAAGATTCAACAAGTCGTTACACAACAGTCGGATGAATTATTCACCGACTGGTCGCTGGGAAATCAGATTATATTCTGCTATCTCAAAATTTGAACTGACTGGATGAATTTCTAGCATCTGCGAGTTTCAACAAGTGTTTGCACGACAATCAGATGAATTCCTGGTGATTTACAAATGTATTGACTGGCCGCACGACAATCAGATACATTTCTGCTCTGCAAGAAATTGAGTGTATGAGTCAGACATTAATCAAGCAGCCACACAACGGTCTAATGAATTTGAGCTGTGTCAAAAATTCGACAGGTCACGTGACGGTTGTGTGAACTCACAAACTCAACAACTGGTCACTCACCAATCATTCATTTCTGCTTTGCCAGAAATTAGTGACGGACCGATATGGTTTTTTTTCAAAGTCGATATGATACCGATTATTAGTAGTCAAGGAAACCGATAACCGACATTTCAAGCCGATACTGTATTCATTTGCGGTAAACGAGAAAATATTAGCGTTAAAAGAAAAACTTTTTCTTTTAGTTTTAAACATTTTTAATTTTAAACAATTGACACCTTTGTTTGAAAATGATAACAAAAATTGCAGGGAGTTTCCAGTGTGATCAGCATGTGTTAATCTAAATAAAAAATTAAGCAAGTAAATAATTCCCTTAAGTTTTCTACTGTAAATTAAGTTTTCCAAAATTTCAACATAATTTCTTAATTTATTTGATTTATTCTTAAAAATAAAAAGGGAAAAGAGTTCCCAGTGTAGCATCATTTTTATAAAGTGGAAATTTAAATAAATCCATATTAAAGTTCCCTGTATCTCACTGAGCAAAAAATGCATGTGAATGTAGCTTAATCTTTTGTTTTCGTCAGGGTTCATAAAAGGGTTCAAAAGATCTTTGCAGAAAGTGAAAAATTGTCTGAATATGCATTCAAAATGCCAAATATCGGCACCGATAATCGGCCCTGCCAGAAACTCAACTTACAGATTCCGTAACAGTCAATTCAAGAGCTGGTTGTATAATGTGTCCGAAATTTAACCGATGGGTCACGTGGCAACTGGATTAAAATTTGGCATGATTTTTGCGAGTTTTTCCGTCATCAACCGTCGAAACTTGTGTTAGTTTCAGATTGGTGTTAGCGTTGGGTTAGCATTAGCATTCCGAGTCAATAGGCGGTGGTTGTACTAGCTGCGGTGTTAGTCACTGCATGTTATTGACTTTTGAGTTGACTGGTCACTAATCGCGGCCTTCATTTTAAAACTTTCGCTTGATAGTTCCAGCCACACTATTTTTACACACTTTTCTATTTCGGCTCGAAAGGGGGGCCACATTTGGATTTTTTTTTCTTTTTTAGTTTTATTCTACACAAGTCTGTTTGCCTCTATTTTAAGAGAGCCTGCGACCACGCCGCCAGCGTGTATTAGCTGTCAGCATGGCCACGAGGAAGGCCGAAACATGGCGGCCTTGACATAGAACAGCCACTTTGTGTTTACACCAGATTTGGTTTGACTTTCTGGAGTGTCTCCGTTCTGCTGCTCCTATATTTAGGACGGCTCCACAGAGTTGCTGATGGATTGGTCTCCTTTGGCGATCCATCTCGTCCGTACGGCGTTTTTGTTCCTGTTTGGATGGACGGCCTGAGAGCTTTCCGCCGGCTGACCGACAAGACGCTGTCATGACTGTAGAAGGGATGACTTTCGCATAGTTTACAATAGTTTATATCTAATTGGAGCATAATTTATATCATATTTGATGCGCTAGTTTATTTGATACACCTCTTATATAAGATATTGACTTCACATTTCATGGTTGCTATCGTTTCAATTTACGGCAGATGTTTTGTTTTGTTTTGGTCACTGTGAGTGTTTCTTTTTTTGGGGGGGGGGGGTGTACATATGTCATCATACTACGCATACATTGGTTTATTTTATTTGTGCATTTACTTCAGAAAGTACCGTGCTCGTGGTGTCGCAATTTGTATTTTTCTATGACTAACTATTTTGATTTCCTTTATTATGCTGGGCAGATTTTCACTATTAAAAGCTGGGACGCTACAATTGAGCTGAAAATTAAATACAAAATAACTTGTCATAAAATGCAATCGCTAGTCGATCTCCGTGAATGAGCCGAATCGGTTGACAGTTCAACAATGCTAAAAAAAAAAAAAGTGTACTCATTATCCTACCTTTTTTTTTTTTGGGCTCAGTTCCGGCAGCTATTGGAAACTGGTTTGTGTAATTTACCCACATCAGAAACATGCTGCCGCAGTAACTGACTGCAGCAATAGGACTACATTTCCCATGACTCTTAGACACAGAAGCAGGAAGTAGTTCCAAAAATATATTTTCGACCGATTCGATGCGGATGCGTATGAGAACGTGAATTTAGAAGTCAAAATGGGAAGGAATTGAACAGTTAAATTCCCTTTTATCATATCAATCGCTATGACAACTGATTGATTGACATACGCTTGGCACTTGGGACTGTCCCGGTCTAAACAGACGTCTGTTCAGCTTTGTCTAGAGCAAGGAAAAATCATAATTGTGTTACTCTTTAAATGCGAGACTTTGACATTTAGGAGGTCCAAAGTGCGCATCAATTAGGAGCCCCCCCCCCCCCCCCCCCCCAAAAACAACAACAACTGAACTGTGTTGCTTAATTGAAGCAGCTACCAACTAATAAAGATAAAGCTTGAAGTGGTTGGATGTGGGTGAGAGGAAAGGGAGAAATGACATATTGAGCTACACACCAGTTAGCGTTATTGTTTTGGCTTGACCCGTCCTGACTCAAATACGAAAATTTCTGATTGAGCGTCTGTTTTTAACTCATTCACCCCCAGCCATTTTCACTGAAGCAACCCCCTTCACTCCCGACGACAGTTTTACTAGATTTTGACTGATTTTGCAAGGTCCACATAACATTCTGTTCTATTCCTATAAAAACATGGAACCTACCAAAAGAAAGATTAGTCTCTTCTTTCATCAGGGAAAGAAAGTATATTTGTGTCTGTTTCCGTTTTGCATCGATTAGCCTTAGAATATAGCTAAGTTTCATTATTCACATTCCTGTTGAAAACACTGGGGAAAAGAGCTTGTTGCAACATGGCCCTGGCTGATCTCTTATATTCTGCTGCCACCTGCTGGTCGTTTTTTTTGTAATAACTACCATTGTTTTACGCCACCTCGTCATGTCAGAAGCTGTATCAAAGCCTGCTCTAGCATAAAAAAACACACACACACACACACACACACACACACACACACACACACACACACACACACACACACAACAACGTATAATTACGTTTTGGGGAGTGTGGTGCAACATATTAATAAACGCATTTATACATTTTGGGGTTTGAATGAGTTAATGGCCAATTTGCTTCTAGTTGGAGTCACCACTGATTTGTGTACAGCCCTAATGTTGACAATGCCCCCCCTCCCCCCCAGAATGAATCCACATTACAACACACGAATGGATGAATTTGCTAATGCTGACCGGCTATATACAGCAGGTCCGCCGTGTCCGTGTGACGGTGCTGCTGGCGCGTGCGGCCCTCGCCAGCGGGTCGGAGGCTAAAAGTGAAAAAGTCCATTACGCTGCCGGCCCGGCCAGTTCAAAATATGGAAACTATTGATCAGGCCTCCGCACCGCGCTGCTAATTAAAGATGCTGTACTATTTGTGAAAAGTCAAGCCAATTATCAAATGAACACATGAGTGTTACGGTGGTGAGATTTGTTTCGAGTGGTGCTCACTTACAGTATTTGTTGAGTACAAGCGCTCCGTTTCACCGTGATCCTAGACTCAAGACCCCGAGGCTCCCCCGCCTTTGGGGGGGGGCTGGATGGCTGGCAACATGTGACCTCGACCACATGGGGCCCATGTCCCGAGGCGCTTTGCCGTCTCTCACGCTCTACAGGAAGAAGAAAAAAAACCACCTAGACAGTCAACTATATCATCTATAAACATAGACGAGCAAATATGAAACGATTTAATGCAGATTAAAGTTGAAATTGAACGACTAGCTGTGCAAAGGAACCTTGTACGATGGGCAGCGGAAGTGGCGGAGTTCTACATCCACACACTTTGAAAACTTGATCAGATTCAACACTCGCCAATAATCACGCTTCTTTCAACAACAACAACAAAAATGTGCCCCCAACCCTTGACCAGCATTGTTTTCTTCCGCTTGCCATTTGTCTCCGCCATACTGACTACACTGATGCCACATGGCAGTCAGAAAGAATTCAGTAATTATAACATTGCTCAATTGTGCAGGGAAAATGCTGACTAAAATACTCCTATGCTGCTGCCGTTATACGACAACCACAATAATACAGGAACATGCAACGTGGAACCTTCCCGAGCGGAACGCCCCGATCAAAGAATTCCAACCGTGATCACGCGTGATTTAGACAAATCTCACGAGACTTCAGCTCAGTAAGGATGAACTCCATAAATGCAAGTTTTAGCTTAACTGCAATTCACGCAGAGAAAGTGGTCTGGCTGCTCAAAAAAAATTACATAAGATCATTCATGGATTATCTTGACAAACCATGTAGCACAGATTTGTGATTAATATTTGAGAGAAATAGGCCTTTTGTGTGAGTTCAGCAAAAGAAAATTGGGAGCAAAACCAACAATGTTGGATTTATATTTTTGTTTTGTGTCCATTTAATAGGAAAAATACATATGAAAAAGAATCATTCCAAAAAAAAAATGACAACGGTGACTAAAACAAATAATAGATAATTAACTGTAGGGATGTCCCGAGCACGTCATTTTCAGCAAATTCGTAATATATATTCACATAAAGGAGAAAAAGTACAGGCCCCAGAATTGATCCCTGGGGCACCCCGCAAGTAACTTAACTGTGTTTTGATTGTATATATTTGAATTCAACATATTGTTTTATATGTTTTAAGTAACGAGTGACCCATTGATGTGCAACACCATATTTAAACAATTTTTGCAATAATATTTCATAATCTAAAGTATAAAATGCTTTTTGTCAATCTACAAAGACACTACTAAAATGTGTTTTTTTTTTATCCATTGTTGTGGAAATGTCTTCAGTTAACTCCATTAATGCCATGTTAGTTGATTAATTAGAGCGAAGCCCGTATTGGCTATTACTTAAAATGTTGTTCTTATCTATGAATTCATTTAATCTTGTCACATACCATTTTTCCAATATTTTAAAAAGCTGTGGGAGTAGAGATATGGGTCTATAATTAAAAAAAATAATAATCATGTAACGCTTGTGCTGGCATGTATACCTAATGAAGTGTCTGGTCTGCTCTATTCATAGTCAATCCAACATTATAATGAGAGTTGAATATTCATGACTGTAATTGTATTGCCTGAGTCTTGTCAGTCAATTGGTGGTCACAAAGCCGGCCTGGGCCCCGCGTTGTGTCCTAATCTTGGCTGTTGATGCTAGCCTCCGATGCTATCATCCCCACACACTGTCTGCCTTATGTAATCTCTCCAGCTAGAGGGGAGGGAGGGAGACCAAAAATAGACCAGACTGAGCAGCCCTGCCCCCTTGTGGACACAACCCGCCATTGCACCTCTCCCCTCTGTCAGACAAAGTGGCTCGTTTGTGTTTAACAATCGACTGAAAAGATGCCAACAAAGTTGACCATTTGGCTTGTCGGTGTTTCAGACTGTCTTTGATGTTTACAAGACTTTTACATTGGACACAATTATTTTCGGTGTGTCAGCAGAGTCGATGAAATTACAAATTGTGGTAGATGTTAAAAAACAACATGTACGTTGAATTATAAATGGTCTGACTTTTACATAATTGTGTACAAAAATCTCGAAGGCATAATTGTCACTAACGTTTGCGGCTTAATTTTCACAAAAATATCTACAGTATGTTATGCTCAATTCTAAATTGTCATTGATTAGTCTCCATTTTATTGTGTGAGATGTCAACAGACGCATATTTAGCCCATTTTTGGGGGGTGCTTAGCAAAGTGAACAATAGCACCACCAACATTTTAGAGTGTGTATACATAGATATAATTTTACTGTGTGTTCTCTTTAGCAAGCTAGAAAATTATACATATAATATATCTAAATCATAGAGTTTAAACGTAATATTCAAACAACAAAAATATAGTCTCCCCCTCCATTGATTAGAAAATGGTTTGATCCACCTCAGCCTAAAGCTCAGTTCCCGCCTCCTGTTGCGTACAAGCTGAGCGTGCATGGTCGCCCTCAGGTACATCCCTGTGACTGTCTAGTCGAGTGAAATGGTAAGGTCCTTACTTTCACCAAGATATGTAAAAGGTTTATTACTCTACCACTCAATACCAACACATTATTTTCATTACTAGTCTGCTATTTTTTTTTTTTTTTGCTGTTCAGTCATGCTTCTTTGTAGGTAGTTAGCTGTAGACCAAGGGCCCATTTTGTTCATTCTCACTGTAAATTGCGGGAAGCTGGTTTACTCCAGAAACATGCATACTGTCAATGCGTACCCTTCCCAAGAAATTAGCGTTAGTTAGGGTTTGGATATGTTTATATTTTACGACAAACTATAACGATATCCCCCCCACCAACACGCAAGTTTGTTTTACTATCTTTGTGGGGCCATCTCATTGATATAATGCATTTCCTAGCCCCTTCCCCCAACCCCAACCGACAAAAATGATTGCCTACCCCTATTCCTTACCCTAACCTCAACCATAACCCAATTCAAACCTAAACTCTAAAACCAAGTCTTGACCCTCAAAAAGAGGTCTAAACTTGTGGGGCCCAGCAAAATGGCCGGGTGGGCCCCACAACTCAGTGAAATCCCGAAATGTTGGCCCCACTATGTAACAAAAACAAGACCATACACACACACGCCTTTGGATGCCAATAAAAACAAATGTGTTGCTTTGAAGACGTAATTGTCACAAAAACATTTGTTACGTTCAAATCTAGATTGTCATTGATTAGTCTCCACCTTATTGCGTTAGATCATGACGTCAATAAAAACGAATGTGTTGCGTTAAAGACGTAATTGCCGCTGACATTTGCTGCTTAACTTTCACAAAAGCATGTACATTATGTTATGTTCAAATCTAAATTGTCATTGATTAGTCGCCATGTTATTGTGTTAGACGTCAATAAAAAAAACAAATGTGTTGCTTTGAAGACGTAATTGTCGCTGACGTTTGCTGCTTAACTTTCACAAAAGCATGTACATTATGTTATGTTCAAATCTAAATTGTCATTGATTAGTCTGCATGTTATTGCGTTAGATCGTGACGTCAATAAAAGCGAAGGTGTCGCTTTAAAGACGTTATTGTCAATGACGTTTGCTGCTTAATTTTCACACAAAAAAAACGTTCAAATCTAAAGTATCTTTGATGCTGATGAGAACATGTTCGCTCGGCTCGTAGAAGATGTTTACAAAAATGTTAGAGAAGTGTAAATGTTAACAAAAACCAGCATGTAAAACTGAGGACTAAGTTGTCATTGATGTTTACAGCAACTTGTACTTTAGGTTTGTTGAAGAGCTCGATTTTGTTTTTGGTTTAAAAAAAGAAAAAAAAAAGATGTTTACAAGCTAACTGATGTTTACAAAGTCAACTGCCTATTTGACTTGTTTCACGTTGAATTATTTTATGCTCATGCTCGTTGAAGACTCTCAAATTGGCATTGATGTACAGATATGATAACGTTGAACTTTTCCTTGATGTTAAATAAAACATGTACATTCCGGTATTTTCATATTCATGAAAAATGTGTGTGTTTGTGCAGTTTCCTCGACAGAATCGACTCGGTAAGACAGAGCGACTACACACCAACAGACCAGGTCAGTCCTCAAATGTGTTTTGTTTTTTTAGCCATCGCTTGCATAGTTTTTCAACGCCATCTTTGTTTATCGTGTGTTTTTCAGGACCTGCTACGATGCCGAGTGTTAACTTCAGGGATTTTCGAGACGAGGTTCCAAGTAGACAAAGTCAACTTTCAGTAAGTCTGAGTAACTAAAAAGAACAGAGTATTAATGATACTCCGTCATCGATGCAATAAAACAATTGCACATGTATGTTGTAAATGTACTCAGAAATAAAATACGGCATCCCAAAAACATGACTTAAAGCTGACAATATTTACAGTTGATGTAAAATGTATATATTTTTAAATATTATTTCAAAATAATAAGAGTAAAGACTTTTTTCCAATTTTTTTTTAAATATTAGATTAAAAAGATGAACAAATACAGTAAGTCCTTGAATGTTTATTTCTAAAAAATAAAAAAAAAGGTTTTATTGAAAATAATTCAATATCAAATGCCAAAAGATGACTGAAAAATGTTGATTGATCAAAGCATATTTTTGTATTTCTAAATGTTGTATTGATGATTACAATATCACGACAACATAAACTATTTTTGAGTCGTTACATTTAGATTTCAAAGTTTTTTGTATGGAAAATATTGCAATACACAATGCCAAAAGAACTACTGAAAAATGATGGAACATGAAAATATTTTTATTTTTCTTAACATTGTATTATTGATGATAATATTGAAATACAATATAATCACAAACAATAAGTAACGTACTTTTTAAATTATCCTAAAAATAATACTGTAAGTGAAAATAAATCTAATGTTACTAACAAATTATATTTGGTCAATTTTAGTTTTATTAATTCATGTTTGTATTCAGTTATATTAATCAAAATTACATTATGATGTTCAAAGGCTAAAAGTGACTTTTGAATCTATTAATATTGAATTGAAAAAATAAACACATTCTCATTCAATTTGGATTTTTAAATAATAAATATTTAAACTAGAATTAAAAACACATGAACATAAATCTACATAATGCAAGATATAAATATTCATTTGGAATTACTAAATGAAATAAATAAGAGTGAAAGGAAAATAATGAATGTGCACTTTGTTGCATGTGTGTTGTGACTTAAGTGAGCGCAAGATGGCGGCAGTGAGTTCCTCACACTGTTTTGTCTCCTCTGCTCACAGCATGTTCGATGTTGGCGGCCAGCGGGACGAAAGGAGAAAATGGATCCAGTGCTTTAACGGTCAGACGCTCAAACACTGATACTTTTTTGGTGTGGTACAATTTTTTGCACCCTGTCCTGGCTCACGTGTTGCTCTACGCGCTCTCCTGCCTCAGACGTCACGGCCATCATCTTCGTGGTGGCGAGCAGCAGCTACAACATGGTAATAAGGGAAGACAACAACACCAACCGGCTACGGGAAGCCCTGGACCTCTTCCGCAGTATTTGGAACAACAGGCCAGTCTTGTTTCGAACCCGCTTTCCGACCCCATCCCAAAGCAATCAAATCACACGTGGCGTGGGCTTGCTTTTGCAGGTGGTTACGCACCATCTCGGTCATCTTGTTCCTCAACAAGCAGGACATGCTTGCCGAGAAGGTATTAGCTGGAAAATCCAAAATCGAAGACTACTTCCCTGAATACGCGCGCTACACCATACCAAATGAAGGTGGGCTTCACACACACACACACACACATTATTATGGGAAGCATTCCACGTGTGTGTTAATAGTCAACTTGCCTTTGCTCTAGCAACTCCGGAACCCGGCGAGGACCCGAGAGTGACGAGAGCGAAGTTCTTCATCCGAGATGAGTTTCTCGTAAGTAGCAAAAAAGACCACAAGAAAACAGCAAATATCGTATAGAGTGAGGAGGACTAAGCCCTGCCACGAAAAGCGCACATCGGCAAATTCAATGGCTTTGTAATGGGTTGTACAGCCCACAACATGGCGGCAAATAGGGGCGGGAATCTTTGAATGTCTCACGATTCGATTCAGATTTTTGGGTCTGCGATTTGATTCAGAATCGATTAAGAACGATTTTTGATTCAAAATGATTTGATTGACAATGAATTTTGCTTCAATCGATAGATGTGCAAGGAATCGTAATGATCTACTCCAGTCTGACTCGCTAATGCTAATTAGTGCGCTACTCGCGGCACTTTTATCATTCAAAAGAACGACTGTCGAATATTTTTAGAATTAGTCTTGATTAGTCAATCGATTAATCAACTAATTAGAATTAGATTTATTTTAATTTTGGCATTTAAGTGTATTACAAAAGCATTTTTTTTTTCGTTATTACTGTTTATTAACCAGTGATTTGTGTTTAAAAAAAAAAGTTTGATGTTGTACTATGTTACCGGTTTGCTCATTGTTTAAAAAAGTAAAAACAGATGTTTGCAAATGTCTTATTTTGATTCAACACAGAGGATAATCAATCTTTCATAAAGGGCTATAGAAATCAGTGAATAATTACTGTTGATCAGAGGTGACAAATCCAGAAAATCAGAAAGTGAAAATCCTGCCACAGTTTGGCTTTAGCCATTGATGCTAGCTAACTAGCTCCCTAGCAGGAAAACGAGCACCATAGGAGCTAGCTAGCAAATCACAAGTTTGGACAATTTTAAATAAATTTTAAAAAAGCTCCAAACAATGACTCAATTATTTAAATAGTTGTTAATGAATTTAATAATCGATTACTTGTCAATTAATCGATGAATTTTGACAGCTCTACATGACTCCCAGCTCCCTGAGCGGTTGCCACAGTCTTCTTCATATACAATATTCTGCCCCCTGCTGGCCAGATACCGCGCACACGCGCGTGCGGTAACTGCGCCGAGCGCAACGAAGTGACGCGTGTCTCTCTTGTTTGCCGGTGGCGTGCGCAGCGGATCAGCACGGCGAGCGGCGACGGCCGCCACTACTGCTACCCGCACTTCACCTGCGCCGTGGACACGGAGAACATCCGGCGGGTGTTCAACGACTGCCGGGACATCATCCAGCGAATGCACCTGCGGCAGTACGAACTCTTGTGATGAGACCTCCCGCCTCCTCCCGAGGACCATCAAGTACTACTGAAGTGTGTCAAATCCTCCTTTTTCTTTTTGACTTTTTGGAGAAGAATTCAATTGATTCCTTTGATGATTTTTCCGTCTTTTTTAATTTTATTTTGTCATTCCACTAAGCTTCAGGCTACCTCCTTTTCTTTGCCCTCCTGTCTCTTTTTCGGATACATGAAGACACCTACAGGACCTCGGTGTAGAGTGTGAGCGCGCGCGCGTGTTTGTTAGCCCCTCCTCCAAGCGAATGAAGACATAAATGCACTTTGCATTAGGTTCCTTTTTTTTTTTTTTTTTTTTTTTTCCTCGATGATGATGATTTGGATTATTCTCCCCCAAGAGGAACACACAATGTAGCATCATGCGATATTTATTAACCCCGTCACCACTTTTTTTTTTTTTTACGTTTAAAACAAAAAAAAAACGCTTTGCGGACCGAGAGAAAAGAGAGACGGGGTGCACGATGACGAAAAAGTACGGCAAGCCGGAAGGATTTCCCAAAAGGAGCTGCTGTGTGCACTTTAGCCCCGCCGCCTCCACAGACTCGGACCTCCAACACGCCACACACACACACACACACACACACACACACACACACACACACACACACACACACACACACACACACACACACACACACACACACACACTCACCATCCTTTTACCTGCGGGGAGGGGAGATTAAAATGTATTCCTTTTCTTTTCTTTTTTTCTTGTACACTGTGCAAGGTGGAATTCTCCTGTACAGACTGTAAAGTGTAATATTATTTTGTACAAGTTGAATTGAAAAGAAAAACAAATCTACTTGTAGATCTTTGTGCCTTGATTATGGCTGTACCTGTAAAAAAAAAAAAAAACAAGAGAAAAAAAAATGACAAAAAACAAAAACGAGCTCAGATGTAAGTAATGTTTTTTTGACCGCGCTGTACAGCTTGATGTCAAAAACACTTTTGGTTTGTTTTCTTTTTTGTCAGCAGCAAAACGAGGAGACTGCGCGAAAGGGGGTGGTCGGGGCGGGGGAGGGGGGCGGGGGTCACTTTCTCTGTAGAGTTTAGTTTTTTTCTGGTTTATAAAAAATATAAATAAACTGCTGTTTATTTAAAAAAAAAAAAAAACACATTCTAGGGAAAGAATCCTAAAAATATACATTATGCAAATTAACCACTTACCTGCAGTTGAGGACCACATGTTGCAGCACCATTGCCTTTTTTTTTCTTTTTTTTTGAGGGATTTTTATTATCTCCTCCTGTTTAATTGTACTATTGTTATTGTTATTATTATTATTAATTTCACAGCTTTAAAACACACATTGGAAATCCATTGAAAGTGTCCAAATTGCAACCTGGTGTTGTTTTCATAGGAACCAACATTATAATTTTTTTTTCTAGATTTTTTTTTTTTTTAAGTGCGTGCGAGATCTTGTGTACATAGACTCACACATGCATTGTGTGTGCGCGTGCGTGTATGAATGTGCAGACAAAGAATTTTATAATTGTATGTACATGTAAATTTATAGGTCTATATAAATATATATGTACAATTATACATGTTTAATTATGTGTGTGCCTAGGTGTACATACCTATGTATGTATACGCTAAATATGTATACATACACACATAGGAAAGCATGTCTAGAATGAAGATGAATAAATGAGCGTGTGCAATATTGGTCATGTTTGGGTGGGGGGTTATTTGGGGGGGGGGGGTCCTATGGGAGCCATACGCGATATAGGCACAGGCACTATGAATGTGTGAGCAGCACCCAACAGAATGAGCTTTTCTCCTTGTACAAAAAAAAAAGAACCAACAAGTCAGCATCAGCCTTTTCCTCTGCTAAATTACACACACACAGTCGACTTGGACGAAACCTCGCTCAAGCCCGGGGAGGACGATGAAATGACATTTTTATTTTTATTTAAATAAAGAGGCACATTAGAGGAGTTCTTTTTTTTTTTTTTTTTTTTTTTTCTGCTTTCTTTACAACACATGTCCAGAATCCACACATCACCGTTTGGTCCTTAAACATGCGAGCCAATGTAGGTGGAGATGTAACAGACAGTTAAAGTATTTTTTATTTTTTTTTGCTCATCATTGATAAAAGGCTACATTATTTTTTTAGGTTTACAAAAATGTGAAGATGCAAGATTGTCTTTGACCTTGGCAGAATAAGTTCCTTGAAAATGTTTTAAGAGCAGTTAGTTTTTTCCCCCCTTGAAGACATGAAAATTCTAGTTTGAAGACACAAAATGTTCTCTGTTTACAAAACACGTTTGATTCTTTGATAATTACAAAAAACTTCATGTTGCTTGAAGATGCAAACAAATTTTAACTTTGGGATACAAACGATGTTTACAAATGTTAACATTCTGTTATGCTCAAAATTTTGATTCATTTTTGAAGAAGAAAAATGTTAGTTGAAGAAACTTTGTTTTGATGTGTACAAATACATTGATCCTCAAAGACACTACATTGTTTACATAGAAAACACTATTGTCTTTGATGTTTCACCCCAAAAAAGTGCATTAGAATCCTTGAAGGCACAAAATTGTTGACGTATAAACAAAAGAATTACGGCAGGTTCATCGAGACTGCTTCGATGCTAAATTGTATTTAATATTTACCAAAAGCACGTACGTTAGCTTCCTTGAACGCTAAATAGTCGCATTGGTTATTGTTTGTTGAGGACACAATTTATCTGATGTTTACCTTGACGGCGCAAAATTATCTTAAATATGCATACGTATACAGGTATTAGGTTCCTTGAAGGCTCAAAATTGTCTGACAACAAAAATACGTACATTAGATTCATGTGCATCCCTTAATTATATTGGATCTTACAAAAACAAGCCAGAGTTGATGAGATTTACAAAAGTGCATGGACTGATTCCTTCTTGTTTTTCAAAGCACTGCTTTGGGTCATTGAAAATTACGTTTGCTTTTATGTTTGTGTGCATGTACGCCATATAACTCCACGGGGCGTTAAAGATGATCCTTTATTAATGCACAGTCGATTGGGAATGTCAACAACTTGGCAAAAACCCTCACAAATATTTGGCACAGAAGATGAGTGACAATAAACACCCTCAACAAACCAACAAAATAAAATGTGAGATGAGGGGTGAGTTTTCAGTTCACAGTGAATTACATAGATCATCAACACACACTTAAAATTGACAATAACAGTAATAAATGTGAGTTTCTGGATGCCAAAAAACAAGGCAAAGTGCTGAAAAGTCAGTGATGGCTCTTTTTGTTTTCTTGGGTACTCCCAGTTGATACAATTACCTGCTTACGACAAATCACCGCCTTTTGGCAAGATCGCGGAATATAAAACAAACCCACATCTTTTTTGTCACAAGCGATAATCACCACGTCATAAGTATCACAAGTTTAAGTCGTTTAAAGGACTTAAAATATTTAAACAATTCGCGTCCTTCCCTTCCCAGTGTTGCAAAAGAAAAGAAAAGAAACCAAGTTGGGTTTTTTTTGGCACGTTCTCAAACCGCGGCTGGTCTCCACTTCCGGCTTGTGCACGCGGGGGTTGCTGGGTAATGTAGTTTTCACAGAGACTTGTGCTTCCCCAGCAGGCAAAGGCTGAGGCACTGCAGCAGGCCCTTCATCCACAAGCAATGCACCAGAACGAGCAGCATCAGGCAGCCGCCGGTAGAGGTGTACACGTTGATGACAGTGCTCTCCTCCGGTAAGAAGCACTTGGACAGCGCGTAGCTGCCCGGTGACACGGACGCCTTTTTTGGAAAGAGGGCGGGAACAAAATGGATGATTTAAAGGGCCAGTTGACAGACGGAGCACATGCTAATGATGTGTTCGTGTGAGCAATGACGAAGTCAATGAATATAAAATAACAGATTTTAAATAGTCATTCGTCGTAATTTGCTTATATTGCAGATTTGCAATAGTAAAAATGCTATAATATGTTCAAAAAGATCCTGTTTGTGTGAATACGTTAAATATTGAACTAATCTAATACTATTATAAAATATCGTTAAAAAAAATGAACTAGCTGCCAAAAAGCGACAACGGTGGTCGTAAAACGAGCGACTTTGGTGTCAAAGGTCAGAGTCGTCAGACACTTGGTCGAAGTGCATGCTGGTAAATGTAGGCATTGCTCACATACATTACGTTGTCTAATTGTGTGTTAGTTTTAATGAAGGCTAATATAATATTAAATAATAATATAATATCAAAATAGCGTTCAGGTTTTTTCCACATTAGAAATAAAATACAATATATAATTATAAACAATATAAAAAAATTTAAAGCCGTCCGGGCGTCCGGCCACCCACCAGGATGAAGCTGGGATTGTTGCGGTTCCTCCAGCTGAAGGAGGGCACGCTGACTTCCGGGTACTTGTTGTCATGGAGAACCTCGCAGCCGCTGTGGGTGTGGCCGCTCAGAATGAGGCGGGGCTTGAACCATTGCAGCAGCTGAGGACGACGACATAAAACCTCATCATCAACATCATCATCGTCGTCGTTTCAGAGAAGACGCGGATGGGAGGGGTCCTCACCCTCTGGGACGCCTCCTTGGACAGCACGTCGTACTTCTCCCTGAACAGAAGGTGGCGCTCACCCGGGGGCGCTGCATCTGTGCCTGTGCAGCCCGCGTCGCTCACTCTGTACAGCGGGTAGTGCTAGAGAATGCCAACCGCATCATTATTACCGTCAAAAAAATAAACTCATTAAACGTCACTAATGAAGCTTAACTGTCTAATATTTTTAAATGTAGGTTACTTGAAGAGGCAAAATTATGTTTGCTCATTTTTAAAACACATAGGTCCGGTTTCTTGAGGATACTAGCTCGTCTGTTTTTTGTTTTGTTTTTTTAAATGTGTAAGTATCTCAAAGATGCTAAATTGGTTATGACGTTCTGTAAATAAAGATACCAAAAAAAGCTGCTTTTGATGTTTACAAAAACACATGCGAGGTTCCTTGAAGATGCTAAACCGTCGTTTTTGATTATACAATTGTCGATTTTTTAAAATTTTCATTTACAAAATGTAAATAAGGTTTATTGAAGAACCAAATTTGTATTTGAAGTTTTACAAGTTATGAATAGAAAAGTTGTTTTGATGTTTAAAATATGTACATTCGCATCATACTTTCTGTTTGACTTTAGAGCGGTTAATGAGCTCACCTGTAGCATGATGGGGGGTGTGGGAGGATACACCTGCGTGCCCTCGCAGCCGTCCCCCGAACTCTGTGCAAAGGCAAGGCAGCTTTATTTATATCGCACATTTTCAATCAGAAATACATCATCAAAACACATTCACAAACAAAACGGTTCATGTGTTCGGAGCAACTGCAGAATTTTAAAATCAATTCTATAACTGACTGGAAATAATAATTTTTAATAATAGTGATTTCAATGTGGATAAAAAATAATGGTGATTTTTTTTCTTCTTCCCATCATCACCCTACTCAGTTTTGTTTCGGTTAATTGAAAGAAATGTTGGTGATATTTGACTTGATAACTCATTCACTGCCATTGATGGCTACAGACGTCAAAAATTATATTATACTATTTCTGTTAGTTTAACATTTTTTCCCACTTTTGTTAACAAGAGTATGAAAACCTAGAAAAAAAATTACTGTACATTTAAAACAGATATACAATTTGTTAACTAGTGAAGTCATGCGATTAATTATGATTTTAAAAATAAATAACTAAATATTAAATAAAAAATAAAAATATATTAAAAATGAAATAAAATCAATTACAATTACTTAAAAAAAAAAAAAAGCTGATTAAAATTATTCGTAATTAATCGCATGACTTCACTAGTTAACTCACGATTAATCACAAATTTTCTATCTGTTCCAAATGTACAATATTTTTTTCTATGTTCTATACACTTGTTAACAAAAGTGGGGGAAAAAAATGTTAAACTAATAGAAATAGTTCAAATGAATTTTTGACGTCTATAGCCGTCAATGGCAGTGAATGAGTTAAAGACGTGGCTTTGTTTATCATTTTGTTTTGTTTGCATGCGCCGCCGACTTGCCTGCAGAGAACAGTTAAGGTCCTTGGAGAGTCTGATGAGCTCCTTCTCCACCGCCTGGCAAATGGGGCAGCCGTCACCATGCAGCGCCACCGTGTTCACCAGCAAGAAGCTAAGCACACACACACACACACACACACAACGGCATTCTAACAACACTTTGTAAAAAAATAATAATAATTTGACTTGGTCAAAACATGAAACGGCTCACTTGACTCCATTTTTGGTGACAATCCTGGTGGAGGAGGCGTTGAAAACCTTCTCGAAGCGCTGTAGCTTGAACCAGTCCATCCTGCAGGGGGCGACAAAAGCTTACTTTCAAACCTGATCAAAACAAGTACTGATTCGATTCCTGTACTTAAAGTTGGGGGGTTTTAAACACATGCACACACAAAAACTACACAAGTGACAACTCTTTTTTACTATTTACAATGGATATGAAAAGTCGACACACCCCTGTTTAAATGCCGGATTTTTGCGTTTTTTTTTTTTTAAAGAGTCCAAGATCAATCATTGTTTTAGTCTACCATTAATGTGACCATATAATCTGTTCAGCTCAGTTGAACAAGAAATATTTTTAGGAGGGGAAGTAAAATAATTGACGTGAGGTTGCACAAGTGTGCACACCCTCTTTATAATAGTGGATGTGGCTGTTTACAATTAATCAACCAAATTCAAACTCATGTTAACCCCAACTAAAGTTCAGTTGTTTGGTACATTTACTATTTACAACAGTTCCAAATAGCAACTTTCAGGCTTCTGCTAAAAAGTAAAAAAAAGTAAAAAAAGATATATATATAATTTTTTTATATAATTCCAGAAACAAGTTTTTTTTAATTTACTTTCTGAAAAATCATATTTTGTAGTGCCCAGTAACATAAGTTTAAAAATGATTGGTTCATTGTCCGGTATGAGGGAGTGCACACTTTTGCAATCACAGCACATCAGTTATTTTTACTTCTCCTCTCAAAAAGATTATTAGGCTTTTTTTTTTTACAGGTTATAGGTCATGTTAGTGGTGTAAAAAAAGTTTTATTTTGCTCTCATTTTTCACATCACAAAAAGCAACAACTCAAAACTTCCTCTTCAACGGTTTCACATGTGTGGACATATGTACTTCCCCTTTTTAGCCGAGCTGCTTATGGCTAACTTGCTTTGAACTCATTTACAAACGTGTTTTGCTTTTTGTTTGACTTATTTTCCTTGCTGGAGGCCTCCTCAGAAGGGGAAACGTGGTGAAATATAAATATAACCCCAGAGCACAAATAGGCAAGTTTAAGCTCAATAACACACACTAATGTTTACATATGCTAAGCTAACATAAATACACTTCAGTTCAAACAACACAACTTTATTTAAACACCACTAGGTGACAGTATCGCTCTGCATACATCTTCTGGGTGTCTTCAAAGGGCAAATACTTTTTGCTGGTTGTACAACAGAGTACAAATACATTATTACTGTATTAAAGTAGAATTTTCACATATCTGTACTTTGTAATTTTCTGGCATAGCTCACTTTTACTCCACTGCGTTTCATCAATGAAAGTATACCTTCACTCAGGAAATAATCTTTGTTACGACAAAATAAGAAAAGAAGAAAGTGTTGGTTGCAGTTATTAACGTGGGCGAGATACTGGCAGGGGAGGTTTCAAATAAAATAAAACTGAATAAATAAAAACTTTAAAAATGAATTCCTTTTTTTTATTGAAGCGTATTGCATTCACTTGGGGGGGGGGGGAGTCCTGTTTTTCTGACTAATGTTGGGGGGAGCTTTGTTTTTTTGAGTATTTTTTATTTTTGTTTTATTGAAATTTTCCCCCCTATTTTTTTTAGTATTTTTTCCGTTTTAAAAAAAGACGTATTTTCCCTATTTTTATTTATTTATTTTTTACTGTAAAAAACAACAACTCTGTTTTTCTGAATAATTTTTTTCTGTTTTTCTGAATATAGTTTTCCCTCAGAGATTAGAGAACAAACCACAATACAGTATGCGCATTCATTCCTTTATTGAGAGCCAGTAAGTAAACATGACCATCTTATTGCATATGGAGGTATGCAGGAAAGTGTGCGTTTCCGCTATTAGCGAGTCTGCAACAAGTCACTTGGAGTTCAGAGGTAAAAAATAAAATAAAATGCTCGATAATAATAATAGAATCATTTTTTTCCCAGTTTTTTTTCTTTATTTATTTTCTTTATTTTTGTCCTGTTTTTTTAAATAATTGTTTTCCCTGTTTTTCTGAGTCATTTTTCCTCCTGTTTTTCTGAATCGTTTTTGACAGACAACAAATATTCAGTAAAACAATAAAAAAATATTCAGAAAAACTGAAAATGAAAAAAAACCTCAAAAAAACAAAGCTCCCCCAAAAAATTTGTCAGAAAAACAGAAGTTGTTTTTTCTCTCTCAAGTGAATGCAATACGCTTTTTTACGAAAGTACAATACATTTCAGAAATGACTTTTGATACGTGATACAGCAACTCAATTGTTCTCACGTAAGTACAAGGCGACATATTGAAGTCATTTCCTGTTAAGATATTTTCACCTCTACTAAAGTATCGCTTTCAATTTTATTGTGTCTTTGACTTTGCACAAAGTCCAACTATGATCACTTGCTGACTCGCGCGCGTGACGTTCGAAGCAACAAAATAGCGTCAGCGTGCCCTTACTCGTAATGGAAGCCGATGTCGTGATTCCCGACCAGCACCACCAGCTCCGTATCCCCGGAGTGGCGGAACATCCTGTGGAAGCGCCGCACGTCGTCCTCCCAATTCTGCAGAGAACTTTGACGCGTTATGTCGCACGCTCACCAACTGACATTTTTTTGCCCTCAAAATGTATTTGAACGGAGTGTGGACAAGCGGAGTACGCAACAACACAATATGTATTAGTGTAGGAGCCACAAATAGACTAATTTGTAAATTTGATGCCCTACCTCCAATTAATTGCCATGTCATCCACTAAATTGAATAAATGCCACATCTCAAATAAGACGCCTTATTCTATCCCCTTGATGCAATTATAGTCGGATGTTTGTTATAGTTCGGGTCACAAATTCACCAATTTCCTCAATTAGATGCCATACCCTCAAATAATCAATAGATGCCCCCCCCCCCCCCCCCCCCGGTTAACTTAAGCACCAATCCACCCTTTTTTTCTGATTTGATACAGTTACTACCTGTTTTATTTCCTTTTTTTTTTTAAAGAAGAAAAAAAAAAAAGAGACAAAAACGGTTTTATTTCCTGACGGGAAAGGAAGGCCACCCTTTTGGCAGTACAAGTGGTGTTGAATGTGTGAGAAAAAAAAATGTCGCGCTTCAAATAAAAAAAAAAGTCCTACTCAATGAACTGATTAACTACAGACACTACCTTAATTTTTCCTGATGAGAAAAAAGGAGGCATTTAACTCATTCACTGCCAGCCCGGTTAAAATGGATCTTTGACGTCTATAGCCGTCATTGGCACTGAATGAGTTATTTGTCCTAAGCGTATGATAAACTAGGGGCCACAAACACTGTTTTTCAATAATTACACGCCATGCTCAAATAAATCAATCTTGTGCTTGGAAAAAAAATGAAACCCTTCTCTTTTTTTTCCCACTCAATGACCTGGTGCCATTACAGATTACAGTTACTAAATTACTATGTTTGTCTTGAAGTGACGCACCCTGTAAGTATCTGTTAAAGGAGGGGTCACAAACTGTATTTCTTAAATTAGACACCACACCCCTAATTTATCACCACTTGTTGTCCACTTAAAAAAATATTTTTTTAAAGCACTAGATCTCAAATAAACTCGTCTGGTAACTAATTGAAAAGAGCCAACCATCACAATGTGGGCAATTTCCTCAAATAGTTGCCCTGCCCTAATTAATGTCTGGACTGATGTGATTTAATTACAGTACCTGTTCTTTTCTTAACGGGAAAAGGGGAGGTGCTTATTTGAGGTCAGTGTTTGTTTGTTCCAATTGACGTTTTTGAATGCTCTGAGCTCCCTTTCTCAAGCCATTGTTGTTTTTGAGTAAACATAAACGACCCCCTTACCTTTTTGGAGCTCCACTTGCCTTCGTCGAAGATGTCCCCCAGGATGAAGACCACCTCGGGCCTGAGGAGCCACAAGGCGGTCTGGAACGCGCGCTCCATCTGCCATTCCCTGCGCATGCGCACACGAGCACTCGCTTGTTATTATGGCATCAATCAACGAGTGAAGGACACAAGGTTGTTGTTGTCATCGTCGCTTTGCGTGTACCTCCTCAGCTTGTCGAACCAGTGGCCGCCGACGGCCCCCAGGAGGTGCGTGTCGGACAGCACCATGGCGCGGACCGGCGGCGAGTCCGGCGGCCGGCCGTCGATGCCCTCCCCCCCGCCGCCGCGCGCATGCTCCACGCGGGGCCAGGCGCACTTGAGGATGGCGGGGAAGTAGATGAGATACTCGCAGAAGAAGAAAGCGCCGCCGAGCAGCAGCATCAGCACGGCGGCCAGCAGCCACCTGACGCCGAACCTGGCCATGGTTCTCCTCTTACGGCGTGATGGAGCGACCCATGAGGCATCTTCTACTCCTCCGCCTCCTCTTCTTCTTCCTCCTCCTCCTCTTCGTCTTCTTCACGTCGCCGTCCCGACGTGGCCCAGGATGGCGGATGAAGAAGATGTCGGGTGTAAAGTTGTGAGGAAAAACAAACACGCAACGCGATGAGAGACGCAGTCGGCCGAGCTCCGCTCCGATCGTCAAGCTGCGCTCACGACGAATTTCCGCTTGGATTGCAAAATAAAAGTCGAGGAAAGGGAAGTTGAGCTGATAGCTTTGGATTGTCCATTATAGTTAGCTTTTAGTTCGTAACTTTTGTTTGCTACATTTTGTTAGCTTTAATTAGTTTCCAGAGAAGGTTTGTTAGTTTGTAATTGGGATGTTCATACCATTTTTCAGCCTGATACGAATACGAGTAGGCTACTTAACTCTTGAGTAATCACTAATACCGATACCATTAGTATTTTTGATATGTAACATTTCCCCCAAAAAACAATGACAGATCATTTGAAAGAAAAACCTTATATCCCAATACAGCATTTCTCCTTAAAATTGCATGAAATTAATAGCAATTTTCTTATTCAATTTCTACACTCTAAAAATGGATTGGTAAAAAAACAACAACAAAAAACTATCTGGGTGGTTAAGTTCATAATGGCTTGATTAACCAATAGATTGGTCAGACATTGACCATGCCGGGTGGTTACGGGCATAACAATTTTATTGGTTCGCCAAACAATTAATGAAATTGGTTACAATAGAAAGTAAGCCTAGGTAGATCACTTGGAAATATATTTTTTGTATCAATTTATTGTCTTCTTAATGTTTTTATTAATTATTATGATTACAATATATTATAATATATCAATAATATAGTGTTTACAAATGGAAATGTGTGTCTGGATAGATAAGTAGGCATGACCAACTCAGGCCTGGACTGGCCATCTGGCATTTAGGGCACATGCCCGGTGGGCCAGCCTCTTTTAGGGCAGATTCAGTACTTTTTCATTATTATTTTCCTACTTCTTACCCCCAAGAGACTGGCCCACAATTTAGAGGGACAAGTCCGTTAATCCAGTTTGAATATAGATAGCAAAAGGAATGGGGTCAGAGTAAGGTCACAATAAGAAACAGGTAGCAGTGTGTTCAGAAATTAGGGGGACAATGAAGAACAAAAAAAAAGAAGAAAAAACAACAATCACAGCGTTTTATCAAAAACAAACAATGTAGCTTGCTGAGATGTGGCAGTTACAGTAATTGTTGGGTCCAGTCCCAATAATGAAATAAAAGCATTTGCTCTTACCCGAATCAAGCTAAATGTAAAGTAAGACCTTTTTGATGCTACTTGCACGGTAGGAAAATCCTAATTGTGTTATTTAAAATGTAAATTCCATGTACATTTTACATAACCGTTTTTATTCATGCCAATTTGTTGCTCATAAATGATTCTCCATACGCAAATGTGAAAACGGGCCCTTTTTGTTTTTGTTTACTTTGAGCACCTGCCCCTCTAAAGGTCACTGCACGCCCCTGCCCTTCAGTAGACAAATACTTTAGGAAAATGAGAGATACAGTCGGAATCCAACCTGATACAACCACAGACATCATGTTTTGTCCTACAGCAAAGTGATAATACAGTATCAGACACAGAGAGAAGAACAAGGTCTACTTTATCCTTGTTTGTTTATTGAATATATAAAACAGCAACAGAAATACTGCAATTAAAATAAAATATATAAAAGAAAAGGTTTTTTTTCATCATTAAAAAGCAGATGTCGTTTATATAGAATATGAATAACTTAGGGCCAAGCACTGACCCTTGGGGAACGCCGCGAGAGATCATCAATTGTTTTGATTGTATGTTGTTGAACTGCAAATACTGATATCTGTTATCTAGGTAACTTTTAATCCATTTATATGCTAAGCCTCTTATGCCGTGTCTCTCTAATTTATTCAATATACTATGATCTAAAGTATCAAATGCTTTTTTTTAATCTATAAAAAAAATCCCACTAGTAAATTCTTTATTATCTATAATTGTAGCTATAGCTTCTACAAGTTCCATGACTGCCATCGAGGTTGATCATTTTTTTTTCTAAATCCATATTAATTTTCACTTAAGAGCTTAAGAGTTTCTCGATGAAAGCGTCCAGTCCATGTGAAAAAAAGTTTCTCTAAAAGTTTTGAGAACTGTGGCAAAAGTGATATTGGTCTATCGTTAGTGAATAAATGTCTATCTCTGTTTTTATAAATAGGAATGACTTTAGATACCAGCTTTAAATGACAAATTACAGATGTATGTGAATGGTTGTACAACATATTTTTTTTGACTAATGTCGATATTAAAGCAATCGGTGGACTTAAAATTATTATTTTTTTAACATTTAAAACTTCTGTTTCATTTATTGCATTAAGAAAAATAGTGTAGGAGTTTTAAAAAAATATATATATATTTATCTACTTCATATTTATTTCTCGACTCAGGAATTGATTCCTTCCTCACACTCAAACAAAAGATTATATGAGGTTACACGTGACCTAAAATACATATTGTACTTTTTTTTTTAAAGGACAGACAAAAACCAAAAGATGTACTATTTCATTTCAAATCCTGCTCCGTTTACCATCCAGCCACGTGCTTATTTGTTTACACATCACTATTAATAGAATAAAAAACTTTCTTAACGAAAAGCAAATGTCAGCACTTCCTCGATTTTAGCTCGTGACAGGAACCGCCTCGATGTTAGACCCCTCGCTCGGTCTGAGCTGCTCCTTGATATGGCGGCGTCAACCTGATAAGAGGAAAGTAGCACATCTTACAAATCATTGACAGGCCGTTTGGTTATCGCATTGCGCACTCGTGGTAGCAGATGGGACAAATGGGATTATTGGCTTTTAAGATTCCGGGCAAGCCGGTTGTGCGTGTTGCGCACTTCACTTGCCAACCGAATTGGTTCCACCAGCGCTTCTGTTTGTAGTCATACCAGTTCGACCAGTCGCTTTGCTGACTGACTTGTTTTGCATGACAATTAGTTGGAATGCTTCACCTTTGTTCCAGGAAAGAGTGCGAGAGGAGTGGCCACCACGTGCATATAAGTTACTCACTCCTCATTGTGTTTGGAAGCAGGTGCATGCTCTTTTTTTATTTTTTTTATTTTTACTGTGATTATTTTTTCTTACAGTGCATAAAAATGGCCATTCAAAGATGGCACAAAACTGTTGAACAACAAACCAACATTAAATCCAAAAACTCTTGTACTTTTTTTTTCTCATAAAATTCAACTCACTCATAATTTTAATATTATTCAAATACTATGTTTGTCCTGCATAGTATTCCAATTCTGCAAAAAAAAATTATTAGGCCCACCCGTGTTGTAGCTTAGTATATGGCAGTGCATGTATAAGACTTGCCATGTCTGCCATCTAGTGGTGAATGGTGATATAACAATTTGCCAATGATGTTTCAGACTTGATTTAAGACTTTTATTTCTACACTTGTATTTGGCTAAAACACAGCTAAATGTAACTATAGTCTCAAATGCACAAAATCATGTGGACTTTGGCCTTTTCACTGCCACTTCTTCCTTTTTGTGAGTAAGGGCAATGGGGTAGATGCCCAGACTTCTGACTTCCAGGTCTTCCGGCACTGCTGGTCGCGTTCCAACACTCGCATCCCCACCCCTGCGCCCCCCAACCGTGCGCTCCCGCTCATCGGCTGGGAGGGTGTCTCGGCTAACAGAAGTGCTTCGGACACTGAGACAGACGCTACACACTCGCAGCCTCGCACCCGTCGACGGGAACGCGCAACCGAGGGGCACAGAGGCGGAAGCGCAAGTACAGAAACAAAGTTGATAAATGAAAACCCGGAAGTCGGAAGTCCCGCATCCTCCGTGACATATAGCCCACTTGACTTTTTTTTCTTTTCTTTTTGCTTTCTTTATTAATTCACACTTCAACATCCAATTCAAACTGAGCACATAAACGGTGCTGTCAAACTAGACATAAGAAAAAGAAAACACAAAAAAAAAAGGTCTAATCGTAGTCCACTTGACTTAACCTGACATCAAAAAGTCTAATCGCTGAACCTTATGTCACCTTCGACCAATCACGGTTCACCTGTTTCCCAGGTTTGGTCATGTGGCATTTGCAAGCTCAGTCGTTATGCTACGTTCACACCAAAGGGAGACCTTTCCGGCGGTGCGGTTGCATTGCAGTCAATGGACTTTGCAGGGGTGGCGAGCATTTTGCTACTTCGCCCATTTCGTCGCCGTTGACTGAATTGAACTTTTGGCGCCAAATATGTCACACAGCAGACAAAACACAGGAAGCGGTTGTGTTCAGAACGTGTAGCATAGCAATGGAGGCTAGCTTGATCGTCCGTCACGCTTTGCAGGCACCCGCAGCTGTACGACATGGCGAGCTACGTGGACCGGGCCAAAAGGGAGATTGGAGGAAGAAGCGTGGAGGTCGTTTTATCTGGTGAGTTTGTTTGTTCAATTGTCTAAGTGTGAAGCAAGCTAGCAATGCTACACTAAAATTAGCACCTTCTACCGAAGCGGCAATCCCTCCTCTTCTTCCGTTTGTGGCGCTGAGCGAAACAAATGGGCTCTTTGCACAAATTCACTACTTCCTGAACGCAGTGCCATTCTTCATTTCTTGTCTTTCATGATTGGACAAACAAATTAATCCAGGTGTGTCTGGCCATTGTCGTTGTGGTTACTGAGGTCATGAAATCATGAGTTCAGGAAGTAGTGGATTTGTCTGTCACTTCGCACGCGCACCATGAACGAGCCTGACACTGATGTTGCAGTTACGCTTTGGGACAGAGGTGGCAGTCGCGAGTAAAAAAAAAAAGTGACAAACTGCACAAAGATCCTTTAAATCAATTTTGTATTTGTAATTTTTTTTATGCATAGTAATTCTCTTTGTTTGATGTTCATTTTGACAGTAAACAAAGTTAGATTTGCAATAAGTGTGAATCTACATGTGTTTCATATTAACTCATTCACTGCCATTGACGGCTATAGACGTCAAAATTAGTTTTTGTTAACAAGAGTATGAAAACCTAAAAAATATTTATTGTACATATATAACGGATATAAAATTTGTGATTAATCGTGAGTTAACTAGTGAAGTAATGCGATTAATTACGAAAAAAAATTAATTGCCTTACTTCCCTAATTTTTAATAATCCTTTGTTCTTTTTTTAAAGTAATTAAAAAAATTGTTTTTAATGATCTTTTCTTTAAAAAAAAAAAAAAAAGAACAAACAGAAAAGATTATTAAAAATTAAGGGCGTCAGGCGATTACATTTTTAATAATAATTAATCGCACGACTTCACTAGTTAACTCACGATTAATCACAAATGTTATATCTGTTCTAAATGTACAATTAAAAAAAATCCTAGGTTTTCATACTCTTGTTTAACAAAAGTGGGAACAAATGTTAAACTAATAGAAATAGTTGAAATTATTTTTTGACGTCTAAAGCCGTCAATGGCAGTGAATGAGTTAATAATAAGAAATCCCCCAAATACTGTTAATACAGTATTTGGAGGCTTTTTTTTTTAATGAGTCATTTTGATATTGTATTCTATAGCATAGTTCAAATGCGGTTGCACATCAAATAAAGCAGTTCAGAGAGACTTATGTAGCAGCATGCTGTTGGCGTTGATGACGTGGTGGCTTTGAGAGAGCAAAAAAAGCAAAAAATGTGGGCGGAGGCCATGTTCTTCTCCAGATGTTCGGACATGCCGTGTTTTTCTTGCAACACAACATTGCTGTGTGTTTGGGGGGGGGGGGGGTGAGGGGGGGGGGTCGAGTGGGGGACATAAAACCAGCCTTTCAAGTGGCGCACAAAGCAGCTTTGTGATTTCCGGGGCATTTTATTAGGGACATCATGACTCAGTCGACGACTTTAACAAAAGCTGTTCAGGGACGCTGGTTCACAATTCCCAAAAAGCATTTTCACAGGAAATAATAGGGATAACGAAACTGCTGACAACTAACATGTGGGGAATTCATTTTTATCATTTAGGAGGAGACTGAGTTCAAGTTACATGGCTGCAATGAAAAGTGCCGTATGCAATAAAAGACTGCCCCTGTAGGTCAATAGTGGAAGTGATTTCTATTGATAGAAGTTTGACTACTCCAGAAGTAAATTACTACATTTATCCCAGTCATCTTAAACCTTTATTTTACTGCTTTAAGTCACATGTTAGCATTGTAATAACAATAAAAACTCACAAAAAGCTATTAAGCAAACCCATCGCTATTTTAAAAGCTTTATTCACGTTACATGAGTCACATTTTATTGTGAAGTCACACGTGTAAAAATATGAATACAATTCAATAAAACTGAAATGAAGTGAAACAGTCTGGTTGAGGTCTCATATGACTATTTTTTTGGTGATTGGATTATCAAGGTTCCACAAGGTCTTTTTAAATTATAATCTGCCCAGCAACAATCATCTATGTTGTCGCATTCCTTGAAAGGTCTAAATCTATAATAAAAATGACATGAACCACAAGGATACAATTTCCTCTCAAATGCTTAACTTGACATGAAAACAGCTTGATGCCTTTAAATAAATAAAAATAGAATATTTACTAATTCTATCTGATATTGCTACTGTAAAGCACTCGTATCTCAAGTCAAAACAAAAATATTGTCCGGACAGCTTGGATCTTGAAAAAATGATGGAGCAACCACCAGCTCACCTTTCCGCGACAGTCGACACAGGTTAAGAAAATGTTAAAAGCCAAATCAAGGGTGTGAAAAACCTTTATTATTATCATGATTATATACAATGAGACTTTATGGGTTAATATTAATTCATCTTTTATTGGCTTTCATAATCTCATGGTAGGAGCAAAGCCGTCGTACTTGGCCCACATGTAACAGGATGTTTTTTGTGATCAAATGTTTTTACTTACATTTTCTTTTTTTGCAAACGGCGGGGAAAAAAAACATATTCTCTCCGCTCCAACAAGAATAGTGTTAAATTTGATCATTTCTCCAGCAACAGAAAGTTGTTCATGAATACTGATACAAATAATCTTCATCTAAGAAATAACAATAGGATCGCCATATGCACAGTGTTTCTCAATCCCCAAATTGAACCAGTTGCCTTTGCCACCTTTAAAGGCACTGGTGACCATTCGGGCCCAGCCGCGTTCTCCCTGGGGGAAAAAAAAGCATAGACAGAAATTTATTCTGGGTGGTCTTAGAAGTTCATATTTTCGCCTAAAGCTAAGACAAGTAGGTCCAAACATTGAAAAATTCAGTCCAAAAAGACAGGAAGTCTGCCATTTTGGTTTAAAATGCATATTTTGCAGTCAATTTAACAAAACAATCAGTTCTCCATAGCAACATAAAACTTAATAGCAATGTCTACCATTAGTAGTCTCGAAAAAGTCTCAAGAAGCCGTACCTGAAAAGACACAGCAAAGTCTACCATTTTGCTTTTTAACTCATTCACTGCCATTGACGGCAATAGATGTCAAAAATTCATTTGAACTATTTCTATTAGTTTGACATTTTTTTCCCACTCTTATTAACTAGAGTATGAAAACCTAGACTTTTTTTTATTGTACATTTAGAACAGATATTACATTTGTGATTAATCGTGAGTTAACTCGTGAAGTCATGCGATTAATTACGATTACAAATTGTAATCGCCTGATGCCCCTAATTTTAAATAATTTTTTCTTTTCTTTTTTAAAATCGCGTCAGGCGATTAATTTTATTTATTTTAATAATCACTTGACTTCAATAGTTAACTCAGGATTAATCACAAATGTTATATCTAATCTAAATGTACAATAAAAAAAAAAATTCTAGGTTTTCATACTTTTAACAAAAGTGGGGAAAAAATTTTAACTAATAGAAATAGTTCAAAACGAATTTTTGACGTCTATAGCCGTCAATGGCAGTGAATGAATTAATTTAGCAATTACTCAGGGTGCTTTGGCCAGTTTCCCTTCGCAACAAGTCATTTTGATAGGTCTGTCAATCAAAGTATCTGGCTGCAGTGTGCGTGTGGCACCCACCCAAAATTCTCCCCAGGAGTTCCTGACGATCCAAAACTCTGTGCCATCATCTGCGACACCCCAGCCAGCCACAGACACGATGTGATTGGGTAACGAAAGGGGATGAAACTCTGAGAAGATGCCCGCCGAGTAGCCCTCCAGGCCCTTGGTGGCCATCAGTGAACAACTTAAAAAAAATAATAATAATTAAACGTCTTCAGCTCTTTGTCGCCCCCGTCTGGTAAATCATCACTTCTGGTTACCTGATGGGCCCGTTGGTGTAAATCTCCGCTTTCATGTGGTCTCTCCCGGACACTCTGCCGTAATCGTCTACTTTCCACACGGTGTAGTTCCTCACCACGTCGCATGATGTCACTGAGGCGCACGAGCCACACTGGTTGAAAAGCTCGCACTCTGCCAGGCGGTGGTGGTGGAGGGTTGGGAACAAAAATAACGTGGGAAAAGAGAGAGGAAAATAACACAGGAGGTAGAGAGCAAAGATGCGCCCATCCTGCCCCCTACTGGCTAGGAGAGGCATGACATAAGTGTGAAAATGAGACGTTTCAAGCCGTGTTGCAAAAAACAAAACAAAAACATGCGCATAAATTAATATCGAAACTAACTGAACAAAGGTTTCACAATTTTGAAAAAAATTCACCCAATATTTGTATTGTTTAAATTGTGAATTCTGCCCAACAACAAATGACAAGAACAGGAAAAAAAATTGTTGATTGACTGTATTTTATGTTTGGCCCCAAAAAAAGCCAATATGGGTCAAAAAGTGACCGACCGTCAAATGAATAACCCAAAAGTTGGGTTGGTCCCTTGTTGACCCATATTAGGTTGTTTTTGACCCAACTGCTCTTAAGAGTGACCAGGTAAACGATTTAGACAAATAGGGTCAGTCCTTCACTAAATTTAAATCCAGTGTAACCAACCCACTTTTAAACTCTTTAGAATTTTTTTCACACAACAAATTTGGGTCAAATTTTAATACTGAGATTCTGAAAATTCAGTGATCAACCAATGTTAATTGTGAGGTCTCATGTGACCAGTCAACACCATGGGCTAATAATAACCATGAGCGTACTTTGGTTTTTGGCTTGGTAGTTGTTGCAGGTCTCATCCGGGATGCCATGCTCATGAGCGTAGGCGTACACGCCCAGGTCATCGCCGCCGTAACACGATCCCGCCCGACCGCAGTCGATGACGTTCTGGACCGACAGGTACGCCAACGGCCATGCGCCCCCGCGCTTGATGTTGATGCGGTCTAGGGTGAGAGGAAGAAAAAGTTAACGAGCCCATCTCATTGTGTGCCCGCCTCATTGTGGCCACGGTTACCGGCGAGGGCGCTGGTGGCTCCCATAGCCCAGCAGGAGCCGCAGTATTGCGGGATGTGCTGGTTCCTGGTGACGCTCACGTAATTCTGCCCATCCACGCTCCTCCAGTCCCACGAGCGGGGAAGGTCGGACGCTTTTGTGTACTCGTGGGGTCGAGGCCGCGTCCTAAAGAAAAATACTTTTTATTCTTATTAAAATAGGCCTTTTGTTTTTGGATATGACAGACACAAACTAAATGTGTTATTATTTAGGATGATTATACAGTATATTGTGATGGTGTTTGTTTTGTATTACTTTATTTTTATATGAATGTTGGATTATTTTATCATTATATTTTCATTTTGTGTAAGTATTCAAATTTTGTATAATTTTATATATATACAATAAAGAATTTCCAATTGTTGAATATTATGATTACACAATATATTTAGATGGTTTTCATTAGTTTTTGTTTTTTATCTTTATTTTGTGATTTATAAAGAAAATATTTCATGTCATGTATTTAATTATTGTTATTTATCCTATGATTTTATGGTTTTGTTTTGTTTCTACTTTATTCGTTGTTGTTTTTTTCAAATAATACTTGATTATTTTTAAATTTATGGCCAGCGTTTATTTGTCAGCGTCGTCATCCGCACATCAAGAAGTGGCTCGTTAACATATGATTTTTTATATATATATATTTTTACATTATGCAAAAGTCGTCGATATGAGGTTGCTTCTAAAGACACAAACAACAGCCTTCTCAACAGAGCAGCAAATGCTCACGCCATCGAACTCACCGGACAAAGCCTGGCCTGCTGTCGTTGATGGGTTTGTAACAAGGCTCGTTTAAAAGTTGAGCAGTGCTTTTGAAGGATAAAAGCAACAAAAAACAAAAACAATAACAACAACGTAATAGAGGAAGTACGGCCATGTAGGGCGCCATCTTGGAGTCCTGTCACGTGACTAGGAGGAGCTCTGGTGCGCCCTTGCGGTCAACAGGAACATGACATCAACAAAGTATGACGTATGACTATAACACGAGGGGAACATTTTTGTTTTTTTTTGTAAAATTTGTTAACAGCTTGTGACGTTTTGATGTATTAACTGCTGATGAAGTTTTAGAAGTAACGTTGCGGCCATAATAACGAGCCATCTCCGTCCATTCGTGAATTTGCTGCCTCAGCAGGAAACTTATTTGACTATTTAAACTTGCTCAAATTGCATTACAGTACACCTAATGCACTGCTGTGTATGGATGTGCAAGTGTGTTTATGTGTGTGTGTGGCTTTCTTAATGATTAGGTGCAATCAAATTAGACGTGCATTTGGAACCCACTACACACCAACTGAAGAGATTCACCTCCACTTTGCTACATCTCCGTGATGATGATGATGATAAGCAACTTTGTGCATTCTCTGCAAAAAAAGTCCCCTGCCTTCAAAATAGTGCTTCTTTATGGAGTAACATTTAGAAAATTCTACAGCACATGAACTGAAGTAATGGGAAATATTTAATTTTGTTTTATTTTGTTACTTTTTGGCTTATTTTAATGTAATGTTTTATTATTATTATTATTTAGTTTTTTTTGTCCATGAGACTTGCAACGAAAAACACAAGTGATTTTATTTATTCATGTTTTATTTATGTGGATATATTATAAAATAATTGTATTTTTATCATTTTCATTGGTCGTTTTTTAATCAATTATATGTTTCCTTTTTTTGGTAGTGATTTTATTCATTCAGTGTTTTTAATTAATGTTGATGTTTTTTTTAACACTTTTTCAGTCATTTAAGACATTTGAATTTTCTACGTCAAATAAATGTTTAGAATTTCTAATTATTTAATTGAAAACATTTGGAGTTATTTTTTATTGATCTTTTAATCAATTTAAAAAAAAATAAAAAAAACGATTTTACTGCCACACGTTATCCAAAAAACAACCCCCCGACTGTGCCAGCCGATTTTGAACATTTTAACTCATCTTTCAAAGCAAACAGAATATTTATTGTGTGCTCTGACTACATAAACATGGTGGGTACCAAATGAAAGATCGCGTTCCATTCTTTCATTAGGAAAAAAGTATGTTTCCACCTTATTCTGTTCTTTAGTTATCACCATTTGAAAATAGGTCATTTGAGTGACATTGAGCGAAAATTGAAAAGATAAGGAGAAAAAAAGGCTTTTTGTTGAAAGATAGATTTTCTGCACAACAGTGACTTTGACACAAATATTTTTTGTTTAGTGACGCTCTCTGAATTAGATTTAATGTGACAAAGGCTTTGTTCATTCATCCTTGAAACAGTTCCATTTCATCAGATTCGTCATGTTTTATTGTAATTTGATATTACTGGGAGCCAACTGTAAAGAGATACAATGCTTCCATCTGCTGGCCATAGTTAGTGGCTGCTTTGGGATTTTACAACTAAAATGACAAGGCAGCGCTGCACAGACATTGCACTGACTATTGAGAAAAAAAAACATAGTAAACATCAAATAACGTTTTTGGTGGCATTTATTTGGATTTTAGTATACGTCATTAAACGTTTTTGGCGGTAAAAGAGTTTCAATCAATTTATTTATTTTGTTCCTGAAACTTGCAAATACAACTACTTTTATTTCCGTACTTTTTTTGGTCGGTATATATTTTTTTACATTTATTTAATTTTTTTTATTTTGGACTTGAATTTCCCAAGAAAAAAATACAATAAGTTACTTATTTATTCATGATTGATTTAATTGACAAATTTAGAAATTATTTTATTTTATTTTTTATAGTGTGATTTTTTATATGGTAAATGGAGTGCACTGATATAGTTCTTTACACACCATATGGTGTACAAAGTGCTTTACAAAGCTTCACATTCAATAGTGTTGTTGTTTTGTTTTGTTTCCTGAAACTTGATAAAACAAACACATGCTGTTCATTTTTCAAATGTATTTATTTTAACTTTTTTTTAAATTTCATTTTAATAAAAAAAAAATATTTTGTTACTTTAAAAAAATCCTTTTAAATGAATTTGTGTTTTGTTTTTTTGGGGGATGAAAGTTCTCATAAAAGATCATTTTTTGGGGGTTGGTTGGGGTTGGTATGAAAAGCGTTATGGGGGTGGCGCAGGTCATGCCGGCTATCCAGTCCAGTGTGTGCATTAGGTGCCTCGTTTCCTTTCTATTGAGAACTAAGAAGCTCAATGAAGCTCAATGACAACAATAAACAAGTGGTTGAAAGCCATTACCCCGCCCGACATCCTCAACTAACTGCTAACGTTCGCTCCATTTGTCCTGCCCTGTTCCGGCGTTAAGTGAAAAGAAAACATTACCGAGGAAGAGCGCCGAGCGCCACACCAGCATCACTGCGGCCGTTGAATTGCATTTGATTAGGCCTCTTTCACGCAGAGACCCTGCAAGACGCGCTCGCATTGGCAGTTTAGTTCACTTCTCACATACACAATTTGAGTTTTTTTTTTGTTGCAGGATCTCTGTTTGAAATTGGTTTTATTTTGCGATCTACATATTAGGATGCAGCTATTTTTCAGGATCGCTGCGTGAAATAGGCTGCAGTTTGCTTCTCATTTATAGGTGTTTTTGGTTTTTGCACGATCTATGTGTGAAATTGACTTTAGTGTGCATCATACATGTTCTGAAAGGTTGTTTTCTTTGCAGGATCTCTGCATGAAATAGGATTTAGTTCACTTGTTATGTATACCCTATGATTACTTTTTTGCAGGCTCTGTGCGTGAAACTGGCTTACATCTACGATATACAGTACGAGTTTGGATGCAGCTTTTTTGCAGGATCTCTGTGAAATAGGCTTCACTTCGCTTTTCAATTACAAGCTGTGAGATATTTTCTTTTGCATATTCTCTGTAGGAAATTTGCTTTAGTTTGCTTCTTACATACTTAGATGCAACTTGATCGTGAGCAGATTTTTTGCTTGATATCTGCGTGAAATAGGCTTTTGTTCACTCTTACCTACGTGATCTGATGCATCATTTTAGCAGGATCTCTGCCTTCTATGCTGTGATACAGCTTTTTGGCAGGTTTTCTGCATGAAATTGGCTTTAGTTTGCTTCTCACTTATAGTACATGCTATGATGGGGATAAAATAAGAGCTCAGGTTTGACTTGCTGCAGGATCTCTGCATGAAATTGGTGTTTGTTTGCATCCCACTTAAATGAGCTGATGTGTCTTTTTTTGTGTGCAGGATCTCTGCGTGAAATAGTCTACTGCCAATGACTTTGAGCCAGGATGCCAAGCCACGTTTACTGCTGAATCAGCGTCACTGTTTTAACCAGTCGGGTCCATTTGGGAAGAGGTCAATAAGTCCCTCTTAAGCGCGGGATGAATAATGGATCAAAGACAAACGTTGCCCTCAACATTGGCATCTATAAGGGAGGAATCGGACGTGCCATCACAAATCACGGCCTGACGGTTTGACGCTATCGACTGCTGTGGCGGCGGGAAGGCGGGGCGGAGTGCATCGCAGTGGTGACGGCAGTGTCCGCCTCGTTTGGGCCAGGCCCTCGAGCTAATGTTGTTGCGACATCCAGCTGGTCCCGTATCAACCACTCAGGCCGTTTGCTCCCATCATGCTTTGCAGAAACTGATAAATAATGTCATTTGAAAAGATCAAGGCACGAGCGCAGTGCGGCTTCTATCAGGGCATTTGGTCTACTGGAAATATTGATTACTGTCATCTTGATGCTTTGTGAAATATTCAAAAGTGCATCCAATTATCCCAGTCATACTAATAATGTATTCAAATAATGGACTTTTAATTCACTTGTACCTATTGTCACAATAAATTTGATAGCATTAGTTCAAAAATGTTTGTATTAAATTAGTAGCCCTTCATACGTTACTAAGTAAACCTTAGCAGTGGACCCCTGCACACTCGACGTTCGGTCCTCTTGGAGTCACCTATTTGCAGATATTTTTCAATATAAATTTTCTATTTTTTTATGCAAATGAATGGGTGTCAATTATTCGCGTATTTTTGCGATTCGGGGGCCAGCCTGGTCTCTATCCCCCAGCGAATAGTGAGGGTCCACTTTACGTAGTAAAATTATTTTTCCATATATATTTTTTTAGAGAAGTATAAGATAATAGCATCATGACAGTGTATATATATATATATATATATATGTTGTTAACATAACTACTGTGTTCCTAACATTTTAAGTATGGTAATTGTAAAATTCAATGTCTTTGAACAGAAAAATAAAAGAAAAAGTAAAGAAAAAAAAAGCTGCTGTTTTTCAATAGTTTAATTTACTGATTATTTCATTACAAACGTATTTTAAAGTTATTTTTTGCATAGAAAAAAAATCTCTTAAAATTTGTTTACAGCAGTAAAGGAAAATTATGAAAAGTTGATGTGATAATGATTCAGAATTATATAATTTGAATGATTTCAGAAAAACATATTTTGAATAAAAAAAAAGTATGTTTAACAGTGATTATTTTTTTTGCACAATATAATTTTTGAAATTAGAGCAGTAAAAGTCAACAAAATGATCAATAGATGTTGTTATATTTGTTTTATTATTATTAATTTGACTTGACTTCTTTTTTTTTTTTTACTACAATCGTAACTGGATTTTAAAAAAGTAATATTATTCATATTTTCTTGACTCCAGTTAAAGTGGATGCAACTGCTTGTGCAGCCTCGTTTCAGACCGATAGACGGCGCTGTTTCTCTTTGTTCGAGAACAGGTACGTCGTCAATTTTTGGGTGGGGGGGATGTTTAATTACAGAGACACGCCTTAAAACTCGTTAAACGTCCTTACCTAAGAACTAAAATACAAAATGCAGATATAAATGCAGGTAAATACAAAACAAGCAACATTTTTAGTGACGTCGCTGCTAATATTGTGCTACAAGTGTTCGTGGAGGTAGCCCCCTTCCTCCCCCCGCCAATCATCATTTGAGGGTGGAGTCTCAAAACTAGAGGAAGCCTTTTGATTGGCAGGTTTATATGCCAATCACAAGTTGCCTTCCCGATAAGGCTAGCACAGCCCACGCGCGCGCCCAGTCCCACTCAAAAGTGTTAAATCCACCCAAGGAGGCACAGCGAAGAGAGGTGGACCTCAACAAAGTGTGGGGAAATTAAAACAATTACACTTGGACTCCTCTACAAAGAAGCTTTGTTACTACGTGACGACCTGTTGCTTCTTTTCGGCAACACGCGACCGCTTGCCCACCTGAGTGGCGAACATGACTTGAACGCATCGCCCGAAAAAAAGGTGTCTTTTCGGCTATGAGCTGCCGGGTGTGGATGGTGATAATGAAGCCCGTTAGTGGCCTCCCTCTCGTCGCCTTGGACAAGCCGCCGCTCAGGTGTCTCGTTCGGCCACAGCCGACTGATGGGGAGGCGCGCACACCCGTGACAACCGGGATTTGAGAAACTTTTTTGGAAGGGGATGAGAGGGAGACTCTAACGACCGAGAAAAAGAGCGAGAGAGAGTTTCTTGTAGCTGCCCAGAGGCGCCATGGCCTCGGAGGTGGTGTGCGGGCTGGTCTTCAGGCTGTTGTTGCCCGCCTGCCTCGCAGCCGGTGAGTTTTTAATTCTTTTTTTTTATTACGTCGCCTTTCCATTTTAGACTGGAGATGGGTAACGGATTACGTCATTCACTTGTTTACACCCCACTTCCGCTAAACACGCCGATAAAATGTTTACAATATCAACTTGAACGTACTTTACAGTCATAGAAATGTAAACAAAAAGTACAATTTCCCCTAGTTTCAGCGAAGGCAGCATCTAAACTACAGTTCAGTACGCAAACGTTGCCTTATGGCTACTGATGAAAATGAGTTTTAGCTGTCTTAACCGGTTCACTTGATTATTATCAATAAAATGAACGTTAAGGCAACCTTTCAACTAAATCTTCCTCAAAATGTTTCCTTCATGGCTTGATGGGGAAAATTTCCTTTACCATAGCCACTTAACTGTGGCTGTATCGACTCAAAACTAAGTTATAGCAATGTAAAAAAGAGAAATTACATTTCTCCTAGATTCCTTGAATGCAACATTTTAACTGAGGCACAAGCTTCTCCTCATTGAGTTGTCGAAAACTTTATTTATTCGCACGGGGCAATTAAAGGAGCAGAGAGCGGCACAGTTATTGACACGAGTTTATGGCATAAATAACAGCAAAACATAAATAAAAAAAGTAGGGTACACATAGAAATAAATACAACTAGAGGTCAGATTTCTGAGTTTATGAAGGTTACTTTAAAGTAAGATTACCTTGAACATAGCAGCTGACACGTATTAATGAAAAATTAAAGTAATGTTTCCCCTCAGCTGCCTTGAACGCAACATTGAAGGCTCTTCGGGAAAAGTACTTTTAGCGAAGCCACTTACGTTGATTCATATGATTCAAAAAAACAAAAGTGACCTTTTCCCCAGCTGCCTTGAAGGCGACATTTGGCTAAGTGCGCCCGCCACACACTTAGCGACACAGCCGATCACGACTGGAAAAAGTAAATACAGTCTGCAACTTTTACCCGCACACCAGACGATTGACATAACTCACTGAAACTGAAAAACCGGAACCCCTGGTGTTCCCCGGGTTTTTAGGCCCCACATGTAGTGTACAATATTATTATTTTTTTATTGAACCACAAACGACATTGTGCGATTGTCAATAACGAATCGATTTACCCTGGTTGCGGTAACCATAACAATACAAAGAGAGGAAATTGGCGACAATAAAATAGAAAGTGTGGATGTTTGAGAGGCTCTTGGCAACGATAGCCTCATTCTTTGAGTGCACTTGTGTAGTTTGGTGACAGGCTCTCCACACTTCGCTTCTCCGCCACAGGTACATATGAAACTAGAAAATGCAATTTCTGGAAAAATTGCGTGTAATGGCTGTAAGACTAAATGAGAACCTGTGGAATAGATGGAAGCGCTCATGGCGTGAATTGGTGGATTATATTGAAGTTGGAATGAAGTGAATGGGATGAAAAATGTGGAAGTAAATGTGAAATGTAGAATCTCTCGTTAAGAATAATTGGGGAAAAATAGGGTACAAAATCGGGAATTGTGGGTAAGGCGTGAATTTTTGGAATATGTTAAAATTGGAATGAGGAGAATCGGATGAATTATGTGGAAGTATATATGAAATGTAGAATCTCCCATTAAGAATGAGTAGAGAAAAGGAAGGTACAAAATGGGGAATTGTGGGAAGGCGTGAATTTTGATACTGAAAGAAATGGAAGCGCTCTTGGTGTGAATTGGTGGAATATATTGGAGTTGGAATGAAGTGAATGGGATGAAAAATGTGGAAGTAAATGTGAAATGTAGAATCTCCCATTAAGAATAAATGGAGAAAAATAGGGTACAAAATCGGGATTTGAGGGTAAGGCGTAAATATTAGGAATAAGAAAAATACACCCTAGAATGGCGTGAATTTTTGGAATATGTTAAAATTGGAATGAGGAGAATCGGATGAATTATGTGGAAGTAGATAGATGCCAAAAAAGTGGGAAGTTTGAAGTATGGGAATAACATATGATTATATATTGATAATAAAGTTAAGGATGATCACAAAACACAATGTATACATACTGTATCTGTATCTTGCTTTGTTCCCACTGAGGTATATTGTTGCGACGCTGTTCACCTGCGATTCAAATGTTACTTCGCAACAAAATTAGAGGTTGATGGGTCAGCCAGTCATGAAAAGTAGTTGCAGGGCGGTTACGCGCATTCGGCTGCATCGCTCACTCGGTTTGCGGCGGGCATTAAATGTATCTCCCGAGTTTTCTTAAAACCACAATATATAGCAGCGTTTTGATATCACAATTCCTACTCTTTGGTGATTGATGTCTTTTGAGGCCAACGTGAGAACAGCAATCAAACACACCAACATGCATTTGTTGATGTCGTGACCCGTGTTAAAGAATCGGGTCCACTTGGCTCATCAATAACATCCGGCGTACAAACAAAATGTGTTCTATACACATGAATGTGATCATTATTTACATGATTTACTTTATTAACTAACCTCAGCTAAATCTGATCTGACAGTGGGCATGTGAACGCACCTTAAAAATGACAACTGCAAAGAAACGTATTGGTTTTTAAACGCTTTCCATCCCAAATGTTTGCTGTACCTTCCACCCAGTTGCAGTCACAATATTTACGATAAGTTAAATTAGCCACTTTAAGGAGTAATGTCGCCTTCCGGGCTGTTTGTGGAAAAAGACCTTTGCTACTTTTTGACATGAAAGTGACGGCCATTAAAAAGCACACAGTGTCAAGGCTCTAAATCTGTCAACAGGGTTCGACCTTATGTTGAAAATTCCATGAAGTCGTACGTCGTGGATTGATGCGTGTTTATTTACATCAGCATTTACCGAAGCCTTACATGACTGCAAATGTAAAATCCTTCACAATCTCATCGCGAATCATTCGCGAATAAAGAAGCTTTTATTGCACGCTCACAGTACCTAATATAAGTCATGCAAGTTAGTTACTGTATAAAACAACAAAAATGAAATAAAACTGCTCAGCATTTCAAGATGCCTGACAGACTCGTTAATGGGGGACAGGAAGCCGTTTGTGGAGGTGATTTATGGATGTTCGTGGAAGTAATTTAAAAAAAGAAACAAAGTAAGACTGTTCTTTCCGATTAATGAGTATTTTTAATTTTTAGATGTATTTGATAGTTTGTTAAATTAATTTTTTTTTTTTAACTTATTTTATATTATATTGTAATCTACTGCACAATAACTGCTCTGCCTTTCCATGTAATGCAGAAAGGGACAGGAAGCCGTTTGCTTCATATTTACTCAAATTAAATAAATATATGTTTTTAAAATTGAAATATAAAAATGTTTATATTGATTCTATAGTTGTATTTTATATAAGATTTTAACATTTATTATATTTGACATGATAGTTTTTAGTTATTAACTGTTAAACACTGTGTAGGTAAAAAACAAGTAAAATTAAATAAAGTAACACTACTTAGTATTTGAAGTCAGACACGTAATGAGAGTGAGCAGGATTGGTGTTTGTGGATTTGTATTGTCACCTCGTGACATTTTAGTTGTATTTCTGGATCTAATCAAATAATTGATTTTACATACTTTACAAGTATGGTTTTTAAAAATTTTGATTTTGAAATAAAGGATTTCTGGATAACAAAAGTAAAATTAAGTAAAACAGCTTTCCCTTTAATTGCTACTCGTGGTGCATTTCCTGTTCTATGGTTATAATCACACATCCTTATTGCCACCACAAAAGCAAAACATACTTGTGGAGTTAAACCTGTATATGTATGTTTGGCATATTGTACAATTTTGTAGGCGTGACTGTTTCAAGATCCACACGGAGGCTTGCTCTTCATTAAGTGGTTCAATTGAGGTGTGGTCACGTTGTGATGCCGGCCTCAATGAAGTGGTGTTTACTTTTCGGGTATTTAAGCGGCCATTTTGTGGTCAGGCCACAAATGTGTAAGGAAGTCACTGAGGTCCGAGTCTGTATTCCTTTTCTTTTTTTTTTAAGAGTGTAATCCTCGCTGTAATGCACAAGCACATCACCACCGCATCGTTATTTCCAGAAGCCATTGCGAGGTCATGCATGGGCTCCATTAATTGGTGGAAAGCCGTTTTAACAGCATGAATTAATAATGCGGCTTGCCAGTGAGAGAATTGACTTGCCTTTTATCGTAAGCATTCCTTTTTAATAATTTATGGCTTTTCGGGAGTGCAAAACGAGCACTCCCGTCCGTCGCCGCCGACAGGAAGCGGGAGGAAATGTAAAGTGAAATGTATAGGATGGCGGGTGGCGGCAGACGGCGATGATGTCGTCGGGCAAATGTCAGTCAATAGGCATAGTAGTAGTACCGTATTTTTTAATATATATATATATATAAGCCACTTGTATATATTGAAATTAGAGTTTAGAGAGGCAGCACCTAAGTTCTTGTTCCTTAAATCATGTTAACGGCAGCAAACGCGCTACGGGTGGCTGCTTCTAACCACAGAAAAACATTTATTTTCTTTTTAGAATGGCTTATCTTAACTAGAATCGCATGTCGCATTGTGGCCAACGGTAGAACAAAAGGCGCAATAACTGATCAAGATTTGGCCACAATGCAACGCGGGATTCTAATGAAGGTAAGACATTTTAAACCAAAATTAAAAACTTTATCGTAGTTTATCGAGCGGAAGTCTCGAATCCAACTGGACCTCGTTGGTTGCCATCATCAGCACGATTAGGGAAGGAGGATTTTAGATTGGAGTCCATCCCAGCTGTGCTGTTCTTGGTCTTGGATTTTGTAAAATAAATGTCCCCCCAAAATGTGACTGGAGTGGCTTCTATGTTTTTATTCCCTTCTTCTTTGTGCATTTTTTTTGACTAACTTCAACCCATAACCCAACCTTAATTCGACTACTAGCAGTTAGTAGCATTAGAGTATTACAGTTGGAGAAGTAACTTGTCTTAACCATACCCAACACCCATCCCCTTCTTTCTTACACTAAGGCTACATTTATACTATGCTCTTGGTGGCCACAAGAGAGAGAGAGAGAGAGAGAGAGAGAAAGAGAAAGAGAAAGAGAGAGATAGAGAGACAGAGAGACAGACAGACAGACAGACACAGAGAGAGAGAGAGCGAGAGAGAGAGAAAAAAAGAGAGTGAGAGAGAAAGAGAAAGAGAGAGAGACAGCATGTGAATAACAGGCTCTTTTGCATGTTCTGATCTGGTGTATAAAGTATATTATCAAACATTTATTAAAACGGCAGTATTAGACAGCGTTGCCCACTACTCACCAAGAAAATCTAAAAAATATAAATATTTAGAAATATATGTATATGATCTATTTTTAGATGAGAAAGGGTTAATATTATATCTGTTAGGATGAAAAAACTTGTCACGGTCACCTGTGGTTTCTGATTTGTCAGTCTGGAGCAGAAAATGTTTCGCATGTGCAGTAGTGGCTCCTCGTCACTAAGAGATAGGAGCATTTGAAAGGGCTCTATGCATAGACACGTTTATTACACTAAACCAGGGGTGGGCAAACTCGGCCCTTGCCGGTTTTGGAGGTTTCCCCTCTTCCAACACAAGCTGATTCCAATCAACAGGACCGTTATCAGGCTTATGAAGAGCTTGATGAGCTGATCACATATCAGCTGTGTTGGAGAAGGGAAACATCCAAAACCTGCAGGACTCCGGCCCCGAGGACCGAGTGTGCCCACCCCTGCACTTAACGGTAGACGCCTCTCGGGCTGGCCGGATAATCTATCAAGGTGTTTGCCAGTTTGGGACAGTCATTAGGTAAATTCACTGTCCTAACCGGAAACCTTTACCCCTAACCCTATCAGGTTGACATAAAACGTCTGTAATTGCTAAAGGGTAAATGTCCTTTTCATGCAAGTACATCCGAAATTGAAGCTGAAAATCTACACTTCAATGATTCACATCCTGATCGTTTTAACTCAAATCAATGATGCTGAGCTGTACAAAGGCTAAATCACAAAAACCCGGTCACTGTCAAAATATTTATGTATGAAAAAAAAAACAACAAGAAAATGGAATGGCTTCTCAGTGTTTAGTGCCGCCAAGGGCTAAAAAGTGACCAAAGTCTCTTGGAGTGACGACAGACTGCAGCAGATGTTTTTCTTTCTGGGACTCAAACACCTGCCACTTCCTTCCCATCCGCCACCACGCACTGCACATCCTCGCTCACATTGCGTAGTTGCTTTTTTTAACACCCCGGCCTCCCTGACGGCCATCTCACATCACCTCTTTTGAAAGCTCACAGCCGCATAGTTCTTGTGTACACAACGTGTACAACACCCAAACAACACCTGTCACAGCTGTTTAGCGCCAGTGTACTGTTACACACGTAGATGGTTACTAAAATACATATCATGATGACGATGTCTTGCTTTTTTTTTTTTTTTACCATTCTTATTGCATTACCCACTAAAGAAAAGGTGTTGTCATCTCATCTCATATTAGCTCAATACTCGCCATCGTTAAAGGAAAAGTACATCTCTTTAGTCTACACAGTGATTGACCTTTTAATGGCCAGTTTGCACACATTAGCACGACTTGCAAACTTAATTATTTAAGCAGAGTGAACAACAAAAACATGACTCACATTTGTTTGAAAGTTTATCAAAAGCAAACTAGCTTGCTAGTACTCGCCACTCAGCCTTTTAGTTGCTTGTTAGCATCAGCCACATTAGCACAACTCGCAATTTTGTGTGTTTAAAAAAACAACGTTTTTTAGTGTAAGCAGGTCAAACAAAATCATGGCTCACATTTGTTTGAAAGTTTATCAAAAGCAAACTAGCTTGATAGTACTCGCCACTCAACCTTTTAGTTGCTTGTTAGCATCAGCCACATTAGCACAAGTCGCAATTTTTTAATATATTTTTTTACGGTTTTTAATGTAAACAGGACAAACAAAATCATGACTCACGTTTACTGTTAAAATTGATTAACAATTTAGTTGCTAGCATTAGCCACATTAGCACAACTTTATAATTTAATATTGACAAACAACAATAGCATGACTCACGTTTACTTTTGTATTAGCCTATTAAAAGCTTGAACTTTTAGTCGCTAGTTAGCATTAGCCACAATAGCATGACACGCAGCAGTGTAACAACAAATGCACAACTCATTTTAATTGTTAAAGCCGATTAAGGGGAACTAGCTCACTAGTATTCATCGCTCAGGAAAGTACAAAGTATGACTCCTGATTATAGCACGCTTTTAAAACAACATATGTTGGAGTTGTTTAAATAGCAGTGTTGCTATAATTAGCATCAGCCACCTCAGCAGGACCGCTGAACGTGATGCTATGAAGGTGGAGTTTGCAGGTGTCAAACTGCTAGCAAGGTTTGAACGTAACCTCACTAAAGTGAACGTGCAATTTAAGAACCTGCGCAGTAACCAAGCCGTTCTTAGCCAATTCCTTCTTTTAAACTTTTGTTGCTAACTGGAGGCAAATTTAATTTAATTTGTTAGGATTTCCATTAGCCTTGGCAAACGCCATCGCTTTATCGATTATGGTAAATAATCCGGCCAAGGAAACCGAGGCTGCCTAGTGTCCCCAACGACACGCAAAGTCTTTGACGTGTGCCCGCGTGTGCACGACAAATGATTGACAAGACCCCTCGGTCACGACTCTCTGATAAGGTTATTCTATAATAATAATAATAATAATAATAATTTAATATTCTACTGTCAAGTCACTCAGACAGTTGTAACATAAATGACAAGAAGGTTTTTTTTTAACTGCAAACTCCCTTTTCAAGAAGCACAGACAAAAGTTGACCTGAATAAATCATCTATTTGATGGACAACTGCTAAAATCAGTTTCTGTATGTTGTTTAAGTCTATCATGGACGAATTTGAAGTTGAACTCTGTGCAAGAGTGACTTGATATGCTTATGTTAAAAAAAAAGAAGTCTTTAGCTGGTTTAGAATTCCTCACTTATCGCCCGCGGTGCTACGCTGCGCCTCCTTAACATCCGTTTATATTTCTGGGCCCAAACTCTGCCTTCTTTGTGGTTTCGTGGCAGCTTTGGTGGCTCTTTAAAAGGCGAGACGAGACAAAAGGCCGATTCAACTTTTTTGCTACACATGATATGTGAAAACAAAAGGCGCTTATTATTATTTTTTATGGATCCTCGGGCGGTGAGTCACCAAAAGCAGACGGGAACCATGTGGTCAAGCGTCTGCAGATAAATACTTCAAACCGCTAGGCTGCCGATACTTTTGATTTTTTTTTTTACATTTAGCAGCGGGCTTACGTACTGTATATACTTAATAATTAGATTAGGCTTTCAGTGTGAGAGCACTTATGTGGCGCAGTAAGGGGAGCCAAAGCAAATGTTGGTGAATGGGACCTTTGACTGCGCAAAGATAAATAAAAGCAGCATTTTTTAGCAGTCTAGTGTAATTTCTTTTAGGCTTGTTAATGACGTGCTTGTTGATTTTAGAGCACAAAGAGAGAATCTGAGAGGACTTGGCACATACCTCCAGAAAAATGGCATTTGTGTCAAAAGGGAGGGGGGCTTGGTTCAATAAGTTCAAGCAAGGTTGTATGACTTTTAAAGTAGACATATTATACTTTTTTTTTCACTGTTCAAAACAGTTACCATTGTTTTATTCGATTAACACTGCCGTGATGTAAAAAAATGTGTGTGTGTGGCACATTTTGCAGTGGACACATCACTAAACACAACATTGACAACTTCATAAAGCAAGTACAGTACTTTTTTTTTTTTACTACGAAAGGCTGTTAACTAATGCTAAACTGTATTCAACAAAATGTATTACCTTTTGGCTTTGACCTATAGGGTTTCAGATGGTGTAATCCCGCCGTGGCTTGAAAATGGCAACACTTCACCCAGTTTAGCTGCCAAGTCGTGGGTGGTGCCACTTAAAATTCGTAACTGCTTGCTAACTGACACATTTTCAATAGGCAACTAATAAACGATACTTGAGATCCAAATTGCCAAAATGTTGCAAAAAAAAAAAGGCAGGAAATGGTCAAATTCTATCAATCTGTACATTTAAAAGTACGGGTCTTACATATTGTTTGTAAATGTTTATATTTGTATTGAAACATGAGGCCATTTTTTTTTCACGTAAAAGAACACACACAAAAAACTCAAATTAAAAACTTTCCAAAATATGATTTTATCCCTTTAAAGGCCACTATGTTTCCATGACTTACCTTAACAATAAAAAAAATGCAATTTTTGCAATGTCAGAACTGTCAGATAAAATGAAACAATTACAGTTAATTAAAAAAAAATCACACCTTAATTCTGGAGTGAGGCGCGCTTGCAACAAACAGGATGAGGTGGGGAATTTTGCTGCGTGCTTCGAATGGGGGTGGGGGTTAGCGGCCAAAAATGACGCAACGCTTTGCTCATGCTGCTTTTGTTTTGTGACCATCTAACGGCCGATGCCGTGAGCCGGGGCATGCTTCCAATCAATCAATGCATCCATACTGTACTTGAAGTGCAAGTTTGCACTTAAGTGTTTGAACAAGTTGCTCTAAAGTACGCATGTGTCATTTGTAGGGATGCATTCTTCTCACAAAACAGGAAATGGCTTTACTGGCTGACTAATGCGCTTTCTAATGCGTCCAATAAAATAAAATAAAGATTATTACGGAACTTTTTCCCCTATATCTGATAAATGACAACAACAAAAAAGAACGCTCGCGCTAACCATAGTGTAGGATTTTATGCCACAGTCACCACTAGGATACATGGTGAACACACATGCTAACGTTAACTTAGCATTATACTTCACACTACCCTCTTTTTTGACGTGCTCCACTTTCTTGGGATGCATGACTATCAATGGCATGAAAATGAATACACACGCTAACTTTAGCATTATACTCACAACCTCCATTTTGCTAGAAAGCTTCCTTGGGATACATGGCTTGAAATGACAAGGAAATGAACACACACGCTAACATTAGAGTATCAACCAGTCAGTCAATCAGTTATTTATTTAAAGAGCAAAATCATTATCGAACATGGTCCCAGTACACTTTACAATAAAAATCACACACAATTAAAAAACATCACAATGAAATCAGGTAATAAAAAAGAAGAAACAGACTAAACCGTGCCAAAGTACTGAGTAAAAACGTATGTTTTAAGACAGAATTGAAAAATTGCAGTGGAGATAGCTTCTTTAACATTGAGTGGGAGATGATTTCATGGCGGTAGGAGAAAGCCCTACAGCCAGCGGACTTTTTATTGACTAAAGGGATGACAAGATGGTGTGAATTTGAAGAGGAAGGGGCCGTGGTGGAATGTATGGAGTGAGTAGTTCAGACAGATAAGATGGAGTCAGATCATTTAATGCCTTAAAGTAACAGCGTAAGAAGCAACCGCCATCTTAGTGGAATTTTCTACAAAAAGCACTTCAAATGCCTGTGAAATACTATATAACAAATACATTCAGGGAAAAACAAAAACAAAGGTTATTATAGTAATTATTAATAGTGAACACATTGAACCTTATGCATATATTGTCATACTTTTACATATGCATATATATTTTTCCTTATCAATAGCAACAATACTAATAGTAATACAATAATAATAATTCATTGAAAAGCACTTTTTCTTCCCTATACTTTAAAAAAATGTTGATTTTGTATTTCCTTTTGAACTGGTCTATGTTTGTTGTAAATCAGTTCTCAGCCAGTTCCAAATTTTCACTCCACCTACAGATGTACAAAAAGTCTTTAGTGTTGTTCTTGAATACTTTGTCTTTAAGTTATGAGTTCCCCTCACACCATAACCTCCCTGTCTCTCTGAGAACATATTTTCAATATTGCCCGGCAGTAAATTATGTCTAGCTCTATACACCAATTGTACAGTATTGAATTCCACAAGATCAAATAATTTGACAGTTTTAGATTGTATAAACAGTGTATTGGTGTGGTAGAGACATCCTACTATATGGACTGCTCTTTTAGCTCTTTTTTTGCAACAGAAACGGAGGTTGTAATGATGTCTTGTAAGTGTTTCCCCAAACTTCTGAACAATAATTTAAATATGATAATACTCGAGAGCAGTACAAAATGTGTAATGATTTCTGGTTGAACAAATGTTTGACTTTTGTAAGAACGGAGATGCTTTTGGAAAGCTTGCATCCAATATATTTAATGTGTGGTTTCCAGCTGATTTTATTATCAACAATTACTCTTTCTATATCTACACCTTCAATTCGTAATCTTGCACAGTTCTCTATTTTAACATTATCAAACACAACTAATTTCGTCTTGTTTAAATTGATTGATAACGTGTTTTTATCAAGTCATGTTTTTACTTTCCTAAATTCAGAGCTAATTGTATCCAAAATAAGCTGCATTTTTTTCTCTCACCAGAAACTAAAATAGTTGTGCCATCTGCAAATAACACAAACTTCAATAAATGAGACAGAGATAAATCATTAATATACAATAAAAACAGTTTTGGCCCCAACACTGACCCCTGGGGGACACCGCATATCATGTTCAAACATTTTGATTTTAATTCCCCATACTCCACGAACTGTTGTCTTTCTTGTAAATAACTTCTGATCCAATTCAAGGCTGTATCCCTAATATCATAACGCTCCAATTTACTAATCAATATATCATGGTTTATAGTATCAAATACGTTTTGTAGCTCAACGAACAGTCCTATTGTAAGTTTCTTTTTATCGATGGAATCAGTAATTCCTTCAGTAAGTTCTGTTAAAGCTAGTGCAGTTGGCCGTTTTGTTCTAAATCCATACCTACTATCAGAAAGTATTTTATGTTTTTCTGTGAATCGATCTAACCTGTTATTGATAACATTTGAAACATGACCGTCATTTTTGGTCTGTTTTTTTTTTAAATTCTTGCTACAGATTAAAAAAAATTCTCAAATCCTGTCATGTTGCTACATAAAGGTTAGGAGTAGCTTATCATCATATGACTACTACATAATCAACACTGTCCTATTTTGTGTCCTCAGCTTGTCTCTTCAGGTACAACGTCCTGTCCTTGATCTACCTCATCTACCTTCTGCTTATTCCCCTCTTCCCCGAGCCCACGTGCACCACCATGCAGGGTAAGACCCCCCCCCCTCCTCCACAAACTAACTCTCCAACAATTTGTTTTTCAAAACGGTTAATATGACTTATAACATTTCCATTACACGAACAGTATAGAGACAAGTGCCTTAAGGAGGATGAGTTCATCTTTAGTGACGATTAGCATTCCAGTAGCCCAGTAGTTCTCAAACTTAACTCTACAAAAAAAAGGTACCAATAAAAGTTAAATGTTTAAAAACAAAATTTTATAAAGACTAAATGCTTCAACGGAGAAGTTAAATACAACGGAATTGTATGTTAGACAGTGATCCTTTCCAATTAACTCTGCAAGCAGCCAATCAAATAGTGCCCTGCTTAGAATTTCCCTCACCCTTACCAGTGACAGCCAGTATTAGTGGTTATTGAAACCTTAACTAGTACTGTTACACCCCTCGCATCTATGAAGCTGCAGATCCAAATTATGATTGTTTGACCTTAGCAGACGTCTGTGACTCTTGTTTTCCCTGCATTGTAACACCAAGCCTTTGCTCAGGCGATAAATTAGGCCCATATTTCATTTGCGGAAAGTTAATATTGCTTAGTGCTGTGGCTGTAATCATAAAAATGATCCATCATCGATCCTGCATTAATCCAATTTGGGAAGAAGGAACATTGTACACTACCAAAAAAAAAAATCCAAGCGTGAATGACTTGTTTTGGATTGTAGTTATGAAGAAAAAAAACTAGCGTAAAAGCTTTTTTGGCTTTAATTGCCAGGACTGTGTTGAGGTTTTATTGAATGTGTGTAGAAGATTATTAACGGTAATGGTTGTCATTCCTTATGCCGTTTAACTCAAACGTTCCTTAAAGTTTAACTCCTATGAATTTAAAACGACCGCTGAGGTTTATTCTGCACGGCGGTTTGGACTGCGGTGGCCAAGCAGAACACCTCTTAACACGGAAGAAAGCACCCGCGGCTCTCAATAATATATAAAGACATCTCGGGGCAGTGTCCAGAGCGTCTCCAGCTGAAATAACAACCAGGAAGTCGAGCAGCGCAGCCAGAGTGGACCACTTACATGCTCATCAATAGTTAAAGAGACAGTGAAGAGGAATTTTCACCGATCCCATTCCGAAGTTAGAAACACATCTGTTATGTTAGGGTTGGACACAACATTAGGTACACCTGCATAAATCGAATATTATCCGATATGAGAGCTCAATCCGATTTGGTTTGGTAGCACATGTTTTCACTTGATATTGTGAGATTTTATAGCAGTGTCTATCCTGGCCACACCCACAAAAGTATCTAAAAATGTCATATCCAAAGACGTAAAGAAAGTCAAACATTTAGGTTTAAAGCGGCTATTTTGAAGGTGTCCTTCAAAGTGGACTTGCCCAAGAGACTTTGTACAAATTTGAACAACACATATTAGATGAATTGGCAACACTAAATTTCATGGTATTAGAGTTTTTGTCTTTGTGTATGGGCGCAGCATGGCGGCAAAGATTGTGACTCACCATAAAACCTACCTCAAAACCCAGTTTCTCTTAGCATATTGATATTTAGTAGGCATACAACAAAAGTCTCACGAACCAATGCTCGAAAACACATGGTAAGTCTGCCATTTGGGTTTAAAACAGCAAATTTAAGGATATTTCGGGATCTCCTGGGGGTCCTCCAATGATGAACTTGCCCTATAGATTTTCTCCATTGCTGCCAAAATTTGATCCACATATACTCGAAAAATGGACAACTTTAAATTACTACGCTAAATTGCAATGTATGGGAGTTTTATGGGAGTTTTTTCTTTGTGTACGGATTTAGCATGGCAACAAAGTTTGATAATTCGCCTTAACTACACAAACGCCAGTTTCCCATAACAACATGAAATTTGCAACATACAAGCTAAATCTGAAGACGCACACAAAGTCTTCTTTTTTAAATGTGAACCTGTCCTTGGATTTTCTCCATTTGTTACTCAATTTGAAACATCTACACTTAACCGATGGGCAATGTTAAATTGCGAGTTTTGACCATAGCATCTGAGTCGAGCATGGCGGGCGAAATTTGATGATTGCCTTAAATTTCATGTCATGAAATTTAATAGCAATGGCCAGTGGTGTAGTCCATGGTATATGGAGTATACCCTCTCTTTTTTCACTCAGTATTTAGTATACCCACTTCTAATGCTGCATTCGATGATGGTTGGAAGTTGGACTTTCCGACTTCAAACCAGAAAGTGTGTACGAGAACATCTTCTTAAACTCGGAAATCCCAAAATTGCGAGAAGGCAAGTTTGCTGGAGGTCAAAATGAGTTGTGAGGACCAAAATAAAAAACAATTAATCACTATCCGCCATTTTGGTTGCTTACTTTTGCCTCGAACGCTTTCAGGTCGGAACTGGGAAAAAACAATGGGATAAGTCCGACTTCCGACCATACAATCCCCTCTGATGTACACTGTTCAGCCATGGCCTACCCTCCTCTGCCTCTAATTGGCTGGTACCCACTGCTTACGCTGATTAGATTGGCTAACTTTTGGCATGAGGTTTGATGAGCCAATCAGAGGCAGAGTAGGGGCAGGCCATGTCGAGGAAAACGATCCTTCAAATGCTCCCCCAAGCCACAATGAAGGGATTTGCCCTCGTACACGAGATACTTGATTGTGACGCGGGTTCGATCCCTTGACAGATCCTTGTACACGTGACAATATCATGCCTCAAAAGCTCAAATAATGCTAAAAGATTGTATCATTCTTAGGAACAAGCAGGGATTGTTAAGCCAGACAATGCCTTCTGTTGGGAAACCGCTCAAAGGTTCTCATGGGAAGATGTCTCAATCATGTTGTAAAAATAAAAATGAACTCAAGATGAGTGTGAGGCAAGCAAAGCCGCTGTCCAAAATGGGGAAAACCGATCCACAGCCAAAGCAAAGTTGATCCTTTGCATCAGTTTGCACGCAGAAAGCGGCAAAACACTCCCTCATAGCTCCCTCGTTTACGAGCGTTCTTTTTCTTTGCGGCCGCCTGAGGACTCGCGTAGGGAAATTAGCACAAATTGCTCAAGGTTTTAATGCGCTTGCTGTGGTCTGTCTGAGCAGATTTGATAAGGTCCGGCCAGTAGCGCTTCACCTGAGCCAGGGAACTGTAAAAACTGAATGATGCTCCCCGTAGGGAGGAGAAGCAGGGAGAACTAAAAATGTCATAAAGGTAAGTAGAAAGAACCAATGGAGATTTGTTTCCACACAGAACCAGCACACTAAATAGTACTTAAACCTGCTCACACCAAAAGCAAGTCCCGGGATCTTCATCAAAGGAGTTCGAATGTTGCGTGCAGTCTCATAGCAACGATTTCCCCAAATACCTGTCGGTGCGCTATAAAACGGCTTACATGTGCACAGCAGCTGTGGCAGCGTTCTGGTATTTGAGGGCAGCTTTGGGAAGAATATGTGGCTCTGGGGAAGGTCATTAAGTGGGACCACTAACCGCTACATATTCCATATCTTCACCACAGGGGGCATGCTGACTAGCACGCCATGCAACACTTCTTTTTAGTTACAGTACGAGGTGTGCCAGAAAAAAATCCAGGACTGGTGTCACAAAAGATTGCAAAAACAGACTACGGTTTTTACTCTTCCAGTATTTGACTTCTGGGTCACACTATCAACCAGCAAAGAGGGTCCTGCGGCATTTTCTAGATTTAGTGTGTGATAAGAATGGGCATATATGGCAGGACGACTCGTGGCCGCTTCACTATGATAATGGCATGAGCATCCGACAGTTCCTGGCCAAGAAGAACATCTCTATGCCTGAGCAACACCCCTGCTCGTCCAACCTGGCCCTGTGTGATATTTTCATCATCTACAAGAACAGTTTTGAAGACATGGACAACATCAAGATGGTGGTGTAGGATGTTGGAAGAATCTTTCCAGGAGCTGGTCTCTAGGGAGGACTGCTTTAAAGGGCAAACTCATCGTTTGGATTTGAAATGAATCTTTTATTACACCAGTCCTGGAATTTTGTGCGCCCCTCAAAAAAAAGTTTTTTTTAGAGTGATTACGGTGGTTTGATGGTGACCAACGTTTTTGTCCTCTATCCAGGCTACACAGGGCGTCTGTTGCAGTCACTGTGTTTCACCAGTGTGTTCTTCCTGCTGCTGCACATCATTTATCAGATTACGGTCAACAGCCTCCTGGCCGGCAGCTCCATCAACTCCGACTTCAACTGTAAGTAGCACGCAGAAGGCCACCGTGGCTGTCGGCTTTGCCATGTAAATAGACACCAAAGCAAATCATGAGGGTATAAATGGCGTCTTCTTCTTTGGTGTCAGGTTTGAGTCTTCTTCAAGGCTGCCTAAATCGCATCTTCTTCACGTTTATTTTCTTTTTTTAACATGTCTTTATTTTGTATTCTCTTTGCTTTGAGTTATTTTCTTGGTTTGTTTCTTGTTCAAGTCACATATTCTACTTTGACTCATCATGTTATCATGAGGTTTTGTTTTCTGTGGTTTAAGTTCTTTTTTTTTTGTGTCTTTGCTGTTTTCTTTGGTTGGCAATTTTATGATTCACGTTTTCAGTTTGCATTTTCTTTAGTTAGATTTTTCTTCCTTGACTTGCGTCCTCTTTGGTTTGCATTTTCTCCTCTGGTTGGAATAACCTTCAGTTTGTGTCTTCAGATTGCCTCGTCAGTTTTGCCTCTTTCAGTTTGTTTTCTTTGGTGGTGCGCTGTATTCTTCGGTTCTCTATTTACTGTTGCGGCGGACATTCGAACATAAGCGGTTAACAATTATTTATTTTATTTATTAGTAACCAGTGTTGGGAACGTTGCTTTAAAAAAGTAATTAGTTGTCGTTACTCATTACTTGCTTAAAAAAGTAACTGAGTTAGTAATTGAATTACTTCACAATAAAAGTAACTTGTTACCAGGCAAAGTAACTATTTTCACTACTTAAAAAAAAAAAAAGTTTTATATCGAACACATTTTTTTTTATGTTTAATTTTTTTTTTATTATTATTATATTTTTATACAAATAATTCAAATTACGTCTAGGCTATATAGGGTGTTTTCATTTATTTTTGTGAGTATTTATGTCACACAAATGCCTCACTCCATAATATGACACATCATACAATAATAATAATAATAATAATAATAATAATTCATTAAATTTGGAGTGGTGATGTATGTTCTACCACTGCCAGTTACTACAGCAATCAGAATAATAATACAAATCAAATAAATACTGGATAGATGGTGATTTGTGGCACCTATGTCATCTATAGATAATTTGTAGACAGTCCTAGACAGTCCCTCCAGGATTTCCCGGGCATTTTTTATGATTGTTGCGGGCTAAAATGATCAATAATAGATAAAAGAAATTGCCAATGCTATTCAAATATACAGTGCTTAATGCTATCACGGCCAAAATCATAGCCATAACTACAACTATATTTACTCCTCAGAATCACTTGATCTCTCTGAAAAACATATACTTTTATACACTTTCAAATATGAGAGTGTGGTGATATATCTTCAGTTTATAATGCTACATGTATAAAGACTTGTTTAATGATTGATTTACGTCAGAAAACTGCCCAATTCTAGGCTTAACATGCATCATTCACATACAAATGTCACTCCATCGCCTCCATGAGTGTGAGCATATTTCTTTCAACACTTTTCACATGTTTACCACTCGTGAAATAAGAGAAATACAATTGTTGGCGCTATTAATTACACTAGGCGAGCGTGTCGCTATGACTTACCGGTATTTTTATCGCTATTATGGTGCTTGGTGGAAGATGATTATCAACAAATCGCTCTTCATGGCGGCTGTTTTTCGGCAAATTTCTACTGTTATTTTTTATTAATGTCACTCTTGCCAAAGTTGTCAAATCAGTTCCAGGCGAGGACGTGGACTCTTTGCTAAAATGCTAAAATATGCTAAGCCTTAAGGTCCAGAAAGAAGAAGGGGAGGACACGTCCGTCACGTCATGACACGCTTCCTGCGGCACCTCCAAAATAAAAGTCACTCTACATTTCAGCTGTCAAGACACTTTTATTGTGACGAGGTCACCACACAGTCTTGTAAGCTTACTTAGAGCCTTGAATTGAATAAATAAATTGTAACGCATTTCTCATACAATAACGATAACGGCGTTTCAAACATGGGGAGAATAATTAGTTAGATTAGTCCATTTATGAAAAAAAAGCAGTTACGTAACGCAGTTAGTTTAAACGCCGTTATTCCCAACGCTGTTAGTAACAGACTTAAAGGGGAAGTCAAGTAAATCATTTTCTTGGCAATAGCATGTTCTATGCGGCCTCACTTGATTAAACACAGTTATTCTTATTAATATTGTGTTTGGAATATGAATTAAGCAGCAACAATTTGCACCAGTTTTTATCCATCTCAGGGAGCGGCCATTTTGCCACTTGCTGTTGACTGAAAATGACGTCACAGTGCCAAAGGCACAGCCACAGATGTCAAACTCAAGGCCCAGAGACCAAATTAGGCCCGCGACATAATTTTATGTGCGTCAGCTTTGCATTTCTTGCAAATGGTCTTCATTTTTTTACAAGCATTTTGTTAACAATCTGTCCTTAAATACGTCCAAAAATTGTTGAACAATTATTCACTGGCTTCTGATTTCAGAAATACGTATCGATCAATTTGTTGTACTAACTACGATGTGGCCCGGAACAAAAATGAGTTTGAGACCCCTGGCCTTAAGGGCTCAGCTTGCAAACGTCACATGACCAAACTCAGAAAACAGGTGAGCCGTGATTGCTCGTTACCTCAGCCCTTAGACATTGTGATGTCATTTTCAGTCAACAGCAAGTGGCAAAATGGCCGCTCCCTGAGATGTATAAAAACGGGTCGATTTTGCTGCCTAATTCATATTTCACAAACGCAATTTTAATCAGAATGCCGTGTTTACAGTAGTTGGGGTGCATAGAACATAATATTGTCAAGACAGTATTTGACTTGGCTTTCCCTTTCAACAAAATACAAGCAAACATCTGTCCTAGGAGGATCCCACAACTCCTAACACATTCCTTTCAGAGCTAGCAACCTAGCAGCAATGATTGATGGCGAGACCTCCTGTGTGGAAAGCATTGAAGAGCAAAAAGTGCTTCTTCTCTCACAAAATTGACTTAATGAAAATGTTCAGTCGGCTGCCAGGAAGGCAGAAAACTCCATTAAGAGATTATCTTGTAAAATGAAGTTACTCAGCGTAATTAAGAAATGTCGCTCACTGTTCACAGAAAATGAGCACTCGGCAGTACACTTGAATTCATTTTGCATGTATGACTCTCAATTTTACAAATAGACACAACTCAGACATGCAAATGATCACATGAAATTCATTAATGAGCGTATAAAAGGCTTAAAAGTTGCCGTTTGTTTACAAAAACTGCAGAGAATACCAAGCATTTATTAATCATTTGGTGGTAATGTCCTTATTAGGTCAAATCCTTTATTTATAAAAAATCCTTTCACTACCATCTGAAATCCTATGCATATATTTAATAAATGTTTATAAATAACAAGGTCTTATACCATAATATGTGGGGCTTATTCACAGGCAGGTGCTTTTTGTGGAAAAACATTTTTAATTTTGGAAATTAAACCCTATTCACGCATCATTCATCATTATTTCCAGGAAATGCATTTACTCTACTGCAGAGAGTACCAAGCGTATTTCGTATTTATTAGGGGACAGACCTAATAATGCATTTTATGTTCTTAATAGCTCATAGCTGATCATGGTTTAACAAATAAAGATGATTATTATTCATATGGTTTATTCAAATATTAGTTTGTTGAGTATTAATATACAGTATTTTCAAATAAAAAAAGGAAAAAAATATGGTGTTGTGGATTTTTTTAAATTAAATAAAAATTGCCTTTTTATTCTAAATAATTGTTTATTTTTAAAGAAAAAAATAAAATACTATACTTATTTGTAATTTTTTTTTTTTTTTTTTTACATTTTGCTTTTTAGTTTATATGTTGTATAATCACTGGAAGGATTGGTATAATTAATGTATTGTGGTTGTTTTTATTATTGGCATTGTTGTTATTTTTATCATTATTATTATTCCTCCCCCCTTTTTTTCTCCTCTTATTCTGTTCTTTTGTTTTGTGATATGGACCCCCCTGGGTCTGGAACAAAATGCCCTCATTTCTGTTGCCCTCATCATTTTTGAGAACACTTCTTGGTTGTGCAGCAGCATTTATGTATTTATTCAAGCGCAATCCAACGCCTCCTGTATGTGGCACATATTGTAGTAGTTTCGAAGTGTTGGTCTTCAGCCAACAGAGGGGCGTGGCGCGTGGCAGGAAAATGACGTGAAAACCTGAAGGTTTGGACATGATAAGACGCCCCCGCTTCCTCCTCCTTTTAACCAGCTCCACCCATGTCTTTAACGGTGAACAACAAATGAGTCTGCAAACTATTTGTAAATGCACACACACACCCACACACACACACACACACACACACACACACACACACACACACACACACACACACACACCGTGTTGAGTCAACCCAGAGGAATGACGGGTGAGTCTTAAGGAAAAGGCGGCGACCAGCGGATGACCCGCAGAGGCAGCTGGAGCTCGTGAGGGTATCTTCTGTCCTGCTCCCATTCACGCCGGCCAACGTGTTTAAGAGGAAATATAAAGTTTTCTTAAAGGAGAGACAGAGGTGGGAGGGTAGTATGGGTAACCGCCTCGGTGTGAAGGAAGACTCCTTGTTTACGCCGGAGCCAGAAGGAAAAGGGTGTCGAGGGGTTGAATACCAGATTTAGAAAGGTCAGATAAGGGAGGTATTGACTGAAAATGCAGGAAATGATCCCGAAGGCAGAAAAATGCACCTAAACTCGATACTTTCACTTCCCCCTCTTATTTAATGGTCCTTACAACACTACACTTGCATCATAAGTTCTTATGCCTCCAATAATTCATGTTTACATTATATAATGTACCATCTTTACTCTTCTATACAACTCTTATGTACTATAATTAATGGTCTCTACATGTTTAGTTATACAGTATAGCCCTTTATCACAAAAGAGTCTCAAAGGGCTTCACACAAACATCTCTAATATAACATAAACACATTTAAATACACCTATAATGTACCAAAATTTCAACTCGAATGTCATTTCCGTTTTATTTAATGTTTTTAATGAATACAATTTAGTTGTGTTCTATAAAACTCTAATATTGCACATTTGATATGCTATACATTTATAATGCACTATATTGACTGTTCCATACAACTCCAATGCGCCGTGCTCATGTAACTAATACACCATATTCGCATATTTAATGTTCTATACAGTTCATACTAAGCCTGCACATCTACACCACAGTTACTGTTCTATAAAACTGTGATCTACTACACTGACATGACATCGCATCCAATGTTCTATACAACTCCAATGCCCCATATCTACATCATATTTAATATTCTATACAACTAATAGTATTTACACATTGAATTTCCTATTCACACCTAACGTTTACAGTATATACTTCTATACACCTCTAAAATACGACACTGATATTATATTTAATGGTCTGCACATGTAATGCATCACATTTACATCATATATAATGTCTGTGCGACTCAAATGAACCCTATTTACATAATTACCGTTTTATACAACGCTAATGTGGCATATTTAATGTAGGGTATACCACTAATGTGCTATACAACTCTAATGTAGCATGTTTACCTGTGCATATTTACATATACAGTATTTGTCATTCAATGTTCTATACTCCTATTTAACTCACTTACAACTATAATGTAACAAATTGACATCACCTTTTTATCACTAATGCACCATTTTCATATATTAAATATTCTATACCAGTGGTTCTTAACTGTTGTCACCCTGGGACCCGCATCTTCCTACTGTTTGCAAAGCTGTGACCCATTTGATAGACGTTAAGAACAATAAAGAATTTTTTGTTTATTTAAAAATAGCCTCATCATACCGCCCAAAGGCATATTGCTAGCTATGAGATGCACTGTATTTGTTTACAGAGTAGCTAGTGATTAGAGCACACGTGTTGAATTTTTCCTGACGTTTACCCAATAATGTATGTTCTATGTAGGGACGTGGTATACCCCAGGACTGCTCCGAATTCTGAAACCCAATTGAGTTGAGAACCACTGGTCTATACAACTCTGATTTTGCATATTTTATTTTACTGATGGGAATCAGTGAAATGTTTGTGTTTAATCATTTATACAAGACTAATGTGGTTTGTGGTGTTGCATTATATATCGTCTCCACAAACCACAAACTTGTGGTCCTCTCAATTAGTGGCTTATAAACAGCCCCCGGAGGTGTAAATATGTCACCAAGTCCTCCAGTAAACTCGGCCGCGTTTGTGTCTGGCAGCCCAACAAAGGCGGCAAAGTTGCGCCTGTTTGTCTGAGCGCTGTCAATAGCTGGAAATGGACCCCCACCGCTGCACGGTGACGTTCAGGAACACTTGAAGTACTCGGAAGGAAAGATGACATTCTTCATCCCCTGAGATTCAGTACAGGAGCTATATTCATTCACTTCTACATTTACAAGTGAAGGAATGGAATGTTTTATTCGTGTACTTGAAATTTACTGTACTATAATACAACTCAACAAGTCAATATATTTTATATATATTTATCCCCATATTTTTAAATGACAGTGTTAATCAGAATTTAGCATTATGTCGATTTTTGTTTAACACAGCACTTGTATTGGGTGTCATTAGATTGCACATATGTTCATAATAAAGTGTCCAGTGTGTACAATGGGTGTACGTACGTGATTGTTTAGACAATGCTTTTTCCTTTTTTGTCAATTTTAACCTTTTTAATTTCAGCGTTTTTTATTTTATTGAAGCTTTAATTATTTCATTCATTCAACTTTTGTTTTATTTGTATTTCATTTTTTGTAATAATGCTTACTAAACATTTTCTTTCCATGCAGGTTCTGCGTGGGAAAAATCCATCAGACAAATTGGATTTGAGAGGTAAGATTGTAAGCACAAGTCCGACCATAAATGTGCATGTAATAACGTTATTGTCCGTGTGCTTCAATGTACTTTTCTGAATGCTGTAAGTGTTTAAGTGTGGTGTTTCCCTCTAAAGGTTAGCGTGTGGAGGGTGCGCTCGGCTTATCTCACAGTTTTGCAATCTTGCTGTCAGGAACAGCGAGACTGACTAATGTTTTGGTGAAGGGCCGAGTCAGCAAGAAAATAATTCTTACGCAATGACTGTGACTTCGTGTAACTTGGTGTGTGGGGGGGGGGGGTCCGCAAAATTAATGCATAGGAGCTCAACATTGCCTTTGCCTTTTACACAGAATTCAGCGTGAGTGGGTAATTATCATGTACTTTCATACAGAGAAACATCATACCACAAACTGATGATTATGTAGAAATGCCTGGTGAGACGTATAAATACCCCGGCGGTGACATTTGCTTTCAAGTTCAACACAGTTGGGTGAGAGAAGTGATTGTGCGAATTTCTCTTCTGACATAGACAAAAACCCTTAAAATCCTGACTCCGATACTACTTGTACCACCCGAGGTGGAGAATTGCCCTCTTCCGTGTTGTTTGTTCAATTTATACTGAACAACGACAGGGAAAACAATGGGCGGCAAAACTGTATCTTTTCCAGGCAGTGTAACAACCTGACAATGACGGTAAAGAGCACTTTGGTGTCCCTCTGTGGCCTCCTGATGAGAACTAAACCCAGTTAGGCTGCCGCCATGTCTGCCTGGCCTGCTCGTGCGCACTGATCCCGTTAGTTGCGGCTTCCCAAGTGCGGGAATGTCGAAACTCGTCGAGTGTCCTGCCCCCACACAACTTCTCGTGGCGGAAATTTGCACCCCTGTTCACGGTCTTATGTACATTAAGGCAAGCTTCTTGGAGAGGTTTTAATGTTGCTAATGATGGTGCAACGAGCACGATGGGAGATGTGAGCAGCGGTCGTTAAATTTGATGGCCGCTTCCTCCTACATTCCAATAACATGCGTGTTAGGTTAAGTGCAGATTGTGCTTGGGTGTGAGTGTTTGTCTGTATGGGCCCCGGTGATTAATTTTATTTTCCAAGATGAAGATCCTAACATCCTTTTGAAAGTGACTTTTCCTTAAATCTCCCTTTAAATTCGATTTTTGTGTAATTTAATTCTTCCAATATCAAATTTCTTTCAAATGAAATACAGTCTTAATTTTCTAAAATAAAATAATCTCTAAATCTGCGATTCTGTCTTCAAAATTGGTTGTGTACTGTGGTGCTTCCTCTCTATGAGCAACCTGTCATAAGAGTTTTGGGAGATTACACACTCTTGGTCAGACAATTGCTTTACTTTGACTTGAGATCACGCAAGTGCTGTATTTCATAGCAAAGTACATGACTTAAAGTACTCCGGCGCGGTGCCTGATTTCCAGCGTGAGATATTTTAGGCCATATATGTGTGTCTTCTTGCTTAAGTGCATCCACACCATAGCTACCGGTCATCAAAAAGAGTTATCCGCCAATAGTATGAAGAGTAAATGCACCAAAAGCACAAGTCAAATTAACAGCCACTACCCATCAAAGGCAAAGTATTGACGTTCTTGTCTTAAAATTCAAGATACGACCCGCACACCTTCAAAGATGGGAGTGTTTGGAGTTAGCATTATTAAGGACTGAATTAGTCATATCTCAAGGAACCACTGTCATTTAATGTGATCATAAAATGGTTTCATCATTTTTCACCTAAGGTGAATATCCACCATTACTTTGAGGTGTGTCAGAAAAGTTTCAGACAATAAACTACAAGTTTTTCCCCTCCATAAATACATTTGTGACAAACCACATCGCATACCTCGAATTAAAGTTCTTGATGTGAGCTTTTTCGATATGTTATGAGGTGGGTAATATAACCTCATTCGCATTGACCAAAAAAGTCCAACATCTGAGCGATGAGTAGCATGTTCTTTTTATTGTCAACAGTTTAATTAGGCTCAGAATTGCGTTTGCCATAAAACAGAAGTAGGAACAATAGTTTGGATGATAAAAAGCCGGCAATAAAAGCTTTTGGAAAGCTGGTAGTTATTTTGGGACAATCATGACGCCTCATAAACATTGTCCTTAAGTGGCACCCCTAAATCCCCGCGAGTCACGCCAAGCTCGCTGCTACTGTAGCTGACGCATTAGCTTCTTGTTTTGTTTTGGTAGTTACCCCCTACACACGAACACACACATCTTGATTTAATTAACAATGTCCAAAAAAGGCTTTCTTTATGATTATATATGGCACTGGATTTGCACCGCGCATGCCTTTTTTTCCCCCTACAGTCTCTAGTGCTTAGTCACTTGTTTACAGCAATTAATTTAAAGCAGTTGGCATTATTTCATTATTTGGTTTTAGTGCACATAAAACCAAAGAATTCAGCACACATTAAAATAACACTTGAATAAACGGAAACAATCCCCATGTGCAAAGCTATTGTTTTCTCACTGGTGTGATGTGTTCAAGTGTAGCAGGAACTTTTTGGTTTCATCTTCCCAGCGTGATCGGCGCCGACGCGGGAAACGGCATCAGAGTCTTCGTACCGGACATTGGCATGTGCATGGTGGGCGGGGCCATCTGGTTTCTGTGTCGCAGTCTGGTCCAGAAGAGGCTCCCCGAAGACATGGCTCAGGACAACGCCCACTTCCAAGCGGAGGAACAAGTGCGATTTTGATTTTTGATACTCGCATGCGTGTGTAATCGGGGTATTGATTCAAAAGTCAAGGAAAATGCTAGTATTACGACCAAGGCATGACTTTGTCCAAGTTAAACTTTTTTGGTCTTTTGCATAAACATTGCTCAACTACTTTTCCCACTTATGTATGTAAATGCTCAAGTCCGTCATTGTCACTGAAAGGAAGAAGATGAGAAGCTGAGCCTAGAAGACCACATCCTGCTGGAGGAGGACTCGGATGGAGGCTACGAGGCCGAGGAAGACGAGGAGGATGAAGGCGAGGATGCGGATGAGGAAGAGGAGGAAGCCAAGGAAAGCGCCAAGATGAAGATCCTGCGAGTGGTGGCGCAGGTGGCGTCCAAAGTGAAGGAGATCATCGGGAACCTGATCACCACGGCGGGGAAGGTGGTGGTGACCATCTTGCTGGGGTCCACAGGTGAGGCTTCACCTTTCCACCAAAGCCACTAGCCCAAGGGGTCTGCAGCATGCAGCTCTGGAGCCAGATGTGGCTTTTAGTCCCTCTCCTTAGTGCTCTCTGTGGATAAAAAATATATAATAAAATAGTAGGCATAATTAAAAAAAAAAACATATTTATTTGTATTTTTGGTAAATAAAATATTATTTCAATGAATTAATTAGTTTAATAAAAAAAAGTGTATATTTAAAAATAAAAAAGTTAACATTTTTAAGTTGTCAAACAAAAAGAGACGTAAGGTAGATGAAAAGGTTTTAAAAATTACCTAAACATTTCCAAAATGTGAATATAAAATGTTCAAACAGGAAGAGTAAAATCTGAAAATTACCATAAATTGTCAAATAAAATAAAAGTCAGAGAATCAGATTTTTAAAAAAAAAGAAAAGAAAATGTTCAAAAAGTAACCATATAATGTCCCAAAACAAATGAAAGACAGAAAATTACTAAAATTATGTATTACCAGAAAATGTAATTGGAAAAAAAGGCAGAAAAGGAAATATTTAAAAAAAAGAAATGTCCAATCCAAAAGGAGAAATCATGAAAATTACCATGAAATGTACACAAAATTGGCCTGAAAAAGTCAGAAAATGCATTTAAAAAAATATATATATAAAATGTCCAAAAACAGAAACCCCCCCGAAAATGTCTATAAAGTGTACACAAATTTGCCCAAAATATCTGAAAATTGATAGCAAAAAAAGTAAAAGAAAAAGAAAATAAAAGTCAAAACATAGCCATTAAATGTCCAATAAAGAATGAAGAGAAGCAGAAAATTACTTTATGTCCATAAAATTGAAAAAAAATGGCAGTAATTTGACAGAAAGGCAGACAAGTCTAAAAATGTAGGAACATGCATGAAACACGAAGTATAACAAAACAAAAAACACGGAGGATGAAAGGTAGAAGAAAATGAATCCGACTGAAAGTATTAGATGCTGCATATTTTTTTGTTATGGTGTAGCTCTAATTAGCTCTTGGGCCCTAATTAGACATTAGACTAACACTAACACTGTTTCGTTCAGCACAATGTTCAAATGTTTTGAGGCTCCAGACAGATTTTTTGTTATTTATTTGGCCTGAAATGGCACATTTGATAGACAAACTTGCACTAGCCCGAATCCACCATTTTGTTTACGTTGTTTTTTTTTCCAGGGATGATGCTTCCTTCCCTCACCTCAGCCGTCTACTTCTTCATCTTCCTTTTCCTGTGCACTTGGTGGTCCCTGCGCCGCACCTTCGACATGCTGATGTTTAGCTGCATGTGCGTGCTGATGGCTATCTTCAGTGCCGGACACCTGGTGGTCCTCTACCTCTACCAGTTCCAGTTTTTCCAAGAGTCGGTGGCACCGGAGGACGGCTACATCAGGTCAGCACCGCAATAGTACCGCCCATGAAATCCCACAATGCATCTTGACAAGTAGTGAGCAACACATGGTCACTGGACAAGCAATTTATTATTACAGTAAATTGCATTGCGGGAAAAAACAAATAGGTTTTCTTTTATCAGGGTATTGTTTGATTTTAGACAGAAGATAAATTTATTGCTAGTTATGGCTTGAAAATATCTTTGAGTAGAACAAGAGATCGATACTGTCATGTTAGTATAATTTATTTATTTTTCAAACTTTATTACGGAATGTCCTCAAGCCGAGGTGATTCGATTTATTGTAACTATGCGATCATAATGATGTAAATAATGTCTCACCTAATATTTTTCAAAACTGTCATTCATTTGATTGCGTCTATTAAATGGCCCACTATTTGTTGACATGCACAAACGGTGCACACACACTTTTTTCTCCTTTGGGGGTGGATGTTCCTTTTTTTTAATCAAATCTCAAAATGTGTAGTAGTAGTAGTAGTAGTAATAATAAAGTAAGTAGATTGTGAATAAAATGCCTTTTAAATAAACAGTATTGCTCTTTTCTCAGTCAAGGTGGTCCGGCCAACATGCTGGTACAGTTCACAGTGATGGGTCATAAACCCATCACTAGTAGTAAATCTAATAGTAGCAAGATGAACTGTACCAAGTGGTTTTAGGGTAGAGGGAGGAGCATTCATATAAATTACAACTCTTTGGTTTTAAAGGCTTCAGCCTGTTATAAAGTTCTGTTACATGTGTTTTAAAAGACAACTCCTCAACGCCTCAGCTGCAGTAAAAGCCCGAAAGGAAACTTGCAGTGTTTCGTGTTTGTTGAAATATATGACATGTAAATAACATGTTGACATGATGACAAGTGCAAATCTAGCGCTGCACTTGGTGTGACCCTGTGAGGAGGCGGGTTAGACCAGTTGTTTGTAATTTCGCTGACATGTGCAAGCTGGTATATTTTACAAAGGGCTATTTACGCCGTTGTGAGCGAGACCCAACTATTTGTATAGAAACAATTAAAAAAATAAATGTGCCATAATTTATCCCATTTAACTCATTCACTGCCATTGACGGCTATAGACGTCATAAATAATTTTTAACTATTTCTATTAGTTTAACATTTTTTCCACTTTTGTTAACAAGAGTATGAAAACCTAGAACAATATTTTTTGTACATTTAGAACAGATATAAAATTTGTGATTAATTGTGAGTTAACTAGTGAAGTCATGCGATTAATTACGATTAAAAAATTTAATCTCCTGACAGCCCTAATTTTTAATAATCTTTTCTTAATAATTGTAATAATTTTTCCCAAATTTTTTATTATTATTTTTTTAAGAAAAGATTATAACAAATTAGGGGCGTCAGGCAATTACCATTTTTAATCATAATTAATCGCATGACTTCCCTAGTTAACTCACGAATAAGCACAAATGTTATATATATCTGTTCTTATACAATAAAAACAAATTATAGGTTTTCATACTCTTGTTAACAAAAGTGGGAACAATTTTAAACTAATAGAAATAGTTCAAATGAATTTTTGACGTCTGTAGCCGTCAATGGCAGTGAATGAGTTAATTGTGAAAGCTGTGCATATTTCTCATAGGATGTGGACAGAGCTTTAGCAGCAAAGTTTGTTGATTCGCCATAAAACACTCAGAAGGAGGTAGCTCCTTAATGCACGAGTGCTCTTGAAGCCTTTTACACGTCGTAACATTTGGGGAGTTTGCAGGAGCTTGTTTAAAGCGCAGCAAATATTTACTTGTTGTTGGAGACAGGAAGAAGGCAACAAAACAGCAACAAAAGCAGCTGCAGGGTGGATGTATCAGACTCACCCACTCAGTGCGCATGCATGGACATCAGGGCTTTTAAGAGCTCTACTACAAGTACCCTACTTGTTGTATTATGCATGAAGCAGAAGACAATCTGTTGCGCTGCGGTTTGTGTAGTAACAACCACATTGTTTCACATCTGGACCACATGTACATACATACATATAACACGCACGCACGCACGCACGCACGCACACACACGCACACACAATAGTGTGAAAATAATACTTTTTATTTAGCCAAAAAATATATAACAGAAAGGCCAGAGCCGGATTCAAAGTCCCAACCGAAGACGTTTGAGGCAGTTGTGGTTACCGCTACTGCTAACATAAAATGGAAAACTCCATAGGCACATGAGCTAACAATTAGCATGTATGTGGCTGTGTTTTTACGCTTTAAGTACCCTTGTGTTTAGATCTGTTATCTAAACTGCAACACATGTAGAGAGACCATATAACAAAAATCACAAGTGTATCTTCTTTATCTTCTGTAAAGAACTAATATTATTGCTGTACTGAGAAACCTTAGGTGGCCATGTTTTCGCCACCAGAATGAGGCAGCACGATTGGTGTGTGACAAAAACGGGTCAATTAAAAAAAAAAAAAAAGGTATTTAACTCATTTGCTCCCAAAAACGTATAAAAATGGTCCCCAAAACGCATTTATACATAAAAATAAATAAATAAATAAATAAAAATCATGCTACAGCATACAGGAGGCTTTGATGCAGCCTCTGAACAGAAGAGGACGTTAAAGGAATGGTAGTTATTACAAAAAACAGCCAGATAGCAGCAGAGTATAAGAGATCAACCAGGGCCATGTTGAAAAAAAAGCTATTTTCCCCAGTGTTTTAAACAGATTTGTGAGTAATGATGAAACTTAGCTATATTCTAATGCTAATTGCTGCAAAACGGAAACATATAGAAATATACTTTTTTTCCTGATGAAAGACGAGCATCTAATCTTTCTTTTGGTAGGTTATATGTTTTTATAGCAATAGAACACAATATTCTGTGGGCTTTGCAGAAGTCAAAATCCAGTAAAACAGCGAAGGGGGCTGCTTCAGTGAAAATAACTGGGAATGAATGAGTTAATTGAGCGATTACGATATATTTTTATAAAGTGTACTATTGTAGAGTGCTAGTTTTCTCGTTGAAAACACATTGCAAACATATTTTTTTTTGGAACACGTTAAGGGTAGTTACATTAATTGTATAATCAATGAATGAATTAAACTTGTACCTCAAGGCATCACTGTAGAGTTATAAATATTTATAAACCTTTTAACTATCTTAAAAATATCACTAATGTTTATACATTTTAAAAAAAGTAAGAGGTGTGAGTTTTTCATTTGAGATTTTTGCATAGTTACTTATCACGTAGAAGTATGGAGGAAATTTGACTTGCGTTCTATGTGGAATCTGAAAAATCTCAAGGCGGTTTCCACTACAGGCATCCAAAGGTTCTTAATCTGTGTGTGTCTCTCCTGCAGGTACTTTGGCATGTCACCCATCATTCAAAGCGACTGCAGCCGCACGTGGAAGCTGATGGTGCATCCCAAGCGGAAGTGGCACCATTTTGTCAACCCTGTCATGCTGCTGCTTCTCTACTACACACTAGCCACGCTCATACGTCTCTGGCTGCAGGAGCCTATCGACCAGCTGACCGTAAGCCCCTGCATACACTGTTACTTATAATTTTATTGTGTACTTCCATGACATTGACAATAACATAGAAATGATTAAGAAAACAAAGGATAATTCTCTAAGAAAATATTTTCCTGATACTCAAAAACTGACCCAGGAGCTATTGTGGAAAGGTTTGGGGAAACATTTTACTCAATGGACAAAATTATTGGGACATGTGAAACTATTCCAGAAGCCATTTTGGAAAGTTAAGGTCAGAAGAAAGGCTTCACGTCAGGGACAAAAGTATTGGGACACATTTCATCAAGAAGTGAAAAGTAAAAATGTGTATAAATGCGTTCTTAAAAAAATTACAAATTAAATGTTTATATCACCATGCTCCCAGAGACGCATTTATATGTTTTTTTTGTTTTTTTTATGCTAGAGCATACAGTCAGGCTTGGATGTAGCCTCTGAACTGAAGAGAATCCATGAAGCAATGGTAGTTATTACAAAAACGGCCAGCAGGTGGCTACCGAGTATAAGAGATCAACCAAGATCATGTTGCAACAAACTGTTTTCCCCCATTGTTTTAAACAGATTTGTGAATAATGATAAAGTTGTTATATTTTAATGCTAATAGCTGCAAAATGGAAACAGATAGAAATCTACTTTTTTTTTCCTGATGAAAGAAGAGACTCTAATCTTTCTTTTGATAGGTTCCCTGTTTTTATACCAATAGAACACAACATTCTTGGGCCTTGCAAAATGCAGTAAAACAGCCAGGAGCGAAGGGGGTTGCTTCAGTGAAAATGGATGGGAGCGAATGGGTTAAGAGAAAGTCTTCACTACATGGGCAAAAGTATTGGGACAGATTACTTTTACAGGAAGTGAAAAGTGAAGGTAACCTGGAGCCAGTTTAGGAAGTCCACAAAAATCTAAGGACAAAAGTTCTGGGACATGTTCCATCTACAGGAAGTGAAAACGACTCCGACCCATTTTGTCAGCGCAAGACTGCACTGTCTCAGCACAATACATTGTGTCTGGAGGATGTTCCACTGTGTACCTTAAAACATCTTTCACATCCCATCTTGAAGCGCTGCCCCTCTGTTCTGTAATGGTGTTATAGATCAGTGTGTGTGCGTGTGGTTTTTTTTTGTGCAAGGTCAATACTTGCTTGTAAGCCTTATTCATGTATTGATCCATTTACTGTGTGTGTGTGTGTGTGTGTGTTCACTTTAGAATATTCTGATAATAAAACATGGTTAGCACATAAATCCGCACTTGACGGGTGTGTTCAATAATCAGGTTATAATGGACTTTGTGTTCTTTTATGGCCAATTCCTTTTGCAATTTCTCTGCTAAAGTTTTTTTTTAATGTCATACAAAATGGATATCTCCATCTAGGTTATTTAAGCAAAGCCCCTTTCACAAAGAATTTGCACAAAGTAATGTCAAGTGACCATTTAGCAGGCTTTTAAAGTGTTAAGTGGATGGACCCTAGGTTTTGTGTTACTTCTCTAATATGGCAATTTTGGAATATTTTCGGGGAAAGCAGGAAAAAAAAACACACGAAGATTCAAGTTTTCCGGCGCAAATCCGATCCAAAGATGAAAGCCGCTCGGCCTCCATCCACAGCGACTATCTGTGTTGTTTCAGGATGACGAGGAGGAAGACGCGTGCGAGGAGGACGACCTGGTCGGAAACGGGACAAATAACTCAGCCAACAGGAAGAGGCAGATGTGGTGGGGGTCCAGGCAAGGCACAGACGAGAAAAATGTGCGTTGATTTCATAAACAGTTTCCCCTAAAGGGGTCGTTCGAAGGTTTTTAGCTTTATCCCGAGTGAGGCTTCACTATTTGGCAAGTTCAAGCTGCACTTTATGGTCTCGTTATTGTGTTTGGTCATGTGCTCAAAATACCATTTATTAGCTCATTGTTAAGTGTAAAACAGATTCTAATATTATCAATAGGAGCCGTCTCATTTATCACAAGCAAAGATGCAAAGCAATCTTAACTGGCCGTGCCTTGTTCGCTCTTTTCTCCTGTCACCTTAGTTGCTCTCCACCCAGGATGCCATCAGTACAACAGAGGTAACATGTCCAACATTTACAAATGTGCTATCTCCAATTGCTTACTTTGAATACCAGTACTTGCTTATTTGCTTTTTCTTGACTTGCTTTGATTATTTGCTTTAATTACTTAACGTGGTTGCTTCACTTTACTTCAAGTACTTATTTATACTTTATACTAAATATACTTACTCTAGTTACTTTACTTCTTCACTTGTTTACATACTTGCTTTTCTTACTTACTTTTCATGTTTGGAACATTAAATTACTTAATTTACTAGCTTAGATATTTACTTACGATACTTATTTTATTTACTTTCCTTAGTTAAAGTATTTTAAAAAAATCAATTATTTGCTTTACTATTTTTGGACCAATTTGACATATTTTGCTGACTTGCTTAGCTTATTTGCTTTAATTACTTGCTCAATTACATCGTCAAATTACATACTTCAGTTTCTCGCTTACAGTACTTGCATATTTACTTAGACTTCACTTTACTTGCTTGCTTTTATTAGATTATTTACTTTAAGTACTTAATCGACTTGCTGTACTTACTTTACTTATTTACTTACTTTAGTGATCTTACTTGATTTACTTTACTCAGTTTACTTGCTTGCTTTACTTGTTCATCATACTTTATATTCCTGTGTAGATTATTTCATTAATTGATCTACTTGCTTAGAGTATTTAATTATGTATTTTACTTAGAATACTTAGCAAATTTTATTTTAAAATTTGTGTAACTTGTTTTAACATTCTTTGCTTAATATTTAATTGCTTATTTATTTTGCTCGTTATTACTCGTGTTACACATGTTACATACTTCATTTTCTTAGAGTATTATTTTATGCACTTGCGAACATGATCTTTTTAATTTGTTATTTTATTTACTTTGGTTGCATACTTAATTTTCTTGCTTCAACTTTTTACTTGGATGAATTGCATCCTTTACTAGCGCTGGTGTAGTAGTTGTATATGCCTTTCATGCAGACAATGTGAGTTCAGTTCCCGGCCAGAGCCCAATATCCAGACACGGCCGGTCCCAAACCTGGAAAAGAAATGGTTGGGAATTGGGATGTATCAGAAAGGGCATCTGGTGCAAAAACCATGCCAACCAAATCATGCGAGTGACATTCTTTGGCCACATCTGATGGGACAAGACGAAAGTTGCGACATCTTACATTTCCTTGCTGATTTACTTTGAAAATAATCCCCGTGATGTGTGTTGTCTTTTTTCCCTTAAACCAGGTTGTGCTAGCCTCCAACGGAACATCCTTCGACTTCACTGTGACTGACAACGGTCCGCGCTATCTGGACCTGTATGCCACCCCCCAGTACAAAGGAGACCGGTCCGTCGGTCATTGTACAGATCAGTCGACAGGTAGACAATTTTCTCACCAGGAGGAAGTATTAGGATTAATGGACTGTATTTTTTGTGCGCCGGAGCAGAGAAGGAAGACATGGTGAATCTTCCTCCCGAGGAGGGTGAATCGCCGTCGGGAGAGGAGAAGTCTGAGGGAAGCGAGGGCGCCCTGAGGAGGCGAGGCGTGGGCGCCATGGTCAAAGTTTTCCACTTCATCATGAAACAGAGCTACATCTGCGCGCTCATCGCCATGATGGTGAGCTAGTTGTCAACTTAAGAGGCGTGGGAGGGTCAAATGTATATTTGAAAAAAAAAAATGCATATGAAGCATTTCTTCCGTGCGTTCTCAAGGCGTGGAGCATCACCTACATCTCGTGGCTCACCTTCGTCTTCCTCATCTGGTCCTGCATGCTGTGGATGGTGCGCGACCGTCGGCGCTACGCCATGTTGTCGTCGCCCTTCATGGTGGCCTACGGCAACCTCTTGATCGTCCTGCAGTATTTCTTCAGCTTTGAGGGCATTACGCACGTGCCGGGGCTGTCCGTGCCCAAGAATAACCTCTTTCACTCCATTTCCTCCAAGGTTTTTATCTTTTTCTATACTGTGTATAACCACTATCATGTGAGATGTATGCTTATTGTTTACTTGGTTCAGTGTTCCCTTGCTAAAACGCGGTTCACTTTTCGCGGCCTCGCTGTTTCGCGGAATTTTTTTTGTGCAATTTCACACGCATTTTATTTTACAGTAATGTACCTATTTTATAAAATTTCTGAAGGTTTGAACATTGAGAATGTTTAAACAAGAGAGAAATGTGAGAAAATGTAAATGCCTTGATGAGAAAAGTGAATGAACTGTGGAGTGAGGAGTTTTAGAGCCTTAAAACATTTATCATAAATGTAAAACATAAAGCTAACTACTTTGCGGATTTAATTTATTGCGGGCATCTTTTGGAACCTAACCCCAGCGCAAAACGAGGGAACACCTCCATTTGGTGGCTCACTATGTTACTTGGCTCCTGTGCAAGTAGATTGTAACATATTTGCTGACTTAGTGACTTATTTTAGTACTGACATACATACATTAATTATTTACTGGTTGACTTACTGATCCTACTTATTTACTTTGTGATCCTTACTAATTTTACTACTTACATTATTTGTTTATTGATCCTTACTTGGTTATTGCTTACTTGTTGATTTTACTTACTTACTTACTTACTTTATAAACTTGCTTACTTTACTTGCTTAAATAACTTAAATTTACTTTACTTATGGACATTTACGATTTGATTGAATGATGTTTGATGATATGTCTGAGTGTATGATTTATGTATTTACTTGGATAACTTAAATTGCTTACTGTAATTTAAAGTCTTAAATTACTAGACTTGACTTGCCTTTACTCATTAGCATACATTTTTTTAAATTTACTTAATTACTTTCTGAAATTACATATTCACTTGCTTAAATTACTTACTTAACTTTACAATACTTATGGACATACCGTATTTATTGTATTCACTTTATTTACATACTTGCTTGGATTGTTAATAATTAAAAGAAAAAATTCACATGCTTATTTTATTTATTATAAACTACTTTAGCTACTTTCTTGACCTATTTTGATTAGTTGCTTAGTTACTTGCTCTAATTAGTTTACATGCTAACTTACTCAAGTAAATTACTTACAGTGCCAATGTTCTAAACTTCCTTATGGCCATATATATTTTATTTACTAACTTGGCTAAAGACTTACAGTAGAATAGAATAGCTTTATTGTCCCTGTAGGGTAATTTGGTGTGTAACAGTGCCCCACAATCAAACACAGAAAAAACAAAACAACAAAACAACCACATTTCATAAATACATTAAAAAACATAAACACATAGTAATCATGATGCATGGAATGGAATCTCATGGTAGATTTGTTGGTACGAATGATATCAGGTATCGATCGGACTTTGCCTTCTTATATTTTGTACTATCTTTGTTTTTTTTAAGTCTTTATTATTTTTCCTACTTCTTTTCCCTTTTTTTTATTATAGACTTCCTCACCTCACTTTCTTCCCTTACTTAGTTACTTGCTTTACTTCTTTAACTTAGTTATTTAGTTAATTTAAGTGGTTGTCTGGAGCAGGCATACAGTAGCTAATGATTTTTTTTTTTCTTGTGTCTTGTAGGTGTTGTGCCTGCTGAGCTTCTGGCTGCTGCTGAGGCAGACGCTCACCGAGAGGTCAGAGAAGCAAAAGGAGGAGGAGGCGGATCTCTTAGGTGTTCAGGTGGAGGACCAAAAGATAAGAGGTGAATCAGAAGGTGGTGACATTACAAATGAATGAATGAACGAATGGTTGACCCTCTGTGTCTTCTATAGAGGAAGAGGAGCGTAAGCCCGAGGACGAGCAGGATGTCATGCAGATGCTGGGCAACTTGGTGATGGCCCTGCTGGTCAAGTACTGGATTTACATCTGCGGCGGCATGTTCTTCTTCGTCAGCTTCGAGGGGACCATCGTCATGTACAAGATCATCTACATGATGATGTTCCTCTCCTGCGTGGTGCTCTACCAGGTATGTATAGCTGCACCATTATAATAAACCGCAGGGGCAAACTGAAAAGACAAAGGAAATCAAAATTTTACACAATTTAAGTTGTAATGTGACAAGAATAAAGTCCTTAAGTTTAAAGACAAAATATCACATTTTATGAGAATAATGAAATCGTGATATAAAAAAGTAACATTTTGAGCATAAAGACCATTTTCCAGGCACAAAGTCATATTTTTTTTTATATCAATTATGTAAAGTTTAGAGAAGAAGTATGTCATCTTTCAACAATAAGTCTATAAGTTTCTATCAATACAGTTGTAATATTACAGGAATAAACATTTGTTGTTTGAATAAGATTGTTTTTCCGGGGGGGAAAATATTTGATGAAAATAATAATATTACAAGGATAACATCACAAAATTTATATTTTCTGATAAAGCGGCTTTAAATTTTTGGGGGTAAAAACAAGAATACTTTGCTTAACAGTCCAAATGTAGTTGTTTTAATTTTGGGGAAAAGGTAACTTATTTTATGATAGTAAAATCACCGTATAAAGTCACAAAAGTAGAAAAATTAAGCCATTAAATATTTACCAAAAGATGAAATTCTGGTCTTTATTCCTTCTCCTGATGAATGTTATTGATAGCTTTGGCAATTAGATGTATTTTTGGCTGGTTTTATGATAATGAAGTCATGAATGGTAGAGAAAAATGAAAATTACAATAAAGTCATATTTTACATCAAGTGTGTCTTATATCTCGATCATCACCTGCGTAAAGATGAGATGAGTTAAGCATTCCACAAACAAAATGGCTACACACAATGTCACTATTGCTTTGCTCCTTCCAAATGGCAAATTCAATAACCGCCCTGACAGGCGGTGCTGACCATTATTGCCGCGTCATAAAAATTGACCGCTTCAAATCGAATCACCCTAAAACCAAAGCTTTCGCCCTCAGTCCCCTTGAGCGCGTTGTGTCATTGAACACATTGCCACTGTTAACGTCTGCCCATTAAGTACCACACCTCCGAAACGGACCCTTTTCCCATTCCCAGGTGCACTACGAGTGGTGGCGAAGAATCCTTAAATACTTCTGGATGTCCGTGGTGGTGTACACCATGCTGGTCCTCATCGCTGTTTACACCTTCCAGTTCAGATCCGACTCGGCAGAGAACAAAGACAGGTGAGGTCAACTTCGGTTCCACTGTGTTGCATCATCACCTCCTGGAATTTAAATCCTTCAGACTATTTATTCCCTCTGTGCAGTTTCAAGGATCTGGGCCTTGAGAAATTCTCAGTGGCCGAGCTATTCAACAGGATCTTCATCCCCACCTCCTTCCTGTTGGTGTGCATCCTGCACCTGCACTACTTCCACGACCGCTTCCTGCAGCTCACCGACCTGCAAGCGGTGGTGGCCAAAGAGGAGAGCAACATCTACAGGTGAGAGACAAGTGTCTTTTTTTGGGGATTATTCCTGGTCGTTCTGTCTACAGTCATGCCTTGAGAAGCGAGTGACCCGAGATTTTCGAGATGCAATCCGTCATTTGGACAAAGTGTTGGTTATCTAACTAGTGAGAAGATAATTATATGGTAGTATTTTTTTTTTTACGTGTTATTTCTAGTTGTTCCGTGTTTATTTGTACTGTGCAAGCAGGGGAGAGGGGGGGGGGGGGGGGTGGTTATAGTGACATACTGGAAAGTGAAGCAATCACCTACAGTGCCAGTGTTTCCCACAGATTTGAAATCTAGTTGGGTGGGTGGACTCGGGGGTGGGGGGAACAGTCCTCCTAACTGCTACTTGCGTCTCCGTTAACCCCATGATCCACAAGTGAGTGACAGCGCACTAATGTTACATGCGGTATATGTGGTCGCGACACGTTTTGTTAGTTTTTTAAAAATATATATTTTTATTAAATTTTCCTGAAATCTACTTGGGGTGTGGTGGCCAGTTTACTTGGGTGGCCCGCCCAAGTATTAACATGATGTGGGAAACACTGAGTGCATTGCATGTGCTAGGGATTGACCAAGTTGCTGTGGATTTTCTTCTTTTTTTTAACCCTTTGAATTAATTCCAGTTATTGTGTCTATTTCTATTGTGCAAAGTAGTGGTTATTGTAAAAAAAAAATAAAAATAAAAAAAAACAGGGAAGAGGAGCGACTGCATCAATTATATAACATTACGTCCACTTAACTCTATGGATTAATTATAGTCATTCATTCATTCATATATTGCACGCTGGTCATTGAAATGAATAACTCATGAAAGGAGTGATAGAATAATCATAGTGCACATTCATTGCGCACATGCATTTTTCCATGGATAATTTCTTGTCATTCTCATATTTCTCTTGTACAGTGTGGTGGATATCATGAATAACTGGCCAGAGGGGAATTTGTATGATAGAACAGAGTGTAACATGTACTTTTTTTTTTGTACTCTATGGATTATTTCTAGCAGTTATATTTATTGGTCGTGCAAGCTGGAGGTTAGCGACTGCATAATCGACGCGTTATTGTGGCAAACAAAAACTTCTGTTGATGAGACTGGCGTCCTTATTTTTTTAAGCGATGTTTCTAGTCTTATTTATTTTTGTATTGTGCAAGGTGTTGGTTATCATGAATGACTAGCAAGAGGAGCATTCAATAATTATTTGATAGTACATGGCCAAGTGTGCCTTTGCCTTTTCTTTTCTTTTTTTTAAACTGCTGATTACGAGTCATTGAATTTATTTCTGTTGTTCAATTGTTCTATTGGCATTATCGTGAAAAAAGGGTCGGAAGAGCAATGGTACAATCGTATGCCAAAAATGTGCATGTGTTCATGCATATATTATTTATAGTCGTTTATTTCTATTGAGCTTTCAACGTCAATTAAATGAGTGCGCTGCGGACTTGTTTGACCTTGACCATTTTGTTGGATCATTTCCATTTTTCCATTTATTTCTAATGTGCACAATGGCTGTTATTATAAAGAACCGGTTCAAGCACAGTTCCAATGACCTTAAACATGCCTAATTTAGAATACAGTTCATAACGCATGTTTTGTTGTTACACGTTACAGTCAGTGGTGTGGCATTGTTGCTGTCTTTTTTTGGGGGTGCTTTTTTTTTTTTTTGCTTCTCTTTGTGTGACTCGCTGTAATCTCTTTCTGCGCCGCCGCTCTTCTTCCTCTCGCAGCCACGCTAAAGTCAGCGGGCGTGTGTATCTGATCATGAATAGGTGGGTAACAGGCTCGCTTTGTGGCAACCATCTGCATCCTCCCGGTTCACACGTGAAGTCCCCTACTCTCCCCTTGTCCCTCTGCCTTGGGTCCTCCCACACTCACTCCCCACACCTCTTCCCTAAGATCACCATCTGATCTGTCCTTGCTGTAATTACTACCGACTATTTGACCTGATGCTTTATTTAAGTCAGCTGGGAAGTAGGAAATTGCCCCGCTTGGAGCTGTAAGTGGCAAACGGTGCATAGATACTAATAGAATAGAATAAAAGTATATATTGACAAAGGTAACTTTTGACAGCATCAATCTACATTTATCAATGCAGTATCTTTACATTAAAAATATATTGAGACGACTATACTACAAAATACATACTATTGTATATAAGCAGTTGTGAATATGAAGAAAAAGTAGCAAGAATAGTCAAAAGCATTGTATGTCGCAACAATAGACACACATTCATAAGTAACAGTAATACATAAATGATAGAAAATACCTTAAAGTAGCACTAAGGAACTTTACAACCTTAATAGAATATTTTCATAACTCTTCTGATGAAACATCGACTTAAAACTAGTTGAATGGTACTAGGGGTGTGAATTGCCTAGTACCTGGCGATTCGATTCGTATCACGATTCATAGGTCACGATTCGATTCGATACCGATTAATCCCAATCCGAATCTATAAATTGATTATTGCGATTTTTTTTTAAACTAAAATTTAGAAAATACTAATCAGTAAACTTGTACATGTACACTGTAAGATTTGTATGAAAATGTATTTATTTAGCTGAAAATTCAGGCTTATAACTGAGCCACTGCATTTAACAAATAGGTTGCAGTCTGTTTCATGTTTGAACAGCACTGAAATAAAATATTAAGGCTTAATGTTCCATTAATATAACATTCTTCCATGCTTAATGTGTGAATCCTAACCCTTCAAGGATCAACATTGGCCCGGAATCCACTCGCTGGCGTGAGCTAAAAAACGACGCAATGCACTTGTCCTCATGGGAAATGTGGTCTTCCTTCAGACATAACAATACCACTTTTGTCCATATGATGCTGCCATAATCAACGTAAACTGAAAGTTCCTTAGTGCTGCTTTAAAAATAATATGTATTCTATATAGACAGATGTAAGAAGTAGTCCGGAGATTTGTATTTGGCAAAAAAATGGAAAGTATCAATAAAGTAGCTTTTCGGTAATAAATAAACAAGACCTTGCTAATATTGTGAATTATATTTATATAGATATGAATGTGAACAAAAGCAGCAATAACTGCTTATTATTGCTGTAATAAATAAAACACAAAAGTACAACAGAGAATTATGCATACTGTTTAGCGTTCTATCTGTGATATAATTCTCTTTTGCCTGGTCAGAAGTTGGAGATGTTAGATTTCCCAATTTTCTGGAACTCACCATTTTTACCTGCCCTGTTCCTACTCACCATCTTACAATCTGTTTCTGCTTTCCATCTGTCCTTTTCCCTCTTATGGTACCTGACTTTTACTTCTTTCACCACTTACTACCTTACCTTTCAACCCATCCCATCCAACTACTGGTCCTTTCTTACAACATGCCCTTCCCTTAATTACGCCTTAATTCCTTGTTACCACATGGCCTGCAATAACACAACTCTCTTGTGATTTGGGGTACTTGTTTACAAGACATTGGTATCTTCCATTGTGCCTGTAGCCCCGATTGCTGAATCCTCTTTAACATCCTCCTGGAAAAGCTCCTCTTTTTTTTTTTTTTGTTAGTTTTTTTTAAAGCTATATCTAGGTGAACAAACCTGTCGACAAGCATGCATGGACATAAAATGTCTTCTTCTTTTTTTTTAAGCCTGAAGCCTCCCCACAACTTAAGCACCTAAATGCAACATTATTATTCCGTACATACATTGTCTGTTGTCAATTTCTCTTCTCCTGACCCTGTGCGACTTTATTGTCCCGAGCAGCATCAAGCAAAAAATCAGTCAACAACACAAGTAAGTGGGAGCATCCTCATGATAATAATAATAATAATAATAATAATAATAATAATGATATCGCAGTTGCTTGTGAGTGACATGCAGCCAACCCCCCTTTGATCAAGCGTAAACCCAAAAATCAAGTCGGATTTTTGTCAAGAACGCAGAGAATGTTGCATTGCTTTGCCTGTTGCAACGTCGCTTCCCATCCTTCAATCAAGAGCGAACGATTGCAATAGAGCCCTTGGAGAATCAGCTCGAGTGTGCGCGTGTGTGCGTGCGTGCGTGCGTGTGTGCGGTGTCTTGTTTATGGGCTCATGAGGACAAAAAGTGGCAGGTTGACGAGTGCAGTAAATCACAATTCATAGCATGTCTGCAGATAATTGAGCTGTTGAAACTGTTATTGTGCTACTATAAAGGTGCTGATTGATGCACATCGGTGTAAGTATTTATTAGCTGGCCTGGGGCAGAAGTTAATGTTCAGTGATCTTCATAAAACTCAAGAAACTTTGATTTTCTTCAACTTTTGTTTTAGAAGCTTCCTAAAACCACGCAGCTATTTATTATTGGCTTTTTATGGAATAAAAGTGCAATAATTTTGCTGAACCAAATATAAATATCAGTCAGTCCCTTGTAATGTGAGTTTGTGTGTCCCCTTTATCGGGTCGAGGGAGCAGCAGCGCTACATATATAGGAAGTAACTAAATGTACGAGTGAGATTCTTAAAGGTCTCATATTATTCAACTTTTCCACATGCTAAAATAGTTCTCAAATGTGTAAAAGACATGTCTGTGACATGCATTCGTCAAAATTGACTTTGGATCTAATATTTTTGCTGTCCCTAAATCAGCAACAACAAAAAAAACGCTCTGTTCAAAACAGCCTGTTTTAGGGGCGTGTCACTTTTATGTAAATAGCTGCCTAGGCCTTACCCTTCTCTCTCGAAGGGGCTGTGATTTCGGCTCGGTAGCCATGTGCTAATGTTGCGAATGGAAACGACTCGGCCATGGCGAGCAAGAGCAGTGTGGTACAACCATACCAATTGAGCCAGACAGACATGCCTTTTACACATTTGAGAACTATTTTAATATGTGGAAAAGTGGCATAACGTTTTATCGTAAGAAAAAGTAGCATAACGTTACTACAGATACTATGTTGTAGTGTCAGTTTGCGAATGTTTAGGCAGTGGTTATTTTGCCGTAGCCGGCAACTCTCCTGCGAGCGTTATTTTGCCGTGAATGTCTCTGATGTGCCGTGAATGCTTGTAGACATTTACAAGCGGTTATAAATAACACAAATGTGCACAATTAAGCCACAGTGCGATTGCAACGTGCAAGCCGTCTCGTCGAGGCCACAGCGGCCGGTTAGCATCAAAAAGGCATGTCAACGAGGTGGCGAGTTCCCAGTCACGGCAAAATAACCACCACAGATTCAATCTTGGCAAAACAATACGCCACCGCTTCAGTATTATCCAACCATCGTCTGCTTTATCATATCTGACCTTTTGTAACCAAACAAACCTCTACACGACAAAAGTAGCTCCCACTTTAGGCACTAAAATACACCAGTGATATGGTAGAAGGTATGATATGGCACATCACTAATTGAAAGGATAGGAAGGAAGGCTAAATCAAATGTTAAACATCTTTCAGTCGTGTCACACACCGCTGGGACCGAACCATTATGTTTGCAAATCCAGCTCTGAACACGCTTTTCATCAACAGAACAGTCCTTCAAGAAATGCTGTTGGTACACGTCCTTCAAAAATAAAATGAATCCACTGTCTTCTCAAAGACTTGGACGAAGGAAGCAACCACTTATTCCAAATCGTTGTTTCCCCATTGTTCTCCACAGACCGTATGTAAGCAGGAAAACAAAAAAAGGAGCAGTCAGCTTCTCTAATTTCTGTGGGTGTCACAAACCTCTACCAAAGGCGGTGCCACTAACCCGAGGGGACGGGGTCGAGTGCACTTCCCTGTCTTGTTGACGTCACCAAGTCACGGAAGTTTAATCTGCCCTTTGAAGCACACATTTTAGAAAGGAGGAGAAAGCTAAAGAAGTCTGACTGACTTTTTTCATACCTGGTTGGATTGTAGACAGGCCGGAGAGAAGCATATTATTAATAGAAAACCACACTAAAGTGCATTTTTATACTATGAGAACTTCAATTTAAAAAAAAGTGTTTAACAATAATGAGGGAGAATGCACGTGTTTTATTATTTTTACTGTAATGTATTAATCAAAATTTTTTAACGGTTTCTTGGTATGTGTATTTGGCCTCCTTAAGGGGTGTGTGAGTGTGAGGGAGCTGTAGCGCTAACTATGAAGGAAATACTCAAGTGCAAAAAAGTGTTCGTGAACGTGACCTTTTCCCTACAATGAACTAATCAACATTAACGTGAACTTCAAAACACACACAGCCATAGAAGGTCCTCATAAGCACATAACGTAGCATAATGTAACATGTATCATTCCTTGTAAATGTAATAATAACCGCGTCCACCACCAGGCTGGTTCACCCGGAAGGCAGCCTGGCTGACCTCACCATGCTCAGCGGGAGCTCAGCAAATGCATCGCTGTCCCGGGGAAAGGAGGAAGAGCAGGTGACGCAGGGCGAGCAGACTCTGGTGTCGGTGACAGACGACTCCGCCTCTTCGGCCGGCGATACCAAGCCCGGCAGCCTCTACGAGGCCAGGCAGTCCAGCACGGACGACAGCCAGCGCTTCAGCATGGGTACCGAGCCGGAACCCAGCACTGAGCAGAGCTCAGGTACGACTGCCGTGTAATGCCGTCATTTATGCCTGACTCAAAATGGAAAGAAAAATAATGATGTCATGTGTATAGTGAAGCCCCCCAAAAATCAATTATTTGTGTTCACCAACCCAAGACACACTTAGGACTAGGGATGCACCAAAATGAAAATGTTTGGCCAAAACCGAAAACCAAAAATTAAAAATGCTTAGCCGAAAACCGAAACACAGAAAAAAAATTATGCCAATCTTTACTATAATTGCATTTGTTATACTTAATTAAAAATATAATATTATTCGAAAATATTTATTTCGCATTGGCATTTTAACCGCAGACATGTTGGCTAATGTTACATTAAACACCAAACGAGGGTTGAGCATTTTCTGGCGGTGCGATTGCGCTTTATAGTCAATGTAGTTCGCACGGATACGTGCGGCGGGACAAGGTGTGGCGCACTTAAAATTGGCACATTCACATATTCATTAACGATTCAAAATAAATAAATATATTTGTTCGCACCATCTAATCAGCTTCGGGAACAAACTGCAAAGTTACACACAGCGTCCTGTACAGGTCTGCCGCTACCCGGAGATAGCGGAAAGTGTTTCCGTGTTTAAAACTGTTGATAGCAATAGTGCTAGCATTAGCTAAAGTATTTAGCACGGCCACCGGGATGCCGGTGAAAAAGTGGAAGCGTTCGGGTAAAAAAAAAAGAAGAAAAAAAGGTTAGGCTCTTCGGGAGGAAGAGTGTCTCACCTGTACTGCAGTACACGGCAGTTCTGTCTTTTTTCGACCAACTTAAATGTCGTACACCAAGCGACGCCCCTCTCCTCCGGTGTACACAATAACCCCGGAAGCTGCTCTGACCGACAGGTGCAAACTCAAACGGTGAAAAGCCAGCGAGAAGAAAAGGCGGACAGTGGACACTCACCCACGCGTTCGCTGTTTAATTCAAACAGACGCTTTTGCTTGCGTCACCACAACCTATTTTGGCCATATTCTTTCGGCTTTAATTTAATTTCAACCGAATGCCGAAAATGGCAAAAATAGCAATTTTGTGCGGGATATTTTCGGTGGCCGAATACTACTTAGGACCCTCCCCCTCATTTGATTAACATTTCATGATGCGTTTCATGCTTACAGTGTCTGCAGAGCACTTTTATTTATTGATATTCAATTCTATCTATGTATTTATTTCCACATTTATTTTTAAAAAAAAATTAATTGTTTGAAATTAATTTTTACTTTTATTTGTTTATTTTTATTTCCATTTATATTATTTTTTTGTATAATTTTTTTTTATTTTGGCGTTTTTGGTCCTCCATAGTTACAGTTTTGTTGTGGTTCTGATAAGACCTCATAAGGAGGAATATTGGCTGCGAAACAATTTCCATATAATTTGTCAGCACAACAACCTGGAAAAAGGTGGAAAATTACCAACTTTGGCAGACTGCATAAAAGTTGCTTGTGGTGCTCTACATGTGGTGGAATCTTAACCAACATCCTGGCAGTCAAAATTCCAACTCTGTCACGTTTATGATTGTGCCTGAGAAGGTGTGATATTTTTATGTTGTGTTGTTTATAAAGAATAGCAACTGGCTGGAAAAAGGTGGAAAAAGTCCAGCTTACACAGGCTACATGAAGAGGTTTATAATGCTTATTACCATCCAGGTTCAAGTTGCTCTAAACACAAAACAGGAGTGCCGCCAGCTTGTTCCAGCTCGTCACGTTTCTGAAAGAATGACGTTCGCAGGGTAACAACTTTTAGATAATTAATTCATTTAAATCCATTATGATGCAGTTTTAAACAAGTTTGTGAGGTGAGGGAGATATATCCCGCCTGGAGGATTTTACGTGACTCCCACGGACCAAAGTGCGCCCGTTAATCAGCGCCCCCAAAGTGGCGGCGGTCCGTCCAGTGTGCGTTTTTTTGTCTGGCCCAGATTTATGTGGCGTTTTCAGTTCTGACACCGTGCATAGCTCAAACACACACTTTAGTCTGTTACTTGTTGAGTGTATTTGCAATGGAATGGAATGATAATATAAAATCAGTACCTCTGCGAAAGAACTTAATGAGTTTTTTCGTGTTTGTTGTAAAAAAAAAATCTCTTCCATTTCGATGGATTTTTATTTTTACTATTCACAAGACGGTTAACACTTTATTTTAAGGGGACCATATTATTGGAACCTGATGATTTTGTTAGAGCAGGGATTGCTCCTTGGTTTCTATAAAATGTACTAACACAGAGTGGGAGGGGGAAGGCCCAACCCCTTGCAGTTTTTCACTTTCTGAGGTCGTAAAATGCCTCAATGGGTGGCACAGGGCTGTGAAGTTTAACTCCCAAAGCACACTTATACCACCCAGTCGTCAGTGACAAATAAGTATTTTATACATCACACCACACAGTCATCACACATCTGTTTATCTTATTCCATTATCACTGTAGTGTCACTGTGTGAAAAAGTCTCAAGGTCAAATTTCACTGGGTCCCGTATGATGAGCAAGAGTAGATAATTGGGTCTTTTGAGATTTTACTACCTTTTTTTTTTTTAGTTTGTGGGTACAAATAGCAACACAAGGGGGCGAGACCAACCAAGTCACACACTTATTTTCACTTTTAAAGGTAGTAAAAGATCCATAAGACATTTCATTGATCTCATCAAAGCCGCAACATTAGTTGGCTACTACAGCATTTTACTTGCAATACATATTGGCACCTGCAGACTTATTTTCACCTGCAAGTAGTGATTCTGCTTTGAACATTCCTCACATTAATAATGTAACAGAAATGACTGAAGTTTTATAAAGCAGCCACTGTTGTTTCCAGACCTGAAGAGCAAATGGCACCTCGTGGTGGACCGGCTGACCGTGCTCTTCCTCAAGTTCCTCGAGTACTTTCATAAACTTCAGCTGTTCATCTGGTGGCTGCTGGAGATCCACATCATCAAGCTTGTATCCTGCTACATCGTACTGGTCTCCATCCGAGAGGTAACAACATGTTAGGACCAAGGTTATTTTATTTCACTAAAACTATTGAAAAAAGTACAACTAAAATTCCAAAAATAATTTCGTTAACGAAAAAAAATTAAAAACTAAAATGATTTAAAAAAAAAAAAAAAAAAAAACGAAAACTAACTATAATTGTAAAAATGTCCTTCATTTTAGTCTTTGGTAATAAATGTAATGCATGAGCATGTAGGGATGATTTTAAATGTGATTTTAAGTAGATTTATTTTGATATTAACTGGAATAAGGATGTTTAAAAGTGTGTCACAAAGAAGTGACGTCATCTAGCAGCAGCCAATAGAAAAGCACCTTCAGATGACGTCGCTCCCATGGTGTTTTTTTAAATATTGTGCACAAGTAATACACTTTTTTTTTTTTTTTTACTAAAACTAATACTGAAACTAACTAAAACTAAACATTTATTAAATAACTAAAACTAATAAAAACTAACAAACACCCTGAAAACTACAAACCCAATTCCAAAATAGTTGGGACACTATACAAATTGTGAATAAAAACTGAATGCATTTGGGGGAGTGCCAAATTTTAATATTTTATTTAGAATAGAACGTAGAGAACAGGTCAAAAGTTTAAACTGAGAACATTTATCATTTTAACGGAAAACTATGTTGATTTTAAATTCCATGGTGTCAACAAATCTCAAAAAAGTTGGGACAAGGCCATTTTCACCACTGTGAGGCATCCCCTCTTCTTCTTACAGCAGTCTGCAAACGTCTGGGGATCGAATAGACGAGTTTCTCAAGTTTAGAAATAGGAATGTTGTCCCATTCTTGTCTAACACGCGTCTCTCTAAATGTTCAACTGTCTTGGGCTTTCTTTGTTGCACCTTCCCCTTTATGATGCGCCAGATGTGCTCTAGAAGTGAAAGAAGTGGACTGCAGGCTGGCCATTTCAATACCCGGATCCTTTTCCTACGCAGCCATGATGTTGTAATTGGTGCTGCATGTGGTCTGGCATTATCGTGTTGAGAAATGCGCGATCTTCTCTGAAAGTGATGATGCCAGGATGGGAGCATGTGTTGTTCTCCAATCTGAATATACCTTTCTGCATTGACGATGCCTTTCCAGATGTGGACGCTGCCCATGCCACACGCACTCATGCAACCCTATGTAAACTGAGTGCTGATAACAGCTTGGGTTGTCCTTGTCCTCTTTAGTCAGTATGATATAGCGCCCCAGTTTTTCCACAAAGAATCATGATTCAACTGACCACAAAACAGGTTTCCACTTTGACACACTCCATTTTAAATAACCCCTGGCCCAGAGAAACGCCTGGGCTTCTTGGTCATCTTTAGAAATGGCTTCTTCTTTGTACTGTCGAGTTTAATCTGACAACGGCGGCTGGCACGCTGGATTGTGTTCACCCACAATGTTTTCTGGAAGTATTGCTGAGCCCTTTCTGTGATTTCCCTTACAGTAAGCATTCCTGTTTGCGGTGCAGTGCCGTTTAAGGGCCCGAAGATCATGGGCATCCAATATGATTTTTCGGCCGTTCAGCGGCCTTACACACAGAGTATTGTTCCAAATTCTCTGAATCTTTGGATGATGTTATGCACTGTAGATGATGATTAACCGCCAATTTTTTGCTGGTAAACACCTTTCTGATATTTCTCCACTATCTTTCTGCGCAACATTGGAGGAATTGGTGATTCTCTATCCATCTTCGCTTCTGAGAGACACTGCCACTCCGAGAAGCTCTTTTTATACTCCAATCAAGTTGCTAATGGACCTCATTAGTGATAACTGGTTTTCCAGCTGTTTTTTATAAGTGCAATTGACTTTTCCAGCCTCTTATTGCTACCTGTCCGAACTTTTTTTTTAGATTTGTTGGCACCATGAAATTTACAATCAACATTTTTTTTCCCTTAAAATTATACATTTTCTCAGTTTAAACTTTTGACCAGTCATCAATGTTCTATTCTGAACAAAATATTGAAATTTGGTACTTCCACATAATTGCATTCCGTTTTTATTCACAATTTGTATAGTGTCCCAACTTTTTGGGAATTGGGTTTGTAATTAAAACTAACTAAATTGAAAAATAAATAAATAATCAAAACAAAATAAAAACTAACTAAAATGAAAATTCTAAAACTATAATAACCCTGGTTAGGACCCAAAATTTTAATTTTGGAGCATTTTGTGCCTCAGTGTGCTTATAGTGCTAAACCCTACTGTGATAGGTAATGCTAATATGCTAACATACTGTATCATATGTCAAGATAGCGACCTACAGTAAGTACAGATTGTGCTACTACTACAAATTAAAATCGATAAAATGCTAACAAGCTAACATTTGTTTTGATAACATATAGCAGGATGGCAACTGTTAACATTATTAACATTGTTTTACTGTTTCGATTTATATTTTAACCGTTTTGATTTTAGTTAGAGCTGTGTAATAATAAGACAACAGTTAATTCATATGTTATTCAATCTATAGTCCATTGTTCTCTTCTCTGGGAAAGAGATGTCTAAGTTGTTTCTTTTTATTTATGTATTAGGAATGTTTGGAAGTTCACGCAGAGCTCTGTCCATAAATTATCTGGTCCAGGAGGTGCCGGGACCAATTATTTACCCACATCTGTAGTGGACTAGGATACGAGCTGAAGATTTATTATCTGTTTTGTATTTCACTCTTCCCTCAAGGACAAGACTGGAGAGGGAAGTTTGGTGACGTGTATTGATGTATCATGTGACTGTCTAAGAGGAGGGGTTTGAAAAGTCACGAAAGGGTATTAGTGCTTGAGACAAGAGGAGCGACACACAATTGGGACAACAATGGCGGAGTTTAGCCGATCTCATGTGTCCATAAGCTTATGTAAAAATAAATCCTGATTTCACCGATCTCATTGTCTGAGTTTGATAATCAACATTATGAACACGGGAAAACAAAATAACGATTTTCCATCACAACCCAAGTACAAAAAGCGCTGAGGCAGATCAAAATTGATTTGACATCTTAGCCCCTTTTCGGGTTCAATTTGAAATTGGACATGCTAACTTGCTAACAGTTGCTACGCTAACATTTTGCCCGCCACACAGGTGTCCTTGCTCAACTACGTGTTCCTGGCGTCGTGGGCCTTTGCGCTGCCCTACAGCCAGTATCGCCCCCTGGCGTCCAACGTGTGCAGCGTCTGGACGTGCGTCATCATCGTGTGCAAGATGTTGTACCAGCTCAAGTCCATCAAGCCGCTCACTTACTCTAAGAATTGCACCATGGTGAGAAATGATTGGCTTGATGACAACAGTCAGCGCCGCGAGTAGTGTTGAACCATTCTGTGTGTTCCCTGTGACAGCCTGCGGCCTACACCACCGAGCAGGAGAAAGAGATGCAGGGCTCTCTGCTCTACAGCGGACTGGTGGATCCTGCTAACTGGGTTGGCCTGCAAAAGAATGACGACTTGCTGGGCTACATCAGGGTGAGTGGAGACCACAATTGGTCCTTGGGATTCACTTATGGGATCCCTGCTCTACCCAATCGTATACCCCATAAAATTGAATAAGATAAGTTAAAATTGAATAAGCTGAAGGTATTTTTGGCCCAAGTCCAGGGTTATTACAGTTTTGGAATTTTTATTTTAGTTAGTTTTTAATTGGTTTTGAGTTTAGTTTTTTAAATTTAGTTCGTTTCAATTAGTTTTCAAGGTGGTTCTGTTAGTTTTTATTATTTTTATTTTTTTAATGCTTAGTTTTAGTTAGTTTCGGTATTAGTTTTAGGTTTTTGTTGTTTTAAATTACTTGTGTGCAATATTTAAAGAGGCACTAAGAAACTTTCAGTTTATGTTGATTATGGCGGCGCCATATGGACAAAAGCAGTAATGTTATGCCTGAAGCAAGACCACATTTCCCATGAGGACAAGCGCATTGCGTCGTTTTTGAGCTCACGCTAATCAATTTGACTTCTGTCTTTGTAACGAATCAGTAAAGGGGGAACGTATGCAATAAAGCAGTCAACACATTTGTAGTTTTGTTGTGTGGCAGTGTTTCTACCATCCTCCTCAAAGTTGTTTAGTGCCAGTCAAAATGATACAGACCCCCTCAGGCCATGGCAAAGGTACCATTCAACTAGTTTTATGTCGATGTTTCATCAGACGTGTTATGAAAATATTTGATTAAAGTTGAAAAGTTCCTTAGTGTTACTTTGATAAACACCATGGTAAAATTAAAAAAGTAACAAATTTCTTACCTAGTGTTGCATTGTGAGTGAAAAAGCGGGCAAGCCGAGCCATTGGAGCCAAAAATCAAGCACGCATAATTGTCGCCTAGGAGCGACGTCATCTGAAGGTGCTTTTCTATTGGCTGTTACTAGATGGCATAACTGACACACTTTCAAACGTCCTTATTCTGGTTGAATAAATCGTGTTTAAAATCATCCCCAAAGGCTCATGTATTGAATTAACTACCAAAGACTATAAGACGAAGGACATTTGAGCTATAATTATAGTTAGTTTTGTAAACATAAAATTGCGTATTAGTGAGTTTTTGTTTATTAAAAAGCATGTTTGTTTTTATTTTATTCCGTTAACGAAATTGTTTTTTTTTTAATTTTTGTTCGAGTTTTTAATCTTGTCTCAAGAATTGTTTTCAATAATTAAAATGATAAAAATACAGTGCTACCTCAACTTACGAGTTGTTCACAATATTTTCTGTCCTTAGTTGCAAGCAAAAATGTGCATTCCAGACACTAAATGGAGGCAGCGAACTTCTTAACAAGAAGCAGACGGTGAACACTTCTTCAAAAAAGAAGCCAAGTGCTTGCTTCAAGCTGTTTATTGTCAATTCCAGTTGAAGTTTATACATAATTTAATCAAACCACTAGCATCAATGTTGCGCTATGAAATCATGATGCACAAACTGTTTAATTCTTTAAATGTTATTAAATAATGTACTATATATTTTTATAAAGTACAATACTGTGGAGTGCTATTTTTATATTTAAAAAAAAAAAAGAGTTAAGTTTTCGTTTTAATGGAATTTCCGTAAGATTTCACTGGGGAAAAATATGAAGATGGAGGGTACCTATTTTTGTGTCCAGTGCATGGGTGAGTTTTCTTTCTTTTGATCATTTTTTTTAGACCAATGCCGTTAAAAAGGGGTGTTTGCGCCATTGTGAGAGTAAACATAGCCCTCTTAATTACCAATTGAAGCAGCTCCTCTCATCCCCTTTAAAGCCAGCACAGGAGGGAGGCGCACAGTCTTTGACATTGCAGAAGCAGAAATAGACTTGCTATAGTCAATGCAGTATTTGCTTGCAAAATAAAATTGTTCATAAAAATGAACCAAAACAAAAGAAAAATACACCAAAATGACCAAGGTCTATATTGAAGTTTTGTGTGTTTGTGCGCGGCTTACAGCACAACCTCCTGATCCTGGCGGTGCTGGCGTTCGAGGTGACCATCTACCGCCACCAGTTGTACTTTCGTCTGAGGAACAAGCTGTCGCCTCCCGCCGCCCGCATCATCTTCCACGACGTGACGCGCCAGCACCTGGACGTGGGCATCGTGTGCTTCATCAAATACTTCATCAACTATTTCTTCTACAAGTTCGGACTAGAGGTGGCTTTGCTTTTCTCTTTCACATCCGGCTAACACGTCATCACATGAATAAATAAAGATCTCCTTCTTTCCATCCTTCGGCAGACTTGCCTGCTGCTGGGCGTGAACGTGATCGGCCAGCGTATGGACTTCTACGCCATGCTGCACGCCTTCGCTCTAATCATCGTCATGTTCCGGCGCCGCAGGAAGGCCATGGCCGAGATCTGGCCCAAGTACTGCTGCTTCCTGGCCTGCATGCTCACCTTCCAGTACTTCGTCTGCATCGGGATCCCCCCTGCGGCCTGTAAAGGTCCGCAAACGCAAATTTTTAAAATATCAATAACAATCAAAAATTCAAATAGATATGTATATTTATTCTAAATAATATTCCTTTGTTTATATTAAATGACAATTTCATTAAATTATTCAAAATATTGAAATCTTGTTTATTGCATGTGTCCAAAATCAATATTTTTGTATTTTCCCATTTTTTTAGACTATCCCTGGAGATTCCCGAGCTCCACGACTGACTCCAAAGTGGTCAAGTGGCTCTACGTTCCCGATTTCCTCTCCAGGCCCAATCCGTCCTTCCTCATCTGTACGTCCCGACGCCTCCCCCTCCTCCTAACCTTTCTTCCGCCGCATTTGCAGCCCAGTTAAGACGAGCGCGGGCCTCTTTTCTCCAGACGACTTCATGCTGCTGCTGTGCGCCTCCATGCAGAGGCAAGTGTTTGACGACGAGAACAAGGCGGCCGTGCGCATCATGGCCGGAGACAACGTGGAGATCTGCAGGGACCTGGACGCGTCCTCCTTCAGCGTACACAACCCCGTCCCAGACTTCATCCACTGCAGGTACGACGTTTGCTGCCAGCTTTTCGTTACGGGGTACTGTACTGTATATGGGTTGCTAAGTTAATTTGAGTTAAAGCTACTGAGCACAGAAAATTCAATTTCGAATCACTACTGCCACCTGTTGATGAAAAATGAAACTGCACACACCCTTCTTCACGTACACAATGCGCATGTGATGTCACATCCGCAGACACAGGGTGGGAAATTTGAACCCGAATCCAGTCTGAAAACTAATGGCCAGAGGTTTGCAGGAGTACCCAGTGAACAGCTAAGGTGTTCATCTACTAATTAGAAGATTTTTGGGTCATAAATTATCAAATAAAAAGGCTATTGTAAAAATATTTTTTGCCAAATTGTTACAGAGAGTAGCTTTAAGGCTGCACAATATATGTACCGAAAAAATATCGTCATCACAATAATGGAACATCTCATATGTTTATTGCGAAGATGTGCAATAAATCACTTTCACCAATTAGGTGGATTCTTAAATGTGCATCATCATCCAATAAGTACCTAGGGGCATTATTATTACTAACAAAATAACTTTTAAAAAGTATTTTTTTCATTACATAATAAAAATGTCATTTCTTTATGTGCATGTTTAATATTGCAATAATATCGATTAGAGATAGACCAATATGTTTTTTTCCCCCCGGTACGAATACTGATAATTAGTAATCAAACGAGGCTGGTAACCAATATTTGGAGCCACTATTTATTTTCAGTGAAAGGGAAAATATTGGCGTCAAACTTAAAAAAAAAATACAAACTCCAAGCAAAATACAAACTCCTTTCAGCATATGTTTAATGAACAACTTTTTTCAGATTTGTAAAATGTTGAAGTTTTATTTTTTATTTTAGACAATAGACATCTTGACACGGTCATCAGTATTTATTAAAAAAAAAGTCAATTGAAAACTTTAACAAGTAACTGCCTGGATTTTCAAGGTTACAAATCTTCTCATGAGGAAGCATTGGGAGCATTTCATGACTTGAGAATGCTGTATGGCTGGGGAACAAATTTGGCCTAACTTGGTTAAGTCGACCACAAAAATTAGTCTCAAAAGATTCGTTGGTGACAGCCATAGAATACCCAGTCCAGCATTTCGACTTGCCCCGCAGCCTCTGATCTTACCCATGTTTAGGGTCCCCAGTGTATGGATTATTGAGGTCGCACAAAACAATACAAGCCTTTTGAGGTGCAGGCCAAGCCGTGTTAGGCATACCGAGTCGTCCGCAACCATTAATCGCATGTGCTTCATATTTCAATGTTTTGCCGCACAAAGTGGACACGTCTTTTATTAACGCACTCTGCGTCCATCAACAAGACCTCGCCGCGAGGTCGAGAGCACGCCACGGCCGCTCTGCACTTATTCCATTGCCGTTTCCCCCTCCAGGATCAAATTACGGATACAAGGGTGGAAGGTGGGGGTAGAAATCCATAATCTGCAAAAACACTCTGTCGGTCACTGCGCTACTTAGGCACTTTTTCCCCCTGTGCTCTAACTCAATAAATAGCTTTCAAGTATGGAAAAGGTATTTTCACCCATCAAGGCACCGATTGATCAACCCAAACAGGCCGTCAAATGAACGCTGCTTCCTATGTTTTCACCGCATCCATCACGTGTAATGGAAGCTGCCACGCGTGCGGTTGCATTTAGCCGATATGTAGACGAGCACTGCGCTGTACAACTGATAGGTGTGCACTTTGCCTTTCGAGTATACGTCCTGAGTATCACAATGACACAAGGAAATCATGTGCAACAATTGCAAACATGAACAACTTTTTGTTATGTTGACGATATTTTATTTGAGATTATTTTAATGAGATAAAAATCAAAGTGATGGTTTTTGTTTCCAGTGGCCCTTGTAATTCCCTTCCTGTTAACTTGAGCCTTTTGCCACACTTGGGTTTTAAATTGGAAATCTCCTCTGGATTCACCTGGCTTATATGATCACACTGCAAAAAGGACAGTAGAAAATTTAAGAAAATTTTTTAGTAAAATAAGAAAATTATTACTTCAAATAAGCAAAATTATCTGCCACCGAGCAAGAAAATTTTACTTAAATTTACCTGTAAGATTTTGAAAAAGCAGGTTCTATTTTTATTGTCTTTGGGATTGAACCCACAACCTCAAAGTCTGACCTGGTACTGGAACAAGGAAAAATGAGCTTACTAAATATATAATGTAACAAACCACATAAAGCTATAGTGCACTTTTGTCTGATTGTTTCCATACTTTTATCTTTTTACTAGATTATGCAAAATCTTAAAATAAGAACATTCAATTTACGAAACCCCATTTCAGGGCCTTTGATGTTGGTTAGTTGTCATCTTAAAATGTGGAAAATGCTTGTTTTAAGCCTCACACTACTTAAAACTGTCTGTTAACACTCAATGCCAAGACATATAAGATAATTAAGTAATACGTATTTTAAAATAACCACAATGATTTTGTCTGACAATTTCATTTTAAGTAAAAATAACTTGTCTAATTTAGGTTGAATTTAAGAAGTTATATCTTACTTAAGATTTCAGTTTTTGCAGTGCACCACACCCTTCCCCCACCCCTCTATACCAGAACCGTATTCATTTTGCATGGTATGTGGTCCAAGTTGTGTTGCACTTTGAGCAGCAGCAGCTCATTATCTCTCAACTGTGCCCTTGCAGGTCGTACTTAGACATGCTGAAGGTGATCATGTTCAGCTATCTGTTCTGGTTCGTGCTGACCATCATCTTCATCACGGGCACCACGCGCATCAGCGTGTTCTGCATGGGCTACCTGGTGGCGTGTTTCTACTTCCTGCTCTTCGGCGGCGAGCTCCTGCTCAAGCCCATCAAGAAGATTCTCCACTACTGGGATTTCCTCATTGCCTACAACATCTTTGTCATCACCATGAAAAACATTTTGTCTGTGAGTGGGTCCGCGACGGGAAGCAGCTCATAGCAGGATTTCCTGTCCCAATAGGACACAATTACCTCCACCTTAGGAAGTTTTTGGCTTTCTGGATGTTTTTTAATATGTCATACTTATTTTTCATGTCATGTTACAAAGATGTACATTTAAAAAAAGGGACAGTGTGTAGAATTTAAAGCCATCTAGTAGTGAGCTAATAATTCAATTATTTAAAAAACACACACAATTGATTTCAATATGCAAAAAAAAAAAATTCTATCACATGCTCCATTTTTGTATATACTCGTAGGTCTAGTAATTATTTTACATAGGTTGTGCTGTGCCTTATAGGGGACTGATATGTTTCACTGCCACCTTTCTGCTATGGATGCCTGAAGGAGAATCGCTTACCTTCCACAGCTGGGGCCTGCAGGTGGTCGTCACGGAGTCCTGTGATTTGGGCTACTGCCACTTGTCGCCCACTGCTTTGCTCTCACAAGCTTTTACTAGCCTCTCCCGCTAGCTGCACTTGTTAGCCATTTCAGCCTATGGATCAGGCTAACCCCCCCAGCCACTCTTGTTTGCCGCGTCTTTTCTGTCTTTTTTTCTCGCCGTGCTGCTAAGTCGCTGTCGCCCACCGAGATGCTCGTTCGCTCACACCAAATAATAATTGCTGGTAGGCTTGTGAAGTGCAGTCTCTCTGATTCACCATAGTGTGCGTGCTTTTTTTTTTAAGTGGAAAATATAATTTTTGTCAAATTTGACTTTTAATTTAAATTTAACTGATAATTTAAAACGTTTTTCCAAACATTTTTCTTTAACTAAATTTAGAATATACTTTTTACAAATATAGACACAAATATTTGTAAAACATTTTCTATTGAATCTCGTCAAAGCAAAAATATGGGCAAATATAATATATAATAAACATAAAAACATAAAATTAAAATGGTAATATTAATTCTAACAAAAATAAAAAACTTAACTTTAAAAAAAAAAAAAAGGAAATTAAATGAATAAAACATACATAAAATCAAATTTAAAAAAACAAATATATCAAGTACAATATTTTATTGTAAGTAATGTTTGTTAAATCTAATCAAAAGTTCTCTAATGTTAATGACTGCACATTTAACATGCCAGATCAGGTTTCAATGTGTTGTGCTATTATGAAATTATCCCTTGTTTAGAAGTAGAATTCCTATTGTTTGCATAACAACATTGTTAATTAAAAATGAATGTATGCAATTCTCCATTCCTGCTGTTTGCAGATCCTGGCTTGTGGCTACATCAACTCTCTAATCCCCAACAAGTGCTGGCTCATCCAGCTCTTCAGCCTGGCGTGTACCATCAAGGACTACAATATCAACACCAACCAGGAACATCTCCGTAAGACACACACACACACACACACATGAACACGCACATCCACACAACATTGTCCCATTGACAAGATACGGTCCGAGCAGATGTAGACCAGCGGTGCGACCTGCCTGACGACGAGGCGGGCATCATCTGGGACAGCATTTGCTTCGCCTTCCTGCTGCTGCAGCGGCGCGTCTTCATGAGCTACTACTTCCTGCACGTGGTGGCCGACATCAGGGCCTCGCAGATCCTCGCCTCTAGGCACGCGTGGCTCCTCCTCATACTGGTGGGAGAGCTGGATATGGCGTACTCACCGCTGTTGTGTGCATGCACTGTGTTCCAGGGGGGCGGAGCTTTTCCAGGCCACCATCGTAAAGGCTGTGCGGGCGCGCCTGGAGGAGGAGCGGAAATCTGTGGAGCAGCTGAAACGACAGTGAGATGATTTCTTTGTCTGATTTCACATTGTTTTACTTGGTTTTGTTTTGTATATATTTTTTTACATTTTTGTTGTACTTTGTTGTATTTTGCTATTTTTTCTGCTTTTATTTTTCATTTACTTTGTTTTATTTTATTTTTTGGAATCATTTAATTTTGTTTTTTTCTTTGGATTTCATTTGGTTTTATTTAATTTGGCCTTGTTTTGTTGTATTTCTATTTGTCTAAATTGTTTATTTTAGTTTTTCATTTCATTTTTGCTATTCCTATTAGTTCTGTTTTATTGTTATGATTTTACGAATTTTTTGTTATTTCGTTAAATTTTTTATTAGGTTTTGTTTTATATTTATTTAGTTTTATTTAATTCAATATTTTTGTTTCATTATATTATGTAAAATTTATTTTTACTTATTTTGTTTTGGTTTATTCAGTTTTAATTTGGTTTTAATGTTTTAATTATTTTTAGTTACATATGTTTTATTTGTTTATTTCATTATTGTTTTTAGTTTTTTTCTGTGTAAGCTATTATTTTTATCAACAAATGTTATATTTATTACGTTATATTATTTTCATTATGTGTTCTTTTTGTATTTGCTATTTTAAGTATTTATTAAGAAATGTTTTAAGATACACACCGGCAAAAATCGGCGTGCCATGTTGCGGTCCAAAAAATAAGCAGCTGTTAAAATTGTTGAATTGTTTTCTTAAACACTGAATATTATCACAGTTTAAGTGACACTGAAACATTACACAGCACTAACTTAATTAAGTGAGGATTTTGATATCCTATTAATGCCCTCATTGAAAATAATGAAGTAACTGGAGTGTATCACTCACTTGCGCCACTCATGTCACTCATGTCCTTGTGCACAGAATGGAGCGCATTAAGGTGCGGCAGCAGAAGTTCAAGCGCGGCAAGGAGAAGATGCTGAGCATGGTTCAGGAGTCTGTGGATGGACAGACGCTTGCCCCGCCCCCTCCCGACGAGGAGGACGAGGGTATGGCGAAGGCCCGCCCCCGTGCCCGTGTTGATGATGCTAAGCTAACGTAGCCACTCTTCCTTTGATCTTTTACTTTGTGTCGTGTTGCACTGATGTCATTTGTTAAATTTTAGGAGCGCAGCGAGCCAAAGCCAAGACCAAAAAAAAGCACTGGTGGAGGCCTTGGGTTGACCATGCTTCCAGTAGGTTGACCCCTCCCCCTCTTTTGCTCATTCCTCCGCTCCCATTGGCCCTTGTGTCCTCGACCAGAACGCCGCCGAGGATTCCCCTTCCGTCCGAGGGCGCTGAAGGCACCGGCCGTCGTCCTCTGGTCTTTTTAGTCCTTTTCTGTCTCTATTTAAGGACGCTTCTTGACTGTCGCTGAAGAGGCACTTTAGAAGATCTAGTACGTGCGTTTGTAGCACGGTGACATTGCCTTAAATAGACGCGAGAAGAAGGAGGCAAACGAGAAAAGGACTATCGGCCGGAGGTTGTGCTTTTGTTTCAAAACGCCTGAAGAGCCCGCGGTGGGGAATCGCTCACTTTTTACAGTGTTTTCACGCAAAGATATGAAGTCCTCTCCGCCTCAAAAGGTTTCATTCTTTGCCCGCAGACATGATCAAAACCAATGGGCATCACCAGCTATTTAATCTTTACAATTCAAAGTCAAGTTTGTTAAGTTGAGTTGTTTTGATGGCCATTTGGTTAGTTAGTTAGTTATATTTAACAAAATCACCCCGACTGATTTCTATGTCACTTTGTAGCGTGGTAGCATAAGGGCCAAATGAGAAACCATCAAATTCTGTTGCAGGTCTGGCTGTAACAGTAAGCTTGCATCGGTGCCTAATGGGGCAGTGAACCACATGAACTCGGGGGAAAAAAGTGTGTGTGGTACTTGACACCCACTTTGTATTGCACCTCCTATAGCACTGTAGTGGAACAGTATTATCTGGCATTTCAGTTCAGTAAAATTGTTTTGTTTACATAAGGTAATATTTTGAGAAAAATGTCCTAACTGATTTGCACGTCACTTTGTTGCGAGGTAGTGTGAGGGCTAAATTAAAAACGATCAAATTCTGGTGCAGGTCTGGCTCTGACAGTCCACTTGCATTGGGGCCAAACGGGGGCAGTGATGTAAATCATCGAGCTTTCTAATTTTAAAACAAAAAGCTTGCTGTGAGTGGCAGTTGGCTTATGAGACTGGTATGGAACACTATTACCTGTCACATCAAACATTAAGTTAGATACATTATCTGTAAATTGTACATACATTTGAAAATTAAAAAATAAACATGGCAGGTTTATTGTGTATGCTTAAGTTTTGATGGTGACTGTTTGGTTTGTTAGTTAACCTTCACGAAAATAGTCAAATATGATTTTTGCGTCACTTTGTGGTGACGTGAGGGCAAAACAAGAAACTTAAATTCTGCCATCGGTCTGGTGCAGATGGAAAGATTTGTTTTCACACTTTTTCTTCTTAAAAGGCTGGTTACCCATTTGGTTATGGATCATGTCGGCTATTGCAGCCCCAACCACCGCTCCCAATTTTGCCACCCCCGTACCCCAGCATCCCCCTTCACCTCCCGTCCAGCCAGTCAATTTGCACTTCTGTTCAAGGACACAAGTCAGCCTTGTCGCTTTCAACTCTGCTGTCGACTCAAATGACAAACGCACATCACATCAGCGCTTTGTGCTCGTCATGTTAGATTCGGTGTCTCTTCCTTCCTTTCCTATGTTATTGTTGTTCGTGCGCCTCCAAAGTAAACCTTGTGCTGTTCCCCGTCAGTGGTTAGAAGCGGCGAGTATTACTTGTTTGAAACCGACAGCGAGGAAGAGGAGGAGGAGGACGATTTGAAAGACGAGGAGCCGCCGAGGAGGTCCGCCTTCCAGGTACTTTCTAATTTACTTTTATTAGCCTACATATTTATAACATTTATAACCCAACATGTCTGCTTTCATGAAAACTCTGATACACCATTCTCTACTAATCCTTTCCACCTGTGTCTTCCCTCCACCTTTTGTCCTCTCTCTCTTCATCTATGTTTTCGCCACCTGTATCCCTTTCACGGATTGTCCTCTTGCCACATTCCCTTAACTTGTGCCTTATATTGGCCTTTATCCCCCTCTCAACTTCACGTTTCTGCTCTCTTTGCACCTATGTCCTCCCCCACCTGTAGCGAGCTATCGGGAAGTTTGTGTCGGCCGTTCTGGCTTTGCCCAAGTCAGTCATAAGGCTGCCTAAAACTGTGCTTCAGTATGTAGTGAAGGCAGGAAAGGTAAACAACCGGCTGTCTCCCCCATTTGTGCATGACCACAAAGTGCCTCCGGCGTCCATTTTGAGTGTTTTGCTGCCACGCTATTACAGTAATTGCATATGAAGTCGTGGTTGTGACAACAATGGTGACCTTTTGCTTATCGTGATTGTTATTGTTGTTGTTGGGTGAGTTAACGGGTAAGTTGCACGGACTCTTAGTTAAACGTTGTAACCTTTTGAATGCATGTCGCCCGTTTACTCTCTTTACCAACTGCTTGTGGCGCCATCCACACAAGCGCATCCTTTATTTGTCCTTATGACCTTGTGTTTGACATTAAACTGCAGTTCCTCTACCACACCTGGATCAAAGACCCCAAAGCGGCCCTGAAGGCAAGAGCTAAGGAGAAACGCAAGTTCTGGAAGAAATACACAAAGGGAAGCAGACGCAAGAAAAGCAAAAAGGAGGGTAAGTGTTGGGAAAATGGAACAAGAGAAGCTGAGCTGGAAAGTGAACCGAACAAGTTCAAACTGGTTTTAAAAGGAGTCGGACAAATTTCAAACTGTTTTTAATGTGAATTGATTGAACTTTGAGCTGCTTTTTAAATGATCGGAATGAGCTTTCGACTGTTTTTAAAAAAACTGGATCAGTTTTGAACTGGACAAGATTAAAACTAGCATTCAAATGAACTTTCATCCATCCATCTTCTGAACCACTTATACTCACGAGGGTCGCAGGGACGAGATTTAAACTGGCTTGAAAATGAATTGGACAAGAGTTGAACTGATATTAAAAATGAACAGGACAAGATTTTAAAAAAAATATGATGAACTGGACAGGAGTTTAAAATCCTTAAAACATGAGCCAAAAACCCTTAATACTGGTTTATGGACTGGATTTGCTTTAAATTGGTTTTAAAATAAACTGGATTAGCTTTAAACTGGTTTGACCTGGTTCTAAAATGTTCAGCATAGACCTTGGTCTGTTTTTAAAATGATTGTCGTGAGAATTTACTGTAACTGATTATAAAATGACCTAGATGAACTCTGAACTGGATTGAAAATGAATACAATAAAACTTCTAGCTAGTTTTAAATGAACTGGACAGGCTTTGAAATCCGTTCACGAATTCCTTTGCAGAAGCTCACGTGGGCATCGAGATGGACGAGCTGTCCAACAACCAAGAACAGGACGATAACAACTCTGGTCCAGGTTGGCCTCTTCCCTTTCTTTTACATCTCCTCCTTTTATTATCTTCTCCTAACTGGTTGAACCAATGTTCAGACAACATCTTCAAGCGTGTGTTCAACATCATCAAATTCACGTGGGTGCTGCTGCAGACCACCGTGGACAGCTTCACCCGCTGGATGAACGAAGTGTGCCGGGAGTACATCGACATCTCCACCGTGCTGCGCATCGAGCGCTGCATGCTTACCAGGGAGGTCAAAAAGGTAAAATACTGTGCTTGAGCATTCTAGTGTCTGCTCTGGCATCTTGTATGTACTGCACTCAAGCATTCAGAACTTTGCCTGAGCATCTCGCGTCAACATCCACCAGGGCAACGTGCCGTCCAGGGAGAGCATTCACGTGTACTACCAGAAGGCCATGCGGCTCAACATGTCACGGCAGGCCAGCTTGGACCTGCTCAGTGAGGACGAGTCGGCGGGGAACTCCGCGAGGGTCCGGCGGCGGCATAGACGCTACCAGATGGAGAGCCAGGCCTCCACGGCCTCCAGGGACAGCATATCAAGGTACACGAAGATTTAGGTTGAAAATACCTTCATCGGAAACTTCGTTTGGTTCACCCGCACTCATCTCACCTTTTTTTTTTCTTTATGACCCAAGCACCAGATGAAAGGAAAAGTTTAATAAATTAGCCTGATGGACTCGAAATTGGCTGGACATGTCTATTGTAATAACGTAAAATTCTCAAAAACCTATGGCCAAAATTGATCAGCCAAGTTAGCCATTTGTGGGTATTTGCCCTATTGAACAAATATCCGAGACGGACAGGTGACATGAAATATTTTTTTCCCAACAGTGTCTTAAGTGGAGCACTGCTGTAATGTTTGGTGATTATTTCAAGAAATTGCCATGAATGAATGTCATTTTTCTTTAGGCGAGAGAAACGTAACAGGTCGTAAATGTAACAATATTAATAAAAAATTCTCAAGGACTCATGCCCAGAAGTTGGTCATTTTGTTTTGAAGCAGTCATTATGGGCAACTCAAATTTTTGTCATCTAATGTAGCATGAGCATCAGGCAAAAGAAAAGTTAGAAAAAATTTGCCTGGATCGACAAGATATTGGGTGGACATGTGTATGAAAAAGTCTTATGAAGCCATGCACAAAATTAAACAGGAAGTTAGCCTTTTTGGCTTAAAGCAGGTATTTTGGACAAATAAAAGGGTTTGTACATTGACGGACTCTGACTAGGAGGAAAAACTGGAGATCTTAAACCGATGGGTGACCCTAAATTGACGTTTTTTCTCTACGGCACCAAAAACTCAGACACTCACTAATTTACATTACGTTACATTACGGTCCCGAGAACCAGGAAAGAGAAAGTTTGCTGCACTCGATATGAAATTACGTGGTTAGGCAGCCATTTTGGGCAACTTCCTTGGCTCGTACTAGGAAATTCACCCAAGCGAGCTCCAATTGGAAGCAGGTATTAGAGGTACGGGTGATGCTTTTAACCTGTGCTGTCTAATGTGAACAGAGTTTGATGATCATTCAACTGTGAAAAAGGAAGTGTAAGGGCCACACATTGTCTAGCATCAAAATATTGGGAGTCCATGTCACTCAACGCTAACACGCCATCTCATCCCGCTTCTTCCACCCCACCCGCCTCCGTCGCCACATCTCAGCGCCTACACCGAGGCCACCACGCTGTTTTCCCGTCAGTCCACGCTGGAAGACCTGGATGGGATGCCCGAGTGCATCCCCAAAACCAGCGAGCGGGCACGGCCTAAACTACGCAAGATGTACGGCCTAGATGTGTCCACCTCGTCCATGGACAGCGGCAGCAGCTTCGTGTCCAGGTGCAGCCACCCTCGGATACAACACACACACTTCAACATCCATGCATCCATCTCGTCATGTGCATGTGTTTCATTTCATTATGTATTATTTACAGTACTTGTGCCAAGGAGAGTAGATTTTGTCTTTTTGGTAAGCATAGCAACACTAAAATGAACTGGTCAAGCTTAAATTTTGTACTAGTTTTAAATTGAACTAGTCGAGCTATAAACTCTTTTTAAAATGAGCTGGACTAGAATCAAACCGTTTTCTTCCATTGAATTGGACAAACTTAAATTGGATGAACTTTTGGACGTGATATAAAATGAATTGGACATGCTTAAATGTTGTTGTTTTTTTAATCAAATGCTGTTCGAATTATCTGGGAAAGCTTTAAAATGGTTTTAAAAATTAACTGGGTGAGGTTAAACCTGGTTTTAGAAATACATATATCATACACATTAAAATTACTTGCTGAAGCTTAGCCTAGAAACTAGCCTAAAGTCATAAATATTAAACTTGTTTTAAATTTTTCTAGGAAAGCTTTAAACCAAATTAACTTGAGAAACTGGTTTTAAATGAACAAAATCAACTGGAGAAGTTTTAAACTTGTTTAAAAAATAAACTAGATAGGTTTTGAACTGTTTGTAAAATGCAAATGTCGAGCAGTAAAACGGTTTCCAAATGAATTTGACACACTCACTTCAAAGTCGTTTCAATATGAACTGGACTATCTTTAGACCATTTTGAACAATCTTTACAAGCTTGAAACTGGTTTTAAAGTACTGTACAGTGATCTGAACAGGATTTGTACTGGACTAGTTTTAAAGTGACTTGGCCGACCAATAAACTGACTCTGAAATGAACTAGACAAGCGTTAAACTGCTTTAGTTGTCATCAGGACAAGCTTGAAAGCAGTTTGAAATTCAACCATAAACTGATTTCAAAGTGACCGGATGATATTTAATGGTTTTTAAAGTGAATCGGATGATGTCTAAACTGGTTTTAAAATGAACTAGAGAAGCTTCAAACTTGCCCTGAAATGAACTCCACAAGCTTTAACCTGATTTGAAAATTCTGTAACTTTTTTTTAAATGTATTGTTATTATTTGGCCTATTGCCCCACATTTCTACAATGTGCTGAGGGAACTAGATAAGTAGCTCGTAACCTAATCCAACTTTCCTTGTCAGAGGTAAATAATAACTTTTTCATTGTTTCATTGTCATCCTGAGCACTGCCTGCCTTAATTAAAACCAATCTAAGCATTACATCCTTATCAGATCTCATGAGATATATCCTCCAGACAGGGCACCACAGAAACCATAGAAGAAGAAGTGGAGGATGAACGAAATCAAAGGCAGGCGGGGCGAACTCTCCTTCAGAAGTCTCTGGACCTGGAGGCGCTTGAGAACGAGGGCGGAGCCTGCGGCGGTTCTGAGGCAGAGCCCCAGGAGGTTGAGGAAGACGAGGAGGAACTGCAAGAGGGACAGGAATTAGAACTTGAGGAGGGCCGTGTTCTCGATGATGACGGACAGGAAGTAGAACCTGAGAGGAGTGTCATCTGGGGGTCTTTCCACCAAGATGAGGGGCCCTCGAACCGGCTCCAGGAGGACACCATTAGTGAGAGCGAGGATGGAGGAGGAGGAGGAGGGTGTCAGCAAGAATCTCCGCATGCCGGGGACCACGTCAGGACAATCTTGTGCGCCAACGACACGGACGCCTCAAAGACGTCGGACGGCGACGTGCCACCAAGCTACAGCAAGGCGGTCAGCTTTGACCGGCTAGAGATAAGCGACGATGACAGCGACGTGGACAAAAGACGGCGGCGCATGCTCATGACCTCAGACAGCCGCTCGGACAGCAGGTCCGACATCATGCTGCCTTCCATGACCACGGAGCTGACCGCCAGTGAGCTACTGCTCAACAAGTAAGACACAAAACCAAAATCACTCGGCTTGAACTGGTTCTAAATTGGTTTTACTGTAACCTGGACAAGATTTTAATTGAAAATGAACTGGTTGACAAAAATCGTTTTTTGTTGTTGACCTGGAATAGTTTTGAACCGTTTTTTAAGTAATCTAAATTAAGTTTGAACTTTTATTTTTATTTTTAATGAACTGGATAAGCTTTGAACTGTTTTTAAAACTAACAAACTAATTTGCTCCCAAAAACGTATAGATACGTTCTATTTTAAATATTACCATGCTCCTAAAGACGTATTTATACTCTTTTAAAAAAATAAAATGTTTTTTTATGCTAGAGCATACAAAAGGGCTTTGCTGCAGCCTCTGAACTGAAAAGAATTCTTGAAGCAACGGTAGTTAGTTATTACAAAAACGGCCAGCAGGTGGCAGCAGAGTATAAGAGATCAACCAGGGCCATGTAGCAAAAAGCTCTTTCCCCCACTGTTTTAAACATTTTGTTAATAATGATGACATTTAGCTATTTTCTAATGCTAATTGCTGCAAACCAGAAACAGATAGAAATATACTTTTTTTCCTGATGAAAGAATAGACTCATCTTTCTTTTGGTAGGTTCCATGTTTTTATAGCAATAGAACACAATATTCCGTGGGCCTTGCAAAATCAGTCAAAATTCAGTAAAACAGTTGTGAGCGAAGGGCGTTGCTTCAGTGAAAATGGCTGGGAGTGAATGAGTTAATTGAGCGATAACGATATATTTTTGTAAAGTATATTATTATTATTGCATTATTGTATTATTGAGTGCTAGTTTTCTCATTGAAAACACATTGCAAAAAAATTTTTTGGGGGGGGTGGACGGAACAGGTTAATAGTAGTACATTAATTTTAATGGGGAAAGATGATTTGAGTTACAAGTGATTTGATGTACAGTATGAGCATGGTCAAGGAATGAATTAAACTTGTATCTCAAGGCATAGAGTTTTAAATATTACATTATATACAATATAGAGTTAACTAGATGAGCCTCGATCTGGTTATAAAGTCAAGTCGATTAACATTTTTCCGCTGTTAAAATTGCCTTGATGAGTACAATCTGGTTTTACAATTAACTAAAATTTTAAGTAACCTAGACCAGTTTTAAACTGTTTTTAAACTTAACCTGAAAAGCATGTGCTCATATGCACGGCTATAGCAATGGACCTAGCACAGTACCCTGAGGAACCCGGGAACCACCTTTGCTCTGTCTATCGCCAGGATGTTCTACGATGAGGAGCTGGACCATTCAGAGAAGTTCTACCAGAGCCAGCCGTTGGTTCTGCAGCTGTGTTACGCCTTGTACAACATGCTAGTGGCGCACTCTGAAATGGTTTGCTTCCTGGTCATCATCATCAACCACATGGTGTCAGCCAACTTTGCCACACTGGTGCTGCCCGTCACCATCTTCCTGTGGGCCATGCTGTCGGTGCCGCGGCCCAGCAAGCGATACTGGATGACTGCCATCGTCTACACTGAGGTACCAAATAAAAGAAAAATGTTTAAAAAAAATGCTCGTCCTTTGACCGCTCGTAATACTCTCACCAAGTGGTGTTTGTTGGAATAAAATAATTGTCATTATTAATATCATCTTTTTAAAGTAAGTAAAATAATCCCAGTGGCCGCTAGCAAACTGCTTAGCTTTAAATTGCTTTTTAAATTAAATGAACAAGATTTAAACTGGTTTTAAAATGACCTGTATGTCCTTTAAACTGGACACAATTTGAACTGGTTATAAAATTAACTGGGGAAACTTAAAACTGGGTTTAAAATTGACTGGATGCGCTTAACCAGTTTTAAAATAGCTGTATTCTATTTAACTCATTTGCTCCCAAAAACTTATAAATGCATTCTATTTTAAATGGTTTAAGTGTCCCAAAGACGTATATGGGGGGGGGTTATGCTAAAGCATAAAGAAGGCTTTGATGCAGCCTCTGAACTGCACAAAACGGTTGAAGCAATGGTAGTTATTACAAAAACGGCCAGCAGGTGGCAGCAGAGTATAAGAGATCAATCAGGGCCATGTTGCAAAAAGCTCTTTCCCCCACTGTTCTAAGGAGATTTGTGAATAATGAGGAAATTTAGCTATATTCTAATGCTAATTGCTCCAAAACGGAAACAGATAGAAATATACTTTTTTTCCTGACGAAAGAAGAGACTCTAATCTTTGTTTTGGTGGGTTCCATGTTTTTGTTTTATAGCAATAGAACACAATATTCTGTGGGCCTCAGTCAAAATCCGTTAAAACCACCGGGAGCGAAGAGGGTTGCTTCAGTGAAAATGGCTGGGCATGAATGTGTTAAGCAACCCGTGGGCGTTATTTTTTTTTGATTAAATTCTTGTAATTGTTGCCAAAATCTGGCATTTCCTTTGAAGTGTGATAACTTAGTCATTTATGAATATTTTTTTCACTTTCAACCGCTCAAAATGTTCACTGGCATCAGACCTATCTATACATATATAGTTTAAAAAAAAATTTTTTTTTTTTTTTTAATGCCCTCTATGGACAATAATAGCAGTATTATGCTAACAGCAAAATTAACTATGCTGTGTATATATATGTAAAATAAAGGTCTAATTTGAATATTTCATATGACATATTTAGAGGCTTGAATAAGTCCATAAGTCATAACAATATAATTTTTTTATGCATGCCCAGTTTTTCACAATGGCATTTTTCTGAATAGCACAAAACTCTTGTAATTTTGCCAAAATCAGGCATTTCCTTTGAAGTGAGATAACTTAGTCATTTATGAATATTTTTTCTCTTTCAACCGCTCAAAATGTTCAGTGGCATCACACCTATCTATACATATATAGTTTTTATTTTATTTTATTTTTTTAATGCCCCCTATGGACAATAATAGCAGTATTATGCTAATAGCAAGACTAACTATGCTGTATATATATATATATATATATATAAAATAAAAGACTAATTTGAATATTTCATATGACATAGTTAGAGGCTCAAACAAGGTCATAAGTCATAACAATATAATTTTTTTATGCATGCCCAGTTTTTACACAATGGCATTTTTCAAAACTCTTGTAATTTTGCCAAAATCAGGCATTTCCTTTGAAGTGAGATAACTTAGTCATTTATGAATATTTTTTTCACTTTCAACCGCTCAAAATGTTTAGTGGCATCAGACCTATCTATACATATATAGATTTTATTTTATTTTATTTTTTTAATGCCCCCTATGGACAATAATAGCGGTATTATGCTAATAGCAAGACTAACTATGCTGTGTATATATATATATATATATATATATATATATATATATATATATATATATATATATATATAAAATAAAAGACTAATTTGAATATTTCATATGACATATTTAGAGGCTTGAATAAGTCCATAAGTCATAACAATAGAATTTTTTCTGCATGCCCAGTTTTCACACAATGGCAGTTTTCTGAATAGCACAAAACTCTTGTAATTTTGCCAAAATCAGGCATTTCCTTTGAAGTGAGATAACTTAGTCATTTATGAATTTTTTTTTCACTTTCAACCGCTCAAAATGTTCAGTGGCATCAGACCTATCTACACATATATAATTTTTATTTTTTTTTATTTTTTTAATGCCCCCTATGGACAACAATAGCAGTATTATGCTAATAGCAAGACTAACTATGCTGTATATATATGTAAAATAAAATAATAATTTGAATATTTCATATGACATAGTTAGAGGCTCAAACAAGTCCATAAGTCATAACAATATAATTTTTTTATGCATGCATTTTGTATTCATTTATTAGCCTTTGGCGCCACCTAGTGGATTTTTGTGTTAACACTCTCAACACACAAATTCCTCTATTTTCATGTTTATGACTCGTCAAAGAAGCGATTGCATCAGTAATCACGGAAAATGCATTATAACACATCAGGTTTACAGCATATCAAAAACTGTGATTTATAATGGGAGTCAATGAGCCAAAATCGGGCATTATTACAACAATTTAGTGTGAATCTCTCCCTCCTGTTTAGTAATAATTATAAATTACAGCATGGCGCCAATTTGAACTTCTACATTTTTAAACAATCCTGGTAAAATGTCAGGTCCCTAGTGTATTTTTTTCAAATGCTTTTTCTTTGATAAAAAACAGAAAAACAGAAAAAAGCCAGAAAATGGACAAATAACGCCCACAGGTTAAGCAAACATCAGAATTATTTTTCAAATCTGCATTTGATTTCGATTGGGCATTTGTCGACAATGTAAACACAACCATTAACAACTAAACAGAGTAAATGTACATGATCTTGTGTCTTGTGTCTTTGCTCGTCAGGTCACCATCGTCATCAAGTACTTCTTCCAGTTCGGCTTCTTTCCCTTCAACCAGGACAAGTCACAGAAGGACAACCCCTACCACGCGCCCAACATCATCGGTGTGGAGAAAAAGGAAGGCTACGTCCACTACGACCTGGTCCAACTCCTGGCGCTCTTCTTCCACAGGTCCATCCTCAAGGTAAAAGCCAGTTCGCAGGACCGCAGCTCACCTGTTTTACAAACAGCTAACATGACTCATCTATTTTATATACAGTTCTGTGATGCCTTGAGATATGAGTGACTCGATGTACGAGTTTTTCAAGATAGCTGCGAGCCGTCATTGAGCCAATTTTTCTGCTTTGATGTGAGCGTGCAAACTGGAAATGAGAGCGCTGTATAGTGGCAGTGAACTAAATTCTATTTATTTCACATTGAGCAGCAGCTGGAAAATCGTTGAGCAATTCATCAAAAAAGAAGCTTCAATGAGTTTTAGGCCACTCCCAAGTTGACCTTAAGCCTACTGTCAGACAAAACAAAGAACTACTTTGTTGTTTTAGCCTAAAATATTTTGCCTTAAATGCGCAAAACCCAATTGGCACGCTAACGTTAGCATTGATAGTTGCCATTTTAGGTTTTAGTGCCCCATAAGTTTGGCTGTTCATTCGTGACGTATACTCACGCTTGCGACCCCGTGCCATCACAGTGCCACGGCCTGTGGGACGAGGACAACCCCAAGGAAAAGAGGGCGGCGTCCCGTCAGAGCGAGTCGGAGGACGAGGGGAGTCGTAGAGACGAGAGCGAGAGGGAGTCGGAACCCACCTCCGCCGCCACCACCAATGCCTCCTCAGGGGCACGTGGGCAGCGGGGCTCCACGAACACCTTGCGCTCCATCAACTTCGGCACCTCGATGGACTCGGGCCACGTGCAGCTGCACCACCCGCAGCAGCCCACCTACCAGCGGCGCACTAGCTCTAGTGGGGGCTCGCACGTCTCGCACCGATCCGTGCACTCATCTGCTCGAGCCAAGCGAGGTAAGGCCATCTTTTTCTTTTTCTTTTTGCTTGCTTGCTTCAATCATCCCAGCTATGGAGGATCAAAACTGTCAAAATTGAAAGTAAATAAATTAATTAATAAATTACTTAGTTAATTAAAGTAAAAATAAGAACATACATAAAAAATATAATTCAATCCAAAATAAAATTAAATAAATAAGTATAAATGGAAATAAAAACAACAAAATGTATATATACATAAATAAATAAAGTAAAAAATTAAAAATAAAACGAGGTTCAAAGACTAAAATTAAATATAAACATAAATGTGGAAATAAATACAAATATATATATAAATAGAGTTAAATGTCAATCAATAAATAAAAACGCTCTGCTCTCATATTTATATATTTCATACTCGAGACGCTATGTTATTAAAATAAGGGGGCGGTCCTAAGTGTGTCTTGGGTTGAACTATTGGTTGATCGACATGTCAGTCTATGTCAGACTCTGCCCGTTCCACAGCGAGTCTTCCTTGTTCGCTGACCCACTCACTCGACCATTGAAAGCGCTTAGGACCGCCCCCTTCATTAGACATTTTATGACGATTTCATGCTGACAGCATCTGCAGCATGAAATAAATAAATATGAGAGCAGAGCCTTTTTATTTATTAATTGACATTTATATGTATATATATATATATATATATATATATATATATATATATATATATATATATATATATATATATATATATATATATATATATATATATATATATATATATATATATATATATATATATGTAATTTTGAGTCTCGTTTTTTTTTTTTTTTACTTTTTAAAATTTATTTACAGTATATATATATATAACTTTGTCGTTTATTTCATTTAAATTAATTTTTTCTTTAATTTTTGAATTATATTTTTCTATGCGTTTTTATTTTCACTTTTAATAATTGACTTACTATTTATTTAATTATTTGGTCCTCCATATTTCACCCACCACCGCACCAGAAGTCAAATTCGGGATTTGCATTTGAAGCCTTGTTCCTGACTCGACTGTCTCCGCAGGAAGTGTCACCTCCCGCAGCAGCAGCCACAAGGACGGCAGCGAAGCCAGCGTGCATCAGAAGAGCAAGAAGCAGATGATCCTGGAGAAGCTGAAGGAGCAGCTCTACAAGGCCAAAGCCTTCGCCGTCAAGAAGTACAACGCGTCGGCATTTCGAACCTGTCGTCTCAACTTTCTTGATTTTGTAAGGAATCCATTTGATTGTACCTCTGTGGGTCTATTTCAGGTTCATGGAGATCTACGTTCCCATGCGTCAGTTCTTCTACGACCTCATCCATCCCGAGTACAGCGCCGTGACCGACGTCTACGTGCTCATGTTCCTCGCGGACACCGTCGATTTCGTCATCATCGTCTTTGGCTTCTGGGCTTTTGGTGTAGGTGTCGCCTTTACACTGGGATCTTCAGAGGGTCACCCCTAAAATTGTCATAGAAGGATGCTGTTGGGAACATTGAAATTCAACCCAGAAAAAATTCTTGACAGTAATATGTTCTATGCAGCCCCACTAGTCTCAATCCGGTATTCTGGTTAATATTGGTTAATATGAGTTAAACTGCAAAATCCAGCCATTTTTATCAAAATCAGAAGGCGGCCATTTTGCCACTTGCTATCAAGTGAAAATGACATCACAGTTGCTCAGGTCTCTGGTAACAACCAATCACAGCTCAGCTTCAGAAAACAGGTCAGCTGTGATTGGTTGTTGCATGAACCCTGAGCAGCTGTGATGTCATCTTCAGTTGACAGCAAGTGGCAAAATGGCTGCCCCCCCAGCATTTTGCTGCATAACTCATTTTCCACAAATGTAATATTAATCAGAATGTCATGTTGTGAGGTCACATTTAACATATTATTGTCAAGAAATGTTGACGGTTGATTTCCCCTTTAACTTCCCATCGGCGGTTCCCAGCTTACAGTATGTCTGTTGTCTTGTAGAAACACTCGGCGGCAGATATCACTTCGTCTCTGTCGGAGGATCAGGTGCCCGGACCTTTCTTGGTGATGGTCCTCATCCAGTTTGGGACCATGGTGGTGGACCGGGCCCTCTACCTGCGCAAGTCTGTCATGGGCAAAGTCGTCTTCCAGGTCTTCCTGGTCTTCGGCATCCACTTCTGGATGTTCTTCATCCTGCCGGGAGTCACTGAGAAGTAAGAACGTATCCGTTTATCCCACGCGGCGGTCTCAAATGTCGTTTGTTTATTTTGTGTCCTTTCTTACTTCCACCAAGGCGTTTCAACAAGAACATCGTGGCTCAGATGTGGTATTTTGTCAAGTGCATCTACTTTGGCTTGTCAGCCTATCAGATCCGCTGCGGTTATCCCACCCGCGTGTTGGGCAACTTCCTCACCAAGAGCTACAATTATGTCAACCTTTTCCTCTTTCAAGGGTAAGGAGGTCTAAATCACAACAACGAAAACAAAACAAACAAACGAGCGTTGCTCGCAGGTTCCGTATGGTTCCGTTCCTGACCGAGCTGCGTGCCGTGATGGACTGGGTGTGGACGGACACGTCGCTGTCTCTGTCCAGCTGGATCTGTGTGGAGGACATCTACGCTCACATCTTCATCCTCAAATGCTGGCGAGAGTCGGAGAAGGTGCTGGAATGAAATCCACGCGTGACATTTTGGAAGCTTAGCCGAGCGAGAAATGAGATTGCCAAGTGTTGCTTGAAATGATTTCCTGGTTGAACTTCAACATGTCTTGTTCTGCAGCGTAGTCATGCAGTGCGGCCGGTCTTGTCAACAGATATCGGATAGAAAAAGGGAGAAAAAAAGCACCAGTTATGATGCCTGCTCAAATTTAACTTTAAATACACTCTAAAAAGAGAATTGTTGACCAACTTGATTGAATTGCTTCAAGTGGTAACTCACAATTGAATTAAGGTAATCCAAATTAATATATTATATACATTAATGAGTTAATGACCTCATAATTCAACTTTATATATTAAGGATGAAGTTAATCAAGTCAATTGTGTGTTACCACTTGAAGCAATTCAATTGAGTTGGTCAACAATTATCTTTTTATCTAAAAGCTCAAATTTATTTTCTCAGCTTAAATGTAACTTTTAAACACATTCTAAAAAGAGAATTGAATATTATAATATGTTAAGTTTAATTAAATTAATTAAATTTAAAGACCTCATAATTAATTAAACTTAATATATTAGAGATTAACTTAATTTAATGGTGTGTTACCACTTGAAGCAATTTAATTAAGTTGGTCAACAATTATATTTTTAGAGTGCAGTTTTCATAGGGAAAAGAGATTAAAATAGCAAAAATGCATTAATTAAATTAATTTATTACAATTAAAATATTTTGGAACTTAATTTGGAGAGGTGGACGAGAGAGAGAAAAAACAGCAATAATGAAAGACAACATCTAATATGTAATATGTTTACTTTCAGCCCGTTTAAAATTACGTCTATAGCCGTCAATGGCACTGAATGAGAGACAAAATACCATTAACACCATCTGGTATTTACTTTGAAAGTTAGCTGCTAATTAGAGAGGGGACAAACTGAGAGAAAAGAGACAGCAAGCAGTAATGACCAGCCACCTTTGCACCCATACAGAGGTACCCTCAACCACGAGGCCAGAAGAAGAAGAAGGTGGTGAAGTACGGCATGGGCGGGATGATCGTGATGCTGCTCATCTGCATCGTGTGGTTCCCGCTGCTCTTCATGTCGCTCGTCAAGTCCGTGGCCGGCGTGGTCAACCCGCCTTTGGACGTCTCCTTCGAGATCACGCTGGCCGGCTTCCAGGTGAGATGAGAAAGAAAAAAATGTCCCCAAAAAAACAACAAGTGGCAAGTCATGGTGTTTACCTCTCGGTCCTTGACAGCCCATCTTCACCATGAGTGCTCAACAGAAACAACTGCAGGAAGTCTCCGCAAAAGACTTGACCAAATTCGTCAAATTGTACAATGATGATGAGGTGAGTATAGAAACAAAATGTGGCAACGAGCATTAAGCTTGCAAATTGGTTATCAATACACAATAATGACACTAAAGACACAGGGGTTCAAAAAACAGCAACATCATGCCTTCTTTGTATTTTGTATTTACAAAAAGGCAAACAAAGAAAAAGTAGAACTAATGTAAACTAACAAAATTTGCAAAGAAGCCAAAAATAAATTAAAAGTTCACCAATTAGGGGAAGGTTCAGATTCATAATTTTTCCCCCTTTTTTTTTACTTTACTAATTTGAAGAGAATACAAATTTTCATATTTTAAATAAAAAACAATCACAAAACGTCTACAAAATGTAAACAAAAAATAGTTTATTTGGATTTTAACTTTAAAATTAAGAGAGAAACAATTGAAAAAAGACAAAAAATAATTTGGCAATTTAACTCAACAAATGTTATTTAAAAAAATCTCAAATATAATTCCGCTGTAGTTAATTTTTAAATAAAAATATTTTTGAAGAGACAATTAAAAAAAAAAAGTTTTAATTGTTTTGGATTAAATATATATTTTTAAAGCCACAATATTTGGAGTGAGAACAAAACAGCCCCCCAAAAAATTTCATGGGTGTTTCTAATGCAGAAAAAAAAAGTCAGCAAACAAAGAAAATGCTTTTTGTGTTTCTGCTAACAAATATTTTAAATCCATAGAAGAAATGTCTTTCAATTTGCAATGTTTGGAGAGAAATACGGAAGAGGATTAGGGCCCCCCCACAATTCGTACCTCTACGTCACAAAGTGAGAATTGTCCCTTTAAAGTCAGAATTCTGCCAACCTTTTATAATCCTCTTCTGTCGGGAAACATGCAAAAACATTATTTCTTAGTTTTTTTCAGATGAAACCCAAAAAACAAATTTGGGAAGTAAATAACCAAAAACAACAAAAATTATTCTTTTTCAGCTTTTTTTATTCCTTTTTTGAAAGAAAAAAAAGAAAAAATAGCCCTTTTTTTTTAGGTAACTGATGTCATTTGCAATCGACAAGTGGCAAAATGGCTGACCTTTGAAATGAATAAAAATAGCTAGCATTTGTTGCTTAATAAATATTCATTCAACACAAAATGAATCAGAATTCTGTTTAGACTAGTGGGGGGCGCATAGAACAAATTAATATTGTAAAAAAAAAAACATTTTTAACATGACTTCTCCATTGAATAAAGCAAAGTTTGACTTTGATTGCGTAAGAAAAGTGCCAATGCGTCTGTGTGACTGGCGCCACCAGGGGGCGCTAGAGTGGCTGGGGGGCTACATGCCGGGCGACCTGGTGATTGCAGAGCTTAAGGGCAGCTCCAACTCCTTGTGGACCATCAGCCCCCCGAGCAGGAACACCCTCATCAACATGCTGAACCCGGACGAGGACTTCCCCATCACCGTGTCGTGGTCCGTGCAGCGCAACTTAAGTTTGGGAGCCAAGTCCGAGAAGGCGTCCGGCAAACGGGTCACCAACCTGGGCAACGACACCAAGAGGGAGCTGGTGCTGCTGCTCAAGGGAAACAACAGCCTGTCGCACGTGTGAGTAGACCGGTCGCCGGGCCGAAGGGCAAACGGATCCCGTTGACGTTGTCTTTTGCACGCGCAGGACGCTCCCCAACATCTTCCCGCGTTTCATCAGAGCGCCCAGCGACTCGGAAGCCAAACCCGTCGATCAGCTCTATAAAGGTAGGACGCTTGCTTACACCTCCACTTCCTGGAGTTTGAATTATTTCGGATTTTTATTATAGTTAGTTTGTATTTTCTTTTGACTTTTATTTTTGAAATTCAGCCAGCTTTTGTTTTTGTTTGGAATTTTTTTTCATTTTAGTTCAGTTTTGATGGGTTTTATTAATAGTTGTATTTTTTTTATATATGGGCTAGTTCCCGGATGCTTTTATTTTTTTAATCTAAACTCCACTTCCTGTCTCAACAAAGTCGTGGAATATGCTTTTATTTTTTAATCTCTCGTCCACTTCTTGCCATAACTCTGATGTAGAACGTGCTTTTATTTTTCACTTTCACTTCCACTTTCTGTTTTAACACTGCCATTCAATATGGTTTTATTTTTTAAAACAAACACATTTCAAATCCATTCTCAAAACTCATCTGTTTAGACAAGCCTATTCATTGTATTTGTATGTTTTTAACTGTTATTGTAAGGTGACCTTGAGTGTCTAGAAAGGCACCTATTGATTATTATTATTATTTTTATTATTATTATTATTAATCTCAACTCCACTTCCTTCCTTTGACACTGTCATTGAATGAGCGTTTATTATTTATAAAAAAAAATTATCTCACATCCACTTCCTGTTTCACACGGTTCTAGAACTTGCTTCTATTTTTCGCTGTCACCTCCACTTCCTGTCTTAACACTGTCATTGAATATGCATTCATTTTAATCACAACTCCTCTTTCTGCCTACAAAAGTTCGTTTTTTTTTACAAAGGACCCACACTGCTTTTTTTTTTTCTTCTTTTCTTTTTTTTTTTGGGAGAGAGCTCAGTATTGTTCATTCGGTAATCTTACCGATTCAACATGTCATCATCATTGCTCTCTTTTTTAATTTTTTGTATGCATTTATTTTTGTGTGTGTGTGTGTGCGTGTGAGTTTGTGGTCATTAATTCACCTAAAACACATTAAAAATCCCATACCGTTCACCCAAACCGAATACTTCAGAATCCCGCTAGAATCATGAAGTTGTCAGGAGACCCGAGGAAGGATCAAAGAAAAGAAAGAAAAGTCATACTTTATAGGTGATTGGTGGCTGTTTTTAAACGGATACTTGACTCATTGAGACATTTTCAGCAATAAAAAGTTAATATTTTGTCTATAATGAATGTGACAACTTCTTCATGTCGAATTAATACCTTTAAAAACGAATTTGCTGTCGACTGAAGGTGACATCACCCGTGCTGAGGAAGTAGGTACCAACCAATCATGGCTCAAACCCAGAAAACGGCTTTTATTCTGTTTTTGTTTGCGATTGCATATCAGACGAGAAGATGATGAACATCAGCTTGAGCCTGCGGCAAGTGAATACGTCCCGGGATCAGCTGCAGGAGTGGTGGATCGTCAACCAGACGGAACGCGGGCCCATCCAGAAAAATCAGAACTACGACGCGCGCCTGGAGCTCTACGTCTTCAGCGACCAAGTCAGCCCGCCCAGCCTCGGCTTCCTGGCCGGTTACGGGTACGAACGCTCACACGTGTTTTTTTAGCTAACATGGGATTTTCTTGTTTTAGACATTTTTATCTCTTTTTATTTTTTCAACTTTTATCTGAGTTTTTTTTATTATTATTTATCTCTGAAATGCAAAATAAATGTTTTTTTTTGTTTTTAATTCAAGTTGTTGGGGGAGGATATTCAAGAGAAACAACATGTTTTGAATACAAATGATTGTTGTCTCAAAATTTGGGGAGAAAACAATGAAAATAAAATTTGAATTTTTTTTTAGATAATCTGTAAACAAATCAACAACATTTTGGGGGGGCGGGGTGAAAAACAAATTGAAGATCATGGAGTGCAAAGTACAAATTTAGATGGAAAATTATTTTAATTCAAATGAAAATATATATTTTTTCAGTTTTGGATAAAAATCTAAATCAAATCAATGAAATCTTAAAAAAAAAAAGTAATACAGTGGAACCTTGATTTAAGAATATCCCTGTTTACAAACAAATAAAATAAAAAATCCTGAAAATTATTTTTATATTTTCGAAATTTGAAAGAAATTCAACCATAACTTTTTTAAAGATTTTTTTAATATAAATATATTTTGAGGGAATGAGCAAATATCAGTCAACAACAAATCTTTTTTTTTGTTTAGGTGGTGGGCCTGGTAGAAGCACAAAAAAACTTGCCAAATGTCCTGTACATTTGGCAAGTTTAAACAATAATAAATTGGAAAAACTAATTTTTGTTTTTTATTTCTCAAAATGTTAAGAACATCAACCATAAGACATCCTAAACACATTTTGTTATATTGGTTAGTAATGGGTAAACATTTCAAATTAGTCCATTTTTTCCTAGTATTTTGGATGATTTTGTGTGTGTTTCAGATTTATTTATTTTTTACAAAATATCCAAATGTAATAATTTTAAGACAATCAAATAACAATTTTCATTGCTTTTCCAATAATTTAATAACATTTGCAGAGTAAACAACCGAAACTAATATTTATTTCTGACCATCGTTTTTCCTTCATCTAAAAAAAAAAGAAGTCTAAACTCTTGTTTTTTGGATGATTTTTGTGTGCGTTTCAGATCCAAACATTTTCAAAATATTCAAAAAATTTTGATGAACCAACAACAAAAACAAATTGTATTAATTTTGGGATAAAAATGCCAAATGTGGAGACTCAACCATTTTTTTTTTTACATTTCTTGATAATATGAAGCGGATGAACAAATCGTGTTTATAGTGCGCAATCTATTTTGTTGCCGGCTGAACTGTCGTTTGATGTGCGTGCGTGCGTGCGTGCGTGCGTGCGTGCGTGCGTGCGTGTGTGTGTGTCAGGATCATGGGCCTGTACGCGTCGGTGGTGCTGGTGATCGGCAAGTTTGTGCGCGAGTTCTTCAGCGGCATCTCGCACACCATCATGTTTGAGGAGCTGCCCAACGTGGACCGCATCCTCAAGCTGTGCACCGACATCTTCCTGGTGCGCGAGACGGGCGAGCTGGACCTGGAGGAGGACATGTACGCCAAGCTCATCTTCCTCTACCGCTCGCCCGAGACCATGATCAAGTGGACGCGCGAGAAGACGGAGTGATGGCGACGGGCCAGGCCGAGCCAGGTTTTTCCTCGCCGACGGCCTTTTCGAGCACAAATTTTTGCTGGTGCTGCTGTCGGCGGACGAAACGATGACTTTCTGTGACCTTGTTGTACCTTGTAAAAAAAAAAAAAAAAAAAGAAAAGAAAAAAATCCCGCCCCGAAAGACTTTTTTCTAAGATGCTCACGCGAGGACCTCGGAAAAGGGCTTCCCACAACAAATGAGCACAATTCTTCTTCTCTGACTGGAATTCTTGGAACAGGGGAGTGTGCAATAGTTTTTAATGGCTGATGTGGACGGCTGCAACACACGAACACGCAACAAACATGTTTTCTTATTTGGGAGAACCACTTTTAGTGTCTTTTATTTGATTTGAAGTCTTAACACACACACTCACATACACACATCTTTCTCAGGATGCGCTCTTTTCACACGTATTTGGTCTGTGTGATTACATGAGGGATCCAAAGTTACATTTTAAAATCGATTTTAAAAAAAAAAGTCAAAATTTGCAGAGAAACAACTTAAAAATGCCCCCCAAAAATGACATTTTTGAAAAACAGGCGATATTTTGAGAAAAACGAGAGAAAAACTGATCAACCAAAATCTGAGTGAGTTTTTAGAATCATTTCTTATTTCTCAAATAAAAACACAAAAAAATCAACAAAGAAGAAGAGTCCAGTTGCCTGATTCAATCTTTATATATTTTATCCATTAATATTGTTAGTCAGTTAAAAGTGACAATAGACAATTATGCTATTATATCGCAGTATATATAAGTGCCTTTTTTGTTGTTGGTGTTTCTATCCAAACTGTGATACTTTTATTAAAACAACAACCCAAAAATGTTTTGGGGATAAGATTTTTTTTTAACTCATTTACTCCCCATAACGTATAAAAACGTTCTATTTTAAATATTGCCCTGGTCCCAAAAACGTATATTTACATGTTTTTTTTATGCTAGACCATAAAGAAAGAAGGCTTTGATGCAGCCTCTGACCTGAGGAGGTAGTAATTATTACAAAAAAACGGCCAGCAGAGTATAAGAGATCAACCAGGGCCATGTTGGAAAAAAAGAAGCTCTTTTCCCCACTGTTTTAAACAGATTTGTAAATAATGATGAAACAAAAATTTGAAACACAAAAATTGGGGGGAAAATTTTGATTTAAAAAAAACTAAATTTCGAAGGAAAGGGCAAATGTTTTGTATGTTTCTCCCCCATGCGTCTCACAACATTTTGTGAGGTTTTTATTAGAGCAAAAGACAAATCTTGGGGGGGTGGGGGGGAACGTGTGTGTTGTGGTTTAACATGAAAAATTAAACAACTAGATTTTTTTATTAAAACTTTTTTTTTTAAATAAATCTCTGAAACAAAACATTTTTGTTTGTAAATTTTGAGGGTTTTTTTTTTCAAGGCAAACAGTTGAATGTTTTGGATTAAGATTTAAAACATTTTTTTTTATTAATCTATGAAACACAACAAATGTTTTTTTATTTGTTTCTCTGCAAATTTTGTGATAATTTAATTTGAGAGAAGCAACAAAAAATTACTTTCTGGTGTATTTTGGATTTTTTTTTAAACGATAGATAATGAACCGATGATTTTTTTTAAGTAAAAAAAAAAAGGATATCAAAACACAAACAAAAATCCTGTTATTAGATTTTTTTCTTTTTGTGCAGGAAATACAGCAGTAAAAAAAATATATATAAAAATTTGTCTTTTGGATGAAAATAAAATGTCGAATAACATTTTAATTTAGGAGAGCCCCTTCTAGTTGTTCATTCCGTTAGCCTTGTAGCATAATTGCATGAGTGATTTTCAACATACTGTTTCCAATAAAACAAAATACCAACATGCTCTCTTAAAAATATTTGTATTTCTCTTGTTTTCAGAAAACATTTGACGATGACGTAGGCAACTGCGCTAGTAGGCTAAAGATATGCCTCATTTGTTTTGTTTGTTTTCTACTTAACACACACATCTCTCTCAGGAAGCGCTCTTCACACACGTTTTCATTGTATGTGTTACATGTTGGCCCTGACAAGGACTATTTCAACACACGGCATGACACGTATGTAACGTTTACTGCACAAGGGACGGTGAGTCTACCTGCCGGTGGGCTGGCAAAAGGAGGAAAAAAAAAACATTAAATTGCCAATCGATCATCTTGCAGTTTCCGAATCATGCTGAGAAGAGTGCGAAGTTTCCTGCCGGTGAAATTTTTCAAAGAAATAAAAAGCAAAGAAAAACTATGCATTAGTAGGATATTGTAGCATGAGAGAAGCACTTCATTATTGTTCATTTCATTGCAAATACAAAAGAGGTGAAATGTGAACTTGTATGATAATAAAGGCTGTGATGGAAGTGACCAATAAAACCAAAATGGTGCCTCGTTCCACATGTTTGCACCCATCACACGATCTGATGGATTCCCAATTAGCATCTCCTGGATGAAGCCAGAGGGCAACCATCTTGCGTTGCCACTGTCACTAACAACTTTCCGTAAAATTTTCACTAAATATACGATTATCGTTGTGTGTTACGCTACGATCCCTGTGTAGAGTCATGAGAGCCTCTCAAAGAATGAACTCCACTTTGCATTAACCATTTTTTTACTTGATGGCCTTTGCTTTTAATTCATTGTTGATGGTTCTAAGTCACAACATAAACAGATTAATCTTTTAGTAGCACTCTGAGATATACATTATAAGAGTAAAATTATAATCACATTCTTACCGATTATATGTCCTTGTAGCGCTTGCGTCTCCCAATTTTGTTGCTACAACTGTACGCCACACGTAAGATGGGGGGGAAAAAGGTCCATGTATTCACTATTCAAGTTACGCGAGTGGCAATGTAAGATGGCCGCCGGTAGCTTCACTTCTCGCTACGGCGAGTCAGCAGCATTGTGCCGCATTCGAGGTGAGTGGGAAGTCAGATGTTTCCGACATCCGACCGGGAAAAGTTTTTTGTCTTCTTCACACGCACGCACGCACACACACACACAGAAGCGAACCCACGCCACCTGCACGAAAAGTAAGTGACAGTACCACTTCACCACCCAAAGGCCCGGATCATGGAAAAAATGCACCGGAACGCCCCTTTGATCTGAGAGGTCCGAGTTGCTGTAAGATCGAGGAAATAAAAAAGGACACCGACTTCACTGACTGGGTGACGTCACTCGACAATAGCTGATGTATGGCGTTTGTTATTGCGTCACTACCATGGAAAAAAAGAGGATTTTGCTAAGTCCTTTGCTTTTTTAAAAGGTCGTAAAATTCATGAGAGAAAGTTGTATATTTTCATTAAAGTTATTTTAGGAGGATAAAGTTGTAAAATCTAGCGGGATAAAACTATTTTACGAAAGTCAAGAAAATGTTAGAGGGAATAATACATTCCTTACACAATTAATAACAGTCAAATTTCACTGTACCCTTAACTCATTCACTGCCATTGACGGCTATAGACGTCAAAAACCTAGAATTTTTTTATCATACCTTTAGAACAGATATAAAATGTGTGACTAATCGTGAGTTAACTAGTGAAGTCATGCGATTAATTATAATTTAAAAAAGTAATCGCCTGATACCCCTAATTTTTAATCAGCTTTTCTTTTTCTTTTCCCTTTTTTAAAAGAAAAGATTATTAAAAACAAAAAATAAAAATAACATTTGTCTTTCCTTTTAAAGAAGAAAAGATTATTACAAATTAAGGGTGTCAGGCGATTAATTTTTGGGGTAATTTATTGCATGATTTCACTAGTTAACTCACGATTAATCACACATTTTATATCCGTTCTAAATGTACAATAATTTTTTAATGTTTTCATACTCTTAAAAGTGGGGAAAAAATGTTAAACGAATAGAAATAGTTCAAATGAATTTTTGACGTCTATAGCCGTCAGTGGCAGTGAATGAGTTAAAATTCCGTCATATTACAATGCATAGTAAGTCATAATTTTGAGATATTTTTTTTTTTATAGTTTTACAAGAATAAAGGTATAAATGTTAATAAAAAGCATATGGATACAATTACAAAAGACAGTAGAAAAAAGCCACAGAATGGATTGTTTATTGTCGCATTTGTACGGCATATATACACATGAGACAATATTTGCTTCTTCAGGAATGTACACATTGACAAGAGCACAAAATAAAATAAAAATACATAAACCATCTCTCTATTATTTCCTTTAAAAACAGAAAACTGACTCAGCATTTTGAGGTAAAATGCTTGAAGATAGATAACACGCACGCACACACACCGCTGGAGGTAGACAAAGAGGAAAGAAATGTCTACAAGATGAACTTTGAACTTTTTGTATTCATTTTTGCGTTGAGCGAGTTGGGTCATGCTTTTGGGCCATTATTGGAATTCCCAATCAATTCGAGAGCTATATTGCATTTGACATGTTTATTTTTCTCAAGACGCACAACAAAATGCACACATGCACGTGACAATGAGCAGAAATGACACAACTTCCATACTTGCAATTTAAATTAAAACTCAACTGCAACACCTGCCCAAGTCTTATTTGCAATATATCATTTTAAATATCTATTTTCCTCACAAGATGGGCCCGTTGCGGCCGTCACAGCAGAGAGTTGGTGAAGGTTTTAGACGGAAGGAACCGGAGAGCAGGAAGGAGGACGAAGGCTAACAAAGCCCCCCCTCGTACTCATCTTCGTCCTCGGCGGGTGTGGCGGTATCCCCGCCGGCGCCCCCTGCTGGAGCGGCGGCCGCCTTCTTCTTCTTGCCTCCGCCGCCCGGCACCCGCAGCGAGATGGCCAGCTTGGCGTACTGCGCGGCAAAAGAACGACAATAGCAATTACACATCTGCCGTCGAAAAGATGGCTTCAATTAGGCAAGAATGGTACTTTTTTTTTTGGTCATACATTAAAAAAAGTCAACCCATTATTTTATTCTGTTAAAAGCAGTACAAAGAATGGATGGATGGAAAATAAACGCTTTCAATATTTTAAATATAAATTTTAAGTTACCCCTCATTTTGTGCCACTCAATATAAAACAAATACATTTCTAAAATCTTCTTTAATAAACTAAAATACTGTTTTCCAATCTTAAATATTAGATGAAGTCCTGTTTTATTATTTTGCTTTTAAAATTCACCTTTTTTGTTTTTAATACATTTTTTTTTTTAAAAAGCTTTTGTTTTTTACACTAACATGCTAAAAAAAACGACCCTCTATTTTTTGCTATACAAATATTGCCTTGAAAAAAAGAAAGAAAGCTACTTAATTATCTAAAAAAAAGAAAGCCATTTAGTTTTTACATAGCGCAAAAAATAATATTTTTTTAAAAACACACCTTATTTTATTTGTAATATTTGTATAAAAAAATATTTAAAAATTTTTGTTCCCCCCCTTTTAATTTACCTAATTCATATATTTTTTTGTTTACAAAAACTACAATTTTGTTTTTGTTCTATTGCATACAAATATGAAATTATACATATATATATAAAAAAGAAAACTTGACTTGAAGAAATTAGTTAATGCACATAGAAAACAAACAAATAACTCTAAACTAAGCCGATAACCGATATATATTTGCAGGGGGAAAAAAAGTTGGTGTCAAAAATTTTTAATAATAAAATAATAATAAAAACTCCAGCACTTGACTGCTTAAATGCCTTCAAGCACATGTTTATTAAACAGCTTTTGTGATTTGCAACTTGTTTAAGGTTTTTGGTTTGCCATCACTATAATGCCAACTCCCAAATAGCCACTAATTCGTGGGCTAACTGTTAGCTCGCGGGCTAACCATTCACCCACACGCTAGTTTGATAGCTCTCAAATAGCCGCTAAAAAACGGCTATTAAGTTAGCTCGCGAGCTAACCATTCACCCACACGCTAATTTGATAGCTCTCAAATAGCCGCTAAAAAACGGCTATTAGGTTAGCCCGCGAGCTAACCGTGAGCTCACGGGCTAACCTAATACCCTTCAATTCGCGAGCTAGCCGGTTAGATCGCGAAATAATAGCCGCTAATTCGCAAGCTAATGGTTAGATCACGGGCTAACTGTTCACCCACAGGTTAACCCTGGGATAACACCCAAATAGCTGCTAAAGCCGTTAGCTCGCGGGCTAATAGCCACTAATTGTTGCTTATTTGCTGTAAGCACTGCACAAGCAACCAATCAGATGGTGCTGTGGGCGGGCCAATGCTGCAGGGAGTCAACAGCCGCTGTCTCAGAGCAGACGGAGGAGAAAAGCGCCCATCGGAGCAAAAATAACAGTTTTTAATATATCGGCCATCAAAACAAAACAAAAACAAAAACAAAAAAGAGAGGCCGATGCCAATATTCATAAAATGCTGAATATTGGTGCCGATTACCTGCCGGGCCGCTCACAGCAATCATAATGCAAATCATCTTTTCCCCATTGAATTTAATGGAAATTGCGTTCCTTCGCCACCAGAGGGCAGTATAAGACCTGCATTCATATACACATAGAAAACTGTGACAACCGCGCACTAAGATGCAGTAGTAACATTAGCCACTTTTTGCAGAGGACTTTTTTGTTCTGTTATTTTGTTTGTCCGCATGTATTGCAGCACTGTTTGAGTTCAAATATTCAGTGTTTACAACACTGTAACATGGACGCTATTTGTTAGCCTGTCTATGACGTTTTGCATTGTGAGTTAGCATTAAGCTAGCAGACTAAAGTTATGTGGTTGTTTCATGGAATTATCTTCTTTTTTTTGTTTCTTTTGACATTAAACGTGAAGTGGGAGTGGCACTAAAGAGCTTGTGCGCATAGCTCAAAATGTTTCCACTACCACTGCCTTTTATTGAATCACATTTGCATACAAATGATTTTAAAAAATGGCCATTTGAAGCGGAGACGCGTCTGTGAATGTACTTGAAACGATGCCACACGACACAATATTGCGGCGTATGACGAAGGTACTCACATCGTTGTCCATGTATTTGAGCAGAGGGGAGTTGCACACGCGGTACGCTTGATCCTCGTCCTGCTCGTCGTAGCCCTGCAGCAGCGTCTCCATGGCGACGCAGTCCTCGCTGCCGCTGTAACCTGGCAGGCTGCACAACCGGCCCAAAAAATACAAGACTTTCAAAAGGGACATATTAGGAAAATCTACTTTTTAACTGCTTGTATATAAATTGTTGCGGCGCCGGAGTGCAACAAGGTAAGCAGAGCTGCAGAGTTGATAAATATGCGCATTGGCCATCAAAAACGAGTGAATTCAACTACAGAGTTGATGTTAAATATAACGTATTCTTTATTTTGTGTTATTGTGATGCAAGAATGTGAGAGAGCTTTTGTTAAGACACTTGCATTTATTCAAAAATTGCATAAAAAATGAACGCTTCCCACCTGTAACTCTCCCTGACACACTTGTCAGCCGCCACGTAGTCGCCTCGGTGAAGGTGGATCAGCACTTGGGCCGTCGTTTTCTGAACAGAAACAACGTTCATTCAGAGCTGTTTATATTATAGCAAATTATTCTAACCATTGATTGCTTGGTACGATAGTTTACCATGTCACAATGGAGGGGAGAAAAAATACAAACGAATGAGATGCTTGCAATGCTATAGAAAAAAAAATATCACATTTTCTATTGTAAAATTTTTTTAAAAGCTTTTTAAAAATTAAATGTGTGCTATGTCAATGTTGTATTTATATATATATATATATATATATATATATATATTAATCACAAAAAAATATCGCATTAATCATGAATTAACGCAGATTAATCGCACTATTAATTTTGACCATATATTATTATTTTTTATTTATCAAAAAAATTTCCCGACAAATTTGAAGAGCACGGTTATGTGTTAATTCTTTTGACATTTAAAGTTATGAGGACGTCTTCAACATTTTTTGATCCGCTGCACACGCTCATCCTCCTCTTTTTCTAATCAGTTAATTACTTGCATATTTTAAAATGGAAAAACAAAAAATAATCACCCCGATATTTTGACTTGAACAAATATTCTAAATGTGATACGCAAACATTTGTTAAATGCTTTACTTTAATGCATGTAATGATGTTTATTGCTCAAACACAACCTGTGCTACCTTAAACGGAGCCATCCGCTGTCAGCTAAAGGATAATCTATGGTTAAAGTTAATAGTGCGATTAATCTGTATTAATTCATGATTAATGCGATGATTTGTTGTGATTAATTAATCAATTAACGCTTATATATATATATATATATATATATATACACACACATATATATAGTATAACAAAAGTTTTTTTTATGCGTGAGAAGGCATATATTTTTAAATAACGAAAATTTATAGAATAAAAATGTATACATTTAAAGAATTTTTTTTTACCAAGGATTATTTGCGTGAGTTTTTTTTCCTTTAAACTGAGAAGATGTCTTAAAACAGATGTGGTGCTGCCACTTTTTCTATTTAAAAAAAAATGAAATAATTAAAAAAAAAAATGTTTTTAACTATACATGTATGACTAAAAACGATATGCATGAGATGACTTAAACAAATACAAATATTTAAAAAAAGAATACAATTAAACACGTTAATAATTGTCACTTGTATGAGAGTTGTGACCGAGAACATTTCCTGTAAACGTCATAAGAATTTCATGACAGCTCCACCAGAGATTATTCCAAAAATGCAAACAAGTGAGAACGGCTTAACTTGTACCAAAAAATTCCTACTGACCAACTGTTTTTGCCTTGACAGAAGTCTGCCCTCCAAAAATATGACTTTTATTTATTTGTATTTTATGTTGAAAGAAGCTGACCTTGAAGCACATTGGAAAGTTTTCAATCTCCTTGTACATGTTCTTCTCCTTCTGCAGCGCCACGGCAGCTTCGTCCAACCTTTGTGCACACACGTACGTAAACGTTCAACAGTTCCACTACCAACGAAGAAGAAAAACACAAAATGTGGCACCCTTTACCTTTTTAACCGCACCAGCAGCCTGGAAGCTTTGCCCAGCAACTCCACAGCCTGACGCAGACGGTCCTCGTTCTACAACCGGCATACAAATCAATTCATCAGCAATTCAAACTCATCAGAACCAGACGAGAATACAATCGCCTTCTTATGGATACCTCAAAAACACCAGCGGCCTTCTGATACAAGTCCACTGCTTTCTCCAGGTTGAGCGGCTCGATCAGCCTGCGCAAATTAAAAGATGCGCTCAGTAAATCACTCTGGATAAAAAGCCTTCTCACAGGACACTTCATTAGGTACACCTGCACACGATAGTTACGTGGCATGTGAAAAAGTGATTTAACTCATGAGAGTCCTCATCAAGTGTGAATTTACACAACTAAAACTATTCTTAGAAATGTGTGAGTGAGTCCTTCTGCAGTGCCACTAATTTACATAACCCCGCCCCCATAGTGTGTCAGCCCATGACTCAGCAGCTCATCTGTCGTTTCCGACTCAGAGCCAGATCATATCATCTTGTCCACTTGGGGTCACAATCACCACATTCTACTGTAGTATTTGTGACTTTGAGTGTGTGTGGCTTTCAGAGGCGGGGCCCGGTCTGGTGAGTGACATGGGTGCCAGCGGGGAAAAAAAAAAAAGAGTGCAGAGATGGCTGGCTGTTAACGGGCTAACCTGTAAGCCAGTCTGCGTGGTGAGTGCCCCTAAAATTTGAGACAGCGCAAGTACATTTTCTATCAATCACGCATTTGCGACCAGACATTTTTCAGATTTTTTTTTTTAAACTGTCACTATTGATTATTTTTTTGTTGCTGGCAAATTTCTACTCCACACTTCAGCCCATTTATCAGTAATACAGTGGAAATTAATGGAAATGTGAATATTTCGCATGTCGATTTGCAGTGAGCACCCCCTAAAATTTAAGTTTAGAAGCCACTGTGCTACTATAAATAAATAAAAAGTTTGTCTAGAGCCGTGGTTAAAAGGTGACTTAAAATGTTGCAAATAAAGTTTTATGATGGCAGCAGCAACAACCCTAGATCCAGATCCAGGCAAATCCATATTTGGTGTCAAGTTTTTTGTTTTGTTTTGTTTTGTGCGCTTTTCATACTGACTTCCCAGCACGATCCAGCGCCATGGCAGCGGTGTCAGGCGTCCCGTTCTCCATGTACATCATGCACGCCTTCTCGATGTACTGGATGGCCTCGGGCATCTTCTTCTGCTCTTTCATCATCATGCCCGCTTGTTCGATAGCCCTGAGGGAATGCAGACATACATACACGTTTGAAAAGAAAAACAAAAAACGAGCACATTGCATGTGTACTAAAAGGATAAGAAGACACTCACTTGGCAGCGTGGAAAAGCCTGCAGGGGACAAGTTAAGGAAAGAAAGTAAACACAAGTGGGAATGTCACGTTAACTACTCGAATGAGTTAAGGATACGTTTTGTTCTCCGTGTGATACTCGGCCTCCTTCAGGTAAGCATCCTTGGCTTGCTCGTACTGCTTGGCGTTCTTGAAGCACACGGCTGGAAAAAATTGGAGCATTTTCCCTCATTTGCAATCAAAATCAACGGCAAAAGATTGTCAGGTGTCTCTGAAAGTTTTTTTTGAACTGGTAATTCTGTAGTGTGGGGCGTTAAGAGGTATTTTTCCTCATCAAGCTCATTGGAAAAGAAACAGGATTGCTCAGATAAAAAGATGATACTGCGGAAAATGGGGTTATCCGCCCCCGCCCCCCCCCCCCCCCACCCACCCACCCTTTAAAAATATTTTTAAGATACTGTAGCAAAAATTGCTGTGTGTCTCCCGCATGTTTTTTTCTTGGCAGTGAATATTTTGCCGTGAGCGGCAACTCTCCTGCTAGCACTATTTTGCCGTGAACGGCTCTAATTGGTCAATCGGCAGACTGAGTCATGCACTGACCATGGTTCCTGCGTCACTTCACCCCCTCTGTGTCTTTTCACTAAATGTTCGTTTAGTTTTGCCCCCGAAATAGGCTGCAGTCGTACAAAGCGGGATTGAGGATTAAGGAACAATTTTAACCATTATTCCACGAGCTAGTACACATTCGCTGCCGCACAAATTGTACTTGTAGTTCTAGCGCGATTCACGGCAAAATAGGGTTAAGTTTCGAGTTACAAGTCACGGCAAAATATCTACTTCGTTTTTTCCCCCCTTAATCATTACCTGCTTTAGCGTATTCTGAGGCAGCGCTGTCAAAATCCGGCTTCCACTTTGTCAGGCTTGTCTTCAAACTGCAACAAATCATACAATTTATAAACAATCGATGACACCCATTCATTCATCTGTCAATCTGTCGCATGAAATCACAACAGTGGCCCTTTAGCCGCCACTAGCTAGCACCAAACGTCATTTTTAGACGCAATGTAGCGACTCGCGCTTACCATTTCTCGGCTTTGGCTATGTGTTCGTGGGCTTCGTTTATTTTCTGGGCAGCCATGCTGTTGTTTAACGTCTATGCGAAGGTGGTTCGGTGATGGTTGGAGTTGCCTTGGACCGTCTGTCGTCGATGTTTGGATTAGCTGGGGCCGCACACTGGTGTGACGTCACTCAATTGCGCAGACTACGGGAACCGCCGAGTGAGGAAAATATCGGCTACGCGCTGTCGAGCAAAATTACTATCAATAACTATTTAGTCGACGATTACATAGATTATGAAACTAATAATAATTGACAGCGGTAGCAATGGAAATAGATTATAATTTTTATTTCATTTATGGCGTCAGAATAAATTAACCCATTTAAATTTAAAAATTGTGGCAAATCACACTGGTAGAAATAGGCTACAGATACTGCTGTGTAAAACAACAACAACAATAACAATAACAAGAACACTGTTCCCAGACCCAAGTACTGGCTCACCTATTTCCGATGTACAAAAATAAAAATGTTCGTTTAGTGTCAATTTTGTACAATACTTGACCTGATAACTTGTCACAATCAGATTAAAAAAACAAACATTTATTTATTTATTTATTTTATTTCAGATTACTCGGGACATTTTTGAATGCCAAAAGCTGGTAATTTTTCCACGGGCACAAGACAATGCATTGGCTGCAAATCTTAAACATTTCTCTTATTGTAATCGGTTCATATTCTGCGGTTGACCTCTCCCAACTGTTACATTAAAAAAAATAAAGCAAATCCACGTCGGTTGAAAAAATAAATAAAAAATGTCAGGAGTAACCGCAGTTGTCAGAAAAATTAATACTCGAGTAAAAAGTAAAGAATGTTCATACTTTGTTCACATGGTTTCCTCGAAATTCTTTGAAAATACATTTATAAAAATTATTTAATTATTAATTTTGTACATTTCCGACGGAACCGGAAACAGTTTGGAAAAACGAATGACGTCAGCGCCTTTCGGCGTCTAATGGCTGGACAACAACAATCCTCAGCGCGAAGCAAAGTTGCCCAAACTTCCCAGGGGACTAAAAAAAGTTACCACTAATAAAAAGTTTAAAAGTTGTGTTCTTTCAACTTTTAATCACAAATGTGGAACCGCTGATGGATCCGCGATATGACAACCGGCGGAAGGCCGGCGGTGTCAGCGGCGGGAGCTTCTCGAACTCGTCGCCCGCTTTAGGGGCTCAGTCCCGCCGCAGGAAGATGGCGCCCAGGCCCGCCGACTTTAAGCTTCAAATCATCATTATCGGCTCCCGCGGCGTGGGTAAAACCAGCCTGATGGAGCGATACACCGACGACACCTTTTCCGAGGCCTGCAAGTCCACCGTAGGTGAGGGGCGAAAAAAAAAAGTCACCTTCTTTGGGTGACTTATTGAATCACAATACAGTAGTCGGGCTCCGTCTATTAACCGGAATTGGACTATGACAAGGGCCCCGTCTATTACAAGTAGCGAGGATTTCTCCCAAAAAGTTAGTCGTCGTCTATTATCTGGAGGTGGGTGTTGTTAGCGGGGTTGTTGTAGAAATATAATATAAATAAAAAATTTAATCTGATTAGCCGGCGCTAACTAACAATAGCTAAACCGTTTTTGAATATCAAATGTGGTTGTTGTATTGTGCGTTGTAGTATGCCCTACTCTCTCATGTGACTTGCTGCATGTTAAGTCATGATTTAATAATGACAGAAGGAAAATGGATTAATGTGGCCAGCAGAAGACGTCCTGAAATTGGTCTGCATTAAATATAATTATTGCATATGGTGATACATGAGTGTAAAGTAAAATTATTCCACACCTTCAATGTCATTTTGAATGTTCTGATGTAGATGTTGACGGTTAGATTTTCAGTTCCTGGTTTGTTGTTTTGAGCAAAACAACTCGGCAATCAGTCATCAGTGTCCAATCCCAAAATAGTCACCCGTATGCAGACAGCCGCCATCATAACAGAGCTCCATGTTATGGCCTGACATTCTGTTCCACTCACCAAGCACTTTTACAATTGATAAGAATTTTTATAACAGGCCTTGATTTATTTTATTGTTTATTTTTTTCTGTGACCATGTTGGCAATTCAAAACTCCTCAAATTAGCTTTCCCCAATTAAATGATTGGACTTTCAATTCATCCTTTCCAGCTGTTGTGCTCCTTCTGTTGTGTGCGCTTTGGACACCAGTGGGTAATATTCAGACAAAAAAAAAGAAAATAATCTCACCTAAGCGACTAAGTAAGCTACAGTAATAATAATAGCCATTTTTGGAGAGAATAAAAAATATATATATTTATATATAGTTATTGGTCGTCATGTATTGTTGCACTGTTTGTGTTCAATTAAATGCCCAATAAAAGCAGTTTGTAAGCCCGCCTATGGCATTTTGCATTGTATGTTAGCATCAAGCTAGCTGACGTTCAAAGTTATGTGGTCGTTTTAATGCACATGTAATTTTTTTGTGTTTTATGTAGGGCACAGCCAATTAATTGGCCGGACAATTTAATTGGTTGATATTAAAGCTTTTAACCATGAATTATTATTATTATTATTATTATTATTTTTTTTTATACACATTAACACTTAACATCATAAGACAAAGATCAAGATAAGACCCCAAAAAAGGCCTATTTTTCTCTCTGATGTAAAGTTAAACAAAACAGGGCAAAGTGTAACAGTCAAATGGTCTTCATGTAATTCATATCTTTATTGTTGGGGGACAGAAAAAAGTATTTTATTCACTATATATATTTTTTAATTAATGGGCAGATTAATTGGTTATCGGAATTTTATTTTGCCATATATCAAAATTGGTCTCCGAAAATCCATATTGGCCGGGCCCTAGTTTGATGTCTGGTTTGCCAGTGAACTTCAACTGGGCGTGGCGCTAAACAGCTTGAAGCCTCTTTTTTCAATGAAAGCATCGTAGTGGAGTTCATTGCAACCATACAACACTTTCATAGCTAAATTGTTTGCTCACAAGTTACATGAAAAACTGTAAATGCTGTTTTCCTTCTACTTAGGAGTTGATTTCAAAATCAAGACGGTGGAGCTGAGGGGGAAGAAGATCCGGCTGCAGATCTGGTGAGCGCAAATTTTCCGTCTTGTGCATGTTTCGTCTGTGTGTCACATGCTCCAGCACATCACACTCACGCCGCTGCTTGATACTATTATATTGTATTCTGGTGGCATGGGGTGCAACAGGATAAGTCGCGGTGTGTCACATGTCAAAATTTTATTTTGCTTGATAGTCATGAAACGTGCCTATTAAATCACAAGGATCATATTCTACAGTAGTGTTGCTTTAAGAAAGTGTGCTTAGCTTAATGCTAACAAAGAATGCAAAACACTAGGGTTGTGCCAAAAAATCGATTCTCATTTAGTACGATTCAGAATCGATTTTAAATCTCCCAAAATCGATTTTATTTAAATTATTTGATACTGTCTTGCCTTTGTCTGTGTGTGCCTTTATTTGGAGCGCTGTTCACCCAATTTGGCCACTTAGGGGCAGTGTGGTTCCACGCGGTCTAAAGTCACGATCAAGTTATTCCAATAAAAGTTGTTTTTTTGCAGTGTGGAGCCGTTTTTTTATGTCATAAAAGTGCCACCAGTAGCGCACTGATTAGCATTAGCGAGTCAGACTGGAGTAGATCATTACAATTCCTTGCACATCTATCGATTGAAGCAAAAATCATTGTCAATCAAATAATTTTGAATCAAAAATCGTTATTAATCGAAAATCGATTTTGAATCAAATCGCAGACCCAAAAATCGGAATTGAATCGAATCGTGAGACATTCAAAGATTCCCGCCCCTACAAAACACCATCGATAGAGAATAGAGAAAATGATTTGAGTTGTGAATGTTTTGAGTTATGAACATGGTCACGGAAGAAATTCAGCTCTTAACTCAAGGCACAACTTATTTGTTGAATACTGCCCGACCACCTGCACAATCTTCAAATTGTGAGTGCGTCGATGTTGCATGTGTTGTCACCGATACCACGCTTGTGTCATTAACACATCTTTTCCTGTCAGCTAACACCCCCACCCCCACATCTGCACCCCCCCCCCACCTTCTATGTGTGCTTTGTAATGTCGAACAGCTTCCATCACAGCCTCACCTCACCTCCATCTTTATGGGGTGGCGATGCCGTCTAATATCTCTGCTCTCAGGGGTGCTGCAGGTACAGTAACGCTTGAAGGTCGTCCCATATGATGTGTCGTTACTTGGAAGAGGATATATTATGGAATAATTACTAGGGCCCGAGTGATATGCATTTTTTTTAGTCCGTTACCGATTTTTGGCAGAAAAAAATATTGATTTTGATGAAAACTGATTGCCGATTAATCTGACAATTATTTAAAAATATATATTTAATGCATACAATTACCGCCCCCTCCCCAATTCCTTTTCAATGGGTATCAACCATACCAATTAAAACAATAAGAAAGAGAAATAAAAATTGAATAAACTAAAATAATAGCAACTGAAAAAACGGAACAACTGACTGTTCCTGTGCATTTTGACCTCTTGGGGGCATGGTGGTGCTTCCATGCTGTACACACTTAAAGTGAGTACAGAAGAAAAGTTACGATTGAATTTGAACTTGTTTTTCACACATTGGGATGAATGTGTGCCTTTACTTAGTGTTATCCTACCTGTGGGTATGTGTTCCCACAACATTTGTGTGTGAATATTCGTTATTTGAAAGAATAACACTCACTCGAGTCGATGCTAACTTCCTGTTAGCATTTGAATGGGATCCTCCCTTCGCTTTTAGCATTAGCGCTAGGCTAGCGATGTTTCAATAATGAAGCATGTTTTATATTTCAAATAAATATACACTGGATGTAATTCCTAATGTCGTGTGTATAATCTTACAGTTAACTCCAACTGGGATGTCATTAAACAGCTTAAAGGACGCTTGGCTTGGGGGACAACAGAATAACCACAATACCATACGCTGCACACTTGCTAGTTGCTAATGCTGCGCAAGCAAAGTGGTGCATTCACGGTACTTGCACAGCGTCGCAAACTTCGGCTTTCTTCAAGAAGCCAAAATAATCAGCCATTTGGCCCAATTGGCCGATTATTTTTGGCCGATATTTGAAGGCCAATAATCGGCCGATTATAATCCGTCGAGGCCTAATAATTACGTTTTAATGTAGAGTATGTGCCTTCCACAAGTGTAACATTAAACTTGACATTTTTGAAAATGTGAGCGAGTCAGTATTGGTTTGTGTATTTTGACAGGCGTGTCACAGACGACACCCCGAAACTGTTTTAATTAAGTGAAAAATGGCCTAAATCTGTCTCCTTAGTCGAAGATAACTTGATTGACAAGGCGCAGTGCGGCCGTCAACACAGTATCGCTAATCGATTTCACGGGCCGTATGAAAGCTCTCCTTCTTGAGCTCGGTGTGAAGTGTGACTCCATTTTCTTGCCAACGTGAAAGGGACACGGCGGGCCAGGAGCGCTTCAACAGCATCACGTCGGCGTACTACCGCGGCGCCAAGGGGATCGTGCTGGTCTACGACATCACCAAGCAGGAGACCTTCGACGACCTTCCCAAGTGGATGAAGATGATTGACAAGGTGATTGACACTTCAGCAGCCGCATTCCAAATTTGTGTTTGCTTGCTTTACTCACCAGCCACGAAAGAGGAATAAAATGGATTACATTTGTGACAATTCGTTGTCTGTAAAGTAAAGTGCTGTAAGTCAGTGTTGGGAACGTTACTTTAAAAAAGTAATTAGTTACAGTTACACATTACTTGCTTAAAAGTTTAGTAAGTGAATTACTTCATCATAAAAGTAACTCGTTACCTGGCAAAGTAACTTTTTTCACTACTTAAATCGTTTTATATCAAATAATTTGGATTTTTTTTTTAACGTTATTATTATTATTACTATATTTTATATACAAGGAATTCAAATCATGTCCAGGCTATATAGGGTGTTTATTTATTTTTGTGAATGTTTGTCAAATTGTCAACAAAACTTTTCAAAATACTGTAATTAGAATCAAAACAATCACTGCAATACTGCAATCACATTAAAATATGCAAAAATGTGTAAACAATTTTTTTTTAGGTGTATTGATTCTAAATACAAAAAAACATTTCAATTAAAATACGCAAAAAATATTCAGAATTAAAAATAGTTACTGGCATACATATTAAAATATTTAAATATTGGAACATAATTCCTACAAAACTTACATTGAAAAAAAACTGCTTGAAAAAATTATAGTATAAAATTACAGTATCATAATCAAACAAATTAAAACTTTTTCAAATTTAAAAATCCTAATTGCTTGCTGTTAGAAATAACATACAAATTAATTTCATTACTGTCATAATCAAACAAGATTAAAACGTATAAAAAAAATAATTCATTTCAAGTCTATTAAAATTGTTTATCAAAATAAAAATATTTAAAAATAAACTCTACATTAAAAGCAGTTTGAAAACAAATACGATAAATTCCCATCTAACATTTCCCAGCATTTTACAACCTTTAATCAAAGCAAAACTTTTCAATGAATCCCTTTCTGCGAGTGTCACACAAACATGAGCGTTATTATCTTTGTGAAGGCAGAACTTCTGCGTCAGATCTCATCAGACAGCAGTGTGTGTCCCGCGAGAACATCTCTCTTTTCGAATTAAAACTGTCGAGCACATTTTCTTGTACTTCAAGTATGCGTCTGAGGAGGCGGAGCTCCTCCTGGTGGGCAACAAGATGGACTGTGAGAGCGATCGCGTCATCTCAAGACAACAAGGAGAAAGGGTGAGTGTTTTGAAAGTAACTAGTGTCCCTTGTCAGTATTTTTGTTTGTTTGTTTGTTTGTATGTGACGCTAATGCTTGACTCTCTGCGCGTGTCTCAGTTTTGCTCTCGGATAAGCGGCATGCGTTTCTGCGAGACGAGCGCCAAGGACAACTGTAACGTGGACGAGATCTTCCTGAAGCTGGTCGACGACATTCTGAGCAAGGTGAGGGAAATTGTGGCGAGGTAACCAAAGGCAAGACTACTTGAGACACTCGGAACTTTTTAGTGGGTGAGCTCAATTTCTGCCATTTTTCCAGAAGAGTCATTTTAAGTTTTATGGCTGCAATAACATTTGGGGATTTATATCTCGGTGATTTAAATACTAATGATTACTTCATCTGATTGCTTGTTTTTTTGTTTTTACAGAAATTGTGTTTTTTGTCACATTGTTTTCCAAACAGCTGCCAAATACATCAATATTTTGCAAAAGATGATAAAACTGGCACTCAAGCACTACTTCCAGTACTTTCAAAATCTTTTGTCAGCCTTGTTTTATGGGCAAAGCCAATTGTGCTCTGATTCAAAAACACAAAACACTCTTCTCTTTTTTTATTTTTTTAGTCTGTGTACGAGTTTGGCACTGGTTCTGGTATGCATTCATAAAAAATAAAAATAAAATATTTTTTTATTTTAATAATGAAGTAAAATTTAAAACGTAAAAAACTAAATTACTACATTTTAATGAACTACTTTTGGGGTTTTTGGCTTAATCAATGTAACATACACAATTGACTGGATTACAGAACGTACATTTTTGTATGCCGCTCATATTTTTCCTATTTTCGTCAACAGTTTGGCCCTGGCTGAGTTTAGATGCCTTTTTAGTGGTTACTACATGCTATGTCCGTTAGGGATAGACCGATAATCGGCCCGGCCGATAATCGGCACTGATATTCAGCATTTTATGAATATCGGTATGGGCCTCTTTTTTTTAGTTTTGATGGCCGATATATTAAAAACTGTTATTTTTGCTCTGACGGGCGCTTTTCTCCTCCGTCTGCTCTGAGTCAGCGGCTGTTGACTCCCTGCAGCATTGGCCTGCCCACAGCACCATCTGATTGGTTGCTTGTGCATTGCTAACAGCCAATAAGCAGCAATTAGCGGCTATTGGCCTGCGAGCTAACCGTTAGCCGAGCTAACAACTCGTGAATTAGCAGCTATTTGGGAGTTAGTGTGCCGGTGAATGGTTGTCCCAAATTAGCGGCTATTAGCCCGCGATCTAACCGGCTAGCTTACAAATTATTATTTTTTAGCGGCTATTTGGGAGTTATCCCTGGGTTAGCGTGTGGGTGAATGGTTAGCCCACGAGCTAACAGTTAGCCCGCAAATTAGCGGCTATTTGGGAGTTGGTGTGCGGAAACCACATTAGTTGGTGCAAAAGCTGATGGCAAAGAAAAAACCTTTAACATGTTGCAAATCTCAAAAGCTGTTTAATAAACATGTCCTTGAAGGCATTAAGCAGTCAAGTGCTGGAGTTCTAATTATTATTTTATTATTAAAAATGTTGACACCAACCTTTTTTTCTCTGCAAATGTATATCGGCTTCAAATATCGGTTAGCCGACTCCCTGACTACCGATAATTGGCATCGGCCCTGAAAAAAGCATATCGGTCTATTTCTAATGTCCGTATAGAGTTATTTATTTGTTTTCTGTGTGCATTAACTAATTTCCTCCATTTTTGGTCTCGTCTCCAGATGCCGCTTGAGGTTCCCAACAAGGAGCTCTCCGGCAGCGTGCTGTCCCTGCAGCCTGAACCCGAAGTGCCTCCGGAGTTGCCTCCACCTCGCGTGCGCTGCTGCTGAGACCCCTCCCCAAACCCCCACCTTTTTATCCCCGGCAAACCTAACTCAACTCTTTACATCCTTCCGCTCACACGTGCAGTGTGCCAAACTGACCTCGAGGGGGCAGCAGCGATTTGGAAGTTGCAACTTAAACACTTAAGCCCACCCACATCCTTCCACCTTCGCCCCGACTACCTCACTACATGTGCACACATATACACGCGTGCCTTTGAGGTAGCGAGCCCCCCAATGCCCCCCTTTTCTTTTAGGGCTCCTTCTCTTCCTAATTCAGCTCACCCCATACCATTTTTTGTTGGCTCGACAAAAGCACACTTGGTTATATTTTTTTTTAATGCTGTAATGATGGTAAAGTAGCAGCTAGGTGGTTGATATTACGTTAGTATTACATGGACAAAATGTTCAGGAATGTGTTTGGAAATGAAGCTGACCTGCAAAAAGTTGACGGTTCTAAGGAATCAAGGCAAATGTTTTTACAGTGAGGGAGCGAGTTCATAGTTTTTTTGTTTTTTGCCTACTCCAGTACGAGAATGCACGTTAAAAAAAAAAAGAATTTTATGCACATAATTTCCCCCAATGTTTAATGTTCTTTTCACATTTGGGTCCTTTTGTCTCCTTTTGTTATAAAACACTATTCCCTGTGACATGGTTTCATTTAAAATGAGTTAAGTGGGGTACATGCGTACCAAAAGGTCAAATGTCAGCATTTTCAAAGGCCTGGTCATGTCATGTTATGTGTGAAGTCACATACTCTGATGTGTGTGGTCATCTCAAGTTGTAATTGCACTTGCCGACCCCCCCAAGTTTGATTTTGCTTTACACATAGCTCCAGAAGATAGAAATCGGTACGTGTGGACCCCATTTTAGCAATCTATCATCCATCTGACTACAAAAAAAATATCCGTTTTCATTTTTATATCTGTTACCTTTAAGAACGCTTACAAGCATCTTTTTTTTGTTGTTGCCACTAACCATTATACCGTTTATTTTTGCTCTATTAAATAAATCCAAGATCCCCGAGGGGTTCGGGCTTCTCGCTGCAATTTGGATTTGTTGCTATTTATAACTATTGTGGCATTGTTGGACTAATGAAATTAAATATGTCTATATTTATTACCAGATTCATGTGGTGGCCCGTGCATTTGTCAAGTATTGCTTTCTAAATTTGTGCCTTCCTTTGTGCACGTTTGCGCTAATCGCCTTTTTCGTGCATGCTAACTTGTTTCTGCAGACAACAACAGTGCTACCCCATTTATTGCCGTTGCTCATCATCTGTTTATTACAGCAGAAAATCAAGTTTCATGTTGATAAACGTGCATGCATACAACAACATTAAGGTACACCTGAGATCCAGTATCAGATATGTTGACACCATTTTCAAAAATAAGTGTTGCTTTAATTTAATATGTTTATTACTGTTGTTGTAGTTCTACTGTGATGCATCCTAATGAGTTATCCTTACTATTGAGGTTAATATCTGATTTAATCAGAACAGAAATTTGTTGATATAGCTTTTGGATTTACAGGTACATTTAAATAAATTAGAATATTGTGGAAAAGGTATTTAGTTCAATAAGTTCAAGTTCAACTCCTATGGATATATAACAGTAAATATTTAATGGTTTTTTTTGGGTATCATTTTGATGATTGGAGATCTCAAATGAAAACCCCAAATTCACCTCAAAAATCAATCAAAATGACTTCTGATATAGTTAGCCGAATAGCATAAATGTCTGTAATTTTTATTTTATTTTTTTTACAAATTTGGAAAACAAGAAAAACACAAATTCAACAAATAAATTACAACAAAAAATTTTAGCAAGGATTTTTTCCCCCATTGCTATTGTGACAAAAGGTTCAAAATGACTCAGGCAATTTATTAGGCTAATTAAGTTGGAATTGTAAAAATCTGTTCTTTATTATGAATTTCGCACCTTTAATAAGATGTAGATGTACTTCAAGTGTCCATCGATTGCTGAATGAGTCCCATGTTCCATTTATAAATAATACAGAGCTAAAATCCATAGTGGAGTGTGCATCAAGTAAACGGAATCATGCGCGTGCACGAGCGCCCTGCTTCCATCAAAACCCACGAGGTAGGAGCGCGCGCGCGGGTGTTGCAACCGGAGCATGCGCCGTGAAGCCAATCACGGGCGTCACACAACCGCAGCGATTGCGGATCTGACACGTCGAGTCGCAGCCGAGCAGTAGTAGCGGAGAGGCGGAGAGGAGGGGATGGAGCTGGAGACCCGCAAACGAGAGGGAGGCCGATCGAGTCTTGCTACGCCTCCGCCGCCAGCATGTCTGCCACCTGTCCGTCTCCTCCTCCCTTTAATCCGGTGTGACTGCAGTCCTCTTCCTCCGCGGGGACCACAATGACACCCTCGGCGAGTGAGTGTATGAGCGCACATTAGTGGACGCGGTATCGCACAGGATGCTCATCTCGAACCCGACCAGGAAGACAGTCCGCAACTGTTGTTCCCGTCCCACTGTGCAGACCGAGCGTTTCCTCCATCACCCCCCTCCTCTTCCTCCTCCTCTTCTTCCTTCTTTTCCTTTTGCTGCCGTATGATGGAGAGCGCCAATGGCTCTGCAGGCAGCGACACCAGACCCAACCAGCCGGAGAAGAAGAGACCGAACCGGGTGCCCTCCCCGGCCAGACCTTTCCTGAAGGACGTGCACGCCCGCGCCGCCAAGCCGCCGGCCATCGGACCCAAGTCGCCCAATCTCGGCAAGCAGCAGGCTCCGAGCCGCGGCTCCAGGCGCAACCTCACCGCGGTCAAAGACAAATCCGCCGCGGCCACCAGAAGTAGCGCCAAGGCCGGGTTGACAAAAAAGCCCGGAAGGCTCTCTGGAGCCGAATTTAAAGCAGCCGGCAGTCCCATCCTCGCTAAGGCTAAGAAAGGGAAGCTCGTCCCGGCTTGCCAAATCGGCCATGGCTCCCCGGTCAGAGCACCGACCGGTCTGGTCGGCCAGACCGACAGCAGTTCGGACCTGTCAGACTGCCCGTCCGAGCTGGCGCCGGTGGCCAGCAGCGACGCCGAGTCCGGCACCGGCTCCAGTGATAAGGATCACCCGGGGGCAGAACGTCTGTTGCGGACAGAACCACATGCGACGCCGGCTACTCAGGTGCTCAATCCCGCCCCCAAGGCTACGGTGTGTCCGGTCCGGACAGGTCCTGAGAAGAAACCCAAAGGAACCGAGGAGGAGCTGCTGAGGGAAATCGAGGATTTGAAATCTGAGAACGATTATTTGAAGGTAAGGACGTGTGATAATATTATTATTAGGCTCTTATTCAATCATTTTAGTTTATTTTTGTGTCCCACTTAACACTCACAACAGGACACTTCATTAGGTACACCTGCATACAATGATATGAACAAGATAAAATACTCAGAACTGTTTCATTAAAAAAAAAAAAGTTCAAACATTAATTCGCCAAACACTGTTGCAGTTTGCCAAGAAAACTGATGTTGATTTCGATAGTTTATTATTTATTTATTTATATTATTCTAATTAATTATTTTATGATGAGCAAAATTGTATGACTTGTGGACTTAAACTTGACCTGCTTGATTTTGTCACAGTAACTCGGGACAGAAATCTCAGTGGCAAAATTCAGACGTACTGTATTGTGCAAGTGTGCATATTTGTGTAGCGTGCAATTTGGTTCTGATGAAAATGAATGTGTGTGTGTGTCTTGGCCTTGGTGACAACATCGCGAGTGGTTAATCAGCTTTGCTCTCCGCACTAAAGCTGCCCCTGTCCCTGAGGACTCACGTGTCCCATGTGTGCTCGGACTCAAGCGGCCTCCTGCGGGGCCGGCTGCTCCACCCCAAACACACACCAGTTTTACACTCACTGGCCGCAACGTTTCGCCCATTGTCATCATCTCCAGAACTGCTTCTAATATTTGGATCCCTCCCATGTGGCTAAATAAGCACAATATTAGGAACGCATTGTTCATTTACAGCTTTAATATGGGACTTTATGGGTGTTAAGTAGAAATAAGGGCAATGATTTGATGTTTCTTAATATTTATTTATGGTTTGAAAATAATGCCTGTGCTGATTGTAGGTAAAAAAAAAAAAAAAAGAAGAAGTCATTTTGATACATTTAATCCATTTTAGGATCTCAGTACTTAAAACTACTTTGCACCGTAAACCCGTCACCCTTTAAAACGGTCGCCTTTGTATTTTCTGACAAAGCTCAATGAATCATTACGGTTCGTTTCTAGTAAAAGCCTCTGTCGCCAGAGGTAACTGCAAAACATAGGTGTCAAACTCCGGTCTTGGAGGGCCCTAGTCCTGCAGGTTTTGGATGTTTCCGTTTTCCAACACAGCTGATATATGATCAGCTCATCAGCAAGCTCTGCATAAGAGTGATAACGATCCTGCTGATTGTAATCAGCTTGTGGTGGAAGAGGGAACCTGGAGGACTGGGGCCCCCGAGGACCGGAGTTTGACACCTATGATTTAGCCGGTCATCGAATCAATAATGCACAGCAGATGAAAGTGGAAAAGGCAGGACACTGTTTAGACCTCACATAATTTATTAATTAGAATGTCACCCTATAGTTAGTAGAACTTGCTGCTATGGTTCCACTCCGATCCTGTAGGTGGCAGTACAAAATGAATGCCAACTTGATTAGAAGTGTAATTAAAGTGGTAAGGATATTCAAACGGGCCATTGTACTACTTTATTCATGGCAAATTCTTGAAATTATCAACCTTTGAAGCCACATTAGACTTTCGCCTTTTAACAGGAAGTTGGTCCGAGACCTAGAATTCAGCCAAAACGGCTGCTTCAAACTAAAATGGTTGACTCCCCGGGTACAGGTTCTTGAGACTTTGTGTACTATTATGTTAGACATTATCCACTTTGTGTCACTCTGGGGCGCAGGTGATTGCATTTTGGCAGGTCCAATTTGGGAACCACCAACATAAATTTTCAGCATGTTGAGGTTTCTCAAAAAGGCGATTCCTTTGGCAGAATAATAATAATAATAAACTGCAATCCCAAGAGATAAAAAAAAAAAGAGATGGCTTTGATCAAGACAGAATTGAATATAAAACTAGAATAGAATAGAGCATACCTTTGGGGATTACATGCTAATACATGCTTGTGATTAGAGAGGTCCAGTAGTGGCGCTGCCGATGATGTAACTAAGCGTCTTATCTCTGTGGGATGCTCCAATATTTCATGTCTCCTTTCAATGTCGAACTGTGCTTCCGTGTGCAATTTAGTATGACAGCTTGAGAATTGCTTAGTAGTTAAGAGTAGGAGGTTCATCGCAATCTTTTAAGAAGCCGCCACATGCTCACGGACAGAATGTGGAGAAAGTCAACTGATTAAAATGAATTGAAAGAATGAAGGGATTCTTTGTTAGCTGGCGGGTGACATGGCTGTTTTTTTAGTTGGACTAATATCAACTTCAGGACTGGTTAGAGCCTGAGAACCAGGTGGTACCAATCTTAAGAGATATTTTACATGCCAACTTTAGGCATCCCGAACAATTCCCCACGAAATTCACTCACAGTATCGTGCCTTGGAAAGTTGGGCTGTTAGCTTGGTAACCCGACTCATTGCTATACTAGTGAGTGAGTCTGGAAACAGTCGGGGAAAACAAAGACAGTGAAAAGAACCAACCAGCGAAGAGTGGATGTTAAATCTTCTGGGAACTTCCTACCAATTTTGACCTAGTGTAGTTGCCGTAGTTGGCGAACAAATGCAGCCTCCGATTGTGTAATCGCATTTTTACCCATGAAATTTGCATGTAGCACTTCTCCCACTCGTATCGGTGGCATTTTTGTTGTAGACACAGAAAATAACGTGAAAACGCCACGGAGAAATCAATGTATTCAAGTAACAAGTGGCTGCCGGTGGCTAAGCGTCATTCATATATAAGTCCGTAATCTTGACACACTTCTTCTTTTTAAATAAATGCTAGTCGTGTTGTCGGTTGCTGTCATTTTTAATGAATGACTTTGTGTTTCTGCTCATCTAAAACCAGAGATGGCAAATCCAGGTCGTAAAGTAAAAAGTAAAAACCCTGCCACAGTTTGGCTTTAGCCCCTCGTGCTAGCTAGCTAGCTCCCTAGCAGGTAAACAAGCACTCAGGGAGCTGGCTAGGGAGCTAGCACCTGAGGCTAAAGCCAAACTGTGGCAGGGTTTTTACTTTCTGGACCTGGATTTGCCACCTCTGTTTAAAACTGAGTTTAATACTGAAGGAAACAAACTATCGTCTCTCCCGCACGCCATTTTGAATGGACTTCCACCGCCGAAAAGTGACGTTGCTCACGAGGAATACGCCACAGCAAATACACAAACTTGATTGCACGGTTCGTTTTGAACCGACCAAACAGCAGTAAATGGCAAACTTTCCAGATCCAATTTTTGACTGTCAAGAAAGTGGGTCTGGCTTTCCAGGTTAAAAATTAGCCTGTGATCAGTTTCACTGATCGACACGAAATTGGGTGAATATCTCTACGATAATACGACGGGGAAAAGAGTCTCAAATACCCATGCCTGAAATGTTACTGGAAGTCGTCCTAAATGGTGAAACTTTTTTGGGCCAAACTGTTATCACCCATGACGCTAATAAGGACAAGGGGTATACAAAATGGATGGATGGATGAGTCACACTGATAAATACTGCATACTACTCTTTAATTTCCATAAATCAATAATCAATGACTGCTCTGTATTAAATTTAAAATCTACATTCGGAGCCCCGTGGCTACAAACTTTGACTCAACACTTGCCATGGAGTATTGTGTAATAGAAAACATATTGCGGTTGCAGGATGAGGCGGAGGAGCTGCGGGCGGAGATGGAGGAGCTGCGCGACACCTACATGGACGAGGAGGTGTACCAGCTGCAGGAGCTGCGGCGCGAGCTGGAGCGCTCCAACAAGAACTGCCGCATCCTGCAGTACCGGCTGAGAAAGGCCGAGCAGAAGGGCCTGCGCGCCGCCCAGACGGGACACGTGGACGGGGAGCTGCTGCGCGCCCTCGAGCAGGACCTCAAGGTGTCAGAGTCTGTGTGTGTGTGTGTGTGTGTGTGCGTGTGTGTGTCAATCTGCGACAATGTATTCTGAACTGGTGCGTTCATTTAGTGGAGCGATTCAATTTGGTTCAATTGGTGTGTGGTCATGTGACCCTCAGGTGGCCAAAGACGTGTCGGTGCGCCTGCACAACGAGCTGGAGAGCGTGGAGGACAAGCGCAGCCGGGCCGAGGACGAGAACGAGCAGCTGCGCCAGCGGATCATCGAGGTGGAGATCTCCAAGCAGGCGGTGCACAACGAGCTGGAGCGGGCTAAAGAGGTCAGCGAAAACAAAAACCGTGGATACGGACTACATACACTGCAGCAAAGTTGTTGTTTTTTTTAGGTCATGTCACCACTTGTTTCTAGGCATAATTCAATTATTGGTGCCCCAAAATCCCAGTTAAAAATTGACATGTAGTAGGCCAGTCACGCTCACTGTGGTGTTACCTTGACAACATGGGGACAACGGACAGTACAGGAAGTCAGACAGACATTCCCCTACCGATCCTGCCCGCTAACAAACAAGTGCCCTACATAGATGCCCTACAATAGCAGAGAAAGAGCAGGGGCAGTGAGTGTGTACAGGGAGTCAGACACGAAGAAAATGATTGTGCCTCACAAATTCTGCCTAGCAACGAACAAGTGGCAAATGTGACGTGACCCCTGCCCTACATAGCAGAGAATCGACAACGCAAACAGACACTCCAAAATCAGCACTATACGGTTTATGAGACATGTTTCGGGCACAAAAGATTGTGCCTCATAAATCTTTCCTAGTAAGATCATTTGTTCAGTAAGAAAGACAGCATTTTCTGAAAATTTCCTTAGCTCATTTGTTCCCAAAAACGAATAAATACGTTCTATTTTAAATATTACAATGGTCCCATTGTTTTTGTATGCGAGAGCATACAGAAGGCTTTGATGCAGCCTCTGAACTGAAGAGAATGCTTGAGCAATGGTAGTTATTACAAAAACGGCCAGCAGGTGGCAGCAGAGTATAAGAGATCAACCCGGGCCATGTTGCAAAAAGCTCTTTCCCCACTTTTTTAAACAAATTTGTGAATAATAATGAAACTTAGCTATATTCTAATGCTAATTGCTGCAAAACGGAAACAGATAGAAATATGTTTTTCTTCCCCAATGAAAGAAGAGAATCTAATCTTTCCTCTGGTATGTTTTTATAGCAATAGAAGACAATATTCTGTGGGCCTTGCAGAATCAGTCAAAATCCAGTAAAACAGCTGGGAGCAAAGGGGGTTGCTTCAGTGAAAATGTCTGGGAGTGAATGAGTTTTTAACAGTCCAGGGCCCTGGATTTCTGTCTCTCTATTGGTACTCTTGTTGCCTCTTCCAAGGAAGCAATAGTTTTGTTCAAGTTTCTTTATAGGTTAGCTTATATCTAGAAACGGTGTTGTAGTCATGTGATGCGAAGGTGCATGTGGATGCCAAGTGAGAGGAACATTTAACTGCGTTGTGCGTCTGTTGACGTTAGGACGAATAGGACTGCAGGATGACTCCAGGAAAGTGGGTAGGTTTTGGGGGTAGGTTCTCCTTTAAGGTTTGTCCCAGAAAAACAAACGCCGTCTCCAGTTCTGCTCCCCCACCCACTAATACACCAAGGCGAATACACGCTCACGATCTAATACAATCCAATAGAAAATCTGTATCAAAATTCATCAATTCATTTGAAAAGGTTTATCCTCACTAGAGTAGCAGGTGAGCTGGTGGCAATCCCAGCTGATTTTGGACAGGAGAAGTACACCCTGAACGGGTCACCAGCCTGTAGACAATGCACGTGTAGACAATGATGCACACTCACATTTACAAAGACAGACAATTCAAATACAAAGGATAAAAAGCCGAACAAGGCTGTCGTAACGATGAAGATCGGGGCCGAAGCTTGGCCGATGCCGCGAAGCTCGTGATTAGCTTCGTTGTACATTTAGCAACCTTTTCACGGGTGATACATTCCCTGATTCCCTGCGATAGTTGAATTACCACGGAGTAGAAGTTTACTTTTTTTAATGCCTCTATTCAGGCAGTAGGCTACGAACCGCCCACTACGGTTTACACCCTTCTAAACATTTGTTACACTTCATAAATTTAACTTTTAAAATGTAAAATGAAGGATACAGTAAATACTAGGGATGTAACAATAACGGCAATATCGTGATACCGCGATATTAAAACTGCCACAATATATCGTTGCCATCATGTTATGATATTAAAAGCAGCACATCTGTTAAAAAAAAGTCAGGTTCTAGCACCCTTTGATGCAATTTAATTTTCACAAGGCATGTTTTGGCCCTTCTATGTTTAAAAAATAAATAAATATATATATAATATTTTAAATTGCTGTAATGTACAAAAGCACAATATTGTGGTTTTTTTTTGTATGATTGTGACCTTTATTTGTATCGCCAACCTGCCCACAAGAGTACTATCGTATCGATATTGTGATAATATCATATCGTGATGTTTGGTTATCGTTACATCCCTAGTAAATACCGTGCCGGAACTGTAAAACCTTGAGTTGTCTGTGGGAAGTAGTTTTCGGTTTCAAGGACTTCCTGCTAAAAGTTGCACTAAGCCACCAGGATTGTACCTTTGGCTACAATGCGACACAGCATTTTGGTTAAAGTAAGCCATTTTAAACTAAAAAGAGCAAATTTAACGTCATTAAAAAGTTAAAATAGTTCAAATTTCGGAACACAGTCTATAATCAGTATCTCGTACCTCGTACCTTTTACTGTACTGCCTTACGCACTGGGCACTCCATATTTTTGGGCTGTCTGAATAACGGCACATTTAACATTGTACTGAGTTTCGATGTTTGTATTTCCAAACGCACCCATGAATTTTCTCTTAAAATTTTTTTTTTTGACAGGTCCGACTTAGAAGGAAGAAAATTAGGAAGGAAAACTACAAAATAGCATGGTAAAACGACAATATCTGAAGGTATGGTCAAAAATGAAAACTCGCAATAACTGAACCGCGAGGTCTCGAGGGAAAACTGTAAATATAATGGCTGCATTAATGCAACAAATATTACAGATTATTGGCAATGTCAATGCTCGGTGGCTGTGTTGCCTGCCGACTAAACTTTGCACACACTTGGTGTAGCAACCAGATACGAGCATGTGACGCATACAGCTCGCCAAACACAAATGTCCCTCGATCCCCACATCGACAACTTTACGGAAAATTCAATTATGGATTGCTTATTGAAAACTGGTTGAGAGCTATCTCATTGACCCAGTTAGCATGTGCTGCTGAATGAGTGTGTGTGTGTGTGTGTGTGTGCGTGAGACTCCGCCAATGAGTGAGAAGACTCCCTGCCGCAGTGGCACACATACACTGCATGCATCCTCCCTTTGAACATAAATACACGACGACCATTTATAATTCAGTACAGTGCCACATCATCACATTAACTTTCTTTGAACTGGCTTCGGCTGGTTTATGTTTATGAAATTTTACCCCAGTGTCCTGAAGGTAGACATAAATTCATATTAACGTCTGCGAGTCGTGTTGACGCAAAGACACGCGAGACGGCATCAAACTGTCGCATTATTTTAATTGTTGGGATTTACAAGGCGGGTTGAAAGATCCTCCGGCCTGACGGTGATGAGTTTTATCTCGTAAAAAAACATGTGAATGCTGGGAGATGACATTCTGTGACTTGAAGGCTTGTTAATACGTCACAACATGTCAAAGCAAACCCCATATACAATGGAAAAATGTGTGTATGTGTTTGAACTGAAGAGCAGTTTTGGCAGCCACAGGAGATTCTTGCTAAATGCTAAGTTTGCACTAAATGATGTGCTGTCATTACTCCACAGTTTTCACTTTGCTGTGACGCTGTTTTCCGGTTGTCCTCAGTCTCCTAAACACTTATTCTGCCCAATGCGAAACAGGTGTGAAAATAGGAAGTAAAAATAGCAGTTAGAAAATGACATGGTTAATAGATCAGGAGTTTCACCCAGAAGTCGATCGTGGAAATTGAGTTAAATGTCCATTGCCAGTATTTAGCCATGTAGATCAAGTTAGCAATGATTGCTACAATTAGCAGGTGCTAACTGTAGCATGACCACAGAGATGTGTCTGACCTTGATGGACTAACTAGTCAATCCATCCATTTTCTAATGATGTCCTCATTAGGGTCAAGGGTGAGCTGGAGATGATCCCATCTGACTTCGGACAGGAGGTGGGGTACAACCACTGATCTGAATATATGACTGGATAGCCGATAGGCCAAGACTTTTGAAGCCGCGAGGCCGCCATATTGCTCCTCCCAAGAAACGTTTCTCGGCATACGATCCTATACATTTACAGTATCGAAATTTAAGAACATTTCAGATAGTTCTTAGTAGAAACATCATGATTTATGATGTTTTAAATTTGTTAAACATGAACAAAAAGGACTTCAGACATTTTTCAACTTGCCTTAAATCCATGTATAAATTATATGCTTAATGATGTTTACAGGAGGAAACTTGTATATTGTTTTAATTACAGAATTATAACTAATTCAACAAAAGATGCCTCTGCCAAATCCAATATCGGGGTTTAAGGAACTGAGTAATAAAAGAAAAAGGGGGTCTTTAAAGTAGCACATTCCATTCACTTGTTAATTTTTTTTGTTAAAAAATAGTGACAACACGGCCACAAACCCCCGAGCCCTATACTAACTGCCTACGAGCTCTATATGTCTAATCTGTACGTATACGTATAGTTTATATACAGAGGTCTGCTCGCGAGATGGGAGGACCAAGATGGCTGCCCTGTCACTTCAAGTCACGCAATGCCAACCGACCATTTTCATGAATTTATAAAACCACCGGACGCTCAAACAAGACGTAAGAAAATGGTCTGTCCTCTCAAAAGAGAAAATGTTGTCACCTTACGGCAGGGGTGGCCAAGTTCGGTCCTCGAGAGCCACTCTGTTTTCCATGTTTCTCTCCACTAACACACCTGATTCATGATCAGGATCGTTATCAGGCTTCTGCAAAGCTTGCTGATGAGCTGATCATTAGATTCACTTGTGCTGAAGGAGGGAGACATGGAAAACAGGCTGGATAGGGGCTCTCGAGGACCGGTCTTGGCCATCCCTGCCCTAGTGTAATTGGTTGTTTGTCTACAACAGGCTTCCCAAGTTCTAGTCCTCGAGGGCTGCAGTCCTGCAGGTTCTAGATGTTTCCGTACTCAAAACACACCTGGTTCATATAAAAGCAAAAGCAAACTCTGCAGAAGCCTGATAACGATCCTGATCTTTTGAATCAGATGCGTTGGAGGACGGTAGCATCTCAAACTTGCAGGACTCTGGCCCTCGAGGACCAGGATTGGGGAAGTCTGGTCTGTTAAATTGTACAAAACTAGCTGGGATAATCTCTAACACATCAGTATCTATCACTTGTTTTGCACCACCAAGGAAGGACAGTGGGCATATTTGTTGCGGGTTGCTACGCGACCAAGGAATTGGCCAGGTACCTTTTCACCCTTGTTTAAGTATGGTGCATCTCGGCAATATGGATTTTTCCTCTTTTCAATAAAAAGCCTTTGAAATATATTTTTAGTGAGGAGGAAAAGGAGACGAGCGACTGTAAGAAAAAGGGAATGGGCTCATTCGAATATAAAGGCAGGGAAGGATATTGAGAGTTCAGGCTCCTCCATGAGCTACAGCTATTTGGAGACCGCTTTGAGGTGTACTTCAGGCTACTAAAACTTTCTCACTGCTTTTTCTCACTGTAGCCTACAACACTGCCAAAATACCAAACTGCTGTGTGTATTGTCAGCCATGCCAAAGCAAAACAAACAGGTTGCATAATAAATCCAATGAAAATCCAGTGAAATGCCAATTTAGCCAATCAGAAAGTAGAAGTTACTTCCTGAAAGGTCCACATAACAACAAAGGCAAATAATGCAGAAGGTGCAAAGGTTTGTGTTTTGCACTATTAGTGCAGTTAACTGAATGTTCTGATTAACGCATCAATCAGATGCCGCATGGTTTCCACAGATTTCCCAGCACAATCTACTGTCTCCGTTTTCTGTAATCTCCGGCCACCCGTGGCATCTGTCGGGTGGCGATAACGCAGCACAGTCAACACTCTGCGGCCACAAGACCCCTCCCCCCTCATTAGCGACTAATTGTGAGCCGAGGGAAACGCACGAGAAGCGGGTGGCGTGAGGAGGTGGTGCGAGGGCGGCCTCATTATCAGCCAGCTGGATGTGCCAAACGCCAACACCCCCACCCGAAACTCTTCAAGTTCAAGCCCACGGCACAAGTAACCCTCTGTTGTCTGGCGTCCATTTACACTCTTCGATTTCTTTAATTTATTCATTTGTATTTTTATTTTTTGGGGAGTGGGGGGATTAATACAATGACCCCCCCCCCCTTTCCTCCATTATGTGGTCTTTTTTCAGAAGTGATTTTATTCTGTTGTCTGATCGACTGAAATGGCCTTGCCTTTGAAATTAATGCCAGTGTTATTTGTGCTTATCTTAAGATATAGCCATAAATAATGCTATGCTAAAATAGCATGTTTGTTGTTTTGTTTTATTTTTACTTTTGACTTAAGCTGTGTTGGTCCCTTACTGTAAATGCTTAGATGATAACCATAGGATCAGTTGCTAATTGTTTAGCTAAATCAGGGGTGAGCAAACTTTTTCAGTTCAAATTGTGTGTTAATAGTTCATGTTAGTAGGTAAATAATTACATATAATTAGTATTTTTTAATTGTTATTTTCTAGTTAAAAATGATAAATAAATAATACAATAAAATAAAAAATAATATATATTATAATATGACCTATTATAAAATATATAATATAAAATAATAATAATGATAAAAAATAAAAAATAAATAAATAATGATAAATACATTTTAAGCACTAAATACAATTGAATAGATTGGGAAAAGCTGAAAGCAAAAGAAGAAGTCGCAGAATACTTTCCATCAATGAAACGTTTGTCAGTTTTTGATGACTATTTTGTCTGTCCCTTCATGTTCCGAACTCCCGTTTCCAGCCTGTGTTGCATGGAGCTGAATAAGCTGTAGTGAAGGGACGCGTTGACATAGCTCATTTCCCGTAGCTCACAGCTTGTGTTGTTTAGACAGCAAACGATTTGCGAGTGAATTAACAACGCTTCTGTTGGCTCTGTAATTTCATTCATTAGAGCGTGGACCTCTGCCAAGGCATCTGTGACGCTCGTTTGTGTCTTTGAGTTAGCGTTGAGGTTGGACAATAGATCCCTATGATGCAATGTCACTGGACATTTTAAAGAAAGGGTTTTGTAGCCTCAAGGTCAAATATCAACGAAGACCACTCACCAGCTGATGATTGGTCGCGACAATAGCTCGTGGTGATGCTTGAGACATGATCACCCGAGACAAGATTCCACGGGCCACAGCTCAGGTTCTGGTTCCCTCATGATACTATGACCAACTGCTGTCCTTTTCTATTACGATTATTATATTTTCATCATGTCACAAATTAAACATAATGGTAGTTTTCTGGGGTTCATTTTAGCTTGAACAGTCCCAAATTCTCAACCAATCTTTTTCAAACTTTTATGTCAAGCTAGCACTCCACTGATTCTCAATACATGAATTTCATTGCCAGAGTATGAAGAAAGGTATGATTTTAAGACATTATTAAATAATATAACTCATTTATCTCTCCAGTACACTCTTATCTTGATAAAGTTAGTCTGCTACTTAATTCTCCGTTTCCTAATCCTCCGTTTGCCTCTCAAATTTCAAGACACTTATCACTTCAAAACTTTTAAGACTTTATCTCAACTTAGCTCCATCAGTGTTCTTTTGTCTTTGCTTCATTGTGGGGCCCATACACGCGTGTTTTTCCAGGTTTAACTACCATTGTGGGGACTGACTTGAAATTGTGGGGACATTTGGGTGGTCCCCACAAGTTCAGACCGCTTTTTGAGGGTCAAGACTTGGTTTTAGAGTTTAGGTTTGAATTGGGTTATGGTTGAGGTTAGGGTAAGGAATGGGGGTAGACAATCATTTTTGCTGGTTGGGGTTAGGGGAAGGGGCTAGGAAATGCATCATGTCAATGAGATGTCCCCACGATGATACAAAGACAAGTGTGTGGGTGTGTGTGTGTGTGTGTGCATGTGTGTGAACTGTAGAGGGTATACTCTCATGCTGCCTCTCCTCACTAAGCTGCCGCTGACCCCGGCCGGGGAGCCGACACGCAACAGAGGCTGGCACAATGGTGCTTTAATGGGCAGTGCGCGCACACACACACACCCCCACACACACACAAAAAACACCACACTTAATCAACACACTTAGGTATTGTCATAGTTTTATGGCTACACTTGTAAAGCAGTAAAATGCTGCATGTGGACGTTTATCATCCATAATAACTTCTGTCACACGCGGCCTCCTCCAAGCGCACTGTAGAAAAAATTGGACACATTGCGTAATTTTTCTTTGTTTGATTTCACGTCAAAATATTTTCACCACCTTTGCATTTTATCTGCGACATGGCCGTGTTGTTTACGAGACGCTGGCCTCCTCCCCTGGGGATGGGGAGGGGGAGGCCTGACCTTGACGCGACCTCTGGGAATGCCGCATCCCGCCTGTCTCACTGACAAATGTTCTCTCTTCTGATGCTGTTTGCGCGACACACACACACACACACACACACACACACACACACACACACACACACACACACACACACACACACACACACACACACACACACACACACACACACACACACACACACACACACACACACACACATATACAGACAAACCACAGCTGCTAATTTGACTTACTGATTACAGTTTTATGCAGTCAGTCAGTTAGTTAATTAGGTAGTTAATGTGTTCTGCCAGTTAGTCATTCAGTCATTTAGTCAACTGGTTAGTTACCAAGTCAGTTACTTAGTTAGTTACTTTGTCAGTTGTCATTTAGTTGTGCATTAGTTGTTTAGCCAGTCACTCAGTGGGTTGGTGGTAAGTTAGTCAGTCAATTAGACAACAGGTTAGTTAGGTACAGTATTAGGTAATCAGTCAGTTAGTTAGCATATTAACCTGTGAGTCAGTTGGGTAGCTAGTTCAGTTAGTGAGTTGGTTAGTTATATAATCAGTCAGTTTGTCATACTGTCAATTAGTTGCTTAGTCTGTTACTTTTTCTGTTACTCAGCCAGTTGTTCAGTTTATCAATTAGTTAGTCAGTTGATTAATTATTCAGTCACAGAGGTATTAATTATTCAATCACAGAGTTAATCAGTTCATAAATGTATTAGTTTGTTAGTCATTTAGTTAATCAGTTATTTTGTTCGGTTGGTTAGTCAATCATTCAGTTATCTTGTCAGGTAGTCAGTCAACTGGTTATCCAGTTAGTTATGTAATCAGTCGGTTTGTCATACTGTCAGTTAGTCAGTCAGTTGCTCAGTCAGTTACTTAGTTAGTCTGTTCGTTAGTCAGTTAGTTTGTCAGTTGATTAATTTTTCAGTCATCCAGTTAATCAGTTCATAAATTAGTGGGTTAGTAAGTTATTTGTTTAGTTAATCAGTTATTTAGTTCAACTGACAGTTTGCTAGTCACTTGGCTAGTTAGTAAGCTCACAAGTTAGTTAGTTAGTTAGTTAGTTAGTTAGTTAGTTGGTTAGTTAGTTAGTTAGTTAACCATGTCAGTCTGTCAGTCTGTCAGTCAGTTAGCTGGGAGGAAAGAGTGTACAAATATTTATTTGTGTGACCAACATTCATTGTATTTATCCACAACGTACTGTAGCTTTCTTGCATTAGTGCACCTGCGTCAATAACATTGAATTTCCGTCACACTCCATCTTTTGCCTGATGGAGCGTATCTTTAGGTGTTATATATATACTGGAGGCTTTTTACTGGAAGTGCTGCAAGATGAATATAGATCAGTGCGATCTGTGCTGTGAAATATGCAGTGGCTTCACATCGCTATCTCTCTTCATTGTGAAAAGGATGCCACACATTGACAAAACTTAAAGTTATTCACAATTTAGCATCACCCATCTGTCTAGCATACATGTGGCAAATTTGGTACCAAATGGGCAAACCTCTTGGACGAGTTCATCTTTAGACGGGTCTACTAATGATAGGTTTTGCTATGTGAAATAGTTTTTCGAGTATGGGAAATACCAGGTAGTGCTAATTACTTTTTTTTTTTTTTTTTTTTTTTTTTTTTACAAATTTTGAGTTGTATGTTCAGTCAGCAAACTTTACTGCCATACTCAAAAACTCGCGCTTCACAATTTAGCAATGCCCATCTGTCTAGTATACTTGGTACAAATTTGGTAGCCATCAGTCTTGGACAAGATTATTATTGAATAACACTTGAACTGGACAAAATTACCCTAAAATGTCTGCTGTCTTTCTGTGTCATTTCAGGCACACATATGATATAAATTGCAGTTTAGTGGCAATTTATGAACATTTGGTAACAATCAGGCAATCGCTTTGACACAGACCTGTGGGAATGGACAAATTGGGACCAAAATGACACTTCCTGTGACTTCTGGGCTTTTTAAGACTTGTTTTGGGATTCTCCCGCTTGCATGCTTGGGCCCTAATTATCTGAGTAGTGTTTACATTTGCTCAAGTGCGTGTGCGGTATTAATTAATCTACTGAAATGGATTAGAGTCCGCTTCTGACTCTTCTAATCGGCCTCGGAATAATTTATAGCGACATTTATTCCGCTGTTGTGTGAGAGTTAAGAGGCGAGCTTTATCTGCATCCAGCCGCCCTCAAAAGCTCCTTTTGTGCAGCCATCCCGCCCCCTTTCGGGGAGCGCTCCCCCCCCCCCCCGTTAAATCCCATTAGCGGAGCACAACGACAACACTCCTGCCGCTGCAGTGTACTCCTTCTCCGTCGTTTCCCTCCCACGTTTGGAGGCAACACCCGACAAGCTAGCTAATCATGCTACTGGCTCGTATGCTACAGGCTAATTTGACGTTGACACGTTGCCTAGGTAGTTGGTGTCAAAAGTAAAACCCATTCCTTGGCCCCTCTTTGACCAGTCTGCAAACCTTTAGCTCAATTAGCTGTTCTATGCTAATTTCAAAGCATTAATCCTATTGATTTTGAATTACAGGGGTACCTCGGCGGAAAAACGTGATGGATGGATGGACGTACAGCACCTGTCTTTATATGAAAGCAGTAGTAGACCTTCTCACCTTTCTTGTCAATAATCTCATCTTCTTCAACGTTTTAGGGGGTTACTGAGCTTTCAGAGCAAGAACAATATTGATTTTGAATGACTTCCGTCCTAATATGTCACCAGTAGCTAATGTCAATGGTCAAAGGAATGGATTTTCTTTGTCACCGCAATCCAAGTCACACATTTCTGCTCATCCTCTTTAACCTTTTCCGGCTATTAAATGTTCACAGCAAGGACACAATGGATTTTAAACTTTGGTAGTATACTACAGTTAAACGATGATATTATTATTAGTGGTGGTCAAGGTCCTAGAGAAGCTTCATTTAATCCTGCGTCTCCCCAGACAGACAGATTAGCGGTGTCACCATGGCGAGGAATTAGAACAGTAGTGGTGTTGGAGACACTCAGCGGGGCGCCGAAGTGAACATAAGCCGCTTGGTTGCGTGACCCACTCCGTCTTCACTGAACCTTTTGTTTTCTCGTGGAAGCGAAACTGGATTTTTGTAAGGTGAACAAGTAAGAACACTATGATGGATGGATGGATCCGTGATCAAGTGTAGATCAGGGCTGCTCAAGTCTGGTCCTCGAGAGCCTCTATCCATCCTGTTTTAGATGTCTCCCTCTTCCAACTCACCTGAATCAAATTGTTAACTCAGCAAGCTTTGCAGAAGCCTGGTAACGATCATATGAATCAGTATGGATACGAGCTCTCAAGAACTGGACTTGGGCACCCCCGATGTAGATGATAGCTGAATGGCTAGAATCTAGACAAATGATGGAGATTCAACTGCAAGGAATACCAGGCTTTTTCAGCTTGCTAAAAATAAAATTAAGGGATCATGGGGAAAAATGAGTCCCAGGCCTCACCCAGTTTGCATTTATGTTTTGGTTGTGTTGCTAGGTGGGCGTTTCCTCCCTGTCGCCGAGCCAGTGACTGAGTCAAGGCTTTCTTTTGCCCCACCATGGATGACTAACTGGGGCCTAACCTCCTGTTGGCATTTTCAGCCATTCTAAGAAGTGACTTAAGAAGAAGAAGAATTTACTTTAACGTCATTGTGACATGCATATTAATGACCTTTTTTGGCTTTCAGAGGAATTAAACATTAGTTCCTCTGAAGGAACTAATGGCCTTCGGAGGAACTAAATCTAATAGTAAAAATATAGTAATATCTCTCCTCAATACTTATCCGGATGTTCCTCAGTCATTAGGCCTGAAAAAAGGTTTGAACTCACCGACGCAGGCTCAGACCACGGCCGCAATCTGATCTCCTGTCTGCGTTAAATACATGAAAGACTTCTATCTATCATCAGACGACGGAAATGTTTAATGTTACGCAAGCACCCCGATGAGGATTAATGTTCTGCTGCCTCCGTCTTTTACGGGATTATTATTGATAAAATCTCAAGCGTATCTCCGTTCCTGAGCATCATCTATTGCTCTCATCTCCTCCATTCAATACCGGAATAAGAGTAAAATACATTGGATTGTTATGAAATGTCCTGATTTACTCTTTGTTTTTTGGTGTTTTACAGACTGCATTGAGGCGACGAGGGGGCTCATTTAAGGACAAGAAATCCACCAGCCAGGTAAATATAAACAATTACATATATATATAAAAGACCTTTACATTTGTTGTTTTGGCATTTGTAGGTTTATCAATTCAATGCATTGTTCTTTTTTTATTCAATTGTGTAGTCAAAACTTAATTAAAAAGAGTTTTTGGTCAATGAATGTACGTGCAAAAGTAATTGAACCGTGAGCTGCATTGCTTAAAACAAGCAGTCAAGGATTATCAGGTTGGACAAATTGGTAGCTAAACTAACCACTGACATGGACCAATGAAATGAGAGGTTTAGCAAAGAAATTGTGCATCACTGACTGAAACGGAGACAAAACCATGTCACTTTAGTCTTACCCAGGGGAACTCATACTGAGAGGAAGAGAAATCTCGGGGGACCTCAGAAAGTGGGTAGTGACAGCACATCTGTCTAGGGAAAGCTATAAAGTTATCTAAAAAAATATTTGCTTCATCATTCCACTGTGAAGCAGATCATCTGCAACTAGAGAACACTGAAAATTACTACAATCCTGCCTAGAAATGGTTAACCTTTTAAAATATCAGCAAGAACCACAAAAAGTCAGGTAAAAAGCCAACTCGAACATCACATCGAGGGATCTGCAGACCTCTTTTGCTGCATCTGGGACACATGTGCATGCTTCAGCAATCAAAAGAAAAGTCAATCGACAAGGCTTTCATGGATGGCTTGCTAGGTAGAAGCCTCTGCTCACAAAAAATATCAACCTCGCCAGAGAGTACCTGGACACACCTGAAGCTTTTTGGAAGTCTCTTCTGTGGACAGATGAGTCCAAAATTGAACCGTTTGGTCACAACTAAAACAGTCATGTTTGGTGAAAAGTCAACACTGTATACCAGCAAAAGAACCTTCTCCCTACAGTGAAACAGGGTGGTGAGAATGTTAAGTTCTGGGCTGGCTTTTCATCCTCAGGACCTGGATAACTCCACATAGTCCAGGGAATCATGAATTCAGAGGAATATTGTGTAATCCTGGAACATACCCTGAAGCCGTCCTTTGTGAAGTTACAGCCTGGTAGACGATGGATCATGCAATATGACAATAATCCAAAGCATTCCAGCAATACAAACAAGGAATGGCTGAAGACCAACAAGATTCATGTTCTGGATGTGCCCAGTCAAAATCCTGACTTAAATTCTTTCAAAATACTGTGGCGGGACCTGAAGCGGGCAGTTCATGCTAGACGCTGATCCAACCTCTCTCAACTGGCTGCATTTTGCAAGGAAGAATGGCACAAATTCCACCAAAGTAGATGTGAAAAACTGATAAATCACTTAAGAAAGTGTTTGGATGAAGTTCTCATTGCAAAAGGAGGTGCAATGGCCGATTAACCCGTCGGTGTTATTTGTCCATTTTCTGGCTTTTTTGTTTTTCTGTTTTTCATCAAAGAAAAAGCATTTGAAAAAAATACACTAGGGACCTGACATTTTACCAGGATTGTTTAAAAATGTAGAAGTTCAAATTGGCGCCATGCTGTAATTTATAATTATTACCAAACAAGAGGGAGAGATTCACACGAAATTGTTGTAATAATGCCCGATTTTGGCTCATTGACTCCCATTATAAATCACAGTTTTTGATATGCTGTAAACCTGATGTGTTATAATGCATTTTCCGTGATTACTGATGCAATCGCTTCTTTGACGCACACAGTTCCATTCACGGTCTTGTGCAAAAGGCAAAACAAAAAGCTGAACTTTCTGTTACAGTTCTTATCCAGTACTTTTGTGGGATCTCTGTGAATTTAAAAATATGTCTAATGAGCATTTCTGGCCACTAGGAGGACAGTGCTGACCTCAGGTGCCAGCTCCAGTTCGCCAAGGAGGAGTCAGGCTTGATGCGTAAAAAAATGGCCAAGCTGGGCCGGGAGAAAGATGAACTGGAACAGGAGCTACAGAAGTATAAGTCAGTCTACGGAGACGTAGACAGTCCTCTTCCCCTGGCCGAGTGCTCCGGCGGAGGCCCTCATTCCACCCGCGAGGCGGAGCTGCGACTGCGCCTTAAGCTGGTGGAGGAGGAGGCCAACATTCTGGGACGGAAGATCGTGGAGTTGGAGGTGGAGAACCGCAGCCTGCGGGCCGAAAACGACGACATCCGTTGCCAGTACGAACGAGACTGCTTCGGCAGGGAGCCCTTCTCCAGCATGCCCTCATCACCCTACGGCGGTGACGTACTCGAGTCGGTTGGCGAGCTCCGCCGTCACCTCCAGTTTGTAGAAGAAGAAGCGGAATTGCTGCGTCGCTCAATCTCGGAGATCGAGGACCACAACAGGCAGCTTACTTCAGAGCTCAACCGCTTCAAGTTTAGCTCGGGGCCGGCAGGCGAGGACGGCGGCGAAGGAGGACTATTTAAACCCGCTAATGGCTCCAGTGGAGGGATGATAATGGAGGATCTGAAATCAGCCAGGATGCAGATTAACGACCTTAGCGGAAAAGTGATGAAGCTTCAGTACGAGAACCGGGTTCTCCTGTCCAACGTCCAGCGTTGCGACCTGGCAGCGCATTTGGGCCTGAGAACAGGCAGTCCACGAGACAGCGATGCAGAGAGTGACGCTGGCCGGCGGGAAGTAGCCGAAGATGAGGAGGCAGGGCGACTCCTTCTACTCCAACCCAAGAGGGAGGGCCCTATCGGCGGCGAGAGTGACTCTGAAGACCTCTTTGAGAAAACCACCACCTCGGGCTTTGGAAGCATCCGACCCTCGGATGGAATCGAATTAAGTGCTGCAGAACTTGCCAACCGCCGCACAGAGGAACGAGAATCATTTGCCAATGTAAAAAGAGAGGCAGATAGGCTCGGCAAGTCAGTGGACCATCTGATCACTGACACGGACAGTCTGATCCTGGAGGGCAGGCTTTTGGTGACGACGACGGAGGGTTCGCAGGCAGGAGGTGACCCGCAAGTCCTTGACACCATCAATACCCGTATGAAAGCTTTTCGCACCGAGCTGCACATCTTCGTGGAGAAGCTGGAACACGTCAGTGATGGTCTGAGAGAGAGGACAGATGACCTGTCGCCGATGCCGAACCTTACAGAGTCTAGCAGTTTCCTATCCACGGTCACCTCTATGTCCCGGGATTCTCCTATTGGCAATTTTGGGAGAGACCTGATGACAGACTTCCAGGTAATTTCAGTTTGGCGTTCTTTGCCAGGCCAGACACAACATATGCAACTTTATATATACTATACCAATTCTGTATTTGTAAATGTTGGCTGTGATTTAGCCCTGCGACATGGAATAGGGTCAGGGGTAGTACCCCACTTTTCAATCAAAGTCAGCAGGTTTAGGCTGCAGCCCACCTATGACTCTAAGCATGATAAGCGGTAGAAAATGTGTGCACTCGTTAGTTCTCCATTTCCATCTAAAGTGAGATCTAAGGTCAGTGGTTGTCTGGGGTCAAGCCACCAGGATCCCTTGTTAAGTTGAGGGTATACTTGGAAGTCATGCGCTAAAATAAATGTACAAACCTATTTTGATAAAAGCTGGGATATTGTTTATAGGTGTATGAGTATATCCCAAACTATGCTTCTTTCCACCAAGTGGTACAGCTCAGTTCGGTTCACTGCGGGTGATTCGAATAGATAATTGATCAGGCTTGCATTTGCGGAATGGTAATTGCTGAGTTGTAGTGTAAACAGTGTGACACTATAGCACAACAAAGAAGAACAAGGTGTGTTGTATGGTGTGATCTGTGAACATTACCTGTTAACAGTTGGTACAAATGCCATTGCTTCTTGTCTCCCATTAATGTGGTACTCCTAAAAAAAAGTGTGCTGAGAAGAGGGATGACATGTGTCAGACATTTTGGAACCCTTTAAAACGACAACACCAAAAAAATGCAGACTATTCCAAACTGAAACGTACTGCACTGCTTGTTGGTAAGAGAGCTGTTAGCCAGGTGGCGAGAATCTGATGAATTAATCACCTTTTTGGGGGTCTTAAAATGCCTGAAAACTGATAAATTTTTGCAAGCACCTAGTTAAAAAAATATCACTGTAGTTTCACCGATTGACACAAATTTTGGTAGGCATGTCTATATCATAACAGGTTGCACAAAAAAGTCTCAAGATCCCTTGCCATATAATTGAACAAGAAGTCAGACATTTTGGTTTCAAGACATTTTGGGCAAATTACTGGGCTTGTACTTTGACAAAATCCTACTAAGAAATTGGCCCAAATGAGCCCTAATCGGAAACAAGTATCCAAGATGCTGGTGATGGTTGACACTAAATTGTGAACTCTGGTGAACTCTGTTTGGTAGGCCCAAATGAGTGCCAATCCGAATTAGGTGTCCAAGACACATGGGATGCAAAATTTGCTCCGTTTTTTTTGCCTAAGCCATCTAATGTGACAGTAGTAGTTTCAAAGTTTAATCATTTCAAGGATTCGCCATGGAAAAGGGGGTTACAAGGGCCCGTTCAATTAGCTTTGAAGTCTTTAGAACAGGCTTCCTTAATCCTAGTCCTCAAAGGCCGGAGTCTTGCAGGTTTTAGAAGTTTCCGTCCTCCAAACACACCTGATTCATATACAAGCTCTGCAGAAGCCTGATAACGATCCTAATCTTTAGAATCAGGTGCGATGGAGGACAGAAACATCTAAAACGTGAAAGACTCTGACCCTCGAGGACCAGGATTGCGGAAGCCTGCTTTAGAAGAATCGTGTTTAGATGCCTGTCGGAAGCCGCCCAGCTCTACCACGCTGGCACCGCTGCCCATCCTCCCCGCCGCCATCACGTCCTGCTGCCGCCACATTGCCATCATCTACATCTCCATGCAAATGCTCCCCATAGAGCGCCGCCTCGCTTGCCGCCCGCACGCACTGCTTGCCCACTTGGCCGCGATCCAATCGTCTTTTAACTTGACTGCATGGTGGATGGCTTCTAAACAGGCCCGCCTCTTATCACTGTGGCTCTTAATGGGCGTCACTGTTTTGTGTTTGTACGTTGTCACCAAGGAGACAAACATCACGTTGTGTGTCGGCAAACAAAAAGGCTCTAACGCAGGGTTGCATGATGAAGGGAGCTTGTCGGCTTTCTGGAATGTTCTCCAACCGCCCAGGCCGAGAAGGGAAGCTGCCTTCATCCCCTTCCACTCCTCGCCCTCCTCTTCCTGCAGAGCTCACTGGTTGTGTCCCGGTGGAGCTGGGTGGATTCTGCACTTACCGCTCTCACAAGTTTAAAGCAATCAGGCCTTCAGTCGGCCTTAACTCCACCATGATTGAAAAAAAGTGGGGTGGGATCTCACCGTATTTGTTTGCTTGTTTGTCAAATTAGATCTTAGCAGGACACTTCCTGCTTCAAAAAGGACAGCGGGACAGTACCATTTTTGTTTCTTGGGCGAAGGAAAATAATTCTGTTATGAGTCAAACGACAAGAGAAGACAAACCCCCTAAACAAAAGTGAAGTAATTGGAATATTCTGTTTCTAAGCTCAGGCTACGTGATGAAAAATTACATAAGGACGTACAGTATGACTCTACCATTTGTCTTCTAGTGTTGGAGGGGTGTGTGTGTGTGTGTGTGGGACTGTTTCGTTGTGACTTATTAAAAGTCCAAAAGAGAACATTATAGAAGTCATGGTGTCAATGGAGATTCTATGTATATTCTTGTCCCTCCGTTTGTTGGCTCGCAGACTATTTCCTGGTTCATGGACATAGGACTCTACCTACCGTAATTTCTTTTCTGGGGTAGGGGAAGTCCGTTTTTATCGTTGAGTCAGTCAAAAAGAGGAATTTAACCAAGTTATGGATCAGCGTACTTGCTTTTCTATGTACTTGTTAGCTATCGGGCTACTTTCTGATTCATGGAGAATGAAGTAACGACGTAGGACTCTACCACGATCTCCTTCTGTAGAGGGGGACAATTCTATTGTGACTCAAATATCAGAAAATATTAAATATAAGAGAAAATTCCTCTAATGTGATGTAAGCTTGGAGGTTACTTCCTGGTTCAATAAGGATAACGTACTATGATAGAAGCGTAAGTAAGTAAGGTCGATTCGTTTGTCAGCTAGCAAGCCTACTTATTTGTTCAACAGGACTGTACAATCTACTCAAAGTTCCTCAACAACATAGGTGTCAAACGCTGGTCCTCGAGGGCCGCAGTCCTGCAGGTTTTGGAGGTTTCCCTCTTTCAACACAAGCTGATTCCAATCAGCAGGATCGTTATCAGGCTTATGCAGAGCTTGTTGATGAGCTGATCATATATCAGCTGTGTTGGAGAAGGGAATCGTCCAAAACCTGCAGTACTCCGGCCCTCGAGGACCGGAGTTTGACACCTATGCTCTACAATGTTTAGAATTGCCCATTTTAAGAGTTTAAACCAAAATACAGTATATCACAAACTATGATCCCCCAAACACTTAAAGAGCATTTCAAAGTCAGGACGCTGGCACGTATACTTGGAACCCATAAAAATGTCATCAATCATTACTTTTCTATCAGCTGTATTATTCTATTTTTAACTGAGTGATACATGGATACTAATTTTTGAAATACATGCATAACCGTTAAAAAGTTTGCGTTCACAAAGACAATGTAAGTGACCCCAAACTTTTGAACACTGTATATACCAGTGTATATACTGCAAATGTCTACATTTAGTTTGGCACTAATTGCTCCTTATTTTGAGCACCTGGCTGTTACCAACTGAAAAGCTGTTAACCACAGCTAATAGCAATTCAGAACTTTCTCGGCATCATCTTGAGAAGTTTACCACCCTCCTTTCTGCATGCCTGTTGCTTGACCTCTACTGGAATCTTCCATTCGCTACCGCTACGGTTCACTATCAAGCCGTATGGCCCATGTGGCCAACGCTAGCTACTAAAAAGCAGAGTGTTTAGGATGCTACAGACAGAGCATGAAAATGTGTGAATAGGTGCAAATGATGATTCATATGGTGAGTCTTTCAGCAAATAGTTATACAGAAAAAAAATGGGTAGGGGAGTTTTCAAAGAAGGAAGAAGAAAGAATGTTTTTGTTATTTGGGGTGACGAATACAATGCTACCGTTTTAAATTGAAGCCTACAAAACAAGATGACTTCGACGCTAACTATCTCCCTGCTTTGTACAACACGCGAGCATGTTGAGCGGCCATTTTGTTGTTACTGATCACCTCTATTGGCGGGCTCGCTTGTCGCACTGCACCTTTTTTTTGCCATGGTTACTTCTCAAGCCCGCTGCTTTGGTTTGGACTCACGTGTCCGTCATTGCATGCGCTTCATAACGAGTCTTTTGCATTCTTTCCACCCCCAAACCACCTTAAATCCCCCCTCCTTCTCAACCCACCCCCTTCCCCCTTCAGATGTTCCAGCCCGCCATTTTGTTCATCCTCATTCTCGTCCTCTTCTCATCTCTGTCATACGCCATCATCTTTAAGTTGGTCTTTCTCTTTGCGCTCTTTTTTCTACTCTAGTCTGTTTGTTGTCTTTTTAGTTGCCCCTGACCATTCCCCGTTTTTGCTGTTATTCATCAGCCATTCACTGTTTTTCTTTTTGTCCTGCTCGAGGTCTTTCTTCCTCACCCGCTTTGTTGTCCTCTTGTCTTTTTTGTCCACCTGCCACTTCACCACAATCTCCTCCACCACCCCCTCCATACCCTCCTGTCCACTTCCCGGAACCCCACCCACCCCTCCTCACTCACAGTACGGTCAGAGGGATGAGCTGGAGTGGCACGTAGGACAGGAGCGAGGCGTGGAGCCCCACAACCAGAGCAGGGGAGGTGCTGCGGGACTCGCTAGGTACCACAGACCCCTGGTTTTAAGAGCAGAGGTCAGTGACGCCCACCCCTTACCTGACTCCCTCTCCCTCCTCTAACCCTACCCTTCTACCCGTGGGACTGTGTGGGCACTTGGACTGCTATTATTATTTCCCTCAATAACCCACAAAATCTCGTCAGATTCCATTTCAAATGTAAAAAAATATATATATATATATATAAAAATCTCCCCAAAAATGTACAGCATTTAAGTATGTTTTATATATTTTCCAATAAAAAAATACTGTATCATATTACATTTACGGAAAATATATGTATATTTTAAAAATATATAATAACAATAGTTTTTTCCATTTTCCATTTAAAAAAAAATTCCCCTTCAAAATCAAGGTTTGGCGCCCACGGAATACTATTTTATCAATATTTTAAAATCTTTTTGGGGGCGGGGGAGGAGTGGTTTTAAAAAAAAAATCACCAATGCATTTCAATGGTCGTCAGTTATGCATGCAATTTCGCTCGTCACGGGCTGGCCCAGTCCATATCCCCAGCAAATAGCGAGGTTCCACTGTAACTAATAAATCCAAGTATTTTTTAAATACATATGAAGAATACATTTTTGTTTAAAAATTGTTTTTTTACAAAAAATCACGTAAAAAAAAATCGCAATTTGAGCAACAGTAACATTATATATTTGCATATAATGTATATTCTTATTAACTGTCATCATTAGTTTGTAGAAAATCTATGTACAGGAGTGCCTTGCTAGTTTAAATGGTTCATAATCACACTCATAACTCAAAATACTCATAATTGGATTCATTTTCCCCCATTGAAATTAATGGCAAGTGTCATTAAAATCCGTTCCAGCCCCCCACCCCAAAAAATAAAGATAAAAATTGTCATGATTTTTTTTTAAATAAGGAAAATAGCACTTTGTAATATTGTACTCCGTATACTAACATGTAAGTAAATAGAAGGTAAAGAATTAAACCGTTTGTACATCATGATTAATTAATGGCGGCTCCTTCTGGTGTGCGTGATTTGGACACCACAGGGCAGAATAATCCTCTCATCCGGACACAAACAAAAAAGTGTTTCACAACTACTGTAGGTGACTCATTTAGCTGGAATAATTGTAGTCAATTTGCAGAGGATAACACATTGTAACATCTCCACGTAGATGCTATTCCTTAGCTCGTCAATAGCATTTTGCACTGTTTGTTAGCATAAAGCTAAGCAGAGTTCACTGAGGCAAAAGCTATGTAGGTGCTTTAAATATACAAGGTGAAACTTTATATTTAGTTTGACAGTAAAATGCCAACTGAGTGTCAATAAACAGCTTGAAGCTTTTTTTTTAAGAACGAGTACACCACTATACAGCACATGTATACACAATTTTTGATTGCAAGTCCAACTAAAAAATAAAACAAACTACCAAAAACATCTGAACTACAGCACGTATCTTAAAAACCCGTAAGCGGGTCACTCATATCTCAAGGCACAACTGTACATATCTTGAACTCATTATAAAATGCATTTGTACAAATGAAGACCCTTACCATCTATTATTATAACGTGATTAAATGCATTTGTAGAAATGACGGCCTGCCCCACCATAAATGTCTTACCACTAATATACGCCTCATATTATCCAGTTAAGTAAATAACATACGCCTGAGCATAATGTTAAGATATGGTAACCAACCATGTGGTCTTAAAAATATGAATGTACTGTATACATTATATATTTTTTATATTATATATATATTATAAATATATATTTCTGAACATTGGATTACACATCTTATTCCAGTTCCGATAGGTGCACTTTTCCAGACCCACTTCCCACTACCACCACTCACTTTGCTTGCATTCCCGCTTAAAATGATCTAAAAACTTCATGACTTGACTCAACTTTTTTTTTTATCGAAAGTTCAATCACCTTTTCATGATGTGAGTTCACTTTAGATTACAAAAGGTTGAATGTGACGTAACAAATACAGCACATCTGCGTGCACTCCTTCCGTAATCCGAGAGGTTGAGAGGGAACGAGACGGGATTAATGCTGTGCTTGTGTGGCCATTTGACCGACAAACCAGCTCGAAATGTGAAATTCCTCCACCTTAAAACTAAGCAAACACTATCCTTAACTCTCCTGTTACGTCTTTCTTTGGTACACCAAAAAATGTTCATGGATCATTGTGATCCATGTTGGCAGTTGCCACCCTCCCCCCACCCCCCAAAAAAGAGAAAGAAAGACATCCGCACTGTGTGTTAAATTGGGGTAAAACGTTGAAATTAAATGTATTCCAAAAAAAATTATAATTAAAACAGATCAATTTAACCCACAATACAACAGGAGAGTTGAAGGCCTTTCTCAAAATGGTTATGCTTACTCCACATGTCAAATTAACATCTCACTTTTGTTGCGCGCAGCTGCGGGATGCGCCTGCTCTCGACATCCCGCTTCGTCCGGATCATGAACGACGGATGAGAGTCGCGATGGACGAACGGGACGCTCCAGTCGTCTCGCTGCCTCAGGTATGAGCATTTGCAACATGAAAAACAATAATATTATAATTATATATAATTAATATACACACTGACATTAAAGAGTTAAAGGCCCATTTCAAGTCTGTTGCTAACCAAAACAACAACGCGATTAGCGTGCAGTAGACTCTGGGTTGTGGTTGTTCTGCGGGATTGTGTACCTCCACTTTTTTGTTCCGTTACTTATAGTTATTTGTTGTTACCAGTTTGCCTCAGTTTACACACTGGCAATGAAGAGCCCATTTGCACTCAGTTGCTAACCAAAACAGCAGTACTTACGGAGGCTGTCAGACTAGAGTATAAACGCTTTCCTGTGCAGTATCAAGATCATAATCTCATCATGTAGAGCCATTAGCAGTTAGCTATTACCGGTTAGCTTTTAGCAGTTAGCCCTAATCAATTAGCCATTACCGGCACTTTTGTCTTTGGCAACAAGCAGCATTCCAGTTGACTTGTGTGAACGCATCAAAGTGTTTGTGTATGTTTATGTACCACTATAGCTCTCTTTTTCTTTTCTTTTAAACTCCACTTTTACTTAACCTAGTGTAGACTGCTAGCATTTTTTTTTTATAGTTCTGCAAAAAATAGCCCCATCTAAATGACCCATTCCCACATCTGCCCTCAAGTTATAAAATGCTTACCTATATGGTGACATGCGATATTTATTTCATTCGTCTCGGTCTCTTTGTTTTCGCAGGAGGATGAGCTTTCACATCCGGAGCCCCAGCGCCCGTGTCTGGAGCTGCCGGGCCTCCTCCAGGGTCCGGAAGCTTGCTGGGCTCAGGAGCGAGACGCCCTGCAGCAAGAAGTTCGCCTCTTCAGGTGCAACACGGCCATCTTCTACATGAAGCTTAAGTCCATCCTGGCACGGTGGAGGCTCGGAAGCAGGGAGGGTGCGTTGCCCGATGACGGCGCACAGCCTGAGGTGAGCCACCTGGAAATTTATATGGCAGGAAGTGTTGCTGATGGAATTGTGTGTTGTCAGCATATCTTGTGAGACCCTAGATTTAGTAAGCATCTCAATCTGGGGTGGGCAAACTTTTGTGCTCAAGGGTCATATTTGACTTTTTAAACGGGCAAATGAGACTGATCATTTGTAGGTGAGATTTATATTTGATACCTTTACTGTACAGTGTTGCCTTGAGATAGGAGTGACTTGACTTACAAGTTTTTTGAGACTGTCGTTTGTACAGTGAACACAACTCACTTTGGCAAATAGTGAACAATTCTTCAAAAACAAACAAAACATTCTTCAAGATAATCTAATGCTATTTCCCGTTGAACTTTAATGTCACCTTAACATGAAATAAAGATAAATCCACTAAAAACATTTCCATACCTTAGCCTTTAGTCCGATAGCTTAATGCTAACGCTAATTAGCATCTATGTTGCGGTGTTGTAATCCTTCAAACGGATTGAACACAATGTAGAAATTCAATATAGCAGTACTCACGGTCAATTTTCTGTACTCTCTGCTAAGAAAGACTGAGCTGAGAGGCGGTAAGAAGACGTCTCATTGAACAAGTATTTCCGTCCGTCTGTCTTACACTGCTCCCAGGTGGACACACCAGAAAGAGCAGCAAAATGGACATTCAAGAGATGCAGTTTAACAAATACCATTTAGTTCTTTTTTTAAATTATATTTATTTATGTCATTGCTGAATGCTTTAATAAAGTACAATATTATAAATTTATATAATTGTTGTTTTAGAGGAACTGATTAATGCCTTTTTCGTACATTTAAATGGAAATAGATCATTTTGGATATGAGAAACTTGTATCTCAAGGAACCATTGTACTTACTGTCATGTCCTTGCAAAGGAGAGCCATGTTGGTCTGTATAGGCTGCTGGTCCGTATAAACTGTTTTATTTTGCAGGATCATTAGGATGTGAAAAAACAAATTGTGGTTTTTATTCATCCGTGCAGGTGGAGAAATTGGAGGGCGTCTGCGAGCTGGGAGAAATGATGCAGCAGGCGGAGGGTGAGGGTTCTGCTGTTCCATCAGTGTCACCCGATGGGCACCTGCAGTACCAGCAACAGGTAATCAATCCCATAGACTGGACCTTGAACCGAACCAGTGTGGGAAATAAGGACCAAAAATGTGAAATAAATTCTGAATTCGCACAAAAGCAGGACAGGATGGAACAATGTTTTTTTTTTTTTTAACCTGTACTGCCTGTAGAGTTATAACAAGCAAGCAAAAAAAAAAAAAAAAATAGCTCACAGTGTAGTCTAAAGAAATAAAACAAAATTTAGATACTAATTTCAATTATATATTTGATTGAAAAAAGATAGTTTTAATGTTTGTGTGCTTCTTTTTGCACATACAAGACTATTAATAATGTTAAAATAATCCTTCAAAAATTCCATGTACACTATTTTATTTAAAATTATAACTGACACCCAACATTTTGCAGTTTGGGGAGAACCGGCGAATGCTGCAGGCGCTGCGTACCCTGCTTGAGCAGTTTCGAGAGGAGCTCCGTGAGGAAGAGGCACGGCGCTGCCAACTGCAGCAGGCCTACGCCAACGACAAAGCCACCTGGGAGGTGAAATGGGCTGAGATGAAGTGCCAGCTCGCTCAGGTACGTGCAGATGGCCGCTCAGTCGGGCTCGACCTTAAAGGAACCGAATGTGACGAGGCGACAGTGAACATGTTGTCATTAGTGCTGTCAGAGTGTAATTACTGGAATAGCCATTCAGAATAAAGGCATGAAAAAGTAAAATAACTTCAATATTTTGTAACTAATATTTATAATTAAAAAATAATTGACCTTATTTTTATTAGGCTACATTATTGTTTTATTGTGCAGATGGTCATTTATTCAACTCATCTTTATTTGTTCAACATCAAGTAAAAAAATAATCGCACACAAACAACCCTTCTCAGAGATTGTGTGATAACACGCAGCAGTGGGAACCAATTAAGCAGGGAAGGGTTTTCTGCGGGATTTTAGGAGGGCGATTATCCGTCCAGGCTCACTTTTAATCTGCATGGTTTTGCACACTCCGTATCCTTCCACAGAGCCACGCCGAGGTCAACGAGCGCCTGCGTGGGAGCTAATTGACTTAGCTCGCTCAAGTAGCATCGTGCTCTCTGGTGTGCTGGTCTTTATTAACAGTTTCATAGTCAGCGCTCGGAGAGCGACTGAATGCATTCAAATTAATACAGTACAGCGATGCCTTGAGATATGAGTTTACTTTGTTCTGTGACCATGCTCGTAACGCAAAACACTTGACCCATTGAACTGAATGGAAATGGCAAATACATTTATTGAAGCATCCTCCCCAAAAAGAAAAGCAACATTTGTTGTGCTGTTTATTGTAATGGTGAAAAATAGCACACTATAATATTGTACTTTATTATTTATGTATTATACTAATACAGTAATGACATCAGAAAAATCCTGTTCAAGTCGTGCCTGTATTACATGTATCACAATCTGCTGGTAGCCAAACGAGGGCAACAGTTGAGTAGGCCTAATAACCCGCGTGCCGTGCAGGTGGAGGAGGAGGCACGAGGAAGAACGCGAGGTCAGGCCCAGGGTGGCGAAGGCGAAACGTCATCCCGGGACCCCGAGTGGGCCCTGAAGCAGGAGCGTGAGGAGCACCGGCGCATGCTGGCCGAGAGCCACAACACCTCGTTGGACCTCCGCTGGCGGCTGCAGCACGGCGAGAAGCGATGGAGCCGCGAGAGGGCCGAGCTGCTGGAGCATTTCGAGCGGCAGAGGCAGGAGTGGGATGGCGGTACCCGCGAGCTCCACCACAAGATGGAGAGGGTTAGGAGTCATTTAGCTTCTTTTTTTTTTTACTCCTTGTAAATAACATAAAAGTGGACAAATATGTTTACTTAATGCACATATAATTGTATCTTTTAGTTAATTGATACAGTAATTTTATATTTGAAGTTAAGATGCAAGAGGTAATTTTTCTGCCACTATGGGGCATTAGTATTTTATGTTGAATGTTCGTGACAGGAAAAGCATATTTTTAGTTTCAAATTAAGAGTAAAATTAACATAAAAAAATATATTAGGGGTGTCAGGCGATTACATTTTTTAAAATCATGATCAATCTTCAATAGTTAACTCGCGATTAATCGCAAATTTTATATATTTTCTAAATGTACAATAAAATGTACAAGTTTTCATACTCTGAACATAAAAGTGGGAAAAAAATTGTATACTAATAGAAAATTGGCTGCATCTTTTAGTCATTGATACAGTAATTTCATAAAAATTCATAAAATTTAGTTAAAATTAAAAAGATGTACTGTACTGTAAAAAAAATGATTGTGATATTGATTTATGTTGAGGTTGTTTATCTGCCACTAGATGGCATAATTGCATTAGTGACAGCTCAGTGCATTTTTCTTTTCATATTACGAGATATCTAATCTTTAACATGAAGTAATCTTGTAAAATTCTGCACATTTTTTAAATTGTAAAATACAACCCCAGTCTCCACAAATATATGCATTATTATAAAATTTCTTTCTGCTAAATTTTGACGTGGACGTGTCTGCTGCATTGCGACTGGAATTCCCTCAGTACATGCTTTCAAAATAAGAGGTGGTCATTAATCGTGCGTTAAAAAATTATTGCTGTTAAAGGAACTTTTAATTAATTAAAAATTAAAGCACTCATTTTAACCCCTAATATATACATTACAATTGGAACATAAGAGGAAACAAAGTTGCATTATTTCACAAAGGGTTCCAATACTTTTTTCCCCGTGTCAGCTGCAGAGGGAGCTGAACTGCCGGCGAGGCGAAGGCATAGAGGACAGCGGCTCATGCACTGGTGCCCGCTCCCCGCGTTCCCCGCGTTCCCCACGGTCTTCTGCACCCATCTTGGTGCCACCTGTCCGTTCCCTCTCCGACTCAGATGCCATGCTGGCAGACCAAGGAGGGGCTGCCGCCGTGAGGCTGAGAAGCCCGACGGAGAGCCCCTTCCTGGATGCTCTTTCTCTGGATCCCCTCGCCACTCTGGAGGTCCCCCCGCCCTGCAGGCTGGAGAGTGAGAAGAGGTTCCCCTGTATGAAGGAGGTAAAATGTGCAACTTTGAAGATTGTCCTCAATGTTCACTCAATGGCCATAGGCGTGAATATGCCCTGCGATTCATTAGCTAGCAGCCAATTCAGCATGAAGTACACCTTTCATCCCAAGTCAGATTTCCTTAAACAGGGTAAATGTGAATGGTGACGTCTCCTTTTATGTGATGATTCAGAGAAACAGGTCGAAGCAGTAGAAATGAGCTGAATGGGCTCTAACATCCTTCAGGAGTGAATGTTTGTGTCTTTCTAAGTGGCACTCCTATATTTAACAGGTGGCCACTCCAGAATTTGGACTCTGAATGAATCCAGTCAGCCTCCGCAACCCTGAGAAATACAAAGGCCCCTAATAAATGAATGGATGCATAGTTATGACGTTTTTTGTCTTCTAGGCCCTAAATGTGCTTTCCGAGAGAGAAGGAGCTTCGGAGTTGAACCCTGATGAAGAGATGGGTGGCGGTAGTTTGCTCAGGTGAGCTTGCGGCCGCAACATTCACACAAACTGTAAACGGGACGTAACCCCACAACATGATTATAGCACATTTAAAATCCGTGTTAATATAGAAGACCGCGCTAGGGTATGTCAAGGGGTCCAGTACTAGTGTCAAGAAGTTCTTTGAATTGAAAGTTGAAATCCATCTTAAGTGTACAGTATACACGTTGGTGACCTAAATAGAATTATAAGACTATTCTGATGGTTTTGAGTTATTTTTGTGTGTCTTCCATCCAGAGCCAAGTCGGTATGCTCCATGAGCGACTTCCAGCGTCTGATGGACAGCTCACCGTTTCTCCCTGACAAGACGCGCCACGGCGAGGGAGACCAAGATGACGTCACCCCGCCTCTTTCGCCAGATGACCTCAAGTACATCGAGGAGTTCAACAATAAGGGCTGGGACTTCTCGTCGCCCACAGCTGCCGGCCTCGGCCCTGCTCGCGATGCATGGACCGATATAACTTCAGAAACGCGAGGAGTTGAACCGGTCATGGAGTCTTTCCAACCACCCGCCTGGATCCTCACCACCAGCGCCAGCCTGACCACCACCAGCACACTTAACAGTCGGGCAGGTGTGGGAGAAGATGCCTATGGGGTCCACATCCTCCACAGCCCCACCAGACCTGGGCCAGAGACGGAGTCTGACCTCCTTTACGCAAAGGGGACCAAGGTGAGAGGTGACGGGGAGGCGGCCTGTGGGTCAAATGAGGTATTCACCAGCGGAAGGTGGCCTTGTGGCCTTCTGGAAGCCGGGGGATTAAGGACTTCTCCGAACCAGTCCCCCATTTGCCCCACGGTGGGCTACGCTTCCTCACTTGAGCTCCAGCTCTCTCGGAATATGAGCGATGATATGAAAGAGGTGGCTATTTCAGTGAGGAACGCCATCCGCTCCCCACCTGGACCCGTGGTCCGTGACACGGCCTGCCAAACCAACGGCTTCACCACGAGAGGCACTCAGACCACGCAGACCATCAGCGTCGGTCTGCAGACGGACCTGCTGAGGAACCTGACCAGCAGCCCCCACCGCTGCCTCACCCCAAAAGGGGGCGGCACACCCATTTCGTCCCCGTCGCGAAATACCAGGAAGGTCCAGTACTCGCCGGTCATCCAGAGTAAATTTGAGCGGCCCTGCTGCTCACCCAAGTACGGCTCGCCCAAACTTCAGCGCAAGATGTCCTCATCCAACAAGGCGGACATACCCAACACCAGCCGCGCCGCCACCCCTACAACCCCGCAGAAGGGCAACAGTGAGTCGGCGTGGGCGCGCTCCACCACCACGCGGGATAGCCCGGTCCACACCACCATCAACGACGGCCTCTCCAGCCTCTTCAACATCATCGACCACACGCCCGTCGTCTACGACACCATGCAGAAATTCAACAAGTCCCCCAGCCGCTCCCACCCCACACCTCCCACTGACCCCAGCCCTGACCCCAGGAGCGCCAGGGGCCGCTCCCCCAGTCCTGTGCAACTGATAGTTGAGATGCAGGGGGACCGGAACGTTGAAGTGGTGAGCATTCGCCAGGACCTGTCGGCGCCCCCGGGGTACACGCTGGCCGAGAACGCCGCCCGCATCCTCAATAAAAAACTGCAGGATGAGAGGAGGATGCAGGCAGGAGGAGTTGGAAGCAAGATGGCCGACCCTGAGAGAGCACAGCCTGGATGCATGGAGGTAAACACACTTAATATTAATTCTTAACATAGGAATTGGTGTCAAGGAAGTATGTTGACGTGTACAGTGTCTGGGCTGAGAAGCAATCTTTGTATGTCAGAGAGGTGCTAAGATGATCCTGGGTTGGAGTCTTTGCAGCTTGCTTCCTGAAGTGGCCTACATTATAGCTAGCTAGCTAAAATTAGCTTCCCAGGTTTGCGCACCTTGTACAAGAAGTACATACCGGTAATTCTGCTTTCAAAAACCAACCAAATGACACTTTCTTATAAAAAATGCCAAATGTAACATTCAGGCAAGACTTGTCAAGTCATGCAGTTTAAGTCAAGTCAAATGAATACCAATTCAAAGTCAAGTTAAATCTTTCATAATTTTTAGTCCCAAGTCCTAAAATTGACAATTAAAATCAAATTTGAGTCAAGTAACATGGAATCTCATGTATCTTGGATTTAGTTGCGGACTTCAGAAAGTTCAATGAAGCACCCTTAGCTGTTAATAGAAATGTCGTTAATCTTCCTGAGCAGTCCCTCAAGGGTCACAACCAGGGCTGCAGAGGCACAGATTTTTTATTTATTTAAGTCCACTGGCCCACTGGCACATCGGCCCGGCCCAACTTCTGACCACCCCTGCCTAACACATAGTTCTGCCACTGATATTGACTGATGTTGGTTCAGTTTGCTGTCTATATTGGAAATAGGTTAATGGACTAGTTTCTCAAAATTGTGGGCCAGTCAGTCTCTTGGGGTAAAATGGAGGAAAAATAATAACTAAAAAACACTGCATCTGCTCCAAAAGACGCCGGCCCACCGGGCATCTACCCTGTACGCCAGATAGTTAGTCCAGCCCTGGTCACAACAATGATTTCGCACTTTCTCCGAGTTAAATTTGAGTACGTCGATATTCTTCTAGGGTTCTCATGTTTAAGGACCAAGATTTCCATGAGCTTTGCTGGGATTTAAATCTCACTTTATTGGAACGCTAGAATTTCTCCTGACCAAATGAATGTGTCAGCTCAGCCGAGATATAAAAGGGATCATGCTTACAAATGAGCATAACGATTCATCGTAATTAAGGATTAGCCGAAGATTATTTTGGTAAAGTTGCAGATAATCCACTTAACAAGAATCAATCTTCACCAAAGCAAAAAAAAGAAAAGAAAAGTGGGGTAATAATCACGGACACTTCATCATCATGAGTTTTCGACCTTGTGTTTTAAGGCGGGAAATCAGACTTTGCCGATCACACACAAAACAGGAAAAACTAAAATATCGATAGGCATTGAAAATAATCGCTAAGAATTTGTTCTTGTACAACCCTTGCAAAAGAATCAAATGACCCTAAAGTTTACTTTATGGATCCTTAAAAGGGCAGTTCCTACAGTCACAACCCATCCAAGAAACATGAAACAACAATGACCAACAAGAGGAAACAAAATGGGAAGCCTGACGGGTCATCTTTCAGTGCCTCGAGTTTCTTCAATGAAACTGCCAGTTTGTTTATTATCATGCTCTTCCTAACATGACTCTTACAGTGTCACGATTTGCCTTTACCCAACATGGCGGTTGGTCGTACCTCCGCCAGCACTTCCTGTTGTTTATATTCCCAGGTCATCCTCTCCTCTTCCTCCTCAACTTAACCTTTCCTGGTTTGTCTGTCCCGCCCTCTGCTCCCCTCTTTGCTCCAGAAGCACACTGTCATACTAACAACTCCATGGGGACTGTAAAAGTCTCCACGATGTAAGTTCCTCCTTCTCCGAGCCACATGGAACATCACCCGTGTCACTCGTCAACTTGTCTGTCATTTGAACGCATGCTTCACAGGGCCACGGGCAGAATGATGGCAAAGTGTACCATCAGTCCTCCTTTAAAGGACCATGCTGCTGTTTTGCTGCCATACAATATCTAAAAGGGTCTTAATGTGTCCGATAAAGTATAGTAAAGTATAGAGTTTAATTCATTCTGTTGCTGCCCGTTGTGTCTTTGTAAATCCTTAGCGCCTTCTGAAGCTCGATGGGGTAGAGGCCACGGACTTGCGGCGTCCGGGTTTCACACATCAGCAACGTTTCCGGCCACTGCTGACCGCGTTACAACACTCGCAGCACTCTCACCCCTGCGCGCCCCCCCAACCGTGCACTCCTGCTCTCTGAAATGCTTCAGACCACTGGGAAAGACACACTCCACACTCGCACCCGTCGACCGAGGGGCACAAGGGCGGAAGCAGCGCAAGTAACGGGGCGCGGCCCACGCGTCTCAAACCGGAACCAGAAACAAAACTGATGTGTGAAACGCGGAAAGTCCCGCCTCCTCCGTGGCATATACCCAATACAACACACAGCCACTAATTTCAATGAGAAAAAGGTGGTATGGTCCTTTAAAGCTTCATGTGTTTAAAACATTCCAAATGTACTTTGGGGTGTTTATCACACGTTTCATAACAGGTTGTGACGTGCTCTACTTCAACAATTTTTGTTTTTCAATTAACCTCTTTATTTTATTTCCATTTACCCTCACATGTCCTCTTCCAGTTCCGGGCCATGGGCAGTATGTGACATCTTGTTATTTGTCATCATTTAACTCAACACTTAAAGTGGGAAAGTCCATCTTAAGACACATCACAGGCCTTTCGTTATTTTAGAAGAATATTTTTTTATTATTATTTATTATTATATTTATTGGCCAAAAATAATTGGAGGAAAAGGCCCTAAAGGTGTTTTAAAGTGGGTTTGTTTCCCATTGTGGATCACGTTTTTTGGATTCTACTGAATGTTGTTGCATGGTTTGTGCTGTTGTGCGGGTGGGGGTCCAAGCAAACTTCCAAAGTTTTCCCTCCCAGATCAACAAGAACGCACGGAATACTCGGCTATTGTTCTTGTCAGTTGAATACACTGACTTATATACAACTGGACTGTCAATAGAAAAGCCAGAGGGCAGCCATCTTATGTTGCCACTTTTACTGACAACTTTTTGGGGGGCTGAAAGCACTGTTATCAGTACGTGTTTTACGCTAAGATTTCTGTAAGGAGTAATGAGAGCCTCGCAAAGGGCAAACTTCACTGTTTGCGTCGACTATTCAGAGTATATTATCTCAATATTGTGAATTGTGACTCACAGATGTTAGGTTTACATTTCACAGCGATTTTTTCCCCCCTGATCAGCTTTACTTTCACTTGATTGTTGATGGCTCTGACAACATCACGCAGACAAATCTTTGACTAGCACCTCCGGAGATATAGACTTATAAGAGAAAATTAAAACTTTCTCGACATGTAGTGCTTCTTCCAGACCAATTGGTTTAACTGTATATCATACACAGCAACCTTTTTGCCGTAGAGACCAAAAATGTGAAAACACCACGGAGAAATCAGTGTATTCAAGTTAGGTGGCCTTACTGAGTGGCAACGTAAGATGGCCGCTGGTGGCCAGTCATAATTATATAAGTCCATGGTTGGAGACTTGTTAAGGCTTGTTTAGCAAAATATCCCAAGATGCATTTCGTGCTTCTATCACAGAAATATGTATAACGCGTGGGAAGCTAACAAATACTAAGCCCTTCCAATTTCCAAAGAGACGCGTTCTTATGAAGAACATCCTCGAGTACGTTCTTAGGAAGATCATACAAATTCACTAGGGCCTCGTTGTCCCTCACGGGGACATGTCACGGACGCCCATGGGGTTCGCCCCTCTGGCCGAGGGCCCCATGGTCAGCCCCGAGTTTTACACACCACGCCTCAAGCTGAAACTTAAAGGAATTGACGGAAGGGCACCACCAGGAGTGGAGCCTGCGGCTTAATTTGACTCAACACGGGAAACCTCACCCGGCCCGGACACGGACAGGATTGACAGATTGACAGCTCTTTCTCGATTCCGTGGGTGGTGGTGGTGCGTCAAATTTTTTCTAAGTCAGCCAAACTTCAAAATATTTTCAGAGTGCCACCTCCAAGGGAGTTTCGACCAACCCATATCCGCATAAGAGGCACTTCAGGTCGGCCTCCCTGGCCAGATGGCCCCCTCCTCAGCCTGGTTCTCAAATTGTTTCTAAGTCAGCCAAACTTCTAAATATTTTCAGAGTGCCACCTCCAAGGGACGAAGGCGGGCAGGTGCGAGGGTGTCGGGCCGGCGGGCCACGGCGGCGACTCTGGACGCGCGCCGGGCCCTTCCCGCGGATCACCCCAGCTGCGGCGCCCGTCGCGGCTCCGCGGCGGTCAGTCGCGCGGCGGCCTCGCTTCCGGCCGTCCGGGGCCTGTTGTGGGTGTCCGCCGCCGTCGCCGCTCGGTCCCCCGCGGCGGGTCGCCTCGGCCGGCGCCTAGCAGCTGGCTTAGAACTGGTGCGGACCAGGGGAATCCGACTGTTTAATTAAAACAAAGCATTGCGATGGCCCGAGGCGGGTGTTGACGCGATGTGATTTCTGCCCTACCTGGTCAACCTGGAGAAGTCCTCTCTTGTTCCCTCTCAGCAGACTTTGTTCATCGCTTCGGAATGTCATTGGACACCACCTCCATGACTGCTCGACCATCCCCACAGAGGGTTGACGATGTGCTACGCCTCATCTCTCTCTTTCGGTTCCGGCTACGATCCCCTTTTATACATCAGGATCACATCAGCCCTGGAAATTTGTCCTTTTATGAATTCTTTCTCAAGTGACGCATGCGCGTGGGGGATTTCCGTCCTGTTTTAGCACCGCCACCTGGCAGTCGAGAGGGTCTCATAGAACCGTAGTTACATACGTAACTGTCGTTTTCATTTTCAATGCATCTTCAGATATTTTCCTAGTCAAGCATTTACAAGTAACCAACCAATGAACCCTTTGTTTAAGATAAGCTAGCTGACATTAACAACATTCAGGTCTTCCTTGCGTTTTTGGTTTTGGTTTATACGTACCTTCATTTGGTCCAGTACTTGGGCCACGACTGATGACAATTTGCAAGATCACAAGGATGTAAGAACGGACAAGAACACTGGTCTGTTTGTCATCGACAGGACATCCCACGCTCTCCTGTGGCTCCACCCTTGGACTCCTGCTTCCTGCGGCCGGCCCGGCCGGCCAACCGACGCCCCCCCTCGCGCTGGGCCAACCTCTCGCCGCCACCCACCTCGGCATCCGGGAGGAGGTTCACCTTCCCGCCATCGGGGCGGCGCACGGGTGTCCCGGAAGGCGACGCGCCGGTGTGACCCTCATCTTCTACCTCTGACGTCATCCCCTCATTCATTTGCTCCCCAAAATAAAAGTAAGAAGCTCAATGGTCACCTGAGAAACACCAGCTGACCCCTCAGGGGGGGGGGGGGGGTTTAACACAATTTATTGAACTGTACTGTACTGTAATGTAATCATCTAAAAGTATTACAAATGATCACAAATGCATTTTCATATAAGGTGCCTCTTCACACTCAACTTCATCTTTAGTCTAAAAGTATGTGTCTCTAGACTCTACTACCTTTTTATTTTATATATTATGTCCCACTTCCAATTCATGCAAAGTAGTAGTATTATGGCCACACTAAAAAGAAAAAGAAATTACACTACGATAGTAAAGGTCAGAATGTTATGACAGTCAAATCAAAAAAGCAAAAAAAACCTTGTAATCTTGTGAAAATTAAGTCTTTAAGCCAAATAAATAACATGTTATGAAAAAAAGTTGTAAAATATTTAAGATGTTTTTTTGAGGAGTCGTATTTCTTTTTTAAATAAAAAAATCGTAATTTTAGAAAAAGGTTCATCTAAAAATCAAGTTTTTTTCTTGAAAAGTATGACTTGTTTTCCCAAAATGTCAGCGTTTTTTGTCAAAAAAAATACTTTTTGTAAAAATGTATATTATTTTCTTAATTTTTCTTTGAATGTAGTACTTTAATACATTTGTTCATCAAAATGTTTAGTTTTTTCCACATTAGAAAATTGTTTCTAAAAAAAAAAATCCTCTTGGAAAAATCGGACAGAATTTTCTTAGAAAAAGCAATGATTTTTCATAACATTTTCTCATAGGAATTTTTTTTAACTGTCTTTGGAAAAAATACACTTTCTTCATTAAAAAAACATTTTTCACGTACAAATGTCTTTCTCTCCCCCCAAAATCTGTTTTTAAATGATTTTTCTTGTTTTCTTTACATTTGACTTTTCTCTATTTTTCTTTATCTCTCTCTCTTTATCTCTAATATTTTATAGGGCATATTTCCCCCCCCCCCAAAAAGCCTTTTTTTTAATTTTATTTTATGTTTACTTATCCTATTTTCATGAAAAAGTAGTACTGGTTTAGAAAAAAAGATTCTCAAAAAAAGGACGACTGAAAGTTCATCCGACTTTTCTTGCTTTATGTGTGGCCCTAAAAATCCTTGCTAGGACTTTGTTGTGATTTCTCACTCCAAAGTTAGACTGCGTCGATTCCAAAATTGTGCACAAGACTTCCGCTTCTGTGGTGCGAAGCGAAAGACATGATGTCATTTTCCCCCCTCCGGACCCTCAAGGTTTTCATTCCTGTGTATTTTATTTATTTATAAAAACACAGGTGAAGAGAATGACGACTTTATGCATCTGTGCGAGGCAGTTATCCGTCTAATATTTGCATGATGACACTAGCACTTTAGTGCACGTACAAGATGAGCGCTCGTCACTGTTCTATTGAACTGTTTCTTGTGTGCTTTTCTATAGTGGATGACTGCACATGTCAGTGTGTCTTTGTACACTCATCGTATGTCTGAACAGAATGTGTTGGACTTAAACAGAATGTTTTAGATGAAAAATCTATGTGATACAATCTATATAGTCTTATGTAAAGAGTCGATTAATGTCATTAAACATGAATGTGTATTTACAAGATCACAGCCTCTAAGTCTTTCTTTACAAACGTGTGTGTGCGTTTGTGGTTGTGTGTTTGTTAGTTCCCAACACAGGATTTAACGGGAGCAGACACACAGGGGGAATAAGAATAAGAGAAATGTGTCGTCAAAGTCAAATCCTCTTTACATCACGCAACATCAGGGACATTTTATTAGGTACACATGCACACTAATACGGTATGCGATGTATAATACGAGATTAGGATTTAGGTAGGTTAAGCATTAGGACTTTACAATACAATCCAAATGGAAAAATCTGGTTATTCAGGGGGGGGGGGGGTGTAAACAATCTATGACTTTCTTGAAGAAATCAGATATTTTTTATGTGTGTGTAAAAAAAAAAATTCTTCACCCCGACACACCAAAAAAATGATTAAAAACAAAACAATTTGTAGCTTCAAAAACAACAACCTTCAATTAAAAAAAGTTAGTGCTAAAAAATATTTTTTAATCCCCTATTTTAATTAAAATTGGGGAGAGAAAATATATATATATATATATTATATATATATATATATATATATATATATCTTGAATAACTAAAAATAAATAAAGAAATCTGAAGTTCTCCAGAAGTAGCACTTTTTTTTTTGTTCTTTGAAAAAAATCTGATTTCCAAAAAATTGTTAAGAAAAAAACATCTACAGACAATAATTACTTAACATTTTAAAAAATACGTTTCTATTTCTTTGAAATAAAAAAAATACCAAGAAAAGAAAATTATTTTAAAGGGTTAAGATCTAAATTGAGGTAATTTTATTATTTATTATTCCGAAACTAATCTTTTTTTTTTTTTGACAAAACAGGCGGTTCTTTAGGAAAAAAAAAAAGACCGACCCGACCCCACAACAAACCCCTTTAAAAATAAAGTTAGGGTTTAAAAAAAAAGAATGTTTTTTTGTTTTTTTAAAACTAAAATACATTTTTTTTAGAAGGTCTAAAAAGCTTCTGGGTTGTTTCCAGATGAAGGTGTTTTGTTGACAAGCCCTAAAGGTGCAGTACCCGATGCCCCCTTTGCACTCCTAAGTTACCAACATGAATTATTCAGCATGCGCAGTTGCATGCTGGGAGCCACCGCTGGCGCCCAGGGAGGAAGACGACGCCCTGCTCTTCATTTCATCTGCACTGAGAGGAGCCCACGGATTCTGTTCAATAATTCACCATGCGAGCCGCCCCCCTCTGATGCACTCCAAATATGACGCACGCCAATATAAAGGATGCCACCTTCATCATGTGAAGGTCACACTGAAGCATCCATTTAAATAGGACTACTGTGAAGCAAGCAAAGTGAAATAATCAAGTATTTTACCTTGAAAGTTTACAATGCACGAAACAACGCAAATTCTCTTCATGTTTTCGCCCATTTTTTTTTCTTTAGAGGGTAAGTTAAATCAAAAATGCTCTTCACAATAATGTTCTCTGTAGCCCCACTGGTCTAAACACGGCATCCTAATTTAATATTCCATTTGTGGAATATAAATTAAGCTGCAAAATGCACCCGTTTTTATCCATCTCAAGAGGCGGCCATTTTGCTACTTGCTGTCAATTGAAAATGACATCACAGTTGCTCAGGGCTCAGTTGACCACCAATCACAGCACACCTGTTTTCTGGGTTTGGTCATGTGACGTTTGCATGTGACATTTAGATTTCTGATTTATTTATTTTTTAATTCTTTGAAAAACCCAACTTTATGAAAACCATTCGCGTAAAAATAAAATACTTGCACAATGTAAGAGTTTTTGCACAAAAAAAACTTTTCCCCCACTAAAAATACATTATACTTCCAACTGTTGAAATCTTTTTATTCAGAAAAATCTGCCCACCCCTCAAATTAATAAATAATGGAAATGTAAACACTCAGAAAATTCAGAAATTTTTTTCCTCCCAATTTGTAAAAATGTTTTAAAAAAATTTATGCATGTAAAAAGAAAAAAAATTAAAACATAATTTCTCACAATAATCTGTCTTTTCCCTCAAAAAATTCTGACCCCTCCAGAAATGTAAAAACGGATATTGATAAACCTTAATTAAAAAAAAAACACTTAACCTGTTAACAAAAAACATATATGATAAAATAAAAAAATATATACATGTTTTGTTATATATATATTTTTCAAACATTACAATTTGTTCCACTAAAATAATTTTTTGAAAAACTTGTCAATATAATTGACTTTTTTAATTTCGTAAAATAAAAAAATTCTCACGACATTGCTTTTTGGAACACAAACCCATAATAAACTGGGATTACAGTTATATGAACATGTTTCTCACATGTACTTATTATAAAATGAAAAAAGAAATAAAATAAAAGAAAAAGAAAAAAGAAATAAGAAATGTAAATTCAACAGACTTGAGACGAGCACTCTTCACACATTTATTGTAAAAAATACATATAAAAACAATTTCTGAGACATACAAAAGATTGGAGCTTTAGAAACAGTATATCCAACAAACAAAGACCAGCCATTTTTCTTCTTTAACTGCATTACATATTTACAATTCAATAAATAAAACAACGCCTCTGCTATGTGTTTGTTTGTTTTCTTAACGATTGTCCATATATGCTGTGATGAAAGCTCTGGTGTCTGACAATGATGGGGGAGCAGATCTGGGGGTCTATTTATACAAAATCCCATCCTTAGTTGAGTTCCCTGTCGCACGCACGCACCCACACACTCACACACAGCTAGCTTTTATAATTAGCATTGGTAAAAATTTGAGGTATTGCACCACACGGCTCGAGGGAGAATTCTTTAAGTGGGCTTGGGAGAGTGCCCGCCCACCTTTTGGGGAAAACACACACACCTCAAGAGTACACACCATAAATTATCACCACAACAAATGTAACATCGAATGAGCCTCTACACACTCACAGACAACAATTTGGCATTATTCTTCTTTTAAACATGCACAGGGCTGTCCCCTAGTGGCAGGACGAGTTGTAGCACCTCAGTAGGGACTCAAGTATGGAAAGCCGTTTCAGCGTTTCGTCCACAACCTGGATATCCTCATGTACTAGTACGGTATGTCCACACTTGTAAGACAATTCAGCATACTAGTAGAATGACTGCATCTTAATAGTAATATTTTGTATATTATTATTACGAGTATTGACGACTTTGGCATACTGGAAGGACATTGACAAAACCATGGCCTAGTTTACAACTCCATGCTACTACGTTCACGTCTAGCATTTTACTAGTCATACTAGTAGTGCACAGATGTCAATTAGCGCACAATTTTGCCTCACCAGTCACATAATTATCCTACAAGTGAGTGGAAATGACAAGCAATAGCGGGAAAAGGTTACCGTTGTTACACGCAAAGCTGTTCTAGCATTTATTCATTCAGCGTTTTAGAAAACTGGCACTAGTAGTGAATGGACATTACACCGGATGTTGAGAAGATAATCAGAAAAATAAGCTCAATCAGGTTTATGGAAAGCAAATTAACCATTTACTTGCATTTTCGTAATGCGTACTAGTGGCACTAGCAATGAAAAGAAAAAGTATGCTAGTAAAATGTCATTTAAGTAGTGAACTGAACTATCTTACTATGGAGGACAAAAAAAAATACTAGTACATGGACATCAAGAATATCAAATAAATGCTCAAACAGTTTTATGTTAAGCTATTTGAGTATTTATCCAGATTGCATACTAGGCCGGGGTAAAAACAAAACAAAAAAACATTATGAGTCAAACAGTCTTTCTACTAGTGCACTCAAGTGTCTTACTAGTGAGGACAGAAAGGGTACTAGTACAGAGACATCAAGGATATTGAATGGAAAAATCTGTTGGTTTATGTATTGCGTACAATTTTTTTAATAACATGAGGACATGGGGACATAGGCTATGCAATAAATGTTTTCCATGCAACGTTTATTTGTGTTGTAGGCCAAATGTGGCACTAGTAGCAGAGCATACTAGTACCTGGACTTTAATTGTTAAAGGATATTGAATAAATGCTGAAACGGCTTGCCATACCAAAGGGGATGATTGGAAATAACTTCCTGAAGCCATCTTTTTTTTTTTCTTCTGGCGGCCTCTGAAAACCGTTCCCCAAATAAACCCCGGCCAGGCAAAGGCAGTACACACACAAGAAGGCTTGAAAAGAAAAGTCATACATTGAGCTATAACCACGGTCGTTATGATGATATCATACTTTAAAATACTTGTTGTCATTATAAAAAGGTAGGGCCGATACGTCGATGGCCGAAACGGCGAGAAAAAGCCGACTCCAGAGAACGAGAACGTGGGGAACAAAATCATTTCAGGAGGATGTTGCCGAGCTTCAAAAATCCGTACCGTTGCCACGTGTAACAGAACCAACAAAGAATTCTGGGTAATTCACATTAAACACTCACTCACTCGGTATCCATTTGCGGTCCATCCTCATTGAAGCACTCAAAAGCAACTGAATCAAGAAAGCAAGAAAGAAAAAATCCTCGAAGGATAAAAAGTGCTCAAATAGGTGCAAACACCAGCGCTTAAATGGAGCACTAACCAACCAACCCCCCCCCCTGAAATGTTAACACTAAACACCGGGTAACGACAAACGCAACCCTAGCGCCCCTAGCCGGTGGGCAACTCAAAAATACACAGGAGGCGACCTTTACTCCTCATCACCAAGAGAGAGATTACATCATCGGACGCCGACCCGGCTAGCGAGGGGTTAAATCCAAAAGCAGCCATCGTTTTGTTGTTTTGAAGTTTACGGTTTGTTTGCGAAATGGTCCGGACCTATGTGAGGAACAGGAGGGGGGGGGTCCGCGCCGCCCGGAGCTTCTTTATGGGTTGGCGGACATGTTTGATTTTTCATACGGAGCAAGTGTTGGCATGTGGTCTCCTGTGAGGATCAAAGAAATAGAGTGCGGAAATAAGGATGATGGTGAATAGTACGGCTAAATTACATCTTTAAAAAATAAATTAAAATCATATAAATCTTACATGTTGGTATTACAGAGAATAAGATGACATTCAATAAAAAAAAAATACAATTTAAAAAAGCAGAGAAAGAAGAAAGTTATTTTAGTATTGTAACAGTTAATGGTCTGCCTGACTGTGATATCTGTGTTTTAAGCAGTACGAGGCAAAAATAAATACATTTAAAAAAAAGAATTATATACTCATAACTCATATTTTTCAATTAATTAGCTGAATAATCGTTTTTCTGAATTTTACTCAGTCAGTTGGGCCCAAGTGAATAGTTACACCAGGAATTAGGAAAACGTGTTACCTTGACTAATGAGTTTAATTTGTTTCATTACTGTGCTTGTACCTCAATTCATTCATACAGGAAATCAAGTGTGCCAATTGAAATGAACTGAAATGAATAGATCTGTTACAGCCCCTGCAAAAAAAGTCTTCTTGTTTTTTGTTTTACAGTTTAAATAAAGTACGACGGTGTATTAGGTCCACGTATAAGTAATTTTTTTTAGAGGGCGGGGGCAACAAATTCCGAGAGAGAGAAAAAAAATTGCAAATTTGCCACTTTATAAAGTGGCAGATTTGCGAGAAAAAACTCAGAAACTTACGAGAAATACACGGAGCATATTAGTCGGATGTTTGTGCCAATACTTGTCTTCGGTCTGGTTTTCAGATAACGAGATAGTAATGGCTTTACCATATCATGCTGAGCATTCGCACTATGAAGCATTGGGTGCTGCCAACGACAGACGCTTTGCTTTGCGAAGGTCCACACCCTGAGGATCAAGCATTGAAATTAATTTGTTAAAATAAATATTTACTTGTAAATTTACGTTTCCAGAATGATTATTTACACATTCATACATTTTTTTGGTACAAGTATCTAAGTTGATGTGTCGAATCTGCTGCTCTCATTCACTTGCATTTACCTAAAGTATGCTAGCTTCTGATTGGTTAGTTAGATAGGGGATCAGGAAGTTTTGTTGCTTTAGCTGCTGTGTATGAAAAGTAAAGTTTAATAAAGTAAAAGTAAAGTTTAAATTAAGAATGATTCCATCTCCATCCTGCCTTTTTTATTTTATAAACAGTGTACCATTAATCACCAACGAATACTCACAGACACTTGTTACGCTACGCTTACGTACACTTTATAAACTCGCAAATTTGCCACTTTATAAACTCGCAAATTTGCCACTTTATAAAGTCGCAAATTTGCCACTTTATAAAGTCGCAAATTTGCCACTTTATAAAGTCGCAAATTTGCCACTTTATAAAGTCGCAAATTTGCCACTTTATAAAGTCGCAAATTTGCCACTTTGTAAACTCACTTTTCTATGTACTCTTACTCAAAGACGCTTCACAATAGATACATTATTCATGCGCTCACACATTTTCCCACTGTGGTGGCGGTAAGCTACTTAAGTAGCCACAGCTGCCCTGGGGCAGGCTGACGGAAGCGTGGCTGCCAGTGTGCGCCTACGGCCCCTACGACCACCACCAAATATTTGCACCTTTCATACACCAGTGTGAGTAGCACTGGAGGCAATGTGTGTGAAGTGCCTTGCCCAAGGACACGACGACACATGACTTGGCGAGAGCGGCGATCGTGCAGCCGACCTTCTGGTTACTGAACGACCGTCTGTACACTCTGAGCCACGGCCGCCACAAAGTCAAAGAATGAAAATCATTGTGCTTACCTGAGTCATCGTGGGTGAAAGTCATGTGACCTGGGAGTCAGTCTGAGGGATGTTCAGGGCAGCAGGGCTTCACCTTGGCCCACGCGTCGATGCAGCTGCGGCCACACACCAGTTAGGTTAAGGTGACTTTCTCAGACCGTGCTTCTCACATTGCATTTTACTGGATTCATGTCAATTCATGGTGCACCCTTGAACATTCAATTTTTTCATGAAAACTACTCATTTGCAGCACTTGGACTACGTCACACTTGAAACTAAATCGTAGTCAGCTCTCAACAAATATTCATTAGTATCGCAGTCATCTCAGTAAAATATACTCTGACGTAAAGGTTATGATCTTAACACTTCATTCTTCAACTGAATTGACTTTCACGGCAAGTGAGAACAAAAGGGAGTGAGCAAGTTCCTGATTGATTGTTAATGGATTAGTGAGTGAGTGAAAGAGTGACAGATTGAGTCAGTGTGAATGAATAACTGTGTGAGTGTAGGTGACTGGCGCATTTCAAATTTTGAAGAACTGCTAAATTTGTCAGCAACACATGAAAACTAGGGGTGGGAATCTTTGACTGCCGCATAATTCAATTCCGATTTTTGGGTCTGTGATTCGATTCAAAATGATTTGATTGACAATGATTTTTGCTTCAATTTATAGATGTGCAAAGAATCGTCATGATCTACTCCAGTCTGACTCGCTAATGCTAATAAGCATGCTACTCGCAGCACTTTTAGCACTCAGAAGAACAGCTATTCATACAAAACGCTTCATGAATGTACACAGAAAAGCATCTTAACATTACTCACCCGGTATATGCTCTTCCTACGCCGCAAAAAAAACTTTTACTGGCATAACTTGATTGTGATTTTTTCCCCACTTGTATGTACTCTCTAATGTGGCTACAGTTTAACAGTTTATCAGAATGCACAGAACCACACTGCCCCTAAGTGGCCAAATTGGGTACAACATGAACAGCGATCCCAGTAATAGGCATACACACAAGAGCAAGACACTGTAAAATAATTTAAATGAAATCTATTTTTGGACATTTAACTCATTTGCTCTCAAAAACCTATAAATACGTTCTATTTCAAATGTTTTTAAGTGTCCCAAAGACATATTTATACGTTTTTTTATGCTGGAGCATACAGAAGGCTTTGATGCAGCCTCTCAACTGCACTGCAAAGAACGGTTGGAGAAATTGTAGTTATTACACAAACGGCCAGCAGGTAGCAGCTGAGTAAAAGAGATCAACTAGGGCCATGTTAAAAAAAAAGCTATTTTACTCACATTTCTAAATAGATTTGTGAATAATGATGAAATGTAGCCATATTTGAATGCTAATTGCTGCAAAACGGAAACGGATAGAAATGTACTTTTTTCCTGATGAAAGAAAATACTCTAATCTTTCTTTTGGTAGGTTCCATGTTTTTATAGCAATAGAAGACAATATTCAGTGGGCCTTGCAAAATCAGTCAAAATCCAGTAAGTCAGTCGGGAGTGAAGGGGATTGCTTCAGTGAAAATGGCTGGGAGTGATTGAGTTAAAAATGATTCCGAATCGTATTAAATGAAAATCGCGATTCTTAGGAGAATCGAATTTTTGGCACATCCCTAATGAAAACTAGCTGCCAAAACTCGCACACCACGCGACAGTTCAGGCGGGTTTTCGGCCACATTGCTCCGTGTACGGTAGATTTTAGCAAGACTGCAAGACAGACAACGTGAGAGACTGACAGTGAGTAAACGAGTGCGTGACAGATTGAGAGATAGTGAGACCAACTACGTGACAGCGGTGACAGCATTTGACAACTAAAGAGAAAGAATAAAGGAGAAAGAAAAAGCAAAGAGAATTCCTGAAATTGAAAGTAAGTGAGACTGACAATGAGACGAGATCGAGAGAGCCATGGCCGGGTTCCAAATGACAGCGGCCTGCTGGGTGTATCTCTACTTCGTCTGGATTTCATTGAGAGGAGCCAAAAAGGGGCCACACCTCTCGACATATGCTTGGTCAAAGTAGGAACTTGCAAGAATTGTGTGGAAACTCAACATCTGCGCGCACACACACACGAACTGATGTCAGGCTAATGTGACGTAACCGTGCCTGATGTGCATTGCCTAACCTCATAAACATTTCCTGTGCTCCAATAATGGGAAACCGCACAAAAGTCCAGATAAAAAACGAAGCTAACAATTTCATAATCTGTGTAAAAGTGACAGCAAACTTCAAGACAAAATGGAGGCCACACACCTCACTCACATAAGGTAGTTCTGTATAATCATGTGGTTTCAAAGAAAGGAAATGACAACTAAGGTCACTCATGTTTAGCTTTTTAAAGTGATTTTTTAAAAATGTATAACGAAAATGGAACCACATTAGCCTATGTTAACAGTCAAATGGACTCCATACGCCTCATTGGGAAAAGGCGGTTAGTTCCTCCTAGTAGATCAGTAAACCAAAGTAATGAAAAAGACAACGCCCCCAAAAGCTAGCTTAGCGGTAGCTAGGACGAAGAGATACATTTTCCAATAAATGAACGTGAGGCTTTGGACACCAGATGGACTAGATACATTGCTATATAATTGCAGCATGTTTACCATTTTGATCAAACTGTATTTTTCATTTGTGTTTTGTTTGTTTTTCCCGGAATAGCGCAAGACGCAAAACGATTCCATCGTCATTTTGCTGACGCCAAAATAAATAAAAAAATGCGGATTTCGGGTGACCCTCCGAACTCTCAAAGATAAATTATTTTCGATAAATGTTATTGTTAATCTTAAAAACATACAGTACAGGCCAAAAGTTTGAACCCACATTCTCATTCAATATATTTGCTTTATTTTCATGACTACATTGTATGCATTACTGAAGACATCAAAACTATGACGACAACTATGACAAATGAACAAACACATTTGGAGTTATGTACTTAACAAAAAAAAGGTGAAAAAAGGAAATAAATAGCCACCCTTTTCTCTGATTACTTTTTTCAGTGAGAATCTACAAAGTAACCAGTCATGAGAATAAAGCAAATGCATAGAATAAGACAGTGTCCAAATTTTTTAGCCTGTACTCTGTATGTGTATGTGTGTATATATATATATATATATATATATATATATATATATATATATATATATATATATATATGTTACTTTTACAATAATAATAATAATATAAATAAATTTTGATGGAAAAATATTTTTTTAATCTATTTGATTTCCCCAAAAATGTATGTAAAACTATTTCAAATATACGCATATTTAAAAATATATATATTTGGGACCTTTTTTTTTTTTTTAACTTTCAGACTACTACATTTCCAGCAATTTCAATGTGAGATTTATAAAAACAAAAACTGAATTAGATTGAATAACTTTTTTGATTGACAGTGTCATTGAAAAACGCAAGCATTGCATTTGCATCGGATCTCATTACAATTTACCTTGTGTGAAGTGTCCAGTGGGTGTTTTATTTTGCAGCAGGGTGACCTTGACTTACTTTAATAGAGCAGCATGTATCCAATTACCTCGACTGTCTCATCTAAGGCGCCTGGCGTGTGCGTATGCGACATTGATTATATTTGTGAGTCAAACGTCGCTTGTTACTACCTCTTGTGGTAGACGCAGAGGCACGCCAGCCTGGCGATGGTCTCGCCCTGCACCAGATCCTCCAGACAGATGGAGCACTCGCCGCTGTCTTTGCTCAGCACATCCGCTGGAGAAACACACTCGTCATCAACGATTCTGATTGCCGAGAGGATTTAAAGAGCGCGTGCCGACTTACTGTTGTAGGGAAGCGGAGGAGACGTGAGGCAGCTCAACAGGTGATCCTCGATGCGACCGCCTGGGAACGGCTTGGTGCAGAAAGGACAGCGGATATCTGCACGCACACACACACACACACTTTTGTGAGTACAAGGAGTTGGCAATACTTACACAAGGACTATAAAAAATAAAGACATTCAATGTCAGTGCTTTTTATGAACAGGCAATGCGACTGAATGGAGGGGGTGACGTTGACCGGGTAATTTACTGCCTTTGGATGTAGCATCGCAGCCATAATACAGGTGTACGGCAAAAAAGGGGGTGGGCAGTTTAACGCCACACACTCACATCTACTGCCCTGCTGAAAGCAACTGTTGCTGTCAAACAACCATTTTATACTTAAACCAAAAACATCTACAGAAATCCGATTGCATCTGACTGATGATATCTAAGCCATTTGTGTACACTGTTGTAACTAGGGATGCATCAATACAGTATATCACTTCTATCAAACGGAGAACAAGTACTCACATTTGACTACGGGCTGATAAGAGTACAGATATTTAATGCAATTGTGTCCTGCAAATGTGATGAAATATTGTATTGTTAAAAAAAAGGCATTTTCCCCCCAAAAAACATTTCTTGAACATTGCATACATACTCAAATACTAACATCCAACTGAATTTTCGAACAGTCTTGCCACAAGTTTCACTTAAGCAATTATGTGGTATCCAAGTATGGACACTGGGGGGCACTATATCAAAGAAATACAGTACATATAGGCAGTCGGCTAACAAACTGTTAGCAAAGTCTTAAACTATTGGTGTAGTATATGATCATATTTCAGAGTAAGAGTACAGACGTGAAGTGTTGGTCTTTGTCAGATGATCCTTTAGATTTTATTGCATTTGTTTGTGTTCAATAAGCAAAGTGCTGAATGAATCTCATTAACTAATTTGCTCCCAAAAATTTATAAACACGTTCCATTTTAATTGTAAAGTGTCCCAAAGACGTATTTATATGTTTATGTTTTACAGAATGCTTTGTTCCAGCCTCTCAGCTGCAGAGAACAGTTGAAGCAATAATAGTTATTACAAAAACGGCCAGCAGGTGGCATCAGAGTATAAGAGATCCGCCAGGGCCATGTCGCAAACGTGCGGATTTCCCCACAGTTCTAAACAGATTTGTGCATAATGATTAAACTTAGCTATATGCTAATACTAATTGCTGCAAAACGGAAACAGATAGAAATACTTTGTTTTCCTGATGAAAGAAGAGACCAGTGTTTCCCACACCATGTTAATACTTGGGTGGGCGCCCTAAGTAAATTGGCCACCACCCAAGAAGTTTTCCAGAAAATCTATAAAAAATATATTTAAAAAGAAAAAAAAACACGTCGCAACAGGATATACCGCACGTAACGTTAGTTCGCCGTCACTCACTTGTGGATCGTGAGGCTAGAGGAGACGTAGTAATAGGACTGAGACCCACCTCCCGTCCAAACCCCCTCCCATCCCCCAGATTTCAAATATGTGGGAAACACTGGAGACTCTAATCTTTTTTTTGGGAGGACCCATGTTTTTATAGCAATAGAATAGACCACTATTTTGTGGGTCTTGCAAAATTAGTCAAAATCCAGTAAAATAGCCGGGAGCGAAGGGGGTTGCTTCAGTGAAAATGGCTGGGAGTGAATGAGTTCATCACTGTTACGGCTCTGATTGTAAGATTTTGCGGGACCTCCGTGTGAAAGAGTCTTAGGACGTAACAGAGGCAGGACGCCGCCTATGTGTAAGGAGAATGTTGGAAAGGTGTGACGTTTAGCACCCGGCGCTTGCTTCTCCCACACTGTTGCGTCGAAAGCAATAACTGCTAAAATTGCTGCTAAAAACTACTACAAAAACGACTTCATGCGTCACTCAAGACTCTGATGTCACTTAAATATCTGATTACGGGATGCAGTGCTATTGTGTGAAAAGCCCACACAGTTTTTGCAATATCCCATCTTTGCTGGGTTATGTGTAAAAGGCAAAGCTGTATAACAGCCCATCTTCTCGTTATAGGGCCTGGATACACTAATCAGACGTAGGGCGGGGGCGGGATATTAAAAACTCATACCGGTGTTGATAGCCGCGCCGGGGTAAATGAATCGGGCAGCTGGTGAAGCGAAAACAGCCGCTGGAACAAGCTTCGTCCCATTCTCGTTCCCGAACGCATGGATGTACTCCGTTGTGGCGTATCCTGTACCTTGTCGACTCCTGGCTGCTACCAATCGTCGGTTCACCCGAAAAGCTTCGGCCGTGCTCCCCGCCGCGTTTTGGACGCGGTGCCGACCTCCAGCTTCTGAAGGAGCTTCCTCGAGACCGCCGGACGGAAGGGCCATGCAACAACTTGGAATTCTGCCTGACGGAGACCTGGACTGTCGCTGGGGAGTCCACCGTTATGATTGAATTACTACCGCCTGGCTGTGCTTACTTGGACGCTCCGAGGACATCGGGCCAAGGTGGAGGAACGGTGACTATTTAAAAAAACAAAAAAACAAATTTTCAAACGATATCTATTTACCGCATCGATCACAGCTTTGAAGCCACCTTCTTTGAAGTCGGCCAAACTGTCACTGTGCTGTGTCATTGCCCTCAAAAATACAATAAGGACTTTATAAATGGCTTTGCCGAAATGACTTCTTGCCGAAACCATGCTGACATATGATCATATCCTCTTTATGGGGGAGTTTAATATTCACGTGTGCTGTCCTGAAAAAAACATAAAGTTGAGTTGAGTACTGTTTGTCACTTGCTCTCCTTGCCCCCATGCGCTGATTCGCTAGCAAACAGCCAATCACAGAAATCAAATGCCCCCGACGCCGATTCAACAGGTCGAATTTGCTGGAAACGCCCACCCCCCGACGTATTCCAACTTGATCCGACTTCACGACATTAATTTTACACTGATCAGACGGCGTGTACAGCTCTGTAAAAACAGGCCAAATGTGCTTGTTTCAAGCTTTTAATTGATAATTAGTCACTCTTGTCAAATTTAAGTGGTATTTTTATGTAGAAAGCAAAATAGGCGACAGTATTTGCCTAGTTGCATTTGTATTGTATTGACGTACTCTATGCTGGTATATTATCAGTCAGAATTCTGATACCTCGATGACACCATTTGCTTGTGGCTCAGACGCGGAATATTTTCCAGGATCTCTGAGTTGAAGCTGAGATGTTGCTTCTGTGTTTGGTAATCCCAGAAAGGAGTGACACTCTCTTTGCCTGCCCAGTTGCATCAAAGCAATTATTGTTGACAAACCACTGTTCTATATGCTTAATCTGCGTCATCTAACTGCGCGCCGACACGTCACTGTATGAAAGCCCAAACAGTTATGGAAATATCCCGAGTATCGGTGGGTTCTGGTAGGCACCGGAAGAAAAATCCAGCTCTTCGGTTACAATTTGCTGTCAATTTTTGTTAGAAGACAACGTAAAAGAAGCTTTGTTGGAATGTAAAGGAGTCGAGACGTTGCCTGTGCGCAGGAGAATGCCAGAAAGGCAGGACAGGAGTGTGAGGTTTAACACCCGACACTTACTTCTCCACCCTGTTGTTGCTGCCAGGCAACTATTTTATACATCCCACCAGACACTGACGTCTTCTATCTGATTGCAAGATGTGGTAATACAGTGTGAAGCGCATAGTTGTTTCCGTGAGTTATGTCATGTGCAAAAGGTAAAGACAACGGGGCAGATCGCGACGATTAATTGAATTACAAACGTAAGGTAGAATTATTTTTTTTCACGGACTAATGTTACTGCAGCCACACGCACCACTCATGTTAGAATTTAGGTTGGTGGAGACAACTTAAATTCTAAACTATATTTTAGTTTTGTATTTTTTTTTCATCTGCGAGTTTAGAGTATAAAGAGTTGAGGATCATTTCATGCTTGACAAGATAGAGAAAGAAAGCGTGATGCCTGCCTACGATCGCAGTCGTGATGGAATGCACTGTGACAACGCTTAAGATTGTTTATTAGTACTAATTTGCTTAATTTACCATAGCTAACGCTAGCCGTAGCCGTCTGACAAATGGCTGGCGAGCTCGTTGTCACACAAAGAAATTCCCATTTTGCCATCTCCAAGCTCCGTCAGCTACACTTTGCAATAATTCCACAAAATTTTTGTCCTCTTTCAGTTTAAAGTTGCATATTTTTCATTTCTGAGAATGACTCCATTGAAAGGAAGGAAGTCGGACATGGTCAGGTCAGTGAGCATTCAGCCCGTATGTCGAAATATGAAAAGTGACCAAACATCGGTTCTGGGTGTCGCAATTTAAAAATGATTAAATATAACTTTAAACCAGATTTTTTTGCGTCACCCTGGGTTCTGCCATTGGCCAAGGTACGGCTAGTGATCCTAGAGGCTAAAGCAAGTTATTATAAACCAAAAGGAAAAACTTTACATAGGTTGAAGCGAATGGTGTAGATAAAGTGCACTCCATTTACCGTTTTGATCAAATTGAAATTTTCATTTGTCGGACTATGATGTGTTTTTTGGGGGGGAAAAAGTTAAATGAGTAACTCATTCAAGTTGATTCAGAACTCATTCGTTAATATTAACATAAATCGCAATCGGGGTTTTGGGTGCAAGTCTGAGCTTTTGCAATAATCACGCCGAGTCACTCAACATGTAAACTATAGTAAATAATCAGCCAATATCTACACTCAGAAACTGCCGCTTACGCCATTCACCAGGCCAGACCTGCCTTTTAAAGCCATACCGAGTTAGTCACAGATACTACAGTAGAACGTGAGGATGGCAACCCCAAGTTGACAAAATAAAATAAATAAGATCATAACCTTTATGCATATTACTCTGTTTAATGCTGCAAAATATTTTTGGGGATTACCGGTAATCTATGAGATAGCCGTAGAATACTGTATTGTAAAAATATTTGCTATCTGGAGCCCAAGACAGATTATCTGTTACTTCTGGGATGTGGCTATTAGGCAGAATTTTTGAGTGAAAGAGTCTCACAAGAGGATTTTTTTTCATGGCCCACACAAAGTTCTACCATCCATGGACGACACAGATGGTCCAAAGCATTCCCTCCCGGCATACATTCTCCCACGCCAGCATTTCCTCATTTTTTGACCCCATTTCCCCCTCCATATTGGCTGGAGGGCCTGCCCGGAAAAAGCCTAAACACGCATGATGGTGTTTTGTCCCGACTAATGCCTCCACATGGCTCTGATGAAAGTGAAACTAGGCCTTCTTTAACAAGACATCAACCGCCCTCTCTGTCAATTGGCAGGCCTCTACCATGACAACTGTCATTGCGGCCTTGAGACATGAAGGGAGGGTGGTCTTGCTTGTCATTCCATCAAGCCTTACGCCAGCAGCTCGGTTTACACAATACAGCCTCAGATGATTCCCCTCATCATAAAAGCACGAGAAATGAGATTATCTGCACAAGAATTCAAGTTCTTCAAATCCGTTTCAGTTCCACACGTTGTTGTAAATTACAGACAACAGTCTTTTATTACTGCTCGACTGTGACAAACTTAATTGAAACTGCTTGCCTTTACAAATCTAATCATTTTCTCATTCACACTGGGTTAATTATTATTAGCTTTTGGTCACAATTAGTCTATTTAGTGGAGTAGGTTAAATCTGTTGATTAAAACTAATGAGAACTGAATCAAATCAGCTGTGATCTCAGTGATTTATTTAGATTTACATTCTGTTCATTTTTATTTCACACAGCATGTTCTTAACTTCTGACCCAAGCCAGGCATCCTCCGCATAATTGTCAATCAAATTATGAACGACACATCTTTTTGAGATTTACGTAGCCTATTTTACATTGATAGATGATTCATTCTTAATGTTTCTGAGAAAAGAAAACGTATATTTTTGCAGAAGCAGATCTCATGCCTGTGTCAAGGCTCAATCTGCCCTCTGTTCCTTTTGTTTAATATGTACGAGGATAAATTTAATGTTTTGAGATTTTCCCCAATGACCAACAGGTTCAGGAATGTGGTGGGAACATGGGCATTTCTCAAAACAGTTTTAAGATCCCTCCCTTTGATTTAACGCACACAGGTAAATCTAAAATCAATTAAAGCAGTCAAGAAAAGTTGCGTGACTTATGTTTTAAATCATCATTAAAGATGAAAGTCGAGTCGACTGTAGCTAGACTGTCAGTCAAATCTGTAGGACGTCAATGGCATATTTAGTCTGATTTATTTTAGTTGAACATGACATGAGAATGTTGAATGGTCACGTCTCGACTTACTGCCGTGGCGGTTGTTGACGCGGTACAGGCCGATCCAAGCCTCAGACACCGGCCGCTGGTGGGTGCCCCGAACCCGGGCCGACCTGGCGCCGACGCTGCGGCCCCCGGCGTGTCGATTTCCGGGCAGCCGCTCGGAGAAAGTGCGGTGGGGCGTGCGGCCTGTTTCGTCCCCGGGCTGGTGCTCCACGTTGGCGGGCGCCTCCGGGCTTGTGTTGCCGTCGTCCTCAGCTTTTCCCTCGCTGTTGTTGTCGTCCGCCGGGGACGCCTGGCTCATGCTAGCGGGAATGCCGTGGTGGTCGGCCGGGCTGCCATCGGCGCTCGCGCCATGCTGGCCCAGGTCGGAGTCACTGCCCTCCTCGGAGCGGCTTCGGTTGACTTCGGTGTCCTCGAAGCTACCCGAGAAGTCCACCATGAGGCTGGTGGGCCTGGCACAGCGGGACCGCCGGTACGAATCTCGCTTGGCGGTGCCGTCCTTCCCGAGAGTGGACGGCACCGGGTCTTCCTGGAGGCGACTCGCTCTCGTGCCCATTGCTAGCGAGAGGGCGGGCGGGCTAATAGAGCTTGGCTAGCCGAGCTATCGAACGTTTTTCCAACACGCCAACAACGACCTCGACTCGACCCTTTCAGCCGCGGCGTATTCGTCTGGAAACGACACCAGCCAGCAGCTGCCTGGCAACCGACGTAGTGGAGCGACTTAAGCTGGACGCGCGTTTCTTCTCCTGGGCTTAGTTTGTCCTTCCAGTCCACATTTTCCTTTCTTTTATGACGTACTGGTTCTCGTTGCTGCAGCGGAAATAGAGCGCTGTCGTTTCCTGCTTTGAATTGTGTACAAACAGTTACGGTAACGCAGATGTTGTTGGCGACGAGTTGACCATTTTAACCATTGCCCCCCCCCCTAAAGTCATTGCCTCGCCTTGTATTTTTATAAAATGGTTTCGTCTCTTATCGTTTAAATTGTTGTTTATTTTTAACAGAAGTTGAGGTGAATTTCAGAAGAAGGGGCGCGTGAAGGAGAGGGTTTACGGTAAAAAAAAAAAGGGGGGGGGCATGTCAACCAATCAGCGCGCGCGTACTAACGAGCATGCCACACCAGCCAATCGGCACCTTCGAAAGAAAACAGCTGGCCGACATCAGCCAATAGTCCTGGAAAGAAGCAGCTGAGCCGCATGAGGGCATTTACAGGAACCGTAGGACAAGTTTGTGTTTGACTTGATTGAACAAGCTAGCGAACGAATGACACAGCAGAGCTGAAGACGCCGACAGCTCGCGTTCAAATGAAACAGGTGCGGCTTATATCTAAATATTTCTTTCTTGCCGCTGAGTTTGTCTGGTAGACAATGTCTACGCGAATTGTCTGCTCACTGCTAAGCCGCCACACCTACACAACGCAGTTGTCGTCCACTTCACTTGTAACCAGTTTAATCTGTTTTTAAAGCATCAAAACACCAAGATATTTCTGAACAATGTGGGAAAAACACACACCAAAAGAAGGCATGAGAACTTTATCATATTACAATACTTCTGCGTGTTTGGTTGTTGTGTTTCCAAGGTCTAAAAAGACATCAAATTGTTAATTTGGGCACCCCAACATGTCCTGCTGCTTACAGTAGTTAAAACATCGACGTTAAGCTTTAGGGTTATAAGTACATATACTTAATTAGTTACTTCCTACCACTGTGGAGATGTTTTCAGGTGATTGTCTTTGCATTATGGATCTTGTTCAATTGTGTTCAAGACAGGCTTTCGTGTAGACTTTGTTCCCACTTTATTGATGTCTGTCACCGACGTTATCGACACACCCTTCTCTTTTGTCATACAACGTTTGTTCAAGTGAGGAATGCTAACCCATTCATCTCGTCTGTCTCTAATGTTGTGCCAACTTGACTGGCTTATTTCCATTCAGGAATGAGGGCACTGAATTTGCAAACAAACATGGCCTCCACAAGCGGGACAAGCTTGTCCTCCAATTACGTGCCTCCATGTCTGGAGAACAAACTCCTGATGCAGTCATCCTCCTTATTGCCGAGCGCCTCCCTGCAGTCCTCCGGCTTGACCTCCACCTCCTCCAGCCTCCTCCTCTCCTCCTCGTCCTCCAACTCTTCTCCGCTCCTCAGCATCCAAAACACCCTTCTGAACTCTTCCCGTCTGGTCTCTTCCACTCCATCCACCACCAACCGTCTCCTCGCCTCCTCTTTAGCCAGCGGCACTCTCCTCTCTCGCTTTTCCCAGCCGCCTTCTGTCTTTCCACGGCAAGCAGACCAGAAGAAGGTTGATGATGGTGGAGGGGAAATATCGGAAGCGCAGCCTTGCTCTTTTGAAGAAACAAGCGTGGTAAGTGAACATCTCCTTAGCTCTCTAGCTCTCACTTATACAAGATTGGGGAATCCAGGTCCAGGAAGTAAAAACCCTGAAACTGTTTGACTTTAGCCATAGGTGCTTCCACTCAACAGGTGGAGACGTGCCCATTTACCTGCCAGTTGAGTATAAGTACCTGTGGCTAAAGCCAATCTGTGGCAAAGTTTTTACTTTTTGGACCTGGATTCTTCAACCTTGCACTTACACAACCCACAAAAATGTAAGATTATTGGTCTTTCAGGAGAATTTCCAGGATTAACCTAAACCTAAAATGCACTCTAAAGTGTATAACTTTATTTTACATTCTCCAAACTTGTGGTTGCACATGTCCAATTGTTGAATGTTTCAGTACTTTTTGTACAATTTGATCCACGAATCGAACAATACATTTCTTAGTTCAGTTAGGATTAGTATTTAAACAGCTCTCTTCATCATGCGGTAGACATTGGGTCACCACGTAACGAGACCAAGATGACACCTAAAGCTGGCCTCATGCTGAGCCTGACTGAACTGTCGCACAGCATATGGGGTTTGGCAACTAGTTTCCACACATGGCTGACCGTCGACCAATAATTTTGCTGCAAGTAAAAATTGGAACTGCCAGTGAATGGCAATTCAAAAGTGTCACGGATCCAACGGACAGTCAAATATACAATGTCATATCAGATATACAGTATATTTCCAGGTAAACCCGAGATTCAGCTAGCTGCCACCAAGCTGTACCATTTAAGTATATGCAGGACCACACATATTTTACAATTATGCTTAACTATATTTTCATATGTAAATGTGGGTAGGAAAGCAAAGCAAAGTATGGAGTCATTGTCACAAAAATGCATGGGTAAAGCCAATTAATAGAACCAACAGCCTTTGAAATAACCACTCTTCTTTTTGTTTCTTGCCCGTTTCTGCTCTTTCTATTATTATTATAAGCAACCAAGGCAACCCGCTTCTTCCTTGACAATTGCGCCATGTTTGTGGTTAAAAAACAACAGCAAAAGAAAAGTAGAATACAGTTTCTGTAGTCTGTGGTGCCTCAAAACGTTATTTCCCAGAACACCACAGTTTTTCTGTTGCACTAGGTTTATTATACAACATGTGCGAGGTTAAATGCCCAGTGCGTGGCAGGGTGTCACTGACCCTTTTTTCTTTTTTTTCCATTTCTTTTCAACAATTGACCTTTTCAGTCACTTTCTTCTGCATTGCTGGGTGTGTGGCGAGAGTTGAGTGATTGTGCAGTGCCGAGCGAGTAGTGTATTTTGGTCTTTTCTCTTTCAGGTGTATTCCGATGGAGATGACCAAATGTCGACTGACGGGGAAGGGGAAAGTGAGGAGGAATTAGTTTCGCCAAAAGCCATGGAGGTGCACGAACCAGAGCACCAGAAGAAGAAGCAAACGGTGGTCAGCAGACGGAAGGAATTTGCAGAAGTAGTCCGCAACAAGCAGCAGATTGAAGAGGAGATCAAGAATAAGAAGGTAAGGCGGAAATAACATACACGTTTGTCATTCCATTTCTATCACTAACTAGATTGGTGGTGAGTTTGTCACAGATATTTAGCTGAGAGACCAGTCAATAGCAAAGCACGTACAGGATTCACACTCAATTAACTAGGAGTGTAACTACACCATAACTCACAATTAGTTGGTTGCAAGGTCTCATTTGGGTGCACAAGATTGCTTTTCTTTTGTGCAAATAGAAATATAAACTTCCCAAAATAAACAATGTATTCAGTAAAAAAAAAAAAAAAAGGCAACAATATATAACGTCCTTTCTTGTTATTTAATTAATTTTTTTCATTTATTAAATTCTAACCTCAGACAGCTGGCAATGAATTCACCAATTACTGAAAGCTTGAAAAATAAAATGAAACTTATATTCATAATAATTGAGTACAGCTGAAATCTTTTCAGGTAGGTGTAAAAGTTTCTTTTTAGGTAATGAAGGCTGCAAACAGCTGTAACAATTGGCACTTATTGCCTTGTCTCATTCTGCAGAGCCCAGAAGAGGCTGTTTAAATTACACTAGAAATTGATTTAGCTAATCATAAATTATGTCTGCTAGCCAAGTGTGAAAAGAGCACAAGGCAGCCTCCCTCGCTGCCCCTTACTTAATTTTTTACTTAGTACATTTCTCAGCCATTCCAAATTTTCCATACCGACAGTTGCTCATACTGTATATTGTAGATATCAGAGATTCAAACTTAGAAACTCTGACTAATAGGCAGAAATGTTACACACATGCTTCACTGTCCAAATCTGTTAACCTTAATAGTTTTTCAACCTGCTACTTTATAACATTTTATCCCCTCAGTATTTCCTGCTGAATGCCGTGTGCTGTTCCCTGGTCCACAAAAGCACCACCCCGGGTCAGATGAACTGGGACTCTGAGCAGAGTGTGTGGACCAAAATCACCAGCCTGGTGAAAGACATTGCCGCGTTCGACCCCCAGTTTGTTCTCAAGGTACAAGGAGTACAGAACACAGCAGAATAAAAAAAAATAATATTGACAAAAAGCATCACATGTACGAGGATATGGATGAAAAAAAATCTGCCTTTGGGGCTGCTTTAGAGAATACTTTGTTTCATCTGGGGAACCCACTTATATACAAAAAAACAACATTGGGAAGGACGTTTTGTTTTATTTGCCGCCGCTTCCTTGTTTGTCAGTCAGGGCGCTTTTTTGATTGGCTATGTTTTGTTCTCGTCACATTTCACAGTCAAAGGATTCAAGTAGTTTGTTACCCCACTCAAAAAAAAATGTTCATAAATATTGAACACGTTTAATATTTAAGATTGTTGGACCGACCCGTTTCTGTCCCTATCTTGTAAGACAATCTTATTAGACACAAGATTGTCGGGCGTTTGATGTCCTTGGTTGAGAAGGAGCAATAATCTGAACAATAACAGCCAGATTGTCTTTAGATGTGTACCTACCTGGCATTAGTCAATAACGTGCAGTCCTAAGCATGTCCACATAATGTTCCACTCCAGTCCAGCAGGTAGCAATAACACACATTACAAAGTGGGTGTCGACAAAGGATGTGTGTTTGACTTAAATGTCAATGAATAGTTTTATTGAAGAGAAACCATCAATTAATCAAAACTTTTATGATATATACAGTACATGCAGGCCAAAAGTTTGAACACACTTTCTTTATTCAATGCATTTGCTTTATTCTCATGACTGGTTACTTTTTAGATTCTCACTGAAGGCATCAAAACTATGTATGAACTTATGTGCAGTATGTAGTTAATAAAAAAAGGTGAAATAACTGAAAGCATGTTTTATATTATAGATTCTTCAAAATAGCCATCCTTTGTTATTGTTACTTTTTCGCATACTCTTGCATTCTTACCTCTGGGAACTCGTTAAAGATTGTTGAAAAACCCTTTCAGGTGACTTGAATCACATCAAGAGAATGCCAAGACTGTGCAAAAAAAGTAATAGAAGGTGGCTATTTATTTATGTATTTATTATGTATTATTGTAATTTTTTTTTGTTAAGTACCGATACATAACTCCACATCTGTTTGTTAGTTGTCATAGTGGGTTACTTTTGACCCAACTGTTTTTAGAGTGTACTTTGCGCTCCCCTCAATCTAGGTGGCGCTGTACACAAGACAAGAGTTGAACATCCGCATCACCGCCAACTTCCTGCTGGCCCTGGCCGCCAATCACCCGCCCACCAAATGTCACGTGCGCCGCTACTTCTGCGCCACCGTCCAGCTTCCGTCCGATTGGCTGGAGGTGGTGCGCATATACAGCACGGTATGTTGACCACGATCATGTTGTAATGGCTCAGCAGTGCCCCCGGCTGACTTCCTTCCCAACCCGCTCTTTTAATTGGTTTCAGTGTTTCAGCCGCTCGCTGCCCATGTGCCTGAAGAAGGCCATGGCCGACAAGTTCAAGGAGTTTAATGAGTATCAGCTGGCTAAGTACAACACACGCAAGCACCGCTGTAAGCACAACCGCAACAAGCGCAAGAGCAAGGTACGGTACTTACCGTTATTACTCCTTATTGTCATGTTTTGTGCTTCTTATAGAAACTATTACATTTAGATGCATGCATCAGGTGCTGACTTCCACAAAGCCAAACAATCCCACTCTATCCTCAAATATGGTTAGGCTCAGCCCTAAGGCTGCACCTCGATTAATTATAGGGTGTGTTGTCTACTTAAAAAAACAACAGTAACAATTCCTAATCAGCAGACGACAATCTGCGTGCCCTTGTTAAGTAAAGGTTAACTAATCACCTTACTTAAAATAAGTGCCTGTTTACCATAGTACGTGTTGTATTTAGTTTTTGAGATTTTAGGAATTTCTTTGTGAAGTGCTTTCCTAATGACACTGTCATTTTAAAGCCTTCTTCTCAACAAGTCGTGTTACTTCAAACAATTGTCAGTTTGCCATTGTACATGTGTTGTGAAAGGTTAGTTTTTGCATTTGAGATTTTGTGAATTTGTGTTGCTATGTATTAATATTTCTATCATTGTAAAAGGCTCCTCTGAAATAGTCACCTCAAATAAACACCTGTTTACCATTGTAAATGTAGTATAAATGTGAAATTTTTGCTTTAGAGATGTTAGTGTACTTAATGTATGGCTAATGTCACACTCTTTTATTGGATGCTGACCAGTTCAGGTTGTACCTTCTTTCTGCAGCACACCCTAATGGGGGCTGGGTGGATGAATGGGGGTATAAACCATCTTTCAATTAATCGACTTACTACAAATAAATGCCCGTTTGCCCTTGCATATGTAGTATAAATATTTAATGTCTTTGATAATTTGAGATTGCCAGTGTAAATGTTTTTTAAATATTACGTTTTTACATTAATTTGAAATTTAATGAATTCAAAATGTGTTGCTCATATTGCTGTCATCTTTAATATTCTGCAGAAACCAAGCACGGCGGATATGACAAAGTGGGCCAACTGGCTCCGATCTGACGCATTAATTCTGCAGAATTATGTAAGTTAAAAGAAACCCATAATCAATACAATGTTAATGTGAAATCCACAACATCTATTTTAAGGGTGATTAATGCTGACTTGTGTGCGTGTGTAGCTGAAAGTAGACGCTAAACAGACTGTGGAAAAAAAGCAAGATGAATTCAACATGAAGAAGATGATCAAGAAGCTTCACATCAAAGAACCAGCCGAGCATGTCATGGCCATCCTGGGGCGAAAGTAAGATCAGTGCTGAATTATGCAAATGAGTCAGACTATCACAAAGGGGCCCGAGGTCTTCAACTTCTTCTTGTTTGAAGGTATCCTGCGGACCGCAAGGCGTTCATCTCCAGCGGTCTGAAGGGTGACTGGGAGCGAGACAGGGCAGGTCAAAGGATGAAGCTCAAGGATGCAGAGACATGGGAACGTCTGCTTAGTCAGGAGGGCAACAAGGCCGCCACCTGGGAGAAACTCATTGGTATGTTATTTATCTCTCGCTCGCTCTCTTGCACTCTCCTTCTCTCGCTCACTCTCCCTCTCTTGCACTCTCTCTCACTCGCACTCTCTCACTCACTCTCTCACTCACTCTCTCACTCACTCTCTCACTCACTCTCTCACTCTCTCTCTCACTCACTCACTCACTCACTCACTCACTCACTCACTCACTCACTCACTCACTCACTCACTCACTCACTCACTCACATCACACCACATCACCAAACTTCAGACATTATCCATTTAATTCAGTCACAAAACTTAATCTTAAAAAAAATCGTCATAATTTGTTTTGCCCCCCCAAAAAAAACATTTTGATCAATTTTTATCTGTGACAAATGACACATTAACAACGATTTAATTTTATTAATTTTTTTTTAAACAATGGATGTGAAAATCAAAATCTGTCAATTTTATACTAATTTGAATGATCTTTGTGTTGAAAGCCACAGATTGGTGACTACAATTTCTTAAAAAAAGAAAACAAAATTATACCGGCTGAATATGTAAAGAATGACAATGAATCCATGATCTAATTTCAAGTTTATGCAGGATCAGAATCTGCAATGTCATACATTTGATTAGGATCTTATTCAGATTTTGCATTAATTTTTATAATTCTGTGTGGTAAGTCCCATGTAGCATGTTCAGATGCTTATGTTTCTGTTAAATGTCTTTTACAATTGGATCATGTAGAAATTCCAATAATACAGCTGTACGCACATCAACATGCGCTTCTCTTCTGTCCAGACAATAAGTCTCTACCCTTCATGGCCATGCTGAGGAACCTGAGAAACATGATCAATAAGGGCATCAGTATGACGCATCACCAGAAGATCCTCAACAGGCTCACCAATAAAGTGAGAGGCTCGCTGTCATTGTCATAATTTTAGCAAATGTTGAACCGTGGGTTCATGGATAGCTAGCAAAAAGTCACTATGATTTGTTAACAGAAAGCAGTTCTTCAGAGTCGACAATTTCCATTCCGCTTCCTGTCTGCCTACAAAGTTATCATGGAGCTTCGCAAGCTTTGTGAGTCATCATATTTTTATTTATCCTGACTACTTCAAGGTTAGTGTGTCCCTAAAGCTTGAGACAGTTTAAGTCAAGTCAAATGTATTTGACTTGATCACAGAAGTCTCAAAGAGCTTTACAGGTAACAACTGTTGAATTCAATGGGATTATGATTTGATTCAATATGGTATGGCTGTAGCTTTTGTAATGTTTATTAATATTAACAGCCCAAACTATCCAAGTTAATTAAATTAAAAGAATCAGGAAATCATTCGCAACGTCAAACAGAGTTATACCTGCACCATCATTAGGGATGTAACGATATCCAAATATCACAATACGATATCACGATATGATGGTCACGATACGATTATTATCATGATATTGTGGGGAGGCTGGCGATACAAAAAAAAGGTCACAATTTTGTTTAAAAAAAAAAGAGCCCATACTAAAAAAAAAATAATAATTTGTCAGTTCACAAGCATATTAGGTCCCCTTCATATGACCATTAGCGTGGATTTTAAACATATAAGGGCCGAAACATGCTTTGTGAAAGTTAAACAGCACTAAGAAACTAGCCACCAGAGCTAGAACTGCACAAATGGAAATCAACCCGACTTTTGTAGATGTGCTGCTTTTAATATTAAGGTATGACGACAATGATATATTGTGGCAGTTTTAATGTCGCAATATTACGATATATTTTTCTAACACCCCTAATATTAAAAAAAAAAATATATATATATATATATATAAACATTTTTAATTATGCTTGAATCTTTTTTTCATTGCTGACAAACTCCTGCTACACAGTCCAGCCCATTCATCAGTAATATAGTAAAAACGAGAAGAAATGCAGGTTAGGGGCCACTGAGCTCATAGTAGAAAGAAAACAAGTTTGCATTTAGTGGCAGCAGAGAGTGCATGTCGCACTATTATGCCACTTTTCCACTGCACCCTACCTATTATTGAAATTGAAGTTCAGAATGACAGATGCTATCAAACAACTGTGAGAATGTGGAGTGATACACTGCGGAAAAGGGCTGATCAAAAATATGCAAGGGGTCCAGAACCCCAAAAAGGTTGAGAAACACTGGAGCACCTAGAGCTAAGACAACAAGATAAGCTAACATTAGCATGTCTGTTTATTTTAGTCATTCAGGTACACAACAATAAAGCAGTAATGACAAATCTGCTTGCCCGATGGGCAGCCGTCACTGGTTTAGTACCTCATTGTACCAGTTGAAATGCATAATTTGGGCCAAGTTGGCATCATGCAAAAGAAAATTAAATTTACCTCCTACTTTCCTCCGTGCTCCCCACAGCCTTGCCGCAAACATCCCCCAACAATGAGATCCTGAAGAACATCCTGAAGGGGATCCCAAAGAGCAAGCGCTTCCGCTCCCAGGACTGGGAGTCGACCAGCAAGAAACGACTGCGGGTGGCACTCGGCGTGCCCTTTGTCTACCGCCTTTACCGCACGAAGAAGGATCAGATCTTCAAGGCTAAGTATGACAACATAAGTCAGATTCTCAATACAATTGAAGAAATGCAAATATAGAAGAATAGAAGAATATTAATAAAACATGATTTGTAATTACTTGTTGATAAAATGCCATTTAGTAAAAGGAAAAATAATTGCTAGTTTTCTATATCTTATTTAACAATAACAATAATATAGCTCATATAATAACGGTAAGAGTTATTGCTCGCTGCTCGTGCTACCTTCTACTCGCCAGGCTGCTCGCTCGCTCACTCCAAATAATAATTGGTAGTAACTTGATGCTAGGCTTGCAAAGTGTGGTCTCTCTGAGGCATAGTGCACATGCTTCAAAGTCGTTGCATTCTAGTATTTCACCGCTAGATGGCACTAAATTCTACACACCGTAGCTTGAAATAAAATGTAAAGAATAAAAAAAAAAATTGCAACGTTTTTTGCTTCAAGTCGAAGGAGTGATTCACACTCCTGTGGTTGTAATTTATTTTATTTAAAACGTTTCTACTTGTTTTGGACAAATGTATACATGTGAAAAAGTATTAAACAAGTTATGAAATGGTTCGCAGTCAGAGGGAGTACACAGTCAGCCTGCTGGACCGTTACCAGCAAGCCCTGGAGACGGCAGTGCAGATCTCGTGCCGCTACAACATCCCGCCCCTGCCGGGAAGCACAGTCATCTTAATCGACATCAACGTGGATAGCACACCGACCAGGACCAAAAAGCTGGACTTTTGTCTTCCACCTTATTTGGAGCACAATGAAGAGGAAGAAGAGAGTAAGGAAGAGGAAGGGAGTAAGGAAGCGGAAGATGAAAGTAGTAGTAGTCCACCTGACTCGGAGCACACCGATGATGAGGAGGTGGAAGAGGAGGTGGAAGAGGAGGTGGAAGAGGAGGTGGAAGAGGAGGTGGAAGAGGAGGTGGAAGAGGAGGTGGAAGAAGAGGTGGAAGAGGAGGTGGAAGAGGAAGATGAAAGGAAAAAGAAAAAGAAAAAGAGTGAAGAGGACGAGCTCTCTCCTTCTGTAAGATCTTTTTTTTTGTCACGCCTAAAAACCATGCTTTTTTTTTCATTATCTAAAAAGGCTATCATAGTATAATTTAAGCCATTTGTGGTGACAATGTGACTGTAATTATTATAGTTGTAAAATTGCTATATAGTTGAACTATATTGCAATTTTACAACGGTTATTCAAAGAAAAAAGAAAACTTATTTTTGGGGATAAAAAAAATACAACTATTCTTATAGTTGTAATATTATGTTTTTCTTTCAAAAAATGAAAAGCTTTTCTGTTGTAAAATTAAAATCTTGTAAAAATACAATACAATTCTGGCAACATCACGACTTAAAAAGAAAACAAATATTTCGATACCCCACCCCGGAAAATAACTGACTTTAATCTTGTAATGTTATGATGTTTTTCTTTGAAAGATTCAACTTTATCTTAATGTTGACATGGGGCCGAGATTTTGTAAATTGACAACAGTTCTGAAAAGTTTAGAAGGGCTAACAATTGCAAGAATAAATACAGAAAAAAATAAACTATTATTTTAGGAGAAAAATGCTGTAAATATCAGAATATTAAAGTAACAATATAAGAATAAAGTCAGTTTGTAACACTTAATCCCCTTAAAGTCATACATGGATTTATGTTACTTTATTCTTTAATTGAAAAACAACAAGAAAAGAAAAAATGGTAATAATAATTAAAATAAAATAAAAACAAATTGTTCTTCTCAGATGCTGGAGCTTATTGTTCTGCTTTCACTGATGGTCGCCAGCAGCTGCGAGGATGCCCATATCCTCTTGATGGACTACAACAAACATGCAGAGGTGCAGCTGAAGTCTGACGTTCTTTTGGAGAACGTGCGGTTTGTGATGCAGCAAGTCAAGGTATGGTGACAGCAACGAAGGTGCCTAAATGTAATGATATGGACTGACTGAGGTGTTAGCTGTCTTCTAACAGGCATTAAAAGTGAGAACAACGAGCAATGACGACCAGTTTGAATTCAGCATTTACTCCCACCCACACCTCCAGAAAAACAAGGTTTGTTGGTTTGTTAAGCAGTCAGATGTTAACTCTCAAGACTTTAGACTGAAATACAGAAGTTCATATTCCCTGTATACAAATAGTTTGTCCTCTGGTGTGCCTGAGTTACTTGTCGGAATGTTTTTCTTTAATTAACAAAATACGTAAAGTATTTATTATCATAGTACAGTATTTAGACTTTTTTTTTTTAAGTAAGGATCTTCTGAAAGCATTGGCACATGCAAAAATAACTTTACTCTTGTAATGATATGGTATCTGTGTTTTTGCAATATTATTAATATCTTCTCAATAGATTTACTATACAGTGTTTCCTCGTTTTCCGCTGGGGTTAGTTTCCAAAAAATACCTGCAATAAATGAAATCCGCGAAGTAGTTAGGTTTACGTTTTACATTTATTGTAAATGTTTTAAGGCTTTAAAAACCCTCCCCACACAGTTTATTCACTTTTCTCAGCGAGGTATTTAAATTTTCTCACATTTCTCTCTTGTTTAAACATTCTCAATGTTCAAACCTTCATAAATGTTCTAAAATAGGTACATTATTTAAAAAAAATGCAGGCAAAATTGCACCCCAAAAAAAACCCAGAAAAGTGAACCGCGTTATAGCGAGGGAACACTGTACTTATCGCTGGCCTCGGGCCACAACCTTGTTCCTCCAAAATCGTCACTTTTCAGGAGACTCTAAAAATAAGAGCAAGTCATTTTCAACAATTTAGATTGGTCAATAATTTGCAAAAATGACACCCACACGTGTGGACTGACTAAAAGTAGAGATTTTGGAAAAAATACGAAATTTGTCAAATTGGAATTTATGAGGTTTTGGCTCGGCGCCAGCTTTATGTAGCATTGACTTCTTAAAAAAAAAAAAAAGACCTTCAAGAAAAGCATTTTCATAAGCAGTTGTCTGCTGCACGTCGGTGTGAAACTTATCTTTGACACAAACTTTGTTTCCTCAGGTGGACAACATCATTTCGTTGACTGAATCGTACACTAACCACCAGGTGGAATGGGCCATTAAGAGCTACATGAAAGAAACCAGTAACAAATGCCTCTACATTGAGCTTGTCATGTCTGATACGTAAGGCGTTACCAGCTTAATCATTTTGGCAAATGACAAACAGTTAGAATCATTATTGTATTCTTAAATTGACGTTTTCTTTTTGGATGACTTTCAGTAGACAGTTTGAGTCCAAAACCTCTGGCAGGAACCACGTGTTTCTGCAAGGCTTCAGCGAACAAATTCTGAGGTAAAACATCATCTTGAGAGCACAAATGGAGTCATTAAAACTTTAACAATGTTCAATTTATGAATTACATAATTATTTTCTTAATCATTTTTCGCACTGAGTAAATTGGTGCAGTGGTAACATTCACTATAATGCTCCAGTTTTTCCTGTTTCATGCTGTTTGTGCTATATGCTGGGATGCACTTAAACAACAGAGGAAGTTGAGAAAGCGAGTTTTCTAGGAGTAATTGATGTTAATTGCTTGTTTTCTTAGCATTAGTGGATGTTTATATATATTTATATATATATATGTATATACCATGTCCTCATTTCACCGGGGTACACGGTAATACCGTCACTAATTTTAGACTTAAGTTGTAGCTTGCGCTGATCACCGCCTAAGCGGTCTAGTCGTTAATGGTCACAGATCTATTCACTCTGTGTTCCGGTTGCGTTTGTAGTAATATATATTATTTTATCTGACGGAGCGCCTTTGAATGTCAGTCACTCCAATTGTCGCATGCTGTGTTTGGCTGAAGTGTGCAGCTGACGTGAGCGCACGGCATGTGCTTTTTTTCTTTCTTTCTTTTTTTTACCCCGCGTGCCAAACTCAGTTTAAACTCTACGCACAAACATCTAGGGGTCCTAAACTGCCACAAACTGTTTCTCGGCTTCCTGGATTCTTTGTTCCCCCCGGTGCCCACGCGACACACAAACATAAGCACGCACGCACACTAGAAAATGTTGTTGGCTAGTTAGTTGATAAAGTCTGATACTTTAATAAAATAAGCCAAACTGAGAAATAAAAATAAAAAAAGATTTATTTTTTTTAAACGACAACAACACAAAGGTAGTTTCTAGAAGCCACGTTAAACAAGGGACTATTGTACAGATTAGACCCAAAATCCAGTCAATTTTGGATTTAAAAAAATCCACAACAGACAAAAAAATACAAAAATATCACAACAAAGAATACAAAATATTTGAAAAGAATACACAATTATAATATTTAAAAAAATGCCCTCCCAAATTGAGCGAAAAGTAGTAGAACATAGAACATTTTATTAAATTGCCATTTTCCAGCTAGTCAAGAAAAATGTGAACTTTGATAAATTAGTGTTTATGTATTTACATTTTTAAACCAGGTTTGTGGCTGAGCGAGGCTCATCCAGGCTGCTGGACCACGTGGAGCATTTGGACAAAGTGTACAACGTCCCACCGCCAGAAGGAGCCAAAGATCCTAAGTCTGCAAATAGCCTGGTATCCATTCCCACCACCCCGAAGTTAAGGTAATAAAAATAATGTAGCTTCAGATCTATACATACTTGCATAACTGTAGTAAAACGTGCGACTATATGTTGTCGTTGACAACTTTTGGAAGCAGGATTGAAATCTTCTATTCTTTTAAGCTGCAAAAACAGACATATTTGAAGTTTACAACAAAAAAAACAACAGTTATTGGTATTGGTGTGGAGGAGCAGCAAGTTATCGGTATCGGTGGGGGGAAAAAAGTTATCATCCATCCCTAAAGAAGGAAAAGATGGATAACAAGTTAGACTAAAGCTAAAATAACTTAAGGTAATTTAAAAACAATAGATAAATAGATTTTTATTTATTTGATAATTTCAGGTAATAAAAAAAAAGTATATGAATACAAGTAATATTAGTTAAGTATTAAGTAAATAAAAACATACTTAATTTTATAAAAAAAAATTAATTTAACCTTTATTTAACCAGGAAAATCCCATTGAGATTCGCAGATCTCTTTTTCAAGGGAGTCCTGGTTAAGAGGCACAACACAACACGACACATTACGTACAGGTTAAAACAGTAAATTCAAAACCGCAACAGGTTAATGAGGTTTTTAAGAAGTTGCTAATTAAAGTTGGAAGTATTTTTGTAAAAACTAATAAGCTAATTTAAAAAGCATCCATGATTTGAGGTACCTGTGATTAAAAGGCAAGTTAAAGTAAAAAAAATAAAATTACCGGCATGTAACAATTTCATGTATAAATATTTGATCATTTATTTCAGGTGGCGTGGCGTGCGCGTCTTCATCTCGTCCACCTTCCGCGACATGCAGGCCGAGCGCGATGTCCTGATACGCAGCGTCTTCCCGGAGCTTCGCCGGCGTGCTGCGCCGCACTGCCTCCACCTGCAGGAGGTGGAGCTGCGCTGGGGCGTGACCGAGGAGGAGTCGGGCCGGGCCGCCGCGCTGTGCCTGGCGGAGGTGGCTCGCAGCCAGATGATGGTGGCGATCCTGGGCCAGAGGTATGGCATGGTGCCAGACACACTTGCTGTATCAGATCTGCAGCAGTACAAATTGGTAAGAAAAAATACAACTTAATTACCTTAATAGGTGGACTTTTATCTCACTTTTGTAATTGTACAACTTTTTTTCCCCCAATTAATAACTTATTTATCATCACAGTGTTACAATTTTCTACAACTTGTGCAACTATTCTTGCTAGATTACAACTTTACTATTAAAAAAAAACGTCATTCTTATTACAGTATATTCTGACTTTTTTCTTGTAACATTATGACTTTTTTCACTTAAATTATTTCTTTTTTTAAGCAAATATAATATAAAAATATAAGTATTAGTTTTTGCTCATGATTTTAATCTCATATTACGACTTTCTTTCTTGAAAATATACTTGTAACTGACTTTTTTAAAATAAATAAATACTTTTATTAACTTTAAAAAAATATCAATATTTATAGCTCAATATTTAGAATTTTCTAGATTGAAAATGACCTTTCTTGTGACATTGTGGCTTTTTTCCCTCAAAACCTTTGTTTTATTCTCGATGACTATGACAATTCCTTGTTATATGACTTTTTTTCTCTCAAATTTGATTGTATTTTTCTCATAGGATTCTGGGGGGGGGGGGGCATATTGTTAGATTCCGGACTGTTTATAGTAAAAAAAAATTACTACAGTATATATGGCTTTTTCTAAAAAATAAAAATAAAAGATTTCTAGATTTTCCCTTTTTTTTGTCGTGTGATCTTATGACTTCTAGGGAAAAGACTAATCTCTTAATATTAAAACTTTCATGATAAAAAAAAAATGCCATTCTTATAACGTAAAAACTTTCTTTCTTTATTTATCTCTGTTCTAGAAATAGGACATAGAAATGCAAAAAGACTATTCATGTAACATTTATACTTTTCTAGAAAAAAAATACAATATAATAATATATTTAGGCCTAAAAACCTTTGTGTGTTTTTTAAAGCCAAGATACCAGATCTATCGTAAGAAACAGACATGCTAATTCCTTGAAAAATTTTCCATATACCTTTCCCGACACACCTATTGATTTATCACCATGAAAATTATTGTTCATCAAGTGTTACATTTTTTTTGTCTTAGTTTGGACCAGGCTACGAAGGCCTGTCAATCACGGACATGGAGATCCGTCACTTTCAGGCACTCTATGGTGATGCGGCAAAGCAGCGCACGTTTTGCTACTTCAGGAATCCAGACATCATCAAGTATTTTTGATTTTTTTTTCTTTTTTTTTCATCCAGCAAAATCTAATGTAGATTTTTTTTTAATCTACACCTGTATTTTTTTATGTTTTTCTTCAGAACAGTGCCTGTGGCTTGGAAGTCCGACTTTGCTGCTGAATCAAATGAGGCGGAGTCCAAAATGGCCAGTCTGAAGCAATGGATCCACGTCAACAAGCTGAAAGTCACTGACAAGTGAGTTGTGCCAACGGCTTTCAGAAAGTATGTCGTTGAAGTGGAAATCAGAGTTATAGTTTTGGAGTTTCTTTTTAGTTAGTTTTTATTTTGTTTTCTCTGCATGACCCTTTTGTGACCCTATCCAGCCTATTTTTAAGAAATAGAAAGTTGACAGAGACAGCCGTCGCTTCCGGGAAATCCCCCCCCCCCCCCCCACACACACACACCAAAATAGGATTTGCCGGTCGGTGCCTGCCTAATTTGCAAAAAAACTGTGGCTGTTTTCAAATAATTCAATATCAAGAGTCACTAGCAGAAAACGCATGCAAACTGTGAAAAGGTGCCTGTGAAATGCCGTGGAAAAATTAAAGCAACTCAAAGCTAAATGGTCGGCCCCCACACTTTGTCACCTCCCTAAATCTGGCCCTCTGTGCTAAAGGTTTGACTTTGGACATTTTCAGTGTACAGTATGTGGGTTATTGAGATTTTTTTTTGATACAGGATCTTCACAATCAGTAGTACTGGCTACTCCTAAGAAATTAAAGCAGTCCAAGTCTCTCTTTTCCAGTTACCTGTGTGAATGGGGGGGTGTCGTGGATGGCAAACCCTACTTGAAGAATCTGGAAAACTTTGCCAAAGCAGTGCTGGAGGACCTCTGGGAGGCTATCGTCAATCAGTTTGTTGAAGTGAGCCATTCAATGGCAGCGTCTTTCCTGAGCTACCAAAACAAGCATAATTTTCTTTTCTTTTTCTTTTTTTCCCCCCCTCACTCTCAGGAGGAGGAAGAAGACGAGGCAGACGCAACGTCCGAAATGTTAGTGCAAGAGGTTCACCAGGAGGCGCTGCAAAGGCAGTTCCTCAGCCGGACCAAGCTGCTGTCAGCCGCTGTTGAGATGGTGGAGCAGGCGCAGGTTAATGGCGGGGCCATGGTGGTGGAGGGACCGCCAGGGCAGGGCAAGACGGTCTTCATGGTAAATGTGCACCGTGATGTCACATTTTCACTTTCTTCTGTAACAGCTTTAACTTTTTTGTCGGGATAGATGGTTTTGTCTTCATGTATGGCATTTTTTCTTGAAGACAAAAATACTTTATTCTCATATTACAACTTTATTTTTGAAAATGAAAATTAATATTGTAAAAATATGGCTATTCTTGTAATACAACTTTTTGCAAGAAAATTCTTTTTACAAGTTACAGCTTTTTTTCTCGTAAGAATGCAACTGATCGAGGCATTTAGGCTTTTTTTCCTCAAAAGTATGACTATTCTCGTAACATTGCAGGGTATTTTTCTTGAAACATCAGATTCTCGTAATATTACAACTTTTCTTGAACAAAATATGACTTTATTCTAAAATATGTGATATTATTCTTGAGATTTTTATTGAAAAAAATCTTACTTTGTTCTTGAAAAAAAAAGACTTTACTCTTGGGAAAAAAATACACATTTATTCTTGGGACATTATAGCTCTTTCCTCTGAAAACTACAAATTCATTGTCATAATAAAAAAAAGACTGTTGTCGTTCTTGGAAAAAAAATACTTTACTCTTGCAAAAAAATGCAACTTTATTCTTGGGACATTATTATATATATTTATTATTATACAGCTTCATTGTCATACATCAACATCTTTATTCAGATTTTTTTCTTAGAAGTATGGCTTTATTCTAGTAATATTGCACCTCTTTAACGTTTTTGCTGTATTTTTTAAAATATTTTTTTCTATAAAGGTAAAAGCATCTTTTTTTGTGTGTAAAAACAAACCCAAAAATTATCATTTTATTCTCGTAAAAAAAAATTTTTTTGTAATGATGATACAACTTTATTTTTGTATTATTTTAACTTTTTTCTCTGAGGAATACAACTTATTTCTGGTAACATTAACGATTTTCTTGATAAAATGCAAAAATACTTTTGCATGTAACGAGGATGCACATGTATCATTATATCCGCTCCCTCCACGCAGGCCGCTCTAGCCGAGGCACTCAGAAGCGGCGCAAAGTCCAAGAAAAACCTGGCCTTTGATGTCATCTCATACTCGACAGCCGCCAGCCAATTGTCTCGCTCCGTGGAGAATCTCCTGCGATGTCTTGTCTGCTGCTTGAGACGGCTGAAAGACGAGGAATCGCCTCTTCCCCTTTCTTACAAGTGGGTTCATGTCCTCTTACAATGATGCATGTGTGCGCGTGTGCATTGTAAAGACATTCCTTAAAATCTTGAAAGGGATTTGCTGTCAGAGTTTCACGCCACTTTGAAGGACATGAAGAGGAGCAAACCTTTTGTGCTGCTAGTGGACGGGGTGGATCTTGTGCGTGACGACTGGGATCAGCTCAGCTCTGGTTGGATACCGCAGCATCTTGCACAGGTCTGTCAATGATGAAGAAACTTTTAACTTTTTTTCTTAATAATTAGTTGTTGTTTTTTCTTTAAAGGGGAAGTAAATAATGCTCTATTCACAAATGTATTATTTAAAAATGAAATTCAAGTTTTTTTCCTTTTTTTATCTAAAAGATATACAACTTTTATATAAAAAAACACCACTTTTTGTCTTGAAAATAGATCTTTATTTTTGAAAAATTTTAAGTTTGTTCTTACACTACTTTTAATTTTGAAATATGTAGCTTTACTTTTCTTTAGTACTTTTATCTTCGAAAATATCTATTTACCCCCTTTTCAATGTCTTTTTGTGGGTAAAAAGAAAAACACAACTTTTTATCTAAAAAAAAATTGCTTCATTCTGGGGAAAATGTTACCTGTTGTGTCCTCTCGCTTCTTGCTCAAAAAGATAAATACCCCCCTCCCCAAATTTCAAGCTTTATGTGTTGGAAAAAGGATGTAATGAGCTAAAAATAGTCATCTGTTGAATTTGCATTAGGAGGTTGTTTTTGTTGAAATCAAAAGCTGTTTCCATCAAAAACCATCTTAACAGGTCAGGTAACAACTTGATTCTTGTACGGTTACAACTTCAGGCTTCTTCTTTTTTCCTTTTAGTGTAGCTTTAATGCACCCTTGTACAACATAAACTCTTTGATATACTGATTTAATGCCAAATGATTAGATTTTTTTTTAAATCATAATTCTCCTGTTATTTTGGCCGTGCCAGGGTATTTGTTTGGTGACGAGTGTCACCTCCACCTCGCCGTTGTTGCACACTCTGTCCAAGAAGGCCACGCTGCTCTTCACCCTGCCACTGCTTACCGTGGTAGAGCGAAAGGAAATCATTCAAAAGGAACTGGACGCCTTTGGGAAGAAACTCAGCGACGCCGCCTTCAACAACCAGGTTCCTGACTAAAAAAATAAATAATCTTTTCTACATATCTATATCGTCCTGTGGTGTTTCTTTTTAAGACAAAAAAAGTTCTGCTTACCTTGACTAGTTTCAGCGACGACTGCCGCCTTCCTCAGAAGCCAAGGTAGTCAAAGTAAAGCACAACTTTTTTTGTCTTAAAGAAAAAATGCAGGACGAACTAGGTTCCTTCTCATCAACTACATAATTTTCCCACGTTTGATTCCTCCTCCATGACGTACTTGTGTGCTTGCTACAGCTGCAGACACTGGTCATGAAGAAAGGTGCAGAGTGTCCTCTCTACCTGCACATGGCCTGTGAAGACCTGAGGAACTTTGCTTCCTTTGACAAGGTTCCATTGTACTCACTTGATCCCAAAATAATATATTGTGTTAAATTGCCTATTTAAAAACAAACAAACTGTTGTTGTAATATTATATCACATGAAAATTGTGTTTTTGTGCCTTAGCTCAACGAGAGCCTGCAGACTTTGCCTCAGTCTGTCAATCTGCTGGTCCAATACTGTCTGAATAGACTCTGCTCGGACCACAGAGGCATGCTGGGACTCAACTGGGCTCTGGCGGCCCTCACAGTCAGCACCACCGGTACAACGAACCACTGGGTTTCTTCAGCTTTTTCGGTACATTAGGCAACCATCTTCTCCTTTTCATGTTCAGGCCTGAGGGAGCGTGACCTGTACTCGCTACTGTGCGTTTGCAACGACCTGTGCTCGCACAAAGGACCGGTCACGTGGCAGGAAGTGCTGCCGCTGTGCAAGAGCCCAAAAGGACGTGTTCCCATGGTGGCATTTACCCGCATCCTGCAGAGCTTGCGAAGGTGAGTATGGCAAAAGTTGTTTAAAGAGGCTTTAAAACATGCACAAATGTTCAGTGGTCTCAAAATGCTTAAATAAAGTGGCCTTAAAAAGTCTTACAATCACATTTGGGCAAAGTGGCCTTTAAAATGGATGTAAGTTGATCCAAGTCAGTTTATCTAAGAGGATGGTGTTTTGCAGTTTGGTGAATCCATCTCATCGCCACGACGTTGATGACGTGCTGACTCTGTCCAACCCAGATGTGAGGCGGGCATTTGATGACTTCTTCCTGCCTTCTGAAGACCACAGAAGAAGAGCTCACCTCGTGTTAGCGGGTAACAGGCAAAAAACTAGACAGTTTTTTTTATTTGAAAAAAAGACAAAGTGTTCACTATTTATACCGTTTTCCTCCCTCTGGTTTCCTCTGCAGGTCACCTGTGGGTGCTGGCCGACGCTCAGGGTGCCGATACTTTTCTTCACGGAGAAGTGGATGCTGTCCAGCAGCTTACTTCTAGTCTGGTTTGTCATCCACTGAACAAACATACACAGTTAGATTGATTAACTCTACTCAAGGTTGCAATGTAGGCAAATGTGGTTTACTGGTGTAGAATTGCACTGCATCATAAGAGCTGCTTCTACCAATACAGTATTCATCATTTTTTTAAGCCATATTTTTGATGAAGATGAAAAAGTTGTATATTTTTAGGAAAAGAAGTTGGACTTTCAAAATTTTCAAAATGTACTTTTTTTTAAAGTAAAACTATTTTGTTTTTTTATATAAAAATTGGATTGGACATTTTTTATAGGAAATTTGTATTTTGATTTTTTTTTTTAGTAAGTCATACTTTTAGTTGAATACGTGAAAAACATTTGAGAAATAAAATCATCAAGCCAAATAAAAATATTTGTCATATTTTTGACTTTTTCAGACTTTTTTTTTTTTAAGAAAGACCATTGCAAAAAAAATTGAAGGAAAAAAAACTTGTGGAAAAGTATTATTTGAGTGGAGAAGAAAACAATGGCAAATACTTACATGTATTTTTAAAATAAATTGGATTTAATTTTTGTGAGGAGTGAGGAAAAAGATTTTCTTGGAAAGTCAAAATATGCCTATTTATCAAAGGATGATTTTCTTAGAACAAATAATATTTTAGAAGAGTCTTATTTGTTTATGTTTTGGGAGGGACATGTTCAATTTTTCTAATACCTCAAAACTGAGCATTATTACCTTTTATAAAGGAATCTTTTTTTATTCTTATATGAAGGCATCTTTTTTTTAATTCGTATTAGCTCTTTTTTTACCCCACTTTTTTTGCTGCATAGATACAAAGTGGCGAGCTGGAGGCTCTGCGTTCACTGCTCTCCAGCTTTGACTTCCTGTACGCTAATGTGCGGAATAATCTGCTGCACCACTTGCTGGACACCTACAACGAGCACGGTGAGCCATCAACATCCAACGCCTTGCCTTTGCGCTCATTATTATTCCTTCCCCGCAGATAAGAAGTCATCTCCATTGACCAGCGGCCAACGGGCTGCCATTGATGACTGCCGAGCTTTCCTGCAGCGCCATGCCGCCGTGCTCACCCGCTGGCCAGCGCTCCTCGTCCAACAGGCCCTCAATGAACCACCCGAGACCGCCGCTCACGCCTGGGCCCGTGGCCTGCTGGGTAGCGGAAGGATGCAGGCGATAGAATGGCTCAACAATGACCATCAAAGCTTTACACAGAGCTGGTAGAGCAGGCACCTCAATCTGTTCCACGACTACGGTTGACTTTCAAAATTAGATTTCTCGTTGAAATCAATTATATATAGGAACATATTGAGTCCAAACTGTTGCGTAATGAAACCTATTAGATCTTGAAATAGTCTTTGAAATTTTATTAAAGTGTCCTTAAACCTTATTCTATTCAATTAAAACGTCAAATTTCATTTATGTTGTCGTGTGTTTATGTGCTATGTGTGTGGTTTATGTTGCAGTCAGCTGGTGTCCACCTTCTCGTCTGAGCCTACTTGCTTGGCAGTGGGCTGCGATGGAGAGATGGTGGTCGGGACCGGGCAGGGAACTTTGCATTTCATCAGTGCAAACACAGGACAGGTACAAAGACACCTAAAAAGACATTCTGTAAAATTAGCATTACTTCTGAAGATGGCGTTTACCGTAAATCTGTGTCATCAGACTGTTAAATCTGAAATCTGAAAATGGTTGTCAAATTGCTAAATCTGAAGAATTTTCATGATTTCTGACAAGGACAGTATCCTAAATACCGATCCTTCTTAATAATTAAGACGGATGTATCTTCAAATTGTTAAATCTGAGTCAGTAAAACCTTACTTCCTCTGTCACACCCGGACAGGAAGTGAAGTCGCTGGTAAGCACTTGCGACGGCATCTCTAGCTGCAACCTCCTCAAGGACGGACGCCTCGCCACGACCTCCTTTGATGGCCAAATCGAGATCTGGGACGTAGCCAACGGGTGTCGGTTAGTGACCTCTCCCGTGGTACATTCGAACGAATGCCGACCTCAGGTTAATCTTAATGGTCTTGGCCATTCGCAGGATGTCTCTCATTAAGGGCCACGCTAACGTGATAACGGCCAGCGACGTCACCACCGACAGGAAGCACCTGGCCACCGCATCACTGGATTTTACTCTAAAAGTCAGCTAGTTACACATGTACTTTTAGTGATCCGTCTTTGTGCTATCATTGATCAAATAAATTGTACTTGTCAGGTGTGGTCTTCGGCCAAAGGTCACGAGGTGGCACTTCTGCCCAGCGAAAGCCCTCTGAACTGCATTACCTTTGACCCCGAGGATCGCCTGCTGGCTGCCGGCTGCTGGGACGGAAAGGTCGTTGTGTGGAATTGGCTCCAGGATAACACACTCGTAAGTCACTGCTCAGTATATCTACCTGTTCAAAGGTGCCATTGGGGTGTTTTTTTTAATTTAAATTGACCATTCATTGGACCAACATCTCTCACATGCTACTCCGTTTCACATCTTCTCTCAGCTCCTCAACTTTAATGGTAGTTTTTTCAGGTTAGGCCAGACACAATGACAGCCAATCAGTATCCACTTCCGGGTGGATTTGACTATTGTATCCACCAGTAAGTTTGCTCAAAGAGGCTTACATTTAAATTTGGAAGGGAAAAAAAGCCTGAACACTGATTCAATTTAAGCAAAGTGGCATTGAGAAAAACATTTTTGTGTTAAAAGATTTGTAAAAAGTTAGTTTTTAAAGTGTGTGTGTGTTATGTTCTATTCGAACAGTGGCTGTGCGGCCACAGCCGCTCAGTGCGTAGCCTGTCCTTCTCGCCGTCGTTGTCGACCACGCTGTGCTCGGGCTCTGTGTCTGGGGAAGTGCGTGTGTGGTCTGTGGACACCTCCACCTGCGTGGGATGCTTCCCGGCGCACACCGGTACCACTGATGCCCTCACCTTCCTCGACCAGGGCCGCTTGCTGCTGACCGCCGGTTCCGATCACATGGTGGGTACATCAAAATGGCTGCTGCGTTGTTGCACTTGCAAAGACGATAAGATGATCTCATTTTCCTAAACAGCTTCAGCTGTGGTCGGGTGGACTTGGACGCTCAGTCGGCACTTTAAAGAGACATGTAAGTTTGTTTTATAGAGTGGCACCTCCATTTATGAGTAACCCAACTTGCAAGTTTTTCACAATATGAGCCATCACTTGGCTGATGTTTTTTTTTTTTTGCTTTAATCTGTGAACAAACGTTTACCATACAAGCGCTTATATGGTGGCAGCGAACTTCACTACAAGCAGCAGTTTGGCAGAGTGAACAATTTTTCACAAAAGAGGCCAAGTGCTAGCTTAAAGATGTACTCCCAGTACAAGTCTACGGAGGAGAAAAAACAAAACATATACAACAGAATTGCACATTTTGTAACTTTGCCTGACGAAAGCCAGTTTAATGCTAACCTATGATGGGAAAAGCCACAGGCCTGCTAACAACTAGAATTTAAATTGCCGTGGTTATAAACAACTTGTATTTGAACTAGAGCTGTCAAATTATTACATTTTTAATCAGATTAATCACATCTTAGAATTGTGATTAATCACGATTAATCGCTTAATTAAAAAGGCTTTTTATCAACCTTTTTTGCCTGCCAAATTTAAAGAGCACTTGTTATGTGTTATTTTGACATTTAATGTATGAGGACGTCTTCAACATTTTTTGATCCACTGCACATGCACATCCTCCTCTTTTCTTTTTCTTTTTAACAGTTGATTACTTGCATAATTTTAAATGGGAAAAAAATAACCCCAATAGTTTGACATGAACAAATATTCTGATTGTCATACGCAAACATTTATTAAATGCTTTACTTTAATGCGTGTAGTTATGTTTATTGCTCAAACACAACCTGGGCTACCTTCAACTTAACGAGCCGTTGTCAGCTAAAGGATCATCTGCGGTATTAATACATGATAATTTTTTGGTGATTAATTAATTAGTTAACACTTTAACTTTGACATCACTAATTTGAACACTAATGTTGGCATCACGTGCAGACAAATCATACAATACTTGCATATATTCGTTATCCTCAATGAAAAATGGCTAATATTACTGCATCTTGAGACTTGCGTATGTATATTCTTGATGGTTTCTAGAATTGCGATGTGATCATAGTGGTAATAAAAGGTGGCTTAGGTCAGATAAATCCCCAATGTCCTAGCTTCTAAATACACAGCCCATCACTGACACTCAGTGGTATCAACCTATCAACTCCTGAAAAAGCTAATTTGTCAGTCTAGCGTTTTCACTTCTTTTCTCTATGCTTTCTTCAGAGCGAACAGGAGCCTCCTCACAAGAAGAGCAAGAGCGACACCTCGGCGGAGGCCGGCGGGGTGCTGTGTGCCGCAGTCAATGGCGACTACGTCGCCGTGGGTTACAATGGCGACGGCTTCAAGCTCTTCTGCCTCAGCTCGGGTGAGTTTCATGTGTCAGAACACACACACACACACACACACACACACACACACACACACACACACACACACACACACACACACACACACACACACACACACACATTTGAGTTCAGAGAGTATCTGAGTTCAACATGATACTTGATTAGAATACATTAGTTAGAAAGGCAATTTGATTAAAACTATAAGGATATTGGGAACAATCGCTCAGTTGTTTGAAGACCTCAAATTTCAGGCAAGCCCTAAAGGCAACACCAGATTTCAGATGGTCCATGAACTTCATCTTTTGACAGGTGAAATGATTTGGGAGTCTGGCCTTTTCCGCCTGAGCGTGCCCTCCCTGCTGTGGGTATGCGTGGACGCCGCGTCCACTGACGCATTGCCGCTGCTGTTGTCCACGGGGCATGACAAACGGGTGCGGCTGTGGCAGAAGAAACTTGGGGAGGACGGAGAGTTGACGGGCCTGCAGATGACGGAAATGTTTGGCATGCAGTTTGGCATCATTCATGCCATGGCGCACAACGCTACTTACCTGGCCACTGCATCAGGTGAGAAACGACTAGACGGGTATATTTGTAATGTCATCATGAGTAAAATATGCAGTAGGTCTACCTTTTTTGTTATTTTTTACCATTTCCAGAGGTCCTTCAAAGACTGGATCTTTCTACAGATTTTGTCTAATTGTGAGCAGATTTTAGCTATATGCAAGGGTGTGCAAAAGTAGGTATGCAGTAGCATCACATCAGTTCAATTAGTGTCATTATTATATGAATAATGTATTTTTTTCTGTATGATGGTTTGAAGTTTTCTCTTTCATAACTGTATATACTTTTGCACAACCCCCACCGTATACCAGATCATTGGTTTTCAATCTGTTTTATGGTTCTCAAACTGTTTTACTTAGTGCCACCTAAAGAAAATACTAAGCTCTTCCACTGTAATGTGCAGCTTTAAAATGCAGTAATATAGTAAGCCTGAGTGTTCATAACAAAACAAGAGTTTTTTCTTAAAGTAGATTTATTGTTGTGAACATTAAGTCTGCTTGAGTTGAGTTAAATATAGGGAAATCCAAAAACTACTTAAATGATTCAGTTGAAGTATTGGACATAAAAGTGGAATACAAATTTACTTTTATTTCAAAGTTTTAAAAATAAATACTTATTAAATGCAAATGTAGTTTACTTCAAAGTCAATTACAACTTAACTGTACTTTTATATGTACTGTAGCCTACTTGAAAAGTAAAAAATGTGCTGTATTTAAAAAATAAAAATAAAGAAATGGAATGTAAGCATACTTACGAACTTCAAAATTTTTATTTAATTCAGTCATTCTTTAGTGTACCACTATAGAGCGCTTTCATATCACTAGTAGCAATTACATGGTATTTACGTTTTCTGCATTGTGTGGACAGAACACAGCGGCAAAATTTGATGACTTGCCATAACATACAAAATTCTAATGATGCCACAAGAGCTTGTGTGCCCCATACTGGCTGAACTGTATTAATGAAATGACTGTACTGATTTTGTCTGGTGAACAGATGACTGCAGTATATTCCTGTGGCTGCTGAGTCAATTGGGCGAGTACAATTCAGAGCCCCCTGCTGGCCTGCTGAAGGGTCACAGTGGTGGCGTCACCTGTCTGGCCTTCAGCCCCGATGGTGGGCAGCTGCTCTCCGGTGGAAAAGACAAAGTATGAACAAGCGTCTCAAATTCAAGCCTGCATAAATATATACGCTCAGTCAATCATTTGAATAAATGTGTGTTTTACAGGCTGTGGTAGTGTGGGACATGACCTTGACGCCTCCTGGTCTTTCTAAAGTGCTCCCGGCTTTCCACAGAGACTGGATCACGGGCTGTGTTTGGACTCCAGACTGTGTGGTGGGCCTTGAATTTCTTGTATTTTCTATGTTTAAATAAAGTTGAGTTAATGTTGTGTCGTCAAAATTATTGTGTTTTTAAAGTGTTTTAACCTCGAGCGATGTTTTCTCATTGGCCCGCCTCTTTTTCTTGAAAGATAAATATTTTTAAAATACTTTTTTTGTTGATCGGCAGATAAGCTCATCAAATGACGGCAGACTTTGCTTATGGGACGTGGAGGCCGCTCATAGCTTGCGAGAGATCACCTGGACGAGTCCTCTCACATCCGTCTGTTGCTTGGTGAGACTCCTCCGACGTTAAGTATCCCTGCAGGCATCTTATTGGCTTTGCGTGCACCTGCAGGGGCCGTACGTGGCGGCCGGATCCGCTGATGGCAGCCTGAACGTGTGGAAGTGGGAAACCAGCATGGATATCTGCCACATACCGGCACACAAAGGACGGATCCATGTCTGCTCCGTCATCACTGACGCCAGTAAACATCAAGTGAAGATCATTTTCAGATTTCTTTGTATTTATCTTTGAATTCTTTCTTTCCAGATGAAGAAAAGAATCCGGAAGATCTCACTGTTGTCACAGCTGCCCAAGATGGAATTATGCGGCTCTGGAAGCCCTTACAGGTTTTGTATTTCATTTTGTATTCAGTTAATTTAAATAATAGTTGAAGGAATTTCGGTATATAGGTGGTTTATAGTGTATTGGGCATATGCTGTTTTTATTCATTTTCCTAAATGCAATTTACATTTACTTTTCTTTTTTAACAAAACACCACCAATATTAATCGAAATAAAATACCCCAAACTATTATGCACAGCATTAAAAAAAAAAATTGCTGGTGAAGAATTTATTTATTGCCCTAATTGGTTATTTGTGTAATTAAACTGGTGATGGGTTCCAAAAAAAGTACCCACAATAAATGAAATCTGCTAAGTAGTTAGCTTTGTTTTACATTTATTTAAAATCTTTTAAGGCTCTAAAACCCCTCACCACACAGTTTATACACTTTTCTCATCGAGGCATTTACATTTTCTCACATTTCTCTCTTGTCTAAACATTCTCAACGTTCAAATCTTCATAAATTTTATAAAATAAGTCCATTACTGTTAAGAAAAAATGCATGCAAAATGTCACTAAATAAAATCCGCAAAACAGCGAGGCCGCGAAAAGTGAACCGCGTTATAGCGAGGGAACACTGTATACAATATTTCTGTTTTTAATTTAATTCATTAGTAAATGTGTATTTTTTTAAAATTATTATTCATTTCTATTTATGAATAGTAATATTACTAACTACAGTCATCCACTAAAATTGTAACTCCACGCGCAATGGTTACACTTTCTAGGCCTTCTTAAATAACAGATTATTAGGCCCAATTTACAGCAAAAAAAAAAAACACATTCCAGAAATACATGATGGGAAACTAATGGTTTACAATGAAAAAGCATAACTCAGTGTTTCAAATGCCAAGACGCGTGTGCAAGAGCAATATGAGGCCGACATTTGTTTATAAGCCAAGATTTCATTTAATTGCCCCATTTTTTTTGTCACTTCACTGGAATGGTTGAGTGTGAAGCAAGTTATTGCTTGATGACTCTTATCTTGCATCGTAATTTGGAACACAGTTTACTCTAGCAAAGTTCCTCCGATGTGTTGGTGCACAGGTGGAACACTTCGGCACTTTCCAGGGTCACAGTGGCGCCATTCGCAGTGTCGCTCACGAGGGGAGCGGCCCACAGTTCCTCACCGTGTCGAAAGATTGCTCCTTGCGAAGCTGGATGTGGGAAACCGGTGAAGTTGGATTAATTCACAATTATTATATTATTTTTGGGTGACACATCTCGATCCTACGTTTTTATGCTTTTATTCCTATATTTAATCAAAACAGGAGTAAAGTTACAATAATATTGTGACCACACCCACCAAAGACATAAATAGGGTCCCCATTGATTTATACCTAAATAAGTATTTTAAATTAAAAGGGGACACTTTTATTTTTTACCAAAAAAAAGTCTGGTTGCCTCCATGGAACTTTTGCGGACTGCCCAGTCTGCATCTTAGCAAACAAGCTTACATCATTTTGTTGTCTGTACAGAACCGCCCCCCAGCCTGCGAGGCGCCGTCACTGCTCTCTGCTTCTCTGACTCGGACCGCCACGTTCTGATCACCGGCTATGAGTCCGGCCTGCTGGAGGTGTGGCAGTGCAGCCGAGTGGTTGGCCGCGTGCAGGTGAAGTATTAGTGTTGACCACTTGACGAAGATGACATCACGCTCACACGCTCGCATCTCGTTTTTTGGTGTTTGTTTCAGGCTTCAGGCAGCAGGATTGTAGCCATCTGCGCAATGCCTAACTGCTGCTTTGCTGTCGGCTACATTGGCTGTTTTGTGGATGTGTGGAAGATAGTGCGGAATCAGGAGCGCAGTACTGTCAGGTAAATAGAAGAAAAAATCTTCCCCCCAAAAATAGTTTTGATACATGGGGTGCGATACCATTCGAAGATGGTTTGTTTTTAAATGGAACGATAAATTTTGTTTCCATTCAGTACAATTTGATACATTTTGTGGTATATTGCATCAAAATGTTATGTTTTAGAAAATGGTAGCTCCTGTGCCCACAATTTTTTGTTAACAAATTAAACCCAAACTTGTATTTGGAGTCCAAAATACAACCTTTAAAGGACTTTGGTGTGTTCCAGCATAGTCAAGGTGACATCACACCAGGTGACGGAGCAAGTGGTGCACCTGGCATATTGCTCCGTTCTCATCGGTGTATCCAACAATGGAGCGATTTTCGACGTCACTTGCAACAAGGACTTGGACAAGCGGTGGTCGATGACGGTCCACAGGTAATTAGCGTCGGCTTCCATTTTGGGTCAGGCTGGTTTTATTTCTTCTACATTCATTTTCATTGCACACAGTATGTGTCTCTATCTGTCTCTGTGTCTGTAATTCTAAAAACAAACTTCCAAAAAAATAAACCTCCAACCCGGAAGTAGGGTATATTATTTATTTTGATACTTAATCAGCTTTAAAAAATAATAATAATCAGGGAATAAGATGTCAGAGATTTTTGTACTTTTATCATTTATATACACCACCTAATCGAATACTGTAAAATTTGTTTTCAGTGGTGTATTGCTTTGATAAGCACTTTCCTCAATTAAACACACTGGTAACTCTAAAATCTATTTTAGTAGACACAGGTCAAATTTGACTCTAAGCAGCCTCAATGTACACAAAATGTGTTAGCACTTGTACAAAAGACTGACATTTATCTGATGTTTAAAGTTATATTTGTGTATATTTTTGGTCCCTTTAGGAATAGTCATCAAATTTCGTAGTGAAAGAATGACATTTACAATATTTGTTTTGCTGTCAAATGTTTAAATTGGCCAAATTTGACTTGTGCCGTACGTAAGGGTTAAGTGAGGCTTGCTTTGTGTATGTATGCAGCTGGCACAACCAAGTCAGAGTTTTGGGGCTCATTCGAAATGACGAGAAAAGCATGTGGCTTGTGGGCGAGTATGACGCAAAGGTGCAAGTCGGCTTCATCGTGAGTTTACGTCCACCATCTCCACCGTGACTCAATTATGCATTATACTGCCATTATATGTTAGAATTAAGCTAAACGGACTCTTGTAAGGCAAAGCTATGTGGTTGTTTTAAAATACGCAATGGGTGATTTATTATTCAATGTTATAGTGCACGTTGATTTAAGAATTTTCTGTCTTTGTTTTCAGTTCGCTATGGGCCCACAGAACTCCATCAGTTCATCTTTCAGTAACATGAACCTGAAGGACGACACTTCTGAGGAGGGGGAGAGTGACTTGATAACGGCCGTGACCATTGACAAAGGTGCTAACGAGCAAAATGGCTGCTACTGCTTCTGCCATGTTATGGCTCTGTTGTCGAATGTGTGCTTGTGCTTTTTCCAGACTTGGTCGTGTGTGGAGATGTGGCGGGGAACATGTGGTTCAACAAACCTCCACAAGTCTCCACGTGGAGCAGCAGGAAGCCTGTGAGTCACCATAGTCTATAAAAGGCATCGGGGTTGTAAGGAGTGTGTCAAGATAGAAGCACTTGTTCAATTGTGCGCCCGTGTACCCCCACTCAGGCCCACCATGACAGGATCAGTGTGCTCAAGCTCACCCGCAGCCTTATGATCTCGGCCTCCTTCGACCACACGGTGAAGCTGTGGGAAAGAAGCACCAAGAAACAAGTCAGTCGCTGCCATCGCGTCTCTCGCTCTCATTTCCTTCTCATCACTTTTGTTCATCGTTTCTTCTCTCGCTCTCTCTTTTCCAGGTGGGAATGTTTGTGTGCGGCGGACCCGTGGTCTTGCTGGAGGTGAACCTGGAAAGGCCCTCGGAGATGGTGTGCGGCGACACGCTGGGAAATGTTTACTTCCTCTCCTGGAGGGAATAGAAACGCGCATGATATTAATTAACCAAAGTTTATGTAATCTTACAAAGATGATCCATTTGTGCAATATATATCAGTAAGGAAATATGTGTAATTTGAGTTATGAAGGGAGCTTTATATGCTGGCTTGCTCACATGTGCCTTTGGTTTACTTGCATAGAAGACTTGATTTATATCAGCTTTTTTGTGTGAGCTAAGATTATGTTTCTTATTTGAAAATCACTTAAAATGGAGTATATTACAAGTCTGTATTCTGTTTACAGCTGATGTGTGGGAAATGGAAATGGATGGATGGATAATAAATTGGTTCAAAGTGCACCTGTTTGTCCTTCAAGACACATTACATCAATGAAACACATATCCTCATGGCACATGGCTTTCTTGTAAAATGATCATTGTGACATTGTTTGTCATACAACAAAATGCGTATATTAGACTTTGATTCCAACAGAGCCGTGAAAAGAGAAATTGTTTGTGTATTTAACTGGATATGCCTGTAATTTTCTTTTCAATTTGAGAAGTTCCAAAATAACTTAGAAGTATTAAAAAGAAAATTGCAAATTATTGAAATATTGCATATATTTAAAAAAAATATATATATATATTTTACTTTGTGTTTCAACACAGTGCATGACCTCAATGTACTGCACAGACAAAGATGTTTTTAATTTCATGGATTTTTTTATTCATTATTTATTTTTTGATTTATTCCAAGATGAGGCATGAAATGTATGGAGTACAAATAATTTAAAAAATAAATAGAAATAATTTAACCTTAAGGATGGATGGATGAACTTGTGTGTTTGTATGTATATATGAATATATATACACAAACACACAAGTTCATAAGTATATATATATATACACACGCACAGATGCGTATTTAGGCTATTTTTCAATAGCACCCCCAAGGTGTAGTATATAGATATATTTTTACTGTGAATTATAGCTATAATATATATATATTATATATATATAATACACACACACAGTATATAAGAGTGTGAGATTTCCGAGTGGCGCTGAACGCAGCACAACACAACAATCCTGCTGCCAGGTGAAACAGACCACGCCCTCTGTCTCTAAATAAAGACGAGGCTCGTGGAACTGGTTCGTCTGGGTTTTTAAACGTTGTTATTGTATAAATCCCGTCACAAGGAGCTGGGTGAAGTTTTTTTTCTCCCCACTCACAAGTGAGCGGGGGTGGGCGGAACTTTTCAACCCAGAAACCCGGAAAGCTCCTTAACAGAAAGAACTAAGAGACATAATCTTCACGAGTTTTCTTCGGAGACAGAACCAAAATGGTATGAGAGAGGAGCTTTACCTTAACCACACACATTTTATGTTGATTTTAAGTGTTTCACAAGTTCAACGTGTTTGTTTGGGCAGGATCGGTACGGCGACCTTGATCTGGATTTGGAGTGTGATGGAGCAGGAGACGTTGCGGTGAGTACTAATTCAATCAATAAATATCGTTTGTGATGATAATCTTGACTATCGTGATTTCCGACTTTAAACTCGTTTATAAACGCAACAAAAGTCCGTGACTTTGACAGCAATATGCTAACTCGTAACTATTCACTGGGCTGTTCTATAGAGAATAGATATTTATTCCTGGTTAAATTGAAGTACTATTTACATTCCATAATAATTGTTTTAGCATAACTCATGATATCAAACAAAATATATGATATCAGTGTAAATAAACAGGTGGAAAAGTGTGGTATTAATAAATGTGCAGCTTTATTTAAAGAGCACATTTCATACACAAGGTAACTTAATATGCTTCACATATTTAGAAAAAGTTTAATGGAAAAATACAGCATTAAAAGGCAAACGAATTTCAGACGTTTAAAAGCTAAGTGAAGAAATGAAAAGTAGTTTCCTAAAATTACTAATGTACGATCATGTGCTCAATGCCGCTATGTTGTTAATATAATCTTGCATCAATACTGAGATATTGATTTGGTTATCGATTCCACTTAAATTAAACAAACGCCTCTCCTTTTGCTTCAGGATAAAATAAAACAAATAAGTACAATTACATTTGTCGCTGCTTTTGGTCTTGTGTTGACCTCAATAAACTGTGGAGACCATTCGAACACTGTTGCTAACCAAAACAATAGCATTCAGTCAATTATAAGGAATGTGTGGAGTCTTGTGAACATGTGCAGGAATTAAAACAATCTTGGGTTATGTGCAGTGCTTTACCAACGATTAGAATTCCAGCATACTCTGACACATGTTGTTGATAGGCAGTCCATTTGTATGATGTGCCCACATTCCAACCTGCATTTAAATGAGGCAAATAATTTAAAAGATCATGACTAAGGACATTTAAATGTAAAACTATTCAAAATCATGCTCATGTTTAAGAAAGTAATACAAAATTAAATATAAAAATCCTAACCATTTTTTTAAACTATATGGAAAATAAATGAATTATTTAATAATGTACACGTGTTTCTCAAATATTCTAAAATACTTTGTTAAATAATAACAAAAATATTTAAAAAGTAATTTAAGACATAATAGTCTTCATTATCATAATAGTCATAATCATAATAGTCAAACCTCAAAATAAATAAATATGCACACTTAAATAAAATAAGTATACCATATCTTAAAAATAAAAACTTGTGTTTTAAACTCAACTTTCACTTGACATAAATCACAATATACCATTGATGTACTACAATTTTTTTTTTAAAGCGCTCTTGCCCAAATTCTAACAAGTACTCTACTGTATATCCATCTGCAGTTTACTAATGACCACCTACCATTTATGGAAAAAAAATATACTATGTTTTAGAGATGGGCGAATATTGATGCCAAGTATCGGTGCCAATACCACTGCGACAGTGGCTGATACCATTTTCGGATACCCTCTTCTGGCCGTTTTACTATAGATAAGGAAGTAGAAATAAGAATAAAAAATTGCCATTACTTTTGTGCAATTTGAAGGGAAAAAAATGCTATGTTGGAAAATATAGGTCTTTCTTAAAAAAAATGTCTTTGGGGGGGTATGTACTAGTGGTATCAGTATTAGATAAAGATATCGGTAGCTACTCAAGAGTTGAGTACTTGTACTGATATTCATCTGGAAAAAAAGTGGTATCGATAATTGAACATCCCTAAAAAAAATGAACGCTTACATTTCAGCAAAAGGCGGCGTTGTTCGGCGGCATGATCAAGAGATCCTCAAAGTCGAGCGAACCACAGGTAACATAATATGTCAATGATGATAATGAGGATAATAATAATTGTAACTTTACAGTTTAAATGTTTCCAGGACAACCTGTCAGTCAGCAGCGAACTGTCAAAGAGTAACGACAGTCTGAACGACAACACCAAGGTCACAGGCTGCTTTCTATTGTTGCATGTGTGTCCATTAGGCTAATGAAAACAACCAAATAATTGTCTTTTTGTCATGATTCTAGGACAAAGGAGGCATGTTTAAGGGCATGTTTAAGAAACAGCCTAAATTGTCCAAAGAGTCACAGCAGGTTTGTTGATCTATTTTTTTTTTATTCCACATTATTTAGATTTTCCTGGCTAAAAGAACATCTTAAACAAACGAGACAAGCTTCATTGGGGGTTGGAGAGGTCTTGAATGCAACTGACTGTTATAGAGCCGTTGCAGTACTTGGTTGTCCTTAAATGCAACACTTAGTGTTTTATGACCATTTTATGACTCCTGAGGTCTTGAACGCAACTCTGTTGTAGAACAATTTTAGGACTCTTTTGGTCTTGTATACAATGCGGGCTGTGTTTTAGGCCCATTTCAAAACCCTTTTTGACTGTTTTGAGACAATTTCAAAACTGTTTTGGTTTTTTAGGGAATTTTAGGACTCATTTTGCCTTATATTGCCTAGTTATGTAAAACTGCATTTTATGTTCATAAATGCAGCATTGGATGTGTTTTGGAGCATTTTTAGAAACATTTTTGGACTTGAATGCAATGCTGCTAATGTTGTTTTCAAGAACATGGTGTTGTTGGGTTATTTTAGGCGACGCTCTCACAGCACAAGCCAGAGCTTTCAGCCAGCAACGGCAGTTTAGATGACAGCAAGCCGGCCAAGGTGAGCACACGCTTGTACCTATAGTTAGCTCAAAGCAGTTAGCCTCTGATGGTAAACTCACTCGTCCTTCGCAGGACAAGTCTGGCGTGTTGGGCGGGATACTGAAAAAAACTAAACGGGGACACGCACGCAGGCCCTCACAGGTACATAATGTTAAAATTGCACTTATACATGCGTTTAAAGTGTCATAAAATATATTGTGTCCTCTTAGGATTTTCTTGACATCGAATTGTCCACCAGCAATAACAACGTAAACGACAACAGCAAGGTGAATATTTAATATCATAAAGGTTCATGTTTACAATAGAGCCATGAAATACAATTTGATTGTTGTTTTCATATGATGTTCCAAAAACTGTGTGAAATCAACGTTCTTCACGAAGAACTTCAAAAGAACATTGCTAAATGAAAATTCTATTACTACTATTTGATTTTTCAAATTAACTTTAACTTTGTGTTCCAAGACAGAGCGTGAAATCAATATGCTCCACAGAAAACTTTGCAGCAACACTGTCTTTTACGACTGTGGGAGTACTTTTTTGTTCTCGAATGCAATACTGAATGTATTTTAGGACTCTGCTGGAGTTTGTTTTCACACACATTCTGTGTTTTTGGGGGGGTTTTTTTAGGTGGCGCTCTCGCAGCACAATCCAGAGTTTTCGGGCAGCAACGGCAACTTAGATGAAGGCAAGTCGGCCAAGGTGAGCAAAGAGGTGTGCAGTTAGCTCTCAAAAGTGAGCCTCTGATGCAAAAGTCGTTTTGTTCTACCCAGGACAAGTCTGGAGTGTTGGGCGGGATGATGAAAAAAACTCCTAAACGGGGGCACGCACGCAGACCCTCGCAGGTGATACACCATACTAAGATGACACCCACTCTGGCGTGCACAGGCAGACCCCTAGTGGTGCTGACACCCTTGCCCCTCTGCCCTCTCTCAAAAAAGTGCCCTTTGGAAAGATCGTTTTGTTTACTGAGGACAGGTCAATATTTTAGAAAAGCTACATGATTAAACACCCCCGACCTAGCTTCCTGTCTCTCTTTGTCACATGAATGCAGACTGTTAGTCTCCTCTGTCGACCCCAGCCAGTTAACTGTGAATCCAGTGTAATTGTATTGTTTGTTTGCCCTCTATACCTATAATCATTTTGTTTTGAAGGAGCATGTCTCATACAACAACTCAGCATAAATTAGCAGAATGGCCACCTAATTAGCTAGTTTAACGCTATACGCCAAATCAATAATAGATAACGTGATGACCAGCACACAGGGTACAACTAATGACGGCGAAAGGAAGCTCTCTGTGGTCCGTGCATTGGACTTTGGATCGTTGTAATTTGCGGGGATTATTTTGACTTCAAAATGTGATGAACTGTTGTTTCTGTCTGGTTTGTTTTATGTTAGTAGTCGCAGTCAAAAGCAATCCAATATGTCGTTGGTGGTCGAAGCATTTGCATTGAGTTGCATTGTGGAATGCCCAGATGTTTGGAATTGTTAATTGCCTGTAAAAAATACCCTTTTGCCTTCTGGTAATGAGTGACAACAGTCAGTCTTATTCATTCTCATGCCATTGGTCTGTTTGGTTACAATTGGTCTATTTAGTTACTAATTGTAGCATAATGCCTAGAAAGGAGAGGCTGGAAAGGGAAAAAGAAAAGGAGCTACAACAAGCAGTCAAGGGAAGCATCTGCTCTCTTGGATGAATTCAAAGACGCATGAAGAAGAAAGGTCAGAGTCAAGGCGAGAGAGAGTCATATTAACAAGTAGCATCTTTTAAAGCTCCCATTTTAAATTTGATTTGCTCCTTAAGGTTAATTTTATAAAAAAATCTTAAAAGATGTTCACATTTTATTTTTAACTCATTCACTGCCATTGACGGCTATAGGCGTCAAAAATTCAGTTGAACTATTTCTATTAGTTTAACATTTTGTGTGTAAACCTACAATTTTTTTATTTTTTTTTATTGTACATTTAGAACAGATATAAAATGTGTGATTAATCGTGAGTTAACTATTGAAGTCATGCGATTAATTACAATAAAAAATTGTAATCGCCTGACGCGACTTAAAGATTATTAAAAATTCGGGGCGTCAGGCGATTCAAATTTTTTATCGCAATTAATCGCATGACTCACTAGTTAACTCACAATTAAGCACACATTTTATATCTGTTCTAAATGTACAATAAAAAAAAAGTTTTCATACTCTTGTTAACAAAAGTAGAAAAATATTTAAACTAATAGAAATAGTTAAAATTAATTTTTTACTTCTATCGCCGTCAATGGCAGTGAACGAGTTAAGTGGTTTGTACTAAATCAGCAGGTATGAAGCTATTATTAGCTAGTCTTTTGTACAAACCATAACTAAGTGATTTCTATGCTACAAGTCTTGCCCTATTTTGCGTTAATATAGGCTGTCCTAAAACTATCTGTGCGGTATTAACTCATTCACTGCCATTGACGGCTATAAATGTCAAAAATTATTTTTAACTGTTTCTATTAGTTTAACATTTTTCCCACTTTTGTTAAGAGTATGAAAACCTAGATTTTTTTATTGTACATTTAGAACAGATATAACATTTGTGATTAATCATGAGTTAACTAGTGAAGTCATGTGATTAATTAATAATTACAATTAAAAAATGTAATTGCCTGTCACCCCCAATTTTTTTTTATTTGTAAATTAATTTATGGCAATGAATGAGTTAATTATTATTATTAGTATATGTGTGTGTAATGCAATTCTGAACATTTGGACATTTCTGATACTTCACCAATGCAACACAATGCAAATGCTTCCTTTATACGGTGAAAACAAACGACTGATTGTAATGCTTTTGCCCGTGACTATCATACAAGCCACACCGATTGTCATAGTAGTCAAATGACATCTCATCACATTTTGAAATCAAAATAATCATCGCAAAACAAATTACAACGATCCAAAGTCCAATGCTTTTCAATGAGTGGATAGATTTCGTTCACCAAATTGACCACCATCTTGACTTGTGACATCATCTCGCAATTGTCAATGATATGCACAAAAGCGACCTTTTTTCCATCCAGAGCACTTGCCCCACCAAAAATGTCTGTGCACGCCACTGATGACACCTATATATGAATGTCAAATAACATAAAAGCAAAGTAAAATATTAGATGTTATTTTAGGATCTTCTCGACATTGACATGTCGGCCAGCCACAACAATGTGAATGATAACACCAAGGTGAGTGAGTATTTACTATCACAATGAAAACGTTAAGGACAATTTCAGGACTGTTTTGCTCCAGAATTGATTTGGAATGTGGTTCTTATGGCATTTTCTGCATTCTTTTGGTCTTGAATGCAACACTGACTGTTTTTTGGTCAAATTGATTTTTTTGGTCTGGTACGTTACGTTGTCTTTGTTTCAGGTCTATTTAATGAGTACTTTGAATGCGTTCACTCCAATTTTTTTAAGGACTCTCAGTTTTGAAGCAACACTGTCTGCTTGTTGTTGTTGTGGTACTCAAACGTTTTTGGCACTGAATGAGTTTTAAGTTTTAATGAGTTTTCGGACAATTCCCAGACATTTTTTTTGTCTTGAACATACCACTAAATGTGTTTTCAGACAATTGTCTTTTAGTCTGGAATATAAGGCGGACAATATTTTAGAACAGCTTTAGGACTCTTCTGGCTTTGAACGCAAGTTTAATATGCTTTTGCCCTTGAACGCAACACAAGTTGTGTTTTGGGCAATTTTGGAATTCTGTTTATCTTGAGAATATGTCTTGTAAATGCATTTTAGGACTGTTTAATCTTGAACACTGACTCAGTTTTAGGACCATTTTAGTCATTTTTTGTGTTTTAGGACATAATTGGGCCTCCTTTGGTTTTGAATGTAACAATGAACTTGTTTGTTGACTCTTTTGGTCTTAAACGCAGCACTGACCATTTTAGGTCAATTGTACTGTTTCGGTCCTGAATGCTGACTTCTTCTGTTGTTGAATGTGATGCTGAATATCTTGCAACAGTTTCAGGAGCTGTTTTGGGGGGATTTTGAACACAACATTAAATCTGTTTACTTGTTTTGTCTTGAATGCATGTCTCGTGTTTAAAGGGGATGTCATCCCCCCAAAAAATTATTGACAATAATACGTTATATGTGACCTCACTAGTCTAAACATGACATTCTGATTAATATTACATTTGTAGAATATGAGTTAAGCAGCAAAATCCAGCCATTTTTCTCCCATCTTAGTGGGCGGCCATTTTGCCCCTTGCTGTCGACTAAAGATGACATCACAGTTGCTCAGGTCTCAAGTAACAAGCAATCACAATTCAGCTTCAGAAAACGGATGAGCTGTGATTGGTTGTTCCCTGAGCCCTGAGCAACTCTGATGGAATTAATTAAAAACTGCTGCATTTTGCTGCATAACTCATATTACACAAATGTAATATTAATCAGAATGTCATGTTAAGACTAGTGAGGTCACATATAATATCTTATTGTCAAGAAATGTTGAAGGTTGACTTCCACTTTAATGAAGGACAGTTTCAGGCCTCTTTTGTCCTTGAACGCAATGCTGGTTGTGTATAGAAGTTGTAAAATATACATATTTGACATTTCTTGAGCACATTGTATGTGTTTTCCCTGTAGGAGAGCAGCGGAATGTTCAGCGGGATGTTTAAGAAATCTCCAAAAAGAACACAATCTCAGGTGAGACATGCCTCTCATATGTATGACGTCATCCTCCTACAATGGATGCCAATCTGTTTTTATTCCAGGATGATTTGTCCGAAAACGACGAGCAGTCAGGGAGCGGCAACAATCTGGCCCCCAGCAATAAGGTGACGATTACTTTACTTCAGGCACACACAAGTAATAATGCTAATGTGCTGTTTCCCAGGAATCTGCTGGAATGTTTAGCGGAATGTTTAAAAAATCCCCAAAGCTGTCAAAAGAAAAGTCTCAGGTGAGCAGCAGGAGTGGAGCCAATTTTCTTTACGTTTTAGATAAGCGTACAATTTAAGTTCACTTTGCAATTTGTGTTTTAGGAGGACTTGACGGCGGCCAGCAGCGACAGTCTCGCAGAGAAGTCGCTTGGCTCCAAAGAAAACCTGACAGAGAAGCCCAAAGTCAAACATGTAATCAATAAAACTCATCAATAAATATGTTTGTGAAGAATTTGACCATTAACACAAGTGTGTCTGTTTGCTTTCAGAACGGCTTCAGTGCCATGATGAAGAACGCCTTCTACGCCGACAAACCGGTGCGCTCACCTCTTTCTACTCTTTCACATGAAAAGCTACAAAAATATGAATATGAAAACGATTGTGTGTGCGGTTGTTTAGGAGAAAGACAACTCAGACGCGGATGCTACCGAGGAGATGTCGGACACCGGCGAGAACCAGACCAGCCATAAGCAGGTTCTTAAAGTCGTTTTGTGGAAATCCTCAACCTCCTCTGCGTCAACTGATTCATGTTTGTTTGACTTGTTTTATTTCAGAGCAAGCTGGCCGGCGCCATGAACAAGCTGAATCCATTCCGATCCGGGAAGGACAAGCAGAGTAGTGACTCCAGTGATGATGACGCGCCCGCCGCCAGCGACAAGTCGTCCGGTCATAAACAGGTTTTGAAACCTTCCTCTTTGGTGCTTCAAAGTTAGTGGTTGTCCTCCGCGGCATCCATCTTAACGTGTCCTCGCCTCCCTCAGAACGCCGTGATGGGAGCCATGTCCAAACTGAACCCGTTCAGGCCTGCCAATAAAGTAACGGGATTGCTGTTTGTTTCCGCTGAGCTTCATGGTGACGGTGCTAGTCATGGGGATTTTGGTGGTGATGGAATCATCAGTTTATCGGTGGCTGTGCTCTTTCCGGTCTTGAACGCAGCTCTCGCTGTCTTTTAGGACAATTCCGGCATTTCCTTAGTTTTGAATGCATTCTGTCTGTGCTTTAGGTCTATTTCAGAGCTCTGTTGGACTGTTGACTTTTTTTCTTCTTTTTTTAGGACAGTTTACAACCATTTTTGACAGTTTTTAAACCATTCCAAGATGATATGTTCTTGGAACACAACATAGACTGTCTTTTAGAACAATTCTTGGACTTCTTTGGTTTTGAGTAGTGATGGGCGACATTTTAACATATTGGGTACTCGCAGAGGCTGCCGATATCATCCACAGATGCTTAAGGCCCAAAAATTATAATCTGACATTGATTAAGTAAGTCCTCCTCTGCAGTAGTTGGCGCTATACTGCAACAGTTTGACACATCTGCATCAAAAAATTGTCATTTTGTTAAAATAAATTCTATATATCGAAAGTACTAGAGGTAATGGTACTCAGTATCGGTGAGTCCTCAGAGTGAATTTGTGTACTTACATCGGTCTGAAAAGAAGTGGTATCAAATTGATTTGGGTCCATTTGTTTGAGGACATTTTTTAAACGCTACAGTATACTGACTGCATTTTAGGTCCAGTTCAGAACCTGCTGACTGGTTAAGGTCGATTTTCAGACACTTTGGTCTTGAGTGCAACACTGAATGATTTTTTTATTTAAGTTTTGACTGCAATGCTTACTGTGTTTTAGGACCATGTTAGACATTTTTTTTGGACTGCTTTCAGACAAATAAAGGACTTCTTTGCTCTTGAATGCAACACTGACTTTTGTAGGATTAGTTTGGGACTCTTTTGGCCTTGAATGCAGCCTTGGTGATGTTTTTTGGACAATTTTAGAACTATTTCAGTCAGTGTTGGCTGTGTTTTAAAGGGGAAGATAAGTAAAAAAAAAAATCCACCCATTTGTATCTATCTCAGGGGGCGGCCATTTTGCCACTTGCTGTCGACTGAAAATCACATCACAAAGTCTTAAGGGCTCAGGCAACGAGCAATCACGGCTCACCTGTTTTCTAGGTTTGGTCATGTGACGTTTGCAAGCTGATGCTGCATTCGAGGATGGTCGGAAGTCGGATGTATCAGTTGTTTTTTCCCAGTTCCGACCTGAAAGCGTTCGAGGCAAAAGTAAACAACCAAAATGGCGGATAGTGATAAATTGTTTTTTATTTTGGTCCTCACAACTCATTTTGAACTCCAGCAAACTTGCCTTCTCGCAATTTTGCTTCATTTATTGTTTTTATCTCAGTTCATAAGCATTCAATACAGTTCAGGAGTTCATCGTATCATTTCATGCAGGGAGACAGCGGCATACTGTCACGTACGTTGTGTTACGTGAAGTTATGTCGAATATTTATGAATGAAGAAATCTAGTTTTATAATTGAGTAAATTGTGTTTTACAGTCTGTGTTTCCAAAGGGGTCGCCATTGTAGAGTGACGTCACATTGTAGTCCGTCGGTGAAGTCAGGGTCCTTTTTTTCCCGACTTCACAAGTGGGATTTCCCAGTTCAAGGGGGCGTTCCCGTACACACTTTCTGGTTTGAACTCGGAAAAGACCGACTTCCGACCATCGTCTAATGCAGCATAAGCCCTTAGGAACTGTGATGTCATTTTCAGCAAGTGGCAAAATGCCATGGATAAAAACAGGTGGATTTTGCTATTCCACAAATGCAATATTAATCAGAATACCGTGTTTAGATTAGTGGCCACATACAACATATTATTGTAAAGATTTTTTGACTTGACTTCTTTTAAGACTGTTTCAGAACAATTTCATGACTCATGTGGTCTTGAACGCAGCTTTGAGCTCATCACTCGACCTCAACGCAAATTAATCCGTCCTTTGCTAAAAAAAAAAATATTTTTATAGTTTATAGCATAGTTTATCAAAAAGATTTGGTTTGGAAATGAGGTATTTTTGGTGGCAATGCAATCCTTGGCAGTGCTTTGGCAACTGTTAACTTATGAATAAAGTTTTCATGCAAAAGTAAAAACAAAAATTAATTTCAACTTGACTTTACTTGTTTGTGCAAAAGGACAATGAAGACGCTGAGACGCTGAAAGAAACTGACAAGCAAATGGAGGGGAAACAGAAAGTAGTGTATATTCATTATCATGAGTAATCGGTGACAACACACACGCATCCTCCTTTAAATCCTTCCTGTGTGTCGCCCTGGCCAGCTCAAAAACAACGCCGTCGACAAAGAGAGAAAGCAGAGAAGTGAAACACCGCCACTTCCACGGCGACCCGCCCAAGAGGTTGACAGCAGTTTGCTTCCACTTTGCGCTCTTGTGGCGACACGTCCACTTTAACTTTGTGTCGCTTTCATGCATTCACAGGATCAAGACAAAGCCAAGGCGAAAGCATCTGAAGACGCTAAGGTATTTCCTGACTCATTATGTGGCTTACCCGCAGCCAGGTTTTCATTAACTACGCTTTGGGCCAACAAATAGCATGTACTTTGCCTCTTGCAGGACAACAAGGACATGACGTCCCGGGTGAAGGCACACAAGGAACCTCCTGTAGTGCCCCCACACAAGCCTACGCAGGAGGTAGAAGGAGTTTCTAGTGTTGAAATGGACCTAGAACACAGACAGCAAAGTGTTCGAAATCAAGAGAGTCCTCAAATTCATCTAAAACACAGTCGGTGTTAGATTTGAGACCAAAAAGAATCCTGAACAGTCTGTGTTGCCTTTAAGGCCAATCTTGTCCCAAAATTGTTCTAAAACACAGTCAGTATAGCATTCAAAAGACTAAAAAGTCCTACAGGTGTTTAAAAGCAGTATCAAGAGTTCTCAAATGGACCTAAAACACTGTCAGTAGTGGGTTTCCATTTCCATCCACCCATTTTTATTAGAATTTTCAAGAAATGCGATAAGCTAGAAATTCGAAAAAGGGCCCAAGATTCGCAAAAGAGTTTTTACGCTTCGAGAGGGTAAATTTTGAAGCGTATCGATAAAAGGAAAATGCAAATTTTGGCTATGGAAACATGTAACAAATATCAAATATTTTGACCGGACATTACGTCACACGTGCGTTTGTGGTCACAAAGCAATGGCAAACGATAAATTACGATATGTTTGGGGGGACGATAAAACAGAAATATTTTTGCAATTAGTTAAATAAGCGAATATTGATGCAATTTTAGATGGAAAACAGCAAAGAAACGCTACGGTTTATCAAGAATTACGAAAGCAAACTTATACGACGTCATCGCACGGCGCAGTCGCTTCCTGGTCCTCTTCTTTTTCTTTTAAATTACTGGTGGATCACATCTCTATGGTGTATACCGCCACCTACAGCGGCGGAGTCCCCTCTCAATATTGGCAAAAGAAGAACAGATGGAAACGGGCATAAGTCACATGTCCGTTTTGCGCATTTTAAGTAAATTTGCTTATCAATTTCAAAACAATTGAATGGAAACCCCACTAGTGACATATTTAAGTCAAATCCTACTAAGTTGTCCAAAACCAGACAGGAAAAAAAAGTCCTAAAATTCTCTTAAAACAGTCATTGTTGTGTTCCATACAAATTGGCCTAATATGCAAGTCAGTATAATTACCAAGAGTCCTAAAGTTGATCTTAAATACTCTGTTTAGTGACTGAAATATAAAATTGTCCATAAACATCGTCAGCGTAATGTTAAAAACCAAATGAATAGTTCCAAAGCTGTCAAAAATTGTCCAAGAGTCCTAAAATTGCTCTTAAACACAGTCGCTAAAGAAACGCTTTAGCGTGCTTGTGCTTGACCTGCTTCTTACACAGCGCTATTGAATTTCAGGAGATGAGGAGCCGAGGAGCCAACAAAGCTGTGCCCAAGCAAGAAAACCCGCATCAGGTTGTTGTCGTGTGTCATGTGACATTGAGCTGCAATGTGAATTTAGTCAACGCCTATTAACCGGGTGATTATTTTGCAGAGCCAATCAGATGACGAGCTTCTGAAAGAAGACGGCGAGAGGGACGAGGCGACCGCGGTGGAGGGCAAAGCGGTGAGATGCACGTGTGCCAGATGTTTTGACGAAATAGTTTAAGAATTGGTATCGTTTTGCTAAAAGCTAGTAAAACTGATGCTCTGTTCTCACGCAATCATTAACATCACTTTGAGGAAATGAATCTCTCACTCGCACAGTTCTCCAGTTGAAGTTTACTGTAAAACTGACAACAACAACAAAAAATCATTGTACTTCTGTTTATATCTATATCAGCATTTGTGAATGCACGTGACTGTGGATTTTTGCGTTGAACCTATGTCCCCGTTATTTGTGGAAAAAACACTGCCTACTTGTTTTTTGTTGGTTTGTTTTCATGGCAAAATACTGTCTACAGTATGTTGCTAAGCGTTTGAAATGCTATCTACCTCTTTTTGCAATGCACACTACCTTAATCAAAAGAATGTGAGCGGGGAAGATTTCTTATTTTTTTTTATTTTAACCTGGATTTAAAAGCATTTATTTGAGGATGGCTTTACTTCTGTTGGCAACTTATTCCATTTGCACGCAGCATAATAGCTAAATGCCGCTTCACCGTGTTTGCTACTGTGTTTAAATTCAATTAACAGTTCCTTTAATGTATTCCTAATCACTTTTGGGATGCCCCTCTCCGTTATTTGCGAAATATTTGCTATTTGTGGTCTAGCTCGATCCCTAGGAAAATTATACACTGTACAGTATGTATATTTGAACAGCAAATCATTTAACCTCTAACACAATTCCACTAACATTTAAAGAAAAATGCAATAGATGGGCTAACGGAAATTAGCATAGATGTTAAAAAAAAATCGATCTGGGTTTCACGTTATGTTCACATCACTTTTTCAGATCAAGAAGAAACAAAAGCGCTACAACCCATTTATGACCCGTGCTGCTGCCAAGGTACGTGAATATCGCGCGTTTTCACTTGGCAGCGTTTAACATTTGACGGTATCTCGTGACGACAGGCTCCATCCGACGACACAGAGCTGAAAGGCGAAGAAAAAGAAAATTATGATGACGACAAGTCCAAAGAGAATAAAAAGGAGGAAGATGGCAGCAACAAATCAGAAGAGGTCTTTTTTTTTGTCTTGCTTTTTTAAATAATAAATTCTTCACCTTCGTCATTTCCCTTGTTTTTGATTTTTACTTTTAAGGTCAAAGTCAAGAAGCCGAAGCGACACAATCCCTTCCTACCTCGCGTCAAGGTAATGTTCACGCATTTAATCAATGGCAAAGTGTAGCATGTTTGACTGGATTTATTTTGAAAGTGTGGTCAAGCAAGATTACTGAGCTAATTGGTTTTTTTTGTTGCAGCACAAGTGTTGTAATTGCGTTTGTTTTGTGTGTGTTGCAGAACAAAGTGACACAGAGGCGAGATGAAGATACTGAGGTAGACTTGTTAGTTTTTGCTTTGTTTTCATATAATTTATTTTTGTTTGTTTTGTTTTAATTTTCTTTATTTTTTTTAATTTTAGTACTATTTTTAATTTTATATTATTTTGACCTAACTTTAGTCACATTTTAATTTAATTTCATTCATTTCTAATTTTCAATTTAAATTATATATTTTTAATTAAATTGTAATTTGTTGTTTTCCTTTATTTTTAATTACATATATTCATATTTATTGTTTCTAATTATATGTATTTGTTTTTTAATTTCAATATTTAAAAAAATTATTGCAATCATTTTTTAATGTTTTACATTTATTTTTGTTTCAATTTAGTTTGTCAGAATTTTATATTTTATTTTATTTTTATTTCCATTCCATTAACATATATTTTGCTGTATTGATTTTCTTATTACGGTATATTTATCTTGTTCTAAATAAGTGTTTTTTTTATTTTTTATTAATTCATTTTATTAATATTTTCTTTATTTTAATGTAATTATTAATTATTTGTATAATGCATTTCGATACAGTATTTTTTAAAAATCCACATTTTTAATCAGATGTTTTTCACTCAATGGCAATGCTTTTGTGAGGCCTTGTATGAAACACGACACAACGCTCTTCCGAAGACACAATTCATACCCTCGTTGACAAAGATGTCACTCTGGTCGCACCCAGTCAGGGCTTTCTTCCCACACAATACCACTACGTCATCTTTCTCACCGTTTCGGTCACCTGACATCCTCTGCCTGTACTTCTCTCCCTCATCTCCCGGGAGAGAACACTTATCTATTTATTTTTTATCAACATCTGTTTTCTGTTTGTACTTTTTTTTGTTGACCCCCTACCCCCACCCCACCCCCACCTGGCTTGCATTCCGACACAAAAGCCGCAGCTCGGCAGCCGTGTTAAAGGCATGCAAAGCGAGATGAGGCCGCCACAATGTGTCCTGACTTGTTTGTCCGCTTCCTTTTACGGAGACTCCACTTCTGCAAAAACACAAAATGGCACCAAAGAAGCACTTCCTCCTCTTTAGCATCCAGCAGGAACACCTGCTTCAATACTTGACAGACTTTGGTTGTCATTGAAATCAATGAATTTGATTAGTTTTGTTTGGTTTACATGGGTTTGTTTTGTTTATTTGTTTATTTAGAATTATCCTTGTATTCTATTTATTCTTCTTAATTTTTTTTAAATTCTGATTCTTTTGTGGATTGATTGCTTTTTTTTATTAATTTTTTTTAATTTATTTGCATTTTTGCTCTGTCCTATTGTTTTGGTCTGATTAAAAACATTTCAGTTTTAACTATTTAATTTGATGTAATTTAAATATATAGATTTAATTTTATTTTGTTTTCATTTAATTAGATTAAAATGCAAAATCCAAACATTTATAAACATGGAATATTCTTTTGGTTAGATTTTTTATTTGGTGTATTTGCATTCATTTATTCGTATTTACTGTTAATTTCAGTTAATTTATTTGCAGTCAAATGTAGAACATTTATTGTGAACATTATTTTATTTTAACATAATTCATAGGGTTAGGGATTTTCAGATTCATTGGTTATAAACATTTATTTAGTTTTTGAATTCTTTTTGTTCTGTATTTTTCTTTAGCAATCATTTTGTCATCAGACAATAGCGGAGAACTGTCCACTTTATACAATCTTTATATTGTTTTTGTTATATGTGATCATAATTGCAAACTGCTTGAGTACTTGTTCAGACTGCCAACACTTGTACCCCTGTGCAAGTGGAGTGTAACGACTTCTGATTGCTTGTGTTTCAGAACGAGGGTGGAAACATGAGTTTGTTTGAGCGTCTGGAGGAGTTCCGCATTGATCCGTCACAGCCCGAAGACGTACAGGTCGGTGTGACAAAATCACATCTTCATGGCGATGCCTCATTAACTGGCCTTAATCAAGCAATTTGCTCTTCTTCTTTTTTTATTTATTTAAAATCCTCTTCCAGGGCATGGAAGGTCTTATGGAATGGTGGAACAGTGTGGAGTGTAAGTTACACGATGTACAATTGATCTCCGTCTAAAACTTCATGGAGCCCAGCTGGGTTATCCATAACTAAAATGAATAACATATTGGCTTTGATCTTTGAAGATGAATTGCTGTGAAATGGTGATCGCGGCAGCATTGTCGGGATGTTGGTGTTAAAAATCAAACACGTTCTTATTGTCTGTCTCTTGACCGTGCATCTTTTCCGAATGTGCTCTTCCTCAGCTTGGGAGGACACGCCTCAGGATGACAACATGACGGATAAAGAAGAAGCTAAGTGAGTGATGGGTCTTGTTGATGCGAGGGATCGACATTCCAACACATTTCTTGATGAGATTTATTTTATTATTAACCTACTGTCTATATGATGGATAATATAGGACAGAAGAGTTGTGCCATAGTGATTGTCAACTGACGCAGTGCACTCCATTTTGCCATCATTGGTTCAAGACACCATTAATCAACTTTTTTGCCCATCCCTAGTCATCAGTCAATTAGTTAAGTGAGTGAGTTAGCAGGACTATGCAAAGGTTACCACTCAATTTTGATTAGTGACTGAAGGGAGTTGGTTTGTAAGATTATTCAAAATGTACCACTGAATGTAGTAGATTGGTGCAAATTAAGTTAGTAGGTCGGTTCATCTCGTCATTTACTTACTTAGTCATAGTTTTAGTTGGTCAGTTTAATTAGTCAGTCTAATTAGTTGGTCAGTTGGTTGGTTAGTCCATTAATAGGTTGGTTAGTAGGATTTCATAAAAGTTACGATTGGTAGGTAACTATGAGCTATTACCGGTTCTCGTCTTCTTAGTAACTCAATTAGATAGCTCGTCCATATTCGTAGGAGCGTGAATTAAACACTACAATATAAGATTAGTTGTTGGTTGGTTGTGAGTTTGTCACTTGTCGGTTATTTTGTTAGTAGAATTATGTAAAAGTTACCATAAAACTTGGTTTGGATTAATTATATAATTGAGCAGGTTGGTTGGTTGGTTTGTTAGTGTCGGATGGTTGTTTTGGTTGGTTGGTTAGAAGGATTATGCAAAAATTACTATTAAATTTTGTTTATTGGGATTAATCATTAGTCTATTTGGTTGGTCTGTGAGTTGGTTGGTTTATCCATCAGTTAGTTAGTTGATTAGTTTGTCCATCAGTTAATATTCAGTTAGTTGAATTATTTAGTAGGGTTATGCAAAAGTACCACAAAACTTGGGATTAATTGTTTGTTAGTTTATATAGTTGGTTAGGCTGTCCATCAGTTAGTTGGTTGGTCAGTTTGTATGTCGGTTAATTAGTTAGGGGAGTAATTTGTAGTCTTATGCAAAAGTTACAGCAACATTTTGTTAATTGGAATTGTTTGTTATGAGTTGATTGGTAGGTTAGTTTTTCCATCAGTTAGTTGGTTGGTTAATTTGTCCATCGGTTAGTTAGTCAAGGAATGAATTAGTTATCCATTATCCATTAGTTATTAATTATCCATGCAAAAGTTACCAATAAACTTTGTTTATTGCGATTAATTGTTAGTTGTAAATGTAAATTACCACTCAATTCCGATGAGTGACATTAGTTAATTGTTAGTTATTCAGTCAGTCGGCATATACCTGTATGTGTGTATGGGATTTTGGTATAAATGAGCAACTTGGTATTTGCTGTGGTCAGGGCATTTGCGGTGACGGCGGAGAAGGTCCAGAAGGGCATCCGCGTGTTCAACAAGCTGTTCACGGAGCGCGCCGAGAGCCTTTGGCAGCACGTAATCGACCTGAATGGCATCGCCGACGGCCTGGACAAATTCAACAAGAACACCAAGATCGCCCAGATCACCGGCGGCTCCACCAGCGCCATCGGCGGCGTGGCCACCATCGCCGGCCTGGCCCTGGCGCCCATCACCTTTGGCACCTCCTTAATCGTGACGGCCGTGGGGCTGGGCGTGGCCACGGCCGGCGGTCTCACCTCGGCCGGCGCCAGCATCTCCAACCAGGTCAACAACTCCATGGACCGCAAGAAAGTGGAGAAGATCGTGGAAGACTACCAGGAGAAGATGGCGGACCTCAACAAGTGCCTCAAGTTCATCAAGCAGGGAATCGAGAACCTGCGGCGTTTCGACCTCATCAAGATGAAGAACAACGCGTACAACCGCGAATTTCCCGTGCTCAGCAGCAGCTTCTACGAGGACGGCGCCATGGCGGGCAAGGCCATCCTCATCAACGCCAACGAGATCATGCGCGTGGTGCAGATCGCCAACGTGGCGGGCAGCACGGCGGCGCGCGCCGTTCAGATCGCCAGCATGGCCACCGGCGTCCTCACGGGCCTCTTCGTGGGCATGGACATCTACTTTGTGGCCAAGGACTCCAAAGAGCTCAAGAAGGGCGCCAAGTCCGAGTTTGCCGGCAAGATCCGCGAGGTGGCCACGCAGCTGCACGAAGGCCTGGTGGAGCTCAACTCCATACGCGAGGAGCTGCAGTGCACCACGCCGCAGGACCACGACCAACCTGGAGACGACGCCTCGGACGAGAAGAACGAGAAGAAGGAAGGCGGTTACGAGTACGACAGCTCTGAAGAAGACGAGATCGACCGCATTAAAAAAGCCATCAAGAAGGATCTCGACAACAGGGAGTACGTGTGACAGACAACCAGAGACCGTTGCAAAAACTAAACCATCTAAACATCTAAGGAACCGTTATGAAGCCCAAAAATATACAAAACCTACATTTTCATACCACCCTGGGAGGACTGCAGAAAAACTCATTATTTAATGAAAACTAAAGCGATCTCTGATAGGAAGATAGTTAAGAGAAACATTCACTCTCCTTTCGTTGCACAGTAAACTGATGTCTTACCATTTGTTATTTTATTAGCAGAACTGGAAACATGCTAACACTCCCATACAGGCTGCTTTTTTTTTTCTTTTATCATCTAAACAAACAAACAAAGCGATTTGACTAAGATTGGACATGATTACAATTCTGAAATGTTTTTTTGGTCAGCAAAAGCAAGCTTCAGGATTGCTAACACTAACTGCTACATTCTCGTTGGGGAATTAATGCCTCACGTTTTTACTCTTCAGGGTGGCAACGATTATGCTAATAACAAAACGTGATTTTTTTTTTATATACAGAATGTTTTATTGATCATTTTGTTTTTTTTAATCACAGTAGACAAGTGCCTTTTATTGTTGTTACAATAATTACCATAATGCTAGCTGGCTAACTGAGTCAACACTGAACATAATGTAGAAATATGTTGTTGTTTTTTTTTAAATATATATGTTTTAGAGCAATATATTGTAATATTTGCACACTAGATTGATTCTAGCGACAATGCAAATGCCTTAAGCCAATGCTAACATTTTCACTGAATAAATCATGAATGTTGTGTTTTTTTTATTTAATGAACTTTGTATTTATTGTAAGTTGTCATCTTTTGGGTGGACATTTACACGTGCATTGTATGTGTTGTGTAATAAAAGCAAAAGTGGCCATACTATGCATTATTTTGTAATCTGTGTGGCAAATCAGAGCTATCAGATATACACAACACATTTAAAAACAAATACCATATGAATTCATTAAAATATTTGTTTTTCTATTATGCTTGTAAACAATACCTTAAATATTAAATTTAGGTAGAAGGATAAAAATATTCAACAATCATAAATGGGTGCAGCTTTATAAGTACAGAAATATTTTTGCAAAGGCAACATACAACAAATTATGTTTTCATTTATGACTGGCTATTTAAAATATTTTTTATATCCCATGTAATTTGCTGTAATTAGTTTTTTTGTTTTTTTTTACTATCAATTTAATACAAATAAGCTATTACATGATTATAAATACAGGATGAAAATATGAATCTGACTAGCTATTTCGTTTTTTAAACCAAATGTGAAACAAATGCATTTATTAAAATAATTGATTATACAACATGAATATCAAATACTTCATTTGGAAAATAATTATAGTGTTCAATGTAATCAAGTTTATAGTTTGTATTATATGAATATGAAAAACAAAGAATTACCTAAAATGTTATCTGTTTAGTTAGGTGCATAAAAATAAACATTAAAAACAGCAATTTAGTTAAAGGATAAAAATAAACACTCAAAAGGATCTGTTTTTGTATTTTTTTTAATTAAAATTGTGAAGTAATTAAATAATTTGATCAGATTTGTCATTTTGCACTAAAGATTTCCATTGGATAAGCATACGTTGAATTAGTCATAATCGTTTCTTGGCCCTTCTTTGATTTATTTAGCCAACATTGACAAACATTTATTTTTTGAGCCTATTTTGGGATCCTCTTGTGTCAGACTTGACAAACACAGGTGGGTTAGGCCCCGCCCCTCCTCCTCTTCCTCCTCCGCTACCTTTCAGGTGAGTCACACAAAGGAAACAAAACAAAAGGTTTCGACGACATCATCGACGGGTAAAATCTTCTCATTTATCATCATGGCACATAATGATGATGATGATGCAGTTTTGCAGGGCGTGACCTCTTGCTGATAAAGCAGGGCAAGATGGGGCGTGTGTGTTGTTGCTAAACCTTTAATTGTCATAATGAATATTATTATTATAATATGCATTTGCACTAGTGGTTAGCAGTTGTAAATTTCTGGGTTTGAATCTCAGGCCTTCCTCTGTGGAGTTTGCATGTTCTCCCCTGCTCTTCTCTAAATTGTCCTGCTGTGTACGGTCATGACTTGACTGTTAACACGTATGAGGTTAACAATAGCTAAATGTTCTCAGTGCAATGGAAGATCTTTGGGGGAGTGGTCTGAGGAGCCACCAAGCAGGAACATGCACAAACATTACAGCATGCAAAAGATTATATTTAGAAAGCCAAACATCGGGCATGCCATTGCGGAAAGGTGCAATAAGAATGAGGTGAGGAGACAAATACAGGAAAAGATTTCCGTTTGGACAAAAGGAAACAATATATACATACAAATTACTCCAAAAAGCAAATATTTGAGAAATACGTTGAAGTATTTCCTCCAACCCTTTTGAACATATAAACTATTTTCTTTCTTCTTGTTCTTGTTTTTCTTTTTCTTTTACTTCAACTTATATTTAAAATTTGTAATGTGTTTTGTGTTTCTTTATGTTTATATGTTCAATAAAACCATAATAAAAAAAAAAAGTAATGTCATGCTATACAAAAAAGTTAATTTTAAGTCTAAAATGTTGTACTGTTTGTATTTGTGGTGTGTTTTTCATATAAGTGATTAAAATTGTTTTGATTATTTTTTAAATGTATCATTACTTTTTGCAAAAGTTTCATTCATTTATTTGATTTGGTCAAGTTTAACCATTTAGAAATATTATTTAGTGCTTTTTTTGTGAAGGGATGGGGTTAGTTATCTATTTTATTTGTATTCTTTAATTATAAAAATAATGTGATTACCGGTAGGTTTTTAAATAGAAAATGGATGGGTGGGTGAATTAATGGATGGATAGATAAAAAAAAAAATGTTAAAGAATTACATGACAAGCACACATAACATTTTTATTTTAAAAGCAGCATTCTGTACGTTTTTTTTTTTTTATGACAAAGCTGAATTTATTAAAACAAAAATTGTTAAAATGTGGTACAACTCAAAGTGCAGAACGTTGCAGTTGCTTACATTAATATTAAATGTACTTTTTAGGACTACACTATTGTATTTTAATATAGGTTATTATAGAGCCGCTGGATTACAATATTTCTGTTTTTATTTTTTACTTAAAAAATACCTAAAACATACCTTATTTGTGTGCTTCTTAAGTGTTAAATTAAACATAGTTTAAATTAAAATCCATATATTTTTATTTTATTTATTGATATATTTTAGTAACTTTGTTTTTAAATTGTGTTGAACTGTCAGGCTTAAACCTCTTGAAATGTTTCCAGGTTATTTAAATAATTATGTAAATACAAACAGCTTCATTGGAGAGAGGGAAAATGTTCCATGTAAGATTATGAGCAACACAAATAAACATTTATGATTGACACATAGTCAAACTCGTCACAATTTGAGAAAGCAACAAAAAACAAAATAAAAGCTATTGCGTCACGACGCAGTCGCTGTGATGGAGGTGAAAATTTCGGAGCTTTGCAGGCAGTCCGTAAACGCCTCCGCGGCCGCAGATGCGTTGCGGGGTGTGGTGAAAAGTTTGGAAAACTTCTCCGCAGGCACGCAATTCATTGTGTTCGCGTGTATGTAGTTTGGATCCCAGGAACGGAGGAACGGCAGCGAGGTGAGCCAAACGCCACTAACGACACACAATTAACGTTTCAGGAGCATTTCAAGTGCTCGTAAAGTATCGCTTTTGAACGGCTGCTGTCCAGCTGGTGCGTTCAAATGTTAGCTGTTTGTCCGTACTCCGTATTATCGCTTTATCTTTAAGAGTTAAATGTTCATTTGAAACGACGAACAATGTGCACTTTCTTGTTTTGTAGCTCTCCGGTGCCTCACTGGAAGCACGCGATAAGTGAGGGAATGTGTGGTCATAGTAAACAAATATATAGACAGGAAATGTGTGTTTTCACAATTAAATTCTCATTAAGGAGCATTTCCGGGTGCCCAAAAAAATCCCAAAAGTAGATCTTGAACAACTGCTTTGGGCAAAACTCAGCTTTCACTCTGGACTGCATACCCAGTGCAATTTTACGGAAGAAAATATCAAAGCATTTCTGTTTAATTATTTCTCCATAAGTGTACAGCAATTATTGTGTGTATGAGTGAACAATTAATCAATCAGCATCAATGTCACGTGACATGACCTGTGAAAAACGACAAATGTTATTACATTTGCCAGTTGTGATGCTGTATGTCTGTTTCATACTGCCCCCTGGTAGCCAAGGCCCATACACCAAAAAGGGCAGAACAAAGTCTGAAGCATAAAATCATGATGCCCAAACTGTTTCATTAAAATTTTTAAACCAATCAGATAAGTCTGCCTTTTTCTGTCCTCTTATTGGTTGATTCGTACAGGTGACTGAAAATAATAAAACAAACGGATATAATTGAAAACTCATTTTCGAGGAGGGATTTTTCAAGTTGAAGTAAACATCGTTAGGATCGGTCGGATCTAGGACAATCTAAAATGCTTACTGTAAATGTAAAAAAGCTCAATGTCGCTTCAATGTCAGAAAGCTATCATCAATCATCACAAAAATGTATTATGACATCTTGACTTAGTCTGTCCACTTAAACCTCTGAAAATATCAGAACAATCAATTTTTGGGATTTTTTTCCCCCTCTACATAGAAGCTTGTAGGGGAAAAAAAGTGTGATCATTTGTCACAAAAATTAATGTGGACATCTGTACTTACACTTCAACCTCCCAAAATATTAGAACAATCATCCCAGTAATTAGAATTTCATGCACGATTTTCCTCATTAACTCATTCACTGCCATTGACAGCTATAGACCTAAAAAATTCATTCTAACTATTTCTATTAGGATAACATTTTCCCACTTTTGTTAACAAAAGTTATGAAAACCTAGATTTTTTAAAATTGTATTAGAACAGATATAAAATGTGAAGTCATGCAATTAATTACGATTTTAAAAAATGATTGTCTGATGCCCCTAATTTTTTATAATATTTTCTTTAAAATAAAATAAAAAGATGATAAAACATTTAAAATTAAAATTATTTAATTATTTAAAAAAGAAAAAAGAAAAGATTATTAAAAATTAGGGGAGTCAGGATTTTAATTGTTATTAATCGCTAGTTAACTAACAATTAATCAAATGTTATATCTGTTCTAAATGTACAAACAAGTTCTAGGTTTTCATACTCTTGTTAACAAAAGTGGGAAAAAAATGTTAAACTAATAGAAATAGTTCAAATGAATTTATGACGTCTATAACCGTCAATGGCATTGAATGAGTTAAGCGACACTAAGCTTCTTTCATGAGCGCCTATGCAGAGGGGGAAAAAAATCCAAAATATGGATGGTGGGATCATTCTATTATTTTCAGAGATTTAAGTGGGCACATGAAGTTTGGTGACGATTGATCATGGTTTTTGGATATTAAGCGGCGTTAAGCTTCTTAACACCACATATCCCAAATACAAATAAAATATACACTTGATTTCTATATTTTACATTAAAAACACACATTACACAAATGATTGTTGCTGTTTGATTGGATCATGACATTTTCATTCCTTTCAGTGGTTAAAGATGATTTGCGATACAAGTGTTTTCATTTACAAGCGTAGTCATGAAAAAATAAGCCAAAGTGCCACTGTTGATGGAAATGTGCTCATCAATAGTAACTTCCATCTTTTCAAATATGGGTGAAAATAGCCTGGTTACCGTGGTGATGATTTCTAACTCAACTGTCTCTTTTAAGGGAAGTGTGATGGAGCCGTGCATGAACAAGCCTGAAGCTAAAAAGAAGCCTGTGAGAACACACGCAAACAAAAATAAATAAATAAATCACTTTCTTAACTTACATTTCTAATTTGTTCTGTGTTGCTTCACAGTCCAAACTGCCTCCCTGGCCTCCCGAGGTACTTTTAATCCACATCGTAACTGACACATAATCATTGTTTAATAAAAATATGAATTTTTGTTTACAGACTCAAAGAAACGATGCCGAGAAGTTGAACAAGCCCACCCCCGTGTTGCCTCCGCGACCAAAGCACAATGTATGTGCAAAATAGTATTTTACTATCGAAAATGTTTTGAATGGTCCCTTCAATCTTTTGTTTCTTGTTCAATGTTTTTTCACAATTATTTTCTAATTTGTTTAAACTTTTATTTTGGTGTAAAATGCATCGAAACGGTTATTTAGCTGATAGCTGTTTGCCATCCGAGCCAACAGGGGGCACTGTTTGAGCACCGGACTCTTGTAATGACCGAGCAAGTGCAAACATGCTTGTGTGCATGATTGTAATATTAATAAAGTATTTTTTGCATTTTTTGTGCAGGAGCTGAGCCATACGCAATATCGCCTTAAAAGATTAGAATTGGATGGTGAGGTAAGATTGATTGCGTTATTTGTCGAAATCTTATAAGGCAACTGCATTCATTTTTTTCTGGGAAAGATGATTAGAACTGTTTTTTTTTCTTTTTTTTTCTTCGTCATCTGAAAATAAAACGATGTCGTGAACGCAACATTTTAAAAGCGAAGAAAACTTTTTTGAAAAACGACACATCATTTCTGTCGCAACGCTGAAAATGGTAGTTTGTGAAAAGCTTAACACCAGAGAGATGCACAATCGTGCTTTTTTTTAACATTAAATCTGAAAAGACTTTTACACAAATTACACAATGTATTTTTCTTTTTTCTAGAAAATTGATTTAAACTGTCATTTTAGAAGTTTATGTTCACGATTGAAAATACTTTTCTGAATGTTTTTTTTTTACATTTCCAACGTTTACGTACAACTGCTGAAAACAGATGTTTAAAAAATAAAATAAAAATTAGCAACAGATGAGCGGTAAGAAGAAGAAGGAGGGTGGAAGAAGAAAAAGTCTGACATTGCCAACTAGTGGGCTGGCATATAAATTGCAGTATTTTCATTTTATTTATTTATTTATTTTTATATTGCCTTTGAAACTTTTCAAAATCAATTCAGATAAACATCGGTGTCACGTCCACGTCGCCTTAACTCATTCACTGCCATTGACGGCTATAGACAACAAAAATGTATTTGAACTATTTATATTAGTTTAACATGTTTTTACTATTGAAGTCATGCGATTAATTACAATTAAAAATGTAAATTGCCTGACGCGATAAAAAAAAAAAAATTAGGGGCGTCATGCTATTGAAATTTTTAATTGTAATTAATCACATGACTTTACTAGTTAACTCACAAATTTTATATCTGTTCTAAATGTACTAAAAAAAACCTAGGTTTTCATACTCTTGTTAACAAAAATGGAGTGCGGTGATTACACAAATGAGGAAAAAAATGGTTTAAATGTTTTTACATAATTTTTTTTCAGGCTAACAAAAATGACGAGGCGAAAGAGAAAAAGCCAGAAACTCCCGTGCCACTGCCTAGACGGGCAGAGCAGGTGCAGCCGCAGTACCGTTAGAACTTTGAAAATCTAATTAATTTAGTCAAGAATGAATTTATTTAAATTTTCTTCCGTGTGCAGGAGAGGAACCGGCCGACAAGACACAGCCAGCGCAACAGCGACGAAAAGCAGGTACGCCCTCTTGTGACATCATCTCAGTCTCGGCTGCCAACGTTAACGTTCGGCCATCTTCTTTCTTCAGCGTTCCGCCGGAGGCGCCAAATCGGACGCGGCCACCGACATCAAGCAGGTGTCGTCATTTGTATGTCGGATTACCAATTCTTTTGGGATTTGTTTAACGTCATCCGTTCCCCTCACACGCAGACTCATTCGTCCGTCCTGACAACCAAGTTGCAACAAAGCCTGAAAGACAAAAAATCGTCCTTCATCGTAAGCACTCCGGGACGGGCGCTAACGCTAACATGCTAATTTTATAATACTAATAATGTTAATCTACTAAAAAGTTTAAATCAAATCAATGCATTTTAATGTCACTTCTTTACTTTTTTTTTCTCACTTCTCTACTTTTATTTTTTATTTTTGAGTGATTCATCAAAGTAACCAACCCAATTATTTATTTATTTTTTCGCAATACGTCACAGCACGAACGCTATGGATTTTGAGTCATGTTCATTTTTAAGCTGGCAAAGCAACAACTATTGATTTTCAGTATGTTAAATCAAGATCACTGTTAACTCATTCACTGCCATTGACGGCTATAGACGTCAAAAATTCATTTGAACTATTTTTATTAGTTTAACATTATTTTCCACTTTTGTTAACAAGAGTATGGAAGCATAGATTTTTTTTTAGAAATACAAATATAAAATGTGTGATTATTGATGAGTAAAATATTGAAGTCATGCGATTAATTACAATAAAAAAAATGTATCGCCTGACGCCCCGAATTTTTGATAATCTTTAAGTCGCGTCAGGCGATTAAAATTTTTAATTAAATGTTTTTATTGTAATTAATCGCATGACTTCACTAGTTAACTCACAATTAATCACACATTTTATATCTGTTCGAAATGTACAATAAAAAAAAAGGTTTTCATACTCTTGTTAACAAAAGTAGAAAAAAGTGTTAAACTAATAGAAATAGTTCAAATGAATTTTTGACGTCTATAGCCGTCAATGGCAGCGAATGAGTAAATTTTGAACATAAATGAAGTATATAAACGAGCACAAGCTGAGACAAAGGCGGCCAGCCGGATGGCGGCACGGTTGAATGGACTCTCTGGCTAAACGGGTTTACGGGAGCATGTGGGCGTGGTTACGCGTGCACACACACACGCACACGCACGCACGCACGCTCGCATACGCAGTCAACTCAAAGCTACCTAAAACCAGTTTTTGGATTGTGTGAGTCACGCTGGTGTGTTTGTTTCAGAGTCATGTGACGGACGACCAGGACAAAGGTGACGCCGCCGCGGAAAAACAGGCCACTGCCAGCAAACCGGTATTTGATCGTGTACTTGTATTTGTGTACTTTGTGTAGGTTGTCGTGTGTGTTTTTCTGTATGTGAGATGTGGCGCCGTGCTTACTTTGTCTCAGCAGGGCGTCCTGAAGGGCGTGATGAAGCACCTCAAGTCCACAACTAAGGTACCAGGTGCAGCCCGACGACGACTATGATGATGATGATGATGACATCATCATTTGCACAGACGTTGACGTTTGTCTTGCTCGAAGGTCGGCGGCGGTGGCAGCGGAGGTGAGGCGCTTCTCGATCCCAACAAGGAAGAAGCGGCTCGGGGAAAGGAACGGACGGCCGGCGACAAAATCAAACAGGACAAAAGTGCGGAATCCAAACAGGTAAGGCAGGATGAGGATGATGATGATGAAGGCTCATCGTTCTTCAGTGACATCATTAACATGAAGAACATGACGGGACACTTGCAGCAATCACTCACTCACTCATATTGATTGATTGATTGACTGATTGATTGACTTGCAGAGGTTTAATACTCAAAAAGAGACATATCAAAAATGTTGCCTTTAATTGATAGTTTTGTTTAAATCCCAACGAGGTGATTTTTTCTTGAATTGTGTTTATTCATGTTTATTTTTTTATGTATTTAATTATTTTTTTAACAGTAATTTATAGTATGGCATTTTGTTAGTTTAGTTACATTACTTGAATAAGAATACATTACTTTTTAAAATGTTTTTATAAAATTGTTTTTTATTTTATTTTATAAAAAAAAAAAATTCAAAACTGAATTAACATGAATTTTTACTTATTATTTTTTAGAAAGAAGTCTTTGTTTAATGACATTTATTATTGTTATTGAATAATAATAATAATATATAATTTCTTTTTCATTTACTTTTTTTAATTTGTTTGTATTTCAAAGAATAACTTGACTTCTTGTCTATTTAATTTGTTCATTCTTTTTAAGTTTTTTTTTAATTGTTTTATAAAAATCAATTTTTTTTAAATTTCAAATTGTTATTTTCATATATTTTTTTCAATTATTTTGAGTTTATTATTTATTTATTTATTGGTATTTTCAGATTATTATGGTACTGTGCATTAACGTTTTTATTTGATATTACTTATTTGTGCTAAATAAAGGTATGATTGTGACATTTATTTTTAACAATAATAACATGAGGTGATTTAAAAAAAAAAATTCCCCTCTAGGATTTTGGTGGTCGTCTTGCTGAAATGTTCCGGAAACCTCTTTCTGTGACGGTAAGTCGTCTTGTCTTTTGCTGGTTTTTTTTTTTTGAATTTTTTCGGTCTTTCCATTCATTGTCGTCCTTTTTTCTTTTTTCTTTTTTTCGAGGTCAGGTCGGGATAATGGGCAGCGATTCCGATGAGACTGAAAAAGACGAGAAAGCGTCCGAACAATCGCAGCCTGGGATTTTCGACGGAATGTTCAAGAAGAAACCTGCAGAAGCCGCTCAGCAAGACGAGGTCAAACTTCTTTAGAAAACCTGAGATACGAGTGACCAAGTTCTTTCAGATGCAAGCTGTCAATCTGTGGAAATACTTGCTTTTGACTTGCGAGCGCAAACTTGAGATACGAGCGCTGTTTGAGGCTTGTGACTCAACTCACTTCAAAAGAAGCAGCAGTTGGGCAGCTAGAATTCAGAAATTTTCTTCAAAAGAGCCTTCGCGGATTCACCTATTTGTGAACCTTTTTTTTTTTCTCAAGATTTTTTTATTTATTGATTATGCATTTGTTTTTTTCTTACATTTCCCCCCCAAAATGTTTTTCATAGAAAATGCTTATTGGAAGTTTATTCCTCTTTTTTCAATAATAATAATAATAATTATTATTATTAATCTTATTTAATAGTAAACACATTTATTAAATAATTATCTAATACATTTATAAAATGTATTATTTAAAAAAAGTCACGGGGGTGGTCCAATTTTTGACCAATATTCGGCCATTTTTTACCCAGAAGTTTTATATAATAAATTAATACAAGTAAAAATAATAATAATAATGATTATTATTATTATTATTATTTTATTTTTTATTTTATTTATTTTAAATTACTTACTTAATAATAATGATGATGATTATTATTATAAATACCTAAATAATGATGCTGATAACAATAATAATAATTATTATTATTATAAATAACTTAATAATAATGATGATAATAACAAATTTTTTTTTTTTAAAGGAAAAAATTATAAAAAATTTAATTAATAAATATTAATAATTATTATTTTTATTATTATTATTATTATTACTAGTATTATTATATAAAACGTCTGGGTAAAAAAATGACCAAATATTGGTCAAAAATATTGGAACAACCCTGTGACTTTTTTTTTTAATGTCACCATTGTGTTCTGTGTAGAATTTTGAGGAGGAAAAAAACGTTTTCCATTTTGGGATCAGACTAGTGTAACAAAACGTGGAAAAAAATGAAGTACTCTCAATCCTTTCTGTGGATGTTCTTCAGGAGCAGCAGCCTGGTCTCCGTGGCGACCTGTCGGACAGCAGCGACAACCTGTCCGAGAAGGCCTCCTCAGAGGTGAACGCTTGGTCGGGTTACAACTTCATCATCTTTATTTCCATCAATGTCACCGATGATCGTGTGAAATTGCGTTACAGGAAAGAGGCGGATTTTTCAGTGCAATCCTCCGAAAACCTCCCAAGATTCCCAAAATGATGCCACCCAAGGTGAGATGTGCAAAATATTTTGCTGCAAGACTTAGTGGGGTGTTTTTTTCCGCCACAAATCGAATAGTGCACGTTACTAGCAGCTTCCTTGTGTTATTGCTGGTAGGATTCCGAGGAGCTCAGCGGTGATCTCTCGCTCAGCACGGACAGCCTCACTGAGAACAAGGTCAGCTTTTGTACTTTATTATTTGTAATAATTTGTTTTTATTGAGCATTTACATCATACAAGCATGAAGATTTACAAAAAAAAATTGTACACATAGACGCAAATTACTTAATATTTTTAAAGGTTATTTGTTCAATTTAGATTTGTTTTTCTGTGTATTTAACTTTTTCAATGCCAGTCATTCAAAAATAGGATGCATTTTATTTTCATATTGATTTTAGTATATATTATTCTATATTGTTGTATTTATTTAATCTATATATGTTATATCCCACCCGGATTATATTAATTAATGTGTTGTATCCTAACAGGGCAAAATGAATTAACTTAAAAAAAGCTTTCTGAATTTTTAAATAATTGTATCAATTTATTTCATTCTGAATTGTAATACTCTTTGTATCATTTTATCTTTATTTTAATAATAAACATGATAAAGCCCAAAAAAGGTTACGTATTGTGTATTTTTAAATGTATTTATTTTTTATTTTTTTATTTATTATTATTATTAACAAAGGTAAGGCAGGAATGTTAATTAATTAATTATTTTGATTCTTATTATTATATTATATACATTTTATATATATTATTATTATAGTGGATGTTGTTGTTTTTAATTTTATTTCTTAAGTAAAAAATATTTTTCATCCTATCGTATAACACAAATCAAGTTAATTTTTTTGTTTAATATTTTTAACCCCCCCCCCCCCAATTTATGTATGTGTATATAAATATATATATATATATATATTTAATTTTTAATTTTTTTTGATCTGTGTTTAATTAATTAAATGCCCAAATATGTTTTTATTTTGGAAACCCTTTTTGATTTTGACAGTGTAATGCGAAATGCTTACAACCTGCCATGTAAGTCTGAAAGGCGCATATTGAGAGATGACCTTTGCAATTCTTTCGGGGGGTGCGAGCGTGTTTTGCCGTTTTATTCTTGTTGTGATTTGACATCATAGATTGGCAGATGATGCAGCATGCCGTCAATAATGCCTTGGATGTTGTTTTTGTAGGAGAAAGGAGGTTTGTTTAGCGGATTCCTCAAGAAGACGCCCAAAGCCAGTGCAGAGGTACAACTTTATGATATTTAGGATGATTGTGTTTTATTATGAAAAATCCAAGTATGAAGCATCTTAAGATGTTTGATTTTCAGGGGATGACGAGCGGTCAGAGAGAACTGTCGGCGAGCAATGACAGTCTGTCGGACGCCGCAAAGACCAAAGTGAGTTCATTCGCGTACGTTGTGCATGTTGGAGGTGTTTGTTGTGGAACGGTAGAATGTAACATTATGTGTGTGTTTCAGGAGAAAGGAAGCGGGTTTGGCGGAATGTTCAAGAAGTCGCCCCGAATGGCCGATGTTCCCAATGCGGAGGAAGTGAGAATCGAACCTTTGCTTTAGCACTTTGATGACATGAGAGAGGACATGGACAGTGATGAAGTCATACTTGATAATTCAGTTACTGGTTTATTCTGTAGAAATATTGATTGCTGTTGACTGTTTCCCAAAGTACAAGCAGATGTCTTATTTTGAAAACACACTGATATAAAACTAGTCACACATTTAGGTTCATCTGAAAATTACATTGTTTTTTGAGAGATATTGAGATACAAAAAGGAACAGGACGTAATGGGAGACATGGCGGATGAATATGAACGGAACTGAGATGCTAAAGGTGAAATGTGTAATGAGGTGACTTGAGATGAGAATTCAGGAGGGGAGGAAGACAAAATGAGATACCTTGATGAGGAAAGACTTCACAGCTTCTTTCTCGTCTTTACTGAACAGCCACAAGACGACGAGCGCTCGCTGGGCAGTGACGGGCTCCCCGAGGAAAATAACAAGGTGACATTTGTTTTTGTGTTATTTGTATTTATTTAAAATTAAACTCACTAGTGCACCCTCCAAGTCTTTTCGTGTCTTAGTGATGGTGAAAATGCGTTTCAGGAAAAAGGAGGAATATTTGGCGGATTCTTCAAAAAGGCGGCCAAAGCACCTCAGCCTGAACAGGTCAACACTAACTTCTTGTATGATAATAATAATTATATATTATTATTATTATTATTATTATTATATAATATGTTATTAATTATTATTATTTATTAATATCAATTAGAATTGCTAATTATAATTATTATGAAAATATTATTATTATTGACATATTAATTAATTATTATTATATATTACATAATAATACTAATCAATAATTATTATTAATTATAATTTTCATTTCTTTTCATTACATTAAAATTTTGGAATTGCATGTATTCACTTTATTTCTTTATTTTTTGTTGTTCTTCTGGGCAAGCTTAAGCAATACGGTAATTGAGACCTTATAAATGATATAATATTTATTGTGTCTAAGGTTAGCTCCGTCAGCATAAAGTAGTTTTTACATCCCTTCTCAGAGATACTGAAGCAAATGTGCGGCGTCATGTGTTTTATTTATACATTTAAAATTCTTTCATGTTTTGCAATTGTAAATCTTTTATTAGACCGCTTATATTTTTTTTTTTTTTAATCAGTTTTTAAAAATTATGAAACTTCCAAATATATAAACTATTTTATTAAATTATTTTCTAATATTTTAATATTCACATTTTTATTGTAATTTTAATTTTAATTTTAAATGGAACTGCTTTTAAATCTAATTACTAAATTACTTTTGTTCATGTTAATACATATATATACACTTTTGAATGTTTACTTTTTTTTTATTTAATTGTATTTTAAAATATTCAATATATATATATATTTTTTTACTGATTTTTAAGTTAAGTTTTTTTTTTTTTACATCTTAAAATATTTTATTTCCAAATGTTAAAAAATTCATTTTCTTTTTTTTTTTTATTTGTACATTTTTAGATTAAAATCATTAAAGCAGCACTAAGGAACTTTTCAACCTTTAACAAAATATTTTCATAACTCTTCTGATGAAACATTGACTTGAAACTAGTGTAATGTTACCTTGGTCATGGCCTGAGGGGGTCTGTATCATTTTTATTGGCACTAAGCAACTTTGAGGATGATGGTATAATTTCCCCTTTTCCCATTTTTCATTAGTTACAAAGACGGAATGATGTAAATTTGAATGTTGATGCACGATCACTGTTTTCCTGGCAGAAGTTGCCAAACAACTGAAAAAGTTTTGTCTGAGTAGACAAAAAAGAAAAATGGAAGCTACCCGAATAAAAGAACAGTCAAGGATCAACATTGGCCCGGATTTCACTTGCGGGCGTGAGCTCAAAACCGACGCAATGCGCTTGCCCTCATGGGAAATGAGTTCTTCCTTCAGACATAGCAATACCGCTTTTGTCCGTATGGCGCTGCCATAATCAACGTAAACTGAAAGTTCCTTAGTGTTGCTTTAAATTAAATTAAAATGTATATTTTTTAGGAAGTTACACACGTGACGGGAGTTTGTGGTACTTTCAAAGCCCTTATTAAAATACGTTTAATGTATTTTTAAATATTATTTACTAATTTGAACCCCTCATCGAATGATTACATTACATTACTGCACTGATTGAATTTCTTTAAGAAGCACGAGTGGACAATTTGTTGTTTGTGTGTGAAAGAAAGCGGACGCGAGCGTTCTCATTGTCACTTCCTGACTTACAGGATGAGAGTGCGGAGAAAAAGTTGTCAGCCAGCACCGAGGATTTATCTGAGGGCAAACCGGTATGCAAATGGTGTATTTCATATTTCCATATCAATCCATATTTTGTGTGTGTGTCAACATGGTGTATTTTTGTGGGGGCGGGGCCAGGAAAAGGATCGAGGGCTGTTTGGCGTCTTCCTCAAAAAGACCCCGAAAGGAGAGCGGGCCGACTCACCAGTAAGTGTCGATTTGATTAATTTTGAAATGATATTTTCATATTTGACTGAATGATATGTCCTGATTTGAGGACGGGGATGAGGACGAGGAAAAGGAAGACAAGGAGCAAGCCGACATCACAGCGGCAGGCGCCGACGATGCAGCCGAGAGGAACAGTGCCAAGGTAACTGACAAACGTTGCATTTTTTTAAATGAATGAATTTGTTCATAATTGAAAGTATACATTTATTGTATTTATTTGTGTTGGTGCAGTGTTAGTTGTTTTTATTTTGCTAATTTCAATCTCTTGTGGAATATAACATGTTATTTTGATATCAATACATTTTTTAATTGTATTTTTGAAAACTCATTTTAATCCCACAGTGAACACTGGAATATCACTAATGTGCAAGATTACTTGTTTTCGTGTTGTTTAATTTTTTTGAATTATTAGATTTTTATTTGACTTTCAGTTTTCCTTTTTAAATTATTATACATTTTTTTAACTGAATTTATGGTACCAATTTTAACCTTTAACAAATATTAGTGAAATGTTACTTGCACTTAAAAGATGAGCAAGATTAGTTGTTTAATTTAAACCGTACCAGTAATTGTTTTTAATTTTAATTTATATATGTATTTTTTTAACTTAATTCCATTCTACTTTTATTTTTCCTTTAATATTATTTTATTTTAATTTACATTACTTATTTAAATCCTTCAAGACATTAGTGGAATATTTTGTTTGCGTAACTTTTTTTTTAATTGAATGATGTGCGCCATATACTGTGTGTACATATGTTTTAGATTTAATTAAAAATTTGAATTTTACATAAATAAATAAATATATATATATATATGTATGTGTGTGTGTGTGTGTGTATATATATATACACACACATATATACATCTCTCTATATATATATATATATATAGATATATATATATAGATATATATATATAGATATATATATAGATATTTGTGCATATATATATAGATAGATAGATGTATGTGTGTATATATATATATGTATATATATATATATATATATATATATATATATGTATGTATATATATGTATATATATATATGTGTGTGTGTATGTATATATGTCACTTTATACTGTGTAGCATTTTTTTTTAAATATAATTTAAATTTGTCTGATTTTAATACATTTAATATTTTTTGTTTAATTTTAAAAACAACATAATTTTATTTGAAAATTACCTACATTAAATGCATTGTATAAATTTGAAGTGTATTAGTGGAATATAAATTGTCATAATTGTGTATAATTAGTTGTGTTCGTTTGAATTTTTTTTTTTTCTCCAGGATAAAAATCTTTTCAGCAACATGTTCAAGAAGCCTCAGAAGCCTGCAGAGGGCGATAAGGTGTCTCCATCAAAAAATGCTCGTTATTAACCCTTTTATTACCACTACTAATATAAATAAACTATTTGTTGTGCTGTTAGGAAGGAGAGATCAAGAGTGAAGCGGCGACATGCGGGAGCTCAGAGAACTTGTCCGAAAACGTCACCAAGGTTTCAAAAAAAGAGTCTGTCTTGTGCTTTTGATCATTTTTTTTAAAGTTTGACTAAAAAAAGTTTCTTTAGAGCAAGAAAGGAGGCCTGGCCGGCCTCTTCAAAAGATCTTCCAGCACCGACAACCTGGCGGATGAGGTCAGCATCACTTTCAGTGCACTTGCAAAATATGAGGGAGGTGGAGAAAATCTTACATGTGTGGCCTGTGGGGGGCGCTGTTATCGTGGTGTGCAGGAGAAAGGGGGAATCTTCAGCGGACTCAAGAAAAGTGCAACCAAAGCGTCCGCAGATGAACAAACAGCAGGGGTGAGTCGGCTGCCGTGTGTGCGTGTGTGTGCGTGCGTGTCGTCCACACCACTTTCACACGTTTTAAGGCTTGTTTTCAACAGGGAGACAAATTGCTTGCTTTTTAATTTTTTTTTTTTTTACTTATACTCACTCATCATTCCAGGACAAGGAGAAGTCATCAAGTAATGACAATCTGACAGAAAACACAAAGGTAAAAGGCACACTGAATGAATCATCTTTTAATAAATATTTTTTTTAATTCACATTTATTTCTTTGTTGCAGTTTAAGATGCTTGATTTTTAAAAACTATTTTAAATGGTTTTAGCTATTTTCCAATTACTTTTTAGTTTTATATATAATCTAAATACATTTGCAAGTTTTGTATTTTGTGTTTATTGTACATAGTTTGACATTTTTCATGTCTGTAAATTGTTTTTGTTTAAATGTCATAAAATGTAGTTATTTTTTAATTTTAGTTTTACATTTTTTATTACAATAAATATTTTTTATTAGTTTTTAAAAATTAGCACATTTCCAAATTATAATAAATCTCATTAAATTAAAATGTTTTTTATTTTCTAGTATTTTAATGTTGAAATGATTTGTGTAAATTTTAAAAAGTGTAAATGATTTTAAATTATTAGTTTGTGTATTATAAACACTAGTTTTAATGTTTATTTTTTTGTTTGTTTTTGTTTTGAAATTTGAACGTTTTTTTTTACATTTTAAAATTATTTTATTATTTATATATATATATTATATATTATTTTAAATGTTTTTTAAAAAATTCTTTTTTTGTTTATTTAATATGTTGATGTTTTTTTCCACATTAAAATATTTATGTTTTTAGAATAACTTTATGTGATCTATAATAAATTTTTCTTTTTTTTCTTTTTAGGAAAAAAGTATTTTTAGTGGCATGTTCAAGAAAGCTCAGAAAGCAGCTGATGAGGTTAGATCGATTATTATTCTTATCATTATTATTGTGCTTATTGTTGTTATTTTTTAATTATTGTTGCTATTTTTGCTGCGCAGAAGACAAATGGCAATGAGGAGAAGAATTTGTTATCAGCCAGCAATGAAAACGTGACAGAAGAAAACACAGCAAAGGTAAAAACGCTGCTGACGGTCGTTTGACTCGGGCTGACACAAAATTTGCTTGCCAGGAAAAGACGGGAGGTTTGGCGGGAATGTTCAAAAAGTCGCCGAAACCGGTGCCGCGCTCCATCGCCGCCAAGGTGACCTCGTCAGACCACATTCTACTCTTGTTGGTTTGTGTTTTTATCATCAAATAACAGAAACTCGTGTCATGTTTTCCTGGCAGGATCCTCTTAGTGATGGCAAGGAGGACGAAGGTGTCAAGGTGAATTAATGGGGCTGAGAAAACAGGAGAAAAGTTTGCCTTTTTTTCTTTTCTTTTTTTTTGCAAGACAGGAAGAACAAAACATTTAAGGCCATTTTGAGCAGGGGCTTCGAAAAAATTAGCATTTCAAACTGAGATTTATTTTTCTTCCTGCAAGGATGACTTGTCAGGAGACGAACTCTCAGGCAGTTCTGTCAATCTTCTTGAAGCTGCCACCGCAAAGGTGAGTACACGATACACACTATGTACTCTACATGGATGCCTTTAGGGACCAAATATTAGGAACCCTTGTACAGTAAGTATGATTGACGTGTGTATACACTGTACAATGTATGACCGTGTGTCATATAGGAGAAAAAAGGAGGCTTCGCCGGCATGTTCAAGAGAACGCCCAAAACGGCCGACAAACAGGTTCGGCTCTTTTTCCCAAGTCACGTGGAAAGACGAGTTAATATACTCGCTAATACGTTGCTAACGCTCGCAGGACAATGACGACGACAAGGAGGACGCGGCGCCACCTGCGGGTGGCGGGCTGAAACGCAGGAAGACCATCAAGAAGAAAAGACGAGTCAGCGTTTTGTTTTGCAATGTAGCGATGCACAAAATGTCTTCTCTCGCTGACTGTTGTCGCTTTTTTTTTTTTACCCGCTCCAGATCGTATCCTTCAGAGTCAAGAAGACTCTTCCCAGGATGCCAAAACTCATCTCGTCGTCACAGGTAACCCCGAAATTGATTTATCGTAGCGACATCAAATTTAATAGCAATGTCTGTCATGAGTAGATCCTCAAAAAAGTCTCATGAAGCCTTGCCTGAAAAGTCACAGGTTGGCCACCATTTTGCTTTAAAGTGGCCATTTTAGCGTCAGCAAGCAAGCAGTTGGAATCCGGGTCACTGCACCATATTTTTAGGAATTCCTAGACGAGGTCCCCAGAGACTCCTAAGGGGAGTGACGTTCGTTCTCTCACATTTTGCTTCTCAGGCCCAAGACAAGATGCCCATCATTGAGGAGAATATGGAGATGCAGGAGCTGATCCCGGCACAGGTTAGGTTCTTCTTCCTTCCTCCTTTTCAATACTTTGAACTGAGATCTTGCGTGACATCATGTATGATGGAGATTGGTAGTGTGTGTGACATAGGACTGTTTAAAAAAACAAAACAATCAATTACAGTGTTCCCTCGTTTTCCACTGGGATTAGGTTCCAAAAAATACCCGCAATAAATGATATCCGCAAAGTAGTTAGCTTAATGTTTTACATTTATTATAAATGTTTTAAGGCACTAAAACCCCTCACCACACAGTTTATACACTTTTCTCATAGGGCATTTTAAAAAAAGAAATCACATTTCTCTCTTGTTTAAACATTCTCAATGTTCAAACCTTCATAAATTTCATAAAAAAAGGTACATTACTGTAAAATAATGCATGGAAAATTGCACTAAAAATAATCAGCAAAACCGCAAAAAGTGAACCGCGTTATGTTATATTTATTTTATTTTTATTTTTTTTGGGGTGGGGGTAAAAAAATAAGTTGATTTGTGTGGATATAACTACTAATTATTTATTATCTTCTGTGCATGAGCATTATTAAACACCAACAAAATGAGCCTATGTTCTGATTAGACCTCAATTTTTGTTTTCGTTCGTTTTTGTTTGACTACACAGTTCTGTGTTTGTTGTGTGCCTCGTGTTCTATAGAAAAAAAAGATTTGAATGCTGGTTTTTGGATTAAGAGGAAAAAAGAAAAAAAAGAAATTAGCCTATGCTAAACTATTAGCACTTGCGATTAGCATTAGCACGCTAGCGATGACCATTTAAGATAAACATACATTAACTACCATTTAGCTCACACATACATAATTATATCTACATTCCACATGTAATAGTGTTTTAAAAGTCACTTAAGGAGGATGCTTCAACAATCGGCCATGAGTAAACGAGTGGAGCTACCTGTTAGCTACTGTTAGAGTAGATCTATTTTAAGTATTGTACTCTTTGCGTGTTCAATTAACTGAATGGTGATATCCTGGTGAAGAAGTCCCTTTGCAAAGGTAAATAATTATCAGAAGCTTCTGATGACAAAAGGCTGATGACACTGAAGCCGTGTTCTATCAGGTTGTCTGTTTCGTCCAACGTGGGGCATCAATACTTATTCAAAAGTGGGAGAATAGAAATCTCCGCCCATCAGCCCACAGCACACTTGGTTACAACTCAGTGAATACAAGAGAATCTGTTCCCATGGGTATAAATCAGATTAAAAGAAAAACAATAATAATAAGCCTGACTCCCTTCCGACCGGCCCTCCCATTAGAGATAGCGAATGAATGTACAAACCCGTTGCCCTTCTTCTGAGAGTGAGACAGATAATACAATTCTATTCATTGAGCCATACTGCTATAACTAAATCCAAAACGGCTAAAATATAAATTAAAACTGAAAAACAATGTTAATAACTCATCACTACAATGAGATAAATAACTTCCTGTCCACTGCGTACGTCTGCAAAAAAAAAGGTCCGTGTAGAAACATGGATGGCGGATGTTTCCGGCGGCGCAACAAGGCAGACATTTTTAGTCGACTTATCCAATTTGGTCTTTTTTCTTTCTTTCTTTCCCTAGCCCTACGCTAATAACCGTTGTGGTGTGCTGACTTTTTTGGTGTACATTTTTCAGCTGAACACAGTGGAGGTCCAGCCGGTGGAGATGGCAGCATACCCGACTGGGGGAAACCCTCTGGAATCGGAGGTAGGCGTGTGTGTGTGACCACCCTCACCGTCACATGACAATATAAGGTCAAAGTTGAATATCATGTTTTTTCTTTCCTGAAGGAGAACGACGGCCTGATGGAGTGGTGGAACAATGTCGAAGGCGAGTGCGACGTCTGACACTTTATATCTTGAAAAGGTTTTTGGTTTCCTCACCTGTGTCTGATCTTGACTTCCTGTTTCTACAGGCTGGGCTGAGTGGAACGAGACGGCCAACTTCCAAGAAGATGAGGAGGGAATGTATGCATGTCTTAGTTTTATTGTTTATTAGTTATGGATGGATGATATAATACATGGATGGTTGTATTGATTGATGTTGGACGAAAAGCTAAATCATCCGTCCCTTCATATCGTTGTCTGCAGAGCGATGGAGGAAGCGGCCGACCGTGTCTACATGGCGGCGCGCCTGTTTGTGAGCCTTTTCAACCAGCGGGGGGCGTCCTTGCAACACTGCATCCTTGAGCTGCTGGCAATCGCCGATACCGCCGACCAGTTCCACAAAAAGACGGTATCGGCGGCCATCGGCGGAGGCGTGGCCAGCGTGGCCGGCAGCCTGACCACAATCACGGGGCTCATCCTGGCGCCGTTCACTTTCGGCGCCTCCATCATTGTCACGGCGGTCGGCATCGGCGTGGCCACGGCGGGCAGCATCACCTCGGCCACGGCCAACATCACAGACGCCGTCCACTCGAACATGGACCGCAAGAAGGTGGAGAAGATGATCCAGGACTACCAGGAGCAGATCAAAGACATCCGCGAGTGTATGGATTTCGTGCAGGAGGGTATAGACACCCTGCAGGAGTTGGACTTTGAAAAGTACTCGCAGAGCGCCGCCAAGAAGGCCTTGAACCACAACATCAAACATGTGGTGAAGGAAGGCGGCCGGGCGGGGAAGGCTCTAATGATCAACACAGACAAGCTCATTAGCACCGTGCAGGTTCTGGGTGCGGGGGCTGGAGCAGCCAAGGCCGCGCAGGCCATCAGCGTCACCACCGGGGTCATGTCGGCGCTCTTCCTGGCCCTCGACGTCTTCTTCCTCGCCAAGGACTCCCATGAGCTGCGCAAAGGTGCCAAGACCAAATTTGCATCCAAGATCAGGGACGTGTGCAAGGAGCTGCAGGACGGGCTCCTGGAGCTCAACAAGGTCAAGACGCAGCTGCAGAAGACCATGGACGGTATCGAGGTGGAGGAGTTTGAGGAGATCGAGGAGGTGGAGGTGGAGGTGGACGACGACCTGGAGTCAGATCCTAAGAAGCTGGCAGAAATGGAGCAAGAGCTGGACCTCATGGAGGAAAAACTGGACAAAAGGATCGAGGAGGCCAAAATAGCAGAGATGGTAGGTGAGTCCAAGGAGAAGAAGGAAGGGACGAAAAAAAAGGACAAAATGGACAAGGAGACGGAGAACCGGACCAAAGCTGGGAAGGAGACGCAGGAGAAAGAAACAGCAGCGTCGTATAAAAAAGTGGAGGAGAAACCCAAACAGGAGGACAAAGATGGGGAAGAGAAACATGCTAAAACAGGAGAATCCCAAAAAAAGCCAGAATGGGAGAGAAGCCATCTAGAAGACGGAGGGAAAGACACGCCGGGCAGAACGGACGACTCCCGTAGGAAGTCAGAACATGAGAGAAGTCACAGAGGGATCACCGGGAATCCCGAAGGAAGACTGGATATCGGCGAGTGGCCCAATCAGGAAAGAGGAAGCAGCAGATACGCCCAACATGAAAGCAAAATAATAGACAGCATTCGCGCAAACGACTGGAGTACAGAAAACACAGGAAGTCGAGATGGACCGGACTGGGACAAGGGGATGACAAGGGACACTCACGGAAGAAGCGATGACCGGAGGGGTTCGCACCGCAGTGAGGAATCGAGCCATAGGGACGACACTGAGGAGAGGATGGCGGCCAGCCAGAGGAGTCACCACAGAAGTGCGGAGAAAGACTTGGACGACCAAGTGCATGGCGAGGGAAAACGAATGAGCCGAATCGAGAGCGCCCGCAAGAAGTTCGAGACGAGTGGCGAAGACGAGGGGCATCGGGGCAGCACAAAGAGTCACAGGAGAGGAAGTGACCGAGTCAAGACAGGAAGTGAGCGGGAGAGGAGAGGAAGTGACAGGGATAAGACAGGAAGTGAGCGGGAGAGGAGAGGAAGTGAGCGGGAGAGGAGAGGAAGTGACACGGATAAGACAGGAAGTGACCGAGAGCAGAGACACAGTCGTCGAGGTTCTCGTCATTCCAGTGTCCTGCTGGATGATGGACTTTATATTTAGATTTGTAGCTCTTTGGTATTTTAAAAACTGGTTTTACTGGATTTGTCACATATTTGATGACTTGTAACTATTGGTCCCGCTCTTGTAGGAGGACAAAAGGTAATGCACTGTCGTAGAAAAAAAAACCTGACAATTATTAGGAGAAACCACATCTAAGTTTTTCTGTCTGGCCTTAAATTTAAACTTCTTAATAAGAAGTCTTATGGTCCAGTTCTTTGGCTCAAAGTCTTTAGCAAGACCTTGGTGCCATGGTGCTAGTCCTCTGGCTAATGTCTCAAGCTAGACTTGCGATGTCTTTTAGGGACGTGTCACAAGCCAGTCTTAGATTTTTCTGTCTGACATTAAAGCAAAACCTATTGGTTGAGTTGTTTGGCTAAAAGTTCTTGGCAAGACCTTTGTGTTCTGGTCCTTGTCCAAGCACACCTCTATTTATTTTTTTTCCAATTAGGCCTGGATAATTTTGTCTTTTGATTCACAGCTTCTAGCAAATGTTTCAAGCTAGACGTATTCTTGTCATTTTGCGACAAGTCTTGCGTCTAGTTTCCAGCAAGGCCCAGGCCTTTTGGTCCAAAGTACAAAGCAAGTACTTGGTGTTTTGGTCCTGATCCTTTGGCCAACCTCTCAATTTAGATGTATTTTATGGGTAAGCCTCAAACCCGGCTACGTCTTCTGACTTTCAAGAAAGACTGGTCTTTGGGTAACCTGATCGAGGTCTTTCTGACCAAGTTTATTGCCCGACCTACCATATGTCTTTAGGTCCAGGTTTTTTTTGTCCAAACCTGGCCAAAGCATTTAAGTCTGAGATTCAACAAGACCAGTTCTAGGTATTTTGGGTGAAGGTTTTGAGCAAGAACTTTTGGCCAAAGTTCCAAGCTGGACCAACTCAGTCTTTCAATTCTTGCCGATGTCATTCTGTCTGAATTTCAAGCCAGATCTTGAGGTTTTGGTCACAGTCTTTTGGAGAAAGTCCAGTGATAGACTGGGGCATGTCATAAACCAAGCCTTTGTCTTTCTGATCAAATTTTGACATGCTGGATGTCTTTAGGTCCAGGTCTAAAGAAAGGTGTTGTCCTAATGTTCTAGCTAACGTCTTGAGCCAAACCAAAGTCGTTTTGGACACTGTACTGTACTTTTCACTGGTGTTGGTTTTCTTACTGTGAACAAATAAATTATTTTATATGCCAATATTGATCCAGAATAAAAAAATGTTTTAAATGTATTTAACGTGCAGAGAAGGGTTTTCAACTATAACTAATTTGTACAGAAATCTTAACGCTTTTACCTTTTATTTATTTGTAGAAATTTTAAAAAGGAAGATGGTAACTGCCCCTTAAATAAGAATAAAATCATAGTAGACCAAGTTAGAGTGTTTGTGTGGAATAAGAACAAACAATTAACATAAGGGGAACCATGTTGGGTGAAATCATTATCAGCTGCAGACAGGAAATGATGTCGCAGCGCGGCTTGAGTTACCCGTTACCAGGGCGTTCCATTGAATTGCGTCTGTTGACAAGACTCCGGCGGGCACTGGATTTTGCAGGTTCTGTCCAGCCCTACGTCTCTAATTTTTATTCATGAGACGTTAGAACCATTTTATAATGTTAATAGCTACAGAACAAATCTTAAAATGCTCCACTGTCAGAGAAATGTTTGAAAACTTCACCTCTGGCCTCACTGTGCGAAGTCGTGCGTACAGCGAAATACGCCTCAAGATTGAGATTCTGGATGTTTTATGGGGTATATGCCACGGAGGAGGCGGGATTTCCGACTGCCGAGTTTTCACACATCAGCCCTGTTTCCGGTTCCGGTTTGCGACGTGTGGTACTTGTAGTACTGTGTGAACTCTACTACTACTACTACTATGTGTACTCTACTTAGTACTTGCGCTTCCGACTATGTGATAAACGGTAAGGGAAACCTTCAAATATTTTTAAAACATTTTAAATTATTGCAGACCGCAATAGACACTTTTTAAAACAAATTTTAGACTGTAAATTACCTACCACACAAAAAATAAATAGAATGGCAGGTGGTAATTGACACCATAATTTTTTTAAAATAAGTAAAGCAGACACAAATATATATTTTTTAAAGTATACAAGTAATAGAAGAAAGGTTTAATTCATATTTGTTTCCTTAAAAAAAACCTGTACATATACATGGATAGATAGCAGACAGAAGCATGCACAATTTGTAGCCAAGACAACAAAACGGAGAAAAAAAAAAAAGATATCTGAAGGTACTTGGCTTAATGAAATGTCCAAATACTTTAAAATACAAATATTATCTAAATACCTTCGATGATCACCGACGTGAATTTGATTTCCCCTTCTCAAAACTTCTGAATGCACATACCCGACTGTTCTTCTGGAGGTCCTTGGAAATTTTCAGGAATCAAATACCTGTTGTGAATTTTGCCATTCAGGTCCTTGTCCTTGCAAATTGCGCAAAAAGTGCTAAAACACTGGCCAGTTTAGAAAGTCAAGCCAAATTCACTTGAAAAGGTCATTTTAAAATCTTGGTTGATCTTTAAATTTCACGCGGAAGTCCAATATCGCAAACTTTTTGTGACTCGTGCACCTTTGGACCGTCACTGGACTTCACGCCACCCAATCACGTTGCCGTTCCCGCTCACATTCGCGCTCCTTTTCTCGCCTCATGGTGGCCATGGCAACGGCCTCGTCGAAGCACATGCTGAGAGGGCTGTTCTGGGACGTGTCCCTGCCGCAGGTGACATCATCCGGCGTGTCGGCGTCCCTCCTCTCTCGCTGCTGCTGCTGCTGCTGCTGCTGCTGCTGCTGCTGCTGCTGCTGCTGCTGCTGTTGGCGCAGGTTCCGGGCAGCTAGCTTGCAGTGTTGGGGCTTGGGTGGCACCACTGGCACTGCTTTCACTTGGTAAACTTTGGGCAGTTTCGAGACGATCAGCTTCCTTCCTACTCCTCGGTCCTCGGACCTCATACCGCCTCTGGACTCTGGAACGTCAGAGATGCACCCCTGAAAGAGGTCAGATCTAAGACTTGGTGGCACTGTCACTTCCTCATAAATGGGTTTGTTTTCTTTGGGCAAAACCTTTTTTATAACCACGCCTTCGTGTTCACACCTCTCTGGTCCTCGTTCCTCAAACCGTACACCGTGTTTGGACTCTGGAATGTCAGACCTGACCTCTTTCAGGGGTGTATCTCCAAGACTTCCTGTCACTTCCTCGCAAATGGGTTTGTCTTCTTTGGAAACCAACTTTTCCGTAGTTGCGCTTTCATGTTCACGCCTCTCTAGTCCTCGCACCACAAATCTCGCGCCGTCTCTGCACTCTGGAATCTCAGACCTGACCTCTTTCAGGGCGCTTTCTCTAAGACTTGGTGTCATTGTCCCTTCCTCACAAATGGAGTTTTCTTCTTTGGGGCACAGCTTTTTCACAACGATACCCTCTTGTTTAGACTTTACTGGTCCTCGTTCCTCAAACCGAGCATCGTCTCTGGACTCTGGAACGTTACATCTGACCTCTTTTAGGGGTGTATCTCTAAGACTTGGTGTCTCTGTCACCTTCTGCAAGATAGGTTTGCCTTTATTGGGTACAAACAATTCTGTAATCTCTCTTTCTTGCTCAAACCTCCCTTCTCCATGCTCCTCAACATCTTCTCCGGACTCTAGAATGACAGACATGACCTCTTTCGGGGGTTTATCCCTCGGAGTTGGTGTCACTGTCCCTTCCTCACAAATGGGTTTTTCTTCTTTGGACACCAACTTCTTCATAATGGTATCCTCTTGTTTAGACCTTTCTGGTTCTTGCTTCTCAAACCTCCCGCATTCTCCAGACTCCAGAACATCACACCTGACCTCTTTCAGGGGTGTATGTCTAAGATTTGGTGTCACTGTCACTTTCTCCAAGATCGGTTTACCTTCGTTGGGTACAAACAATTCTGTAACCTCTCTTTCTTGTTCACAGCCATCTGGTCCATGCTCCTCAAACCTCACATCTTCGCTAGACTCCAGAATGACAGACATGACCTCTCTCAGGGGGTTATCCCTAGGAGCTGGTGTCACTGTCCCTTCTTCGCAAATGGGTGTGTCTTCTTTGGGCAACAACTTTTCCGTAACGGTACCTTCTTGTTTACTCCTCTCTGGTCCTTGATTCTCAAACCTCCCACATTCTCCAGACTCCAGAACGTCAGAACAGACCTCTTTCAGGGGTTTATCTGTAAGACTTGGTGTCATTGTCACTTTCTCACGGATGGGTTTGCCTTCATTGAATACCAACAATTCTGTAACCTCTCCTTCTTGTTCAGACCTTTCAGGCCCTTGGTCCTTAAAATTCATCCCTCCTCCAGACTCATCAGATATGACCTCTTTCAGGGGTGCGCCACGATTTAGCATCACTGTCACTTCCTCCAGGATTGCTTCGTCTTCTTTGGGCACCAACTTTCCCAGAACCGCTCCTTCTCGGTCACATCTCGCTGGTAAATTGATGTCTGTTTCCTCTAGGCTCTTTCCTGCAGTTGTCTCTATCTCGTTGGCCTCTCTGCTATCTCTGACCTCCATTGTCTTTCTTTCCTCATCCTCTATCACTTCACAAACAACCTCCTCAAGATCGTCCCAGATTTTTGCAAAGGCGTCCTCCATTTCTAAGCTTCCCTCCTGTGTCTTTCCCGATCTTGGTACCTCACCGTCTTCTGTTGAGAGATCTTCCGGCATATTCATTTTAGTTTCAGGTTTCGCATCCTCAGTCAGTTTACTCTCATCATCACCATCCTGGTCCTCCCCGAACTCTTGTGTAGGGTCCTCAGAAACATCACAAAACTCCTCTACCGGGGAAGTTTCTTTCTTAGCACACTCAGAGACAGAAAAGTGATGGGCTCCTTCTCCATCTTGCCGTCTTATCTTGTCAACTTCTACATCTACAACAGCCTTCACACTTGATTCATCCGTGTGCTCTTGCAAGTCCACACAATCATGTGATGGCATTTCTAAGGGTAGAGGTTCTGGACCAACTTTCTGGATTCTTAGATCTTCATTTCTGCACAAAGAAATCAGTTAAGGGTTAAGTTTCTTCTCACTTTACAGATAAACTCAAAAACAAGTCGTGTGTAAAAATTTTCCAGACCATTGGGCCAAGATTGAGCATTTACCCTCTCTTGCAATCAAAATGAGAAAATGCCAGATTATAGGTTGATTCTAAAAGTTCATCATGGGTGTATATAGGGTAATTGGGTGTGTTGGGTGTCAACAGTGATTTTATATTTTTTCGCCCTGATCATCTTGGAAAATGGTCAGGGCCAACAATTGCTCGCTAGCTGATGCGCTGGCGCCGATCACAAGTAAAGGAGAAACTGATTCTTAGTGTAATGTACCTCACGAGTCATTCACCACAAGTCATATAAAGCTGATAAGGAGAAGTGTTTAAAACCACAAGGTAGTTACGAAACAAGCTAACTTTTAGCTTAGTGTCTTTCATTTCCACCTATATTACTGTATTCATCTTTCTTCTACTTATTTTTCTTGCAGCCTGCATGGCTTGTGGCACCAGGCTGCCTCTCACAGGTCAGTCTTGGTACTACCAGACATCTGACTTGGGGAGGAGACTTCATTTGTTATGTTCGTCACCTCAAGCACACTACACCAGAAGCACATAGATTTTTTTTCTTGTCATGTTTTAGATCTCTTACATTTCAAAAATCTTTTAAGTGCCTTTAAAAAAAAATGTGTAACCCACTTTAACCAATATGCAGGGCATGGCTAAAACACAACCTAGTGAGGATTTATATCAGAGGTGTCAAACTCATTTTAATTCACCCAATGCGCTTTCACCCAAATTTCAAGTGAGCTTACGACAAATTACTTCAGTTTTGTTTTTGGTGAAAATATTTACATGTACATTCTGAAATTATTCACATTATCTTATTGCAGAGTAATCTGAAATTTCTTAACAAAAGTTAGCACAAAGGTTTTTGCCTAACAGTCAAATTTCAGAATGTCATTTTAAGTGGTCGTTAGTACACCCTCCAGTAGACACAATTAGCAACAATAGTTGATAGTTTTAGTGAAAAACTGCCATTTGTGTCCTGTCCTCACGGGCCAGATTGGACCCGCTGATGGTCGGGTTCTGGCCCCAAGGCTGCATGTTTTGACATCCCTGATTTAGATCATCTGGAGTTAGTTGTTTTCATTTGTCTACTGAACGCCCTTTTAGGTCACTAAGTTATTGTTTTAGTAAGGATCATAAAGTTTTTTATATCTCAAACGCAAATTTTTAAGCCAAATCCTTTTTCACCTTTGATTGTCGTCCTCTTCCTGGTGGTCGATTCGCTGTTCATTTCGTGATATCACCTCTTCTAGTCCGTCCACGTCATCCTGGCTCTGATTTTGTTTACCAGAGGAGTTCTCAGGTTTGAACTCCGTTGCTTCACATGACTGTTCCCTCGGAGCATCAGCAGCGCAGGTTGGCAAGTTCTCCGGTTCCAGATCACACATGTTGCTTAGAAAAAAGTCCGCAGGGAGGCTCTTAGCGAACAAGCTGCCGTCTTCGTCACTGCTAGAGCAGTCAGGTGTGTCATCTGCGGTGTCGTCTTCGTCGTCATAGCAACACTCCCCCGGTTCACACACGGGCGAAGTCATGTGAGGCAAGCTGAGGGATTTCGCGTACCGCTCATTGGAGTCTACGCTGTGCGGCCGCTGGAGCCTCGGCTGGCTTTGGATGCTCTTCTCGGAGCTTACGCTTAACCTGATGTCGGGCCCCGTGGCGTGATGAAACGGTTGCTCCATGAGTTCGTACTCGTCGTCCGAATGTCCGGGGGGCTCAACGGAGAATTCGTTCACTTGGGAGGCACAGTCTTGCAGGAAGTGGAGAGGAATCTGAAAAGTAAGTTTCAACGAGCTGACATTTGGGGAACTTATAATGTATTCCAGACGGGATACACCCTGGACTGTTTGCTGACCAGTCATGGTTCAGATAAAATTTTGCCAGTCTAAGTTTTTGGCAAAACCTTGGTCTTTTGGTCCAATTATGTTGGCCAAAGGGTCATCTGCAGGTCCAAGACTCAAACAAAGTCTAGGTCTTACTTTCTAAGTCTTCAAGCAAAACCTTTGTCCATGCAAATCTTGAACAAGGCAACCTATGTCTGACTGTCCAAGTCTCAAACAAGACCTTGGTCTTTTGATCTAAGAGTTCAGTAAAACTTCAGTCTTAGTGTCCAAGTCCTTTGCAGAACTTTGTTCTTTTAATCCTATTCGTTTAGACAAATATTGACCGAGATCTTTAAGTGAAGCATAGGTCATTTGATCCAAGTCTCAAACAAATTCTAGGTCTTATTGTCCAAGTCTTCAAGCAAAACCTTTGTCAGTGCAAATCTTGAACAAGGCAGCCTATGTCTGACTGTCCAAGTCTTTGTCAAGACTTTGGTCCTTTGATCTAAGAGTTCAGTAAGACTTCAGTCTTAGTGTCCAAGTCGTCAACAAAACTTTGTTCTTTTAATCCTTTTCGTCTAGACAAATATTGACCTCGGTCTTTAAGTGTCCAAGTCTCAAACAAGGCCAAGGTCTTTTTGTATAAGTTTTAAGCAAGATCATTGTTTTTTGGTCCGAGTCTCAAACACAGCTTTGGTATTTCTGTCTAAGTCTCAAGTGAGACCAATAGTATGTTTCTTGATACAAGACTTTAGTCTTTGATCCAAGTTTTAGGAAGACCTGGGTCTTTTGGGGGCTTTTATTTGGGTCAAAGGTAAACCTAAATCGTTTAGGATTTGGTCATTCAGCCCCAGTGTCAAACAGGAAATACACATTGTGTTTTGGTCCAAGTCTTGAACAAGACCTTGGTCTTTTAGCTAAAGTCTAGTCCAACTAAACCATTTAGTCTTAAAACACAAGTCTTCAAGGAAGTTACACAATAAACATCTTCAGGAAATGTTACTTTAAACGTGATATGAACCGCACTCGTACAATAAAAAAACAAACAAATACCTGACAGGAGACGCTGCAGTCCATGTGATCCAGGAATTCAAAGTTGTCTTGAACGTAACCCGACAGCTCGTGGTCATCCTCGGTGGAGTTGAGGACATCTGAAGAGTCAAACAGATTGTTGTCCTCGCATTTGGCTGATGGTCCTCCTTGCATTTCTGCAATTGAAATGTTTGAATTAGGGGCGAGCTAGCTTGCGTCATCATACGCTATTTGGACATTACCTTCGTAGACATCCGCAGATGTTTCTTTTGCCTCTGGCGTCGATCTACATTCTTCCCTAACGGATTCCTTGTTCTTGTCCTCTTCCTCCTTGTCAACTAACGTATTTGCATCTTCATCCAGGATGATTTCCTTCCTGTGTGTCACCTCTTTCGTCTCTTCTTTAGCGGCCCTAACTCCTTCAACTTTCATTTCCATTATTTTACTGTCCTTCCTCTCCACGTTGTTGCCTCCCTCCTTATCACCCCCGTCTTTATCCCTGCCACGGTGGACCACCCGGTCACTCCCGCCTCCCTGCAGAAGGCCCATAGCCAAGTTGGAAGTGATGTGCAGCGGCACCGTGACCAAGGTGGGCCCGGTGATGTGCATGGCCGCTCTCCGACCCGCCTTCGTGGAGAGCCCCGGCGATCTGGATTGGACAGAGTCGCCGTCCGTACCTCCCAAGCCTTCGGGGTCAAGGGCCGTGTAGAAGCCCTGAGTACCCCCGCTCACAAGTCCCGTCCCCCTGCGGTAGGTCACGGCATATTCGCTTCCGCCTAACGGGCTAGGCGACGCTGTAAGTTCCAAGCCGGACATTTTGGCGGAGCGAGACGTCTGCAGAGGACGTATAGAATCTGGAATAAAAGCAACAATGATAGATCCACAATTTGAGGTTTCTGAATCTCTCAGTAAGATGATAATCGTGATGATGATGATGATGGTGAAAAGAGGAGCACCTTCATTTGAATATGACGGAATGCTGAGGGAGTCCATGCTTCGAGCTGGACGCAACGCCGGTCTGTCCTTCTCTATACACAAAAAATAAAGCATTAATTAGAACGTTGGCATAAGATCCATTTGTCCATTAGGATTAGTAAAGCAGGGTAGACAAACCGTGATCACATGATCTCTTCTGCTCGTATAAACATTTTTGAAATCCCAGAAACAAGAATTATCATGACGTATGGTCTATTCAGCAATGCGATTAATGGGTGGCTCCCCAAGAGCAGTTCTTTGAGTGTGCCATTATCAATTAATTGCATTGCATTCCGGGCAAGTTAAATCAAACAAGTGATGAATTTTAGGGGTGTGCCAAAAAAACTATTCTCATAAGAATCGTGATTCTCATTTAGTACAATTCTGAATCTATTTTAAATGTCCCAAAATCTATTTTATCTAAATTATTTTATACTGTCTTCCCTTTGTTTGTGTGTGCCTCTATTGGGAGCACTGTTCATGTTGTACCCGATTTGGCCACTTAGGGGCAGTGTGGTTCCACGCAGTCTGATACACTGGTAAGTTGTAGCCACATTAGAGAGTAGAAGGAAAAAGTCACAATCAAGGTTTTTTTTTTTTTTTTGCAGCGTGGAGCCGTTCTTTTGAGTTATAAAAGTGCCCCGAGTAGCGCACTAATTAGCATTAGCAAGTCAGACTGGAGTAAATCATTACAATTCCTTGAACATCTATAAAATGAAGCAAAAATCATTGTCAAACAAATAATTTTGAATCAAAAAATGATTCTGAATCGAATTGCACACCCACAAATCGTAATTGAATCGAATCATGAGACGTTCAAAGATTCCCACCCCTAATGAATTTATTTTCTTGAATTCAGTAATGTTTGCTTGCCTCTTCCACTAACACAGGGGTGTTCAAACTATGGCCCGGGGGCCATTTGCGGCCCACCTTCAGCATTCAAAGGGGCCCTTACCAACTTCTATTTTCCTGGCCCTTGGAGAGAGACACTTTCAATTCCATCACTTCAAAGTTCATTTTGTGGCATAATTAGATGTTTGGTCCTGACGTGCAAGGCAGCATGGAGGCAAAGTGCATCCAGAATGATGGAAATCAAAGAAGAAAAAGTAGTAGAAGAAGAACGAGAAGAAGCTAGGCTAACTGTTAGCTTGTGTGGTGTCTTACGGTTGTAAACTTTTCTCCTTGTTCTTTTGATTATGGCGACCATCCTAATTGAGTTGTGCTCTAATTCAAAACGCAATCACGGACTACGTGACCACGCACATCAATTTGACCGGATTGTTGGCATCCTGCTTTCAACCCAAAAGTCAAAACTGAAGTAAGTGCATCGATGGTTCTACTTAGCATACCTTTCGCCGAATGCTTATGCCGCCTTCTCGGATCGTGGAAGCGACTGCCGATATTGAAAATAGACATCCACTTCCTTCCTTTGAATGAGCCCTTCCTCCTGAGGTGAACAAAATGTCAGAAGAACCCAAACACCAGAAGCTCACCGGATGTCTGAGCAGTTCCCAAGCAACTATGAGAAAACATTTTTAAAGTCTACTCACTTATCAGTGCCTTCAATAATGGCGTGGTAAGGTCTCATCGGAATTGGACCGTCCCCTGGACTGATGTGTCCAAAGTTTGCCGAAGGCGGAGTCTTGAAGAAGGGTTCCTCCTGGCCGGAGATGGCCGTCGGGGAGGGAAGAGACTTTCTCCTGGTGTGCGTGACGCCTGAGGGAAACAGCTGAGGGACGTGTGTGAGGATGAACTCCACGACAATGGACTGCACCCTGACCTCCATGAAGGCGGCGGTGCCATTGAAACCGGACACCTCGATGTCCTTTGACCTTAAAGAACACATTTAACAGATGATTTGAATTCCAAGTGTCCGTGTAGGGATGAAGACGAAGAAGCACGGCGTCCACACCGGAGCAGATTGGGCGCCCAGACGATGGCCAAGTTCCTGGCGTGCATGCTGGTCTCTGGCGAGTGCGAGGCCATTTTGACGAGGTGGCACATCAGAAACTCCAGAGTTCTGAAGGGAGTCAGGCAAAGACGTTCAGGGGCAGTCGGTGCGAGCGGAACGATACGTGTCGAAACAAACCTGTAATGCGGCGGCGGAAGTTCCTTCAGGACGTCTCGGATTTTCACCAGTCGCTCCTCCTCCAGCTGGATGGCCACAGCCTCCTGCAGCAGGTACAAGTAATGTTCTAAGAAGTGTTCTTACTAGCTGCGTGGATGGAAAGATATCATCAGAATTTTTGTGGTTGTTGTATCCTTTCTAGTCACTCCTGGTTTTTTTTTTCCTTTTCTTTTTTACTTCAATTTGTATCTGACCCAAATTGCAAGTTTGACAGCATTTGTCACAGAAACTCCCATTTATCATGTCGAGTCAATTGCGGGTTCCAGGTTCATGGTCCATTTTTTTGTGTTTATTATTTTGCGATTTTTTTTGTGTACAGGGTACTGCTAATAACTTTTATGTTGTTGTAAATCTCGTCTGTTCTGGATGTAATTCCACTCTTAACCACTAGATGATGCTACACAACTTACTTTGAAGTGTACATTTAAAAGCAGAAGAAGAGCAGGAATTCTGGGTGTAACTCTATTCTTGACCACTAGATGGTGTCACACAAATTACCCTGAAGTGTAAATTTAAAAGCAGAAGAAGAGCAGGAACGTCAGTCTGGTTTTACAATGTAGTAGTCAGTATCTTTTGTGATCTTGCTCTTAAACGCTACGCATAGCAACATTAATAGGTTCATTTTATAACAACTATATCTCGGCATGATTATTGATGTATATTGTCATATTATGAATAAAGTATGGGGGAAAAAACGGAATTGTTTACAGCACTAGTGTAAACACCGATGGATTGGTACAATATTTTTGTTTGTCCATTGCTGTTGAACTCTCAATAAATGACGTGTTTAAATGTATTTGCATTATTTGTGTGTTTAAATACTTTTAAAAATGAAGTACCATAAATGCTATAAAAAATGCCTTGTGAGATTTAATCTTTTAATAGGACAACACTAGAGATGACACTTTGACACAAAGAAAAGTAGGCAGTGTATTGGTCCTGTAAAATAACTAGAAATACAGCCATGAATAGCGAAGTCCCTGGCAACAAAAGTGAGTGGCAGTATTTTGAGAATACATTTCCACTTTTTGATAAGCTGTAAACGGACTAATTTAATTTTCATTGTTATAATTAAATACAGTGGTACCTCGGAGTTTGAGCATAATTCGTTCCTGCGAAGTGTTCAAAGTCCGGATTGTTCAACCTCCGAAACATTCTTTCCCTTAGGAAATAATGTAAATGCAATGAATCCGTTCCCAAGCTCCAAAAACAGAAAATTCCAATTTTAATTTCTATGTATGTTTTTTTTTTTTTACATTTACAGTATAGTACAGTATTTAAACAATAAAACTACCTTACCTTACCTGTTGTGGTGTGATGGCATCTGAGTTTGTGTATTTTACATTGGGCATATTGTTAAGACTACTAAGCGGTTGTTTAACGTCAGGCACACTGTGGTTCGTAGCACTGTATGTTTTTCTTTGCTGCCACTGACACTGCTGTCTTTCTTTGGGCCCATGGCAAAGAAAATTGTCGTGGAAAAATCTAAATGCACTCGCGAGTGTGGACCTGAGGTAGTATTCACGATCTGACTGAAAATGAGCAGTGCGTCGTCTCAACTACCGCAACGTGAGAATTCGGTATTGCTCGGCTTCGCTTGTTTACCCGTTTTCAAGGTACGTTCCGCTTAGCTTGGGTGTTCGAACTCCGAAAATGAGTTCAAACTCATTATCGGCATTTTTTTACTCCGATTTTTGGGTTGAAGCCTCCGAGGTTCAACTGTATCTGCAGAAATGTGATGGGTGTGATACTGTACTTGATTTCACTGGGTTGTTTCAACATTGCGGAATTTGACTTACTATGGTGGTGGTCTCTAACGTAACCTCTGCGTTAAGAGGTGGCATTACTGTAATTTTGCAGGTGATAAATGACTAAAAGGATTGATTGGTCTGAAGGGCTAGAGTTTTAGGACGTTGGCCTGTCAAATCTTCTTCTGGAGCCATTTGGATTTTTCCAACTTAAAATGTGTGCTCAATAAAAGGTTGGTAATTTCTGGTGTAGAGTGTGGGATGCTACTCAACGGCAAACTTGTCATAAAGTTGGTACGTGAGCAGCGGGTTGGGCAGCTCCCGGAAGTACGCTTTGCACAGGGAGCTGACGCAGTGGATGTCCTGCAGGTACACTTCCTTGCTGAGGTCCGGGGTCCCCTCGCTCTCGAACTCGCTCCTGTTTTTTGATGAGAAGGGTCACAATTGCGATGCAGGGTGTGTCCACAGGCAGGGGCGTGAGAACGGCTCACCTGAGCTTCTGGATGTTGGATGAAACGCCGGACAACCTGTAGATTCCGTCCACCACGCCATGTTCCTCCACAAACTGGCTGCAGCACCGCAACACCTGAGGGACTGCAGAGGAAAACCTCCATAAAAGTTGTGAGTTCAGAGTGTTTTGTGGACCAGGACCCCCATCGTACCGTCCTGGCCGGTGGCGTTGAGGTGCTCGAGAAGATCACAACCAAACACCTTGTCTTTGGAGGCCCCTTTTCTGCGGACTCTCCTCATGGCTTCTCAACTGTCCGCCAGTCCAGCCCCGTTTTGTTGGACCGGATACGACGGGACTCTCAAGCGAATTGAGGCCTTGTCCTCAGTGCAGGGACATTGTGGTTTTGATCTACTCGGGTCTAGAAGTACAAATAAGGAGCATGAAAGGTACGCCCACTAAAGCAAATAGTCTCTATGAAGTAGAGTTTCTTGCAAAATTCATTTCATCATCATTTTGGCAGAAAATTTTCCGTTCACTTTAACTCATTCACTGCCATAAATTCATTAAAAAAAAAAAGATTAATAAAAATTAGGGGCAAGAGGCGATTTTTTATTTTAATTAATCGCACTAGTTAACTCACGATTAATCACAAATTTTATATCGGTTTAAATGTACAATAAAAAAATTCTAGGTTTTCATATTCTTGTTAACAAAAGTGGGGGAAAATGTTAAACTAACAGAAATAGTTCAAATGAAATTTTGATGTTTATAGCCGTCAATGGCAGTGGATAAAAAAAAAAAAAAAAGAAAAGATAAAAAATTCAGGGCGTCAGGCGATTAAAGTTTTTAATCGTAATTCATCGCATGACTTCACGAGTTAACTTGCGATCAATCACAAATTTCCTATCTGTTCTAAATATACAATAAAAAAATTCTAGGTTTTCATACTCTTGTTAACAAAAGTGGAAAAAAAAATTAAACTTATAGAAATAGTTCAAATTAATTGTTGACGTTTATAGCCGTCAATGGCAGTGAATGAGTTAAATGGTCTTACAATACAATAGTTTTCTAGGTAACAAGTGGTCACTTGCTCGATGTTCTTGCTTTGTGTTGCGAGCCAAGATTGACTTACAAGAAGGCATAATTAAAAAAAAAGAAAAAAAAAAAAAAAAGGAGAGCAGCAGTCAGCCATTTATTTAACCACACAAATGCCCAAATGCAAAATGAAAACACTCACAAGAGGCACAGAGGAGATGGTAACTGAGCAAACCGCATCATAAACTGACTCCAGGCTCATGATGTCACTCACTAAGCCACACCCCTTAAAAGCCCATAACACAAAAATGTACTACACTGTGTGTGCGTGTGGCTTTCGCTTACGCTTAATAAAATCAGTTAATTTCTTCACATTCATGTTATTTTATTTACTCTTGGGTAGTCACCGATACCAAGTATCGATACCACTAGTGCTTATGATACCTAAAATTTCCCTAAAAAACCCCAATGACTGTTACTTTTAAAGAATTACCTAAATTGAATGTCCTAATATAGCATTTTGCCTTAAAATTGCATGAAATGAATGGAAATTTTCCATTCTTACAATTTGTAATTTCTTGGTCCTGAAGGTAAAACGGTATTGGCTGCCATCGTGAGTACAGATACCTTGAAATAAGGTCTGGTATCTGCTCAATATCGATTTCTGGTATCGGTACTCGTCCATCCCTAATATTAAACAAAATTGAATATTCATCTTTCCCCCAAAATATACTTATAAACACAAAAATCAGGGAAACTTATCTTTATTTATATTCTACATCACAGTGCTATATTTCTTTGTCAAAAATGTAGCAAAAATGTTTTGGTTTTTTGAGGGGCTGGAACAGATGACAATGGATGCCCAGGATAGGGACTAGATTGGCTCCTTTTTTTCCCCAAGAATAAAAATATATAAATATTTTTTCAAAATATAGTCCTTTTTCTTTTTTTACTTTATTCGTACAACTTTAAAAAAAAATCATATAACCTAAACTTTTGTGCAGTAAAAAATAAATAAATAAAATAAAATAAATAAGCTTTGGGAGCATTGTAGTCTTTTGAGTCAAATTTATTTAAAGTTTTAGTCATAATTTAGTCATCTGTTTGTATTTTAGTTTGAATCCAATTTTAGAAAAAAGAGCAATTTTAGTTGACTAAATTGACAGTTTAGTCGATATTTCTTCAGCATACATTTCAATTTTTATACAGAAAATTATAACACACCTATTTGTAACTGTAGTTTAACACGCAAGACACATTTAATACAACTGTGTCTTTATTGTTTCAATGAAACATGTTAAACTGACAATGATATAACTTAGTTTTCACCTAAATAAAAAAAGGCATAAACGCTTGCGATGAATCTTACAGCTGCACAAGGAATGAGTGTTTCTTTTCTCCCACCCGCGTTTCATTTCTTCTGATTGGATTGTGTGAATTTTCGTCACTGTGTTTGTTGCATGGTTATTTTAGTTAACTAAAACTAACAAAAAAATTAAAACAAAAATGAAATAAAATTACCGGTAAAACGAACTAACTACAACTAACTATAATTATAGCAAATATGTCCTTTCATTTAGTTTTTGGTAATTCATTTAATGCATGAGGCCTTTGGGGATGATTTTGAATGTGATTTCTTTTGACATTAACCGGAATAAGGACGTTTGAAAGTGTGTCACACAGAAGTGACATCATCTAGCAGCAGCCAATAGAAAAGCACCTTCTGATGACGTCGCTCCCATGGTGTTTTTTAAATATTGCGCGTAGTAAGTAATAATTTTTTTTTTTAACTTCAATTAATACTGAAACTAACTAAAACTAATCTAAAACTCGCCATTTATTAAATAACTAAGACTAATAAAAAAGCATTTATTAAATAACTAAGACTAAAAAAATATTAAAACTAACTAAATGTAAAAAACAAAACTCAAAACAAAATACAAATTAAGTAAAATGAAAATTCCAAAATTATAATAACCCTGCTGTGTTGTTTTCATTTTCGTTTTAGTCATTGACGAAATTGTCACTCAATTTTAGTTATCGTCTCAATGAATGGCTTCTATTTGAGTTTTCATTTAATTTTTCGGCTGGAAAAATGTTTGGTGACGAAAAATATGCTGAAAATTTTTCGGCAACGAAATTATCACTGCGCCAAATAGATAAATCATAAAAGCTCTCAAAGTATCATCCTTATGATCTATATTAAAATACAGTCCAGCCTAAATGTTCCAAGATTTTATTCCCAAAAAGTACATTTAATCAAATAAAATAAAACTTGCAAATGGCTTTACACTTGCTTTTCCACATATTGAGGCACTCAAAAGCGTTTCACACTGACTTCACATTCACCTACTGCATCAGGAGCAACTGGCCGTTCAGTATCTTGCTCAAGGACAATTGGTTACAACTTACAATGGACGGGATGGAACTCACAACCTCTGGGTTGGGAGACAACCACCCTACCACTGAGCCATGTACTTCAATAAATGTTTGAAAACAATTGTTTTGTACTTTAAAAAAAACTATGTAAGTTTTTAAAAACCAAGCTAACGTTATGCAATTATTTTGTACACCACTAGAGGGAGCCTGCATACCAATAGTACTTGAACAACACTGAGACTCATTGCATTAGGGGTACATTTTTGAAAATAATTGAATAGAACAGGAGTAACAAATAAATGAATATATTTTTTTCCTCTCAAAAATAAGTCAGTTTACTGTAAGTAGGGTTAGGATTAGCAAGTGGTCTTTGGAAAACGTCTCTCCTATGAATGGTCCCTGGCACTAAAAAGCGTGCAAAGACCTGTCATTGTGCATTTGCGGTTCACCACTCCCCCCCACCCCCCTTTTAACTGATGCACTTGATTTATTTTGCAAAAGGCCACACCCTTGCCAGTCCGACTCAAGTCAGCAATACCAATCCATCGCTGTCTTACGGACCGGAGTCCCTTAAACCAGCCAAAACCAAAGACCAGGTACTTGACCTGAGTGAACCCCCGGCCGCCATCCGACAATCTCACGGATGACAGCAGGCCTCTCTGTCGACGCAGCGGAAGTGCTAAAAAGCTGAAGTTAGTCAAGTCAAACCTTCCATCAAGTCCTCCCCCCCGTAATATCACGACACCTGCTCGCTTCAGTCCGGGTCGTAAGAACATCCACAGAGTCGAGATTTTGTTTTGTTGTAAAAAAGTGACAGAAAATTGCTGTCCTACCTTCACTCTGCATCTGCACACAAAGCGCAAGTGACGCAAGAAAAACCACCAAACTTCCCCTCTGTTCACTTCCTGAACGTCGCCGCGGCTGTGAACTCTTCTGATTGGCCGAGAGACTCGGCTGCCGCTGCTTCTTCTTCATGGCGCCCGCTTCCCTTCCGTGGACATTTCGAGACACTTGCACAACGTCCAAGTTGGGTCCCAGCCAGAGTTTTATTGACACTGAAAGGGAACTCAAGGAGAATCTTTGTTATTTCAAAGAAAAATTTTTTTTTTGCTTTTTGACCTGGAGACTTTTTGTAGTTTGTTTTTGCCACTAAAATATCACATCATTGATTCTGTCATATGTGAATGTAATTTGAGAAGTTGAAAGGCAAGGTTAGGGGGTTCAAGCCTGGGATTGGGTTTCAAATAAAGATTTCAAAATGGCATTATGGTATCAAGCCTGGGTTAGGGATTCAATTAGTGGCTCAAGGGTGGGTCACTTAAGTCAGTGTTTTGAAATTTGTGTTTCAAGCCTGGATAAGGATTTCCAAGTCACCTCTACGGATTTATCAAAACACTTGGCACTACTTCTAAACATGTCCGAGTCAGAGTTTTTATTGAAACTGAAATGAAACTCGGGAGAAGCTTTGTTATTTCAAAGCAAAAATCAGTCAGCACATTTTTTTTTTTTACATAAATATACAAAGGTAAGACTTGTTTTTTGTATTTTGTTTTTTGACATATAAATATCACATCCTCGATTCTGCGCAACAGTGTGAAATTATTATTTTTTTGCATAGAAAAATATGTCAAAATAGTGCATTTTAGTTCCTACGGGAGGCAAACTAAATAATCTCTTAATTGCTTTGAGCAGATTTTTAAAAAAGCAAGACAACATGACTGCTGGTGAACGAGTGGAACTGCATCAGGCTGACTTTGAATCCGACAGAAGCATCGAGGACGTCCAAGGAAATCTAAGTAAAGTCATATGCATCAAAAGCGTATTTGTCGGAAGTTGGAGGGAATCAAAGCAGCGGTTTGTCCACTTTTTCGGTGTGAAAACAAACATGAGCTTTCATTGGGGGTGGACTCGGACATAAACAATCAAAGTCAACCTGTAATATTAACAATAAATATAAACAATATTAGCATTTAGTCCACGTCGCCCCCTTCAGTCCCGAGGTGGCATGACATGCATGTGTTGGTCCTCCAACATGCTGGAGCAGTCCATGGCCTCGCCAAGGGGGACGTTGGGAGACCAGCTCTCGCCAAACACGTCGTCGTCGTCGTCATCATCCTCGCCGCCGCTGTCTGTCCCGTCTTCTGCCTCCGGCCCTCTGTAGGGCGGGATCTCCACCACCGCGTACTTCCTGGCCCAGCCGCTCAGCACCGCCTCGGACCGGCAGGCGGACGCTGTGAGGAAGCAGACGCGCAATTGGTTATCTTTAAGATGACAATAGTGGGTTACACACCCCTGTTCAAATGCCAGGTTTTTGTGATGTAAAAAAAAAAGAGAAATCATTTCAAACACATTCACTCCTGCCATTTTCTACTGAAGCAACCCCCTTCGCTCCCGGCTGTTTTACTGGATTTTGACAGACTTTGCAAGGCCCACAGAATATTGTGTTCTATTGCTATAAAAACATGGAACCTACCAAAAGAAAGAGTAGAGTCTCTTCTTTCATCAGGAAAAAAAAAGTATTTTTCTATCTGTTTCCGTTTTGCAGTAATTAGCATTAGAATATAGCTAAATGTCATCATTATTCACAAACCTGTTCCTAACAGTGGGGGAAAGAGCTTTTTGCAACATGGCCCTGGTTGATCTCTTATACTCTGCTGCCACCGGCCGGCTTTTTTATTTATTTTTTTTTTTTTTTTAAATATAACTACCATTGCTTTAAGCGACCTCTTCAGGTCAGAGGCTGCATCAAAGCCTTCTGTTGGCTCTAGCATAAAAAAATACGTATAAAAACGTCTTTGGGACCTTGGCAATGTTTAAAATAGAACGTTTTTATATGTTTTTGGGAGCAAGTCAGTTCATGTGGTCTTGAACATGCACACCAGCCACAATTTAAAGTACCCCTAATCAACCCCAAATAAAATTCCGCTGAGAGGGTTTTAAGCCTGAATTGGGATTTCAAAACTAGCGTTAGGGTTTCAAATGAGGTTTTCAAGACACGATTTAAAGCCAGAGTTACGGTTTCAAGCAAATTAGGGTTCCTAAGGTACTCAATTACATACATTTGTAACATTAGACATTAAATATGTTGGAATGTAAGTAGGTATTTTTCTATAACATCTAGGCACTAGTAAGCGTCTATAAAATGTTAATTTGTGAGAAGGGGGTGGGGGGATTTTTATGAATCCTTGTACAGTATAGTATGGTAGGACTATTTTATACAGAAAAATGATTTCCGTATAAAATGTATTATCATTGATCACTCACATGTCACAGTGGAGGCCAGCGGGTGTGAGTTGCAGGGGACGGGGCCATTGTTGTTGTTGTTGATGACGGCCGAGGCGGTTCCAGCGACGGCGTGGTGGCGGTACAAGTATTCCGAGCGAGGCAGTAGGGGCGACACGGGCAAGGAGTGACACTGTCGTCCCGGCAGTTGCTGCCAGTAGAAGGAGGCGTGCGGCCGGCTGGCGAAGGCGCTGCCCGGTGGCGAGCGCAGGTCGAAGACCAGCGAAAACACCGACTTGCTGGGCACGTCGTAGAACTTGATGTTGCCGCCGCAGAGGTCCTCGCGCGCCGTGAACGGGTTGACCTTGCGCGCCTTGGGGGCCCGCCGCGAGGCCGGCGGTTCGCAGTACGGGTCTTGCGCGTTCACCTTCTTCGCCGCCTTGCATGAGAAGATGTCCGACTGGCTGCGACTCAGCCAGATGTTGCGGCGGGGGCGCGGCGATTTGGGTGGAATTTTGTTGTTGGGGAAAATCAGCGGGTTGAGTCGCTTCAGGCCCTGAATCTTCTCCCCTTTGAGTGGAAACACAGCAAGTTCAACATTATTTAATAGTAAAACAATTGTCCTGTTTATGCAGAGATCATGTAAAAGAAGACAAAGGATTTATCTATCTGAGCCAAAAAATTTGATGACAGCAAAGAGCATCTGGTGTGATGTATAAACTACTTTCAACTAGAGTGTCAAAATTAGTGCATTAATTTTGAGTTAATTTAAAGTTCCTTTAATGCCACTATTTTTTTTAACGAGCGATTAATGACCGCCCTTTACTTGGAAACCTGTACTGGGGGAATTAAAGTCACAAGCAGCAAGCATTTCCACGTCAAAATTTAGCAGTAATGAATTTAATAATAATGCATATATTTGTGGATATTTGGGTCAAGTTGTATTTTACAATTTAAAAAATGTGCAGAATTTCACAAGTTACTCCATGTTAAAGATTAGATGGCTCTTGATATGAAAAGAAAAATGCACTGAGCAGTCATCAACGTCTTACAAATGCAATTATGCCATCTAGTGGCAGAAAAAATACTTTAACACAAATCAATATAACACTCGTTTTTTATAGTACAGTACATCTTCTTAATTTTAACTAAATGTTATGAATTATTATAAAATTATTGTACCAATGACTAAAAAAAATGCAGCCATATTTCTATTAGTTTAAAAATGTTTCCACTTTTATGTTAACAAAAGTATGAAAACTTAGATATAACATTTGCGATTCAGTGTGAGTTAATTAATGAAGTCATGCAATTAAGTTTTTAAACTTAAACTAAAGTAAAAATTACAGTTTCAATACAACAGGGAATAAGAAGTGATTTGCAAACTCAAAAAAAAAAAGAAAAAAAAAGAAAGGCTGATAAACAGTCAATATACTTTTTCCACAAACAAATGGGTAGGGGGTGGACGGGGGGAGAATAGGGAGATCAGAGCAAATATGTAGGGTTGGGCAATAAATCTAATTAATTAGATTAATCAACATTTTAAAATCTAATCGTTGAGAATTTGTTAAATTGTGAAATCGAATTTTGTCTTCTGGATTATTAAAAGCTGTTGCTTTGATGTTCTACTCTGTTTATTTATTTTATTTTATTTTTACTTGGACATTTTTTGAGTCTGTAATAATAGTTGTTGTTATTTTTTAATATTACATCCAAATGTTATTGTCAGATGTAATTTTGCACAAATGGCAGAATGCTGGAAGGGTGATTTACAAGACACGTTAACTACTTAATAGTGGCATTTAAACACAAACTATGAACGTTAAGTTTATGTTAAAGCTGATTTAGAATCAGTAAACAATATTATTGTCTGAACATTTTGCACAGGAATGATTTTTTAAATAAATTAAATCTTTAAATAAATGTTTGTTGGGTTTATTATATTAAAATCGTAATTGTCCTGAATGACTGGGAAAAAAGAAGGAAAAAAATAATAATCGAGAATTAATTTTTTGGCCCTATCGCCCAGCCCCAAAAATATGCAAATTTCCGCCAAAATGTGAGTATGCAGAAGTCGAGTGGAACTGACAAACCTTTAGGCATCAGTGTCTTCTTATCGCCCTCTACGGCCATTGGGGGGCACTGGTGAGCCACGTTGCCTAATTTGAGGCGTGCCAATGTCTCGTCCAGGTGTCCCACAATGTCTGGGAAGGAGGGTCTCAGCGTGGGGTCCATCTGGAAGACGACAAAAAAACACCACTTCTTCATGGACAGAAAACGCTCATCAGTAAATCCTTGTAAATGATCTTCTTTAGTCTTTTCGTGACTTTTACAAATAATCTATAAAGACAAGTAGTCACTTATCCAGCTTTTATTAGAAGACCCCCAGGAGATCGGGGTGGGAGGTGTCTTCAGATTAGAGACCTAATCCGATTGCTGCTTCTGTCTTTTTCGTAAATTCAAACTGTCAGTGGGTGTCGGACTCACGTTGCAGCAGTTGAAGGCCAGCTGAAGGAAGTCGGGTGGACAGTCGCCAACCATGTGCTGGAAGGTGTGATAGTCCAGGCCGAAGTTCTGCTCAAGGACACAAAGGGAAAGAGTGTGTAATTATAACAAATAGGAACATGACGGGGATTCTTGTTCTTTAGTCGGGATAATCAGGCAGCGAATATTCAAGATGGCATTTCATTGGGAACTGTAAAGGAACATCTGAAGGTTATCAATATTTTTTTTCCCTGACTTTCCAGGGGGCGCCACTGAGTGACTTTGACATTCACCTCTGTCCGTGGGAGAAAATCGGGGTCAGCCTGGATCCTGGCGATGATCTCACACAGGATGATGCCGTAGGAGAAGACGTCAGCCTGAGAGAAAGAAAATCATTCGGTACAGCTCGCCATGTGTCTTCGACTGCTACTTCCTCAGTCCGTGCAAACGAACCTTCTCGTTGTAAGGTTCGTCTCTCAGGACCTCAGGAGCCATCCAGAAAGGAGAACCCACCACTGAAAGCTTCGCTCCTTCCGTGCTGCACAGAAACACGCATTAGTGAATTACAAACTGGATTCGATTTGCTTCGGGCTTATTGTTGTCCACTGAGCGATGCAATGGTGGGTAAGAATGTGCTTTTGTGTCCTACTGAGAGCCGCTTCTAACATTTGAACCAACTGCGCAAGTGAAGGAGGAACGCGTACAGATTGGCGGGGATCTTCTCGGCCAGTCCGAAGTCTCCCACCACCGCCGTGTAGCCGCCGCTGTCTTCGCATTTGATCAAGCAGTTCTGGCGAGAGACCACCAACAAAATCCTCATTATGATCTACAAACTTCTAATACGGTAAATATAAGCCAAGTCAACTCTTTCTGTCATTATATGTCACTGGCATTTGAACATGAACAACGCTACATTGTTTGTAGTAAGCAAATGAACATTCTGAAAAATATGTGTAACGTGATCACCTCCCAGAATCACTGATCTGAAGTCAGCAGGTGGTAGTATTGAGCCACACATATAAAAGGACCACAACAGTAGCCTGTATCATGCGCTGTTACTGGGCCACCCACCTTGGAGGTGAGGTCTCGATGGAAGATGCCTTTGGCGTGCAGGTAGGCCAGACCCCCGGCGAGGTCGCTAGCCAGCTTCACTCTGGCGGGCCAGCTCAGGTGCTTGTTGCTGTCCAGAAGCTGCTCAAGGTTGCCCCCGTTGATGTACTGCGTACACAAACGCACAGCAAGAAAGATCAATGACAAGATATGTATACCGGTATGTCATAAATAAACACGGAACCTGATGTTATGTTAATGTACACACAAAATTTAAACGAAGCCAATGCGATAATGCTGAAATACAGAAACGTGGAACTGCTATTGTGGAGTTAACATATTTGCAAGTACTTTTAGGCTAAATGTTAAAAAATTTGCCTTTAAAAAATAAATAAATTATAATGCCACGAGGTACAGCATTGACTTGCACAAATAAAGGAAAAAAGATTTGGCCTACATTATAGAGTACCAATACATTCGAAAATAATAAACAATATTTATTTTAAAAAATTATGATCTATTACGTCTGCGGTGCACGATTTTCGTGCAACATTTTTTCACATAATGCCACTGGGTATTACTTGCACATGCGCATACCCGGCAGATTGAAATACGTTCAAACGTACTTGCAAATAGGTTCGAATGTATTTGCCAATCAAAAAGGTTTATACCACACTGCCAGTTCCATGTGTCCATACTCAAAAGTATTGTAGTACTAACATATGAAAGGGAAAATACACCAAATTAAACAATGCATAAAGAGTACAAAAAAAATCTTCCTAACAATACAAAAATACAATGACAAAATAAGAAAATTATACAAAATTTAATATCTATTTTTCAAAAAACACACTAGAAATACAATGGAAAATACCAAAATAAAAAATTGGGAAAATAACACAAATATTATCCAATGAATAAAAATATTTTAGATATTAGAATAAAATTATAAAGAAAATACACAAGTTAAAAATACATAATAAAAAAAAAGCACAAATGTTATAAAATACAAATATATTAAAAAATATCACAATAACACAAAAGCCACTGGATATATATTTAACAAATATTAGAGGGAAAAATACAAGGAAATAATGCAGAAGAAATAAAATAAAGATTGCATGCGTCCCTTAACATGTAGTACATGCCATTTGTGGTCTGGATGTTTTAGACAGTGAAAGCAGATTGACGGAGAGGAGGTTACACACTAATACAAAATGCTTGAGACTGGCTGGCGGAGCGCGAGATTCAAGGTCACTAGTCAACTCTCCCGCAGGCCCGCCAGACTCGCAGGCGAGCCGCCGCTTCAATTTGCTCGGCAGGAAGTGGGGTTCTCTCTGCTGAGCGAAGGGCGTCTTTGGCTCTTTGATCCAAAAGAACTTTGCTGACCCCGCCATAAAGACGCTCTAATCCTAACGTAAAGGCGTCACGGAACGCGAGTGGTTAACGCGGATCAGGGCTCGGATTTAGGTCAAGAGGCTGATGCTGTTAAATAACTCTGAGTAAGAAATGACACTCAACTGGGATGACATCAGTGCAATCTGATTGGATGCTTGCTAAGTGCTACTATCCTCCAAGGCACCTGCATGCGTGTAGTAAGCTGCAACTAAAATAATATTTTTCATGGGTCTTAAACATTTCAGTACTGCAGATTTTCTTTTTTTGTTTGTTTATTGTGTGCGCGCAGTGACACAAAGGAGCATTGTTTGCTAGCAACTTTTAGAAAAAAAACTATAATCCTGCAGTTAGTCCAGATGATTATTACTGGAAATAGCATTACTTTTAGGCCATGTCAAAACAACATTATTATAAATAAATAAATAGTATTGGCTGGCAACAAGTTCAGGGTGTACCTCGCCTACTGCCCAAATGCAGCTGGGATAGGCTCCAGCACCCCCGCAAACCTTGTGAGGAATAAACTGTTAAGAAAATGGATGGATGGAAATATTATTTAGTTATTAAATAACTATCATATAAAATATCCCTACATACATTTTAAATGTACTGTGTTTTTTAATTTGTATTTTTTCCCTCTTGATTTCCAAATTAATGTAATTAAATATCCCAATTCTTAGATTTAAAAAGCTCTGCGTATTAATAATCATAATGATAGTTATGATGATAATAATAATATAATAAAAGAACATAAACATGCATGTATATCCATCCATCTATATAAAAAATACTGTTACAGTGATCCCTCACAATAACGCGGTTCACTTTTCTCGGTCTCGCAGATTTTTTGGGGTGCAATTTTGCATGTTTTTTTTTTTTTACAGTAATGTACCTATCTTATAAAATTTATGAACATTGTGAATGTTTAAACAAGAGAAAAATGGGAGAAATAGTAAATGCCTCAAAGAGAACAGTGTATAAACTGTGTGGTGAGGGGTTTTAGAGCCTTAAACAATTCTAATAAATGTAAAACATAAAGCTAACTACTTTATATATTTATATATTCTAACCGAGCAAAAAACCAGGGAATATTGTATATATGTTTACATTTTTTTGTTAATTATTTATTTACACTCAAATTTATGTACCATTTTTATACCATTGATACCATATACCATTTTTATATTTATTAGTGTTGTTTATACCAAAAGTATTAAAAATAGCAAGTCTTTGTTAAAAAGACTCCCTCTGGGGACTTGGGGGCGGGGTTATAAATATCTTTCCCTTATTCACAATTTTTCTCTCTCTTTTTGCAACAAAAATTTTTGTTTTTTGAAAATATATATTACAGGTTGACCGATGTTTTTTGTTTGTTTGTTTGTATTTTGTAACATTTCTTGGGTTTACAAAAACAAAAAAAATACTAGTAGATTTTTTTTAATTATTAAAAAAATATCTTGATTGATATATTTTGGAACTTCTATCCATTATAGCAGCTTTAACAAAAATTGTCCATATGATTTTGCACACCAAAACAACAGGTGGCGCTATAAACCCCAACTTGAAAACTTCTCTAGCCACTTAAAAACCTGAAGAAAGTCACTTCCAAAAAACACACAACAATTAAGTATTGGTAAAAATACTGTTGGTCTCAGTGCTAATGAGGCCTGTGCCCAAGCTACACTGTGACTTGATTCTCCATTTGAGGCGCCACCACCCCCTGCCCTCAGGGCCTATTGAGGGTCAGATGACAAAACAGCAAAACAGCATGAAGCCGCCACCCGAGTTCAGCCACACACGCACGCACGCACGCACGCACATCATGTCGGCTATTTCATGCCGAGTCTATTTTTGCTGCAAATGTTATACCTGCCAGGGAAGGAAGTGAATAACATCCACAGCCTTTTACCTAGTTCAGTAAAGTCTGACTGTAAAAATGTGTTCTTACCTCCGTCAAGGCATGAAGCTGGCCCTCGTGCACACACACTCCCTTGAACCTGCAGATGCACAGCAAATAGGCCCGCGTAGGGATTAAAATAAGTCATTATTATCATCATTATTATTATTATTATTATTATTATGGGATCATTTACAGTAAGAAACAATTGGACTTGTTGAGTCACACTTTTTGAATGTCAAACAAATATTTAAAAAACAGGTTAACCACTGCATACTAAACAAAAATAAAGTCAAACTACGAATAGAAAACAAAGAGCATACAAGCATGAAAACTAAAGCCAAAATACCAGAGATTCCAGCAGCAGACAAGACCAGACAAGACAATTGTCTCCTCCTGCAGGTTTGCTGTTCCAGAACTTTTTGCTGCACCTGGCCTATCAAGGTGATGTCCACCTTGTCCTCGCAAATGTATTTAAACATGCTCCGACTGTCGCTAAGGCAACAGGGACACTTGGGAGTGTTTAAGACACCAAATGTGGGTCTTTGCTTGATGGAAGAAACATTGTTGTACTTTTTAAATTTTTTTTTTATCAAGTTGCTTTCATTAGTTTTTTTTATTAATTAGATATTCATAAATAAAGTACAACTCGATTTCTTATTCTTTCAATTAAACTAATCCATTTAAAAATTTGAGATCAATACAAAAATTGGCATTTTTCAGAATCACGATTTATTAATACGATTTATTCATATTTATTACTTATGTAAAAATCTATACAATCCAAAATTATCATTATAAATATTTTATTAAATTTCTTTACTATTTTTAAATTTGGGACAGGACATTTTAAATGGTTTGTCATATTTTGAATAGGGATGTAACAATAATGACAATATCGTGATATAGCGATATTAAAACTGCCACAATATATCGTCGTCGTCATGCCACGATATTAAAAGCAGCACATCTTTTAAAAAAGTCAAGTTGATTTCCATTTGTGCAGTTCTAGCACTTTTTTTTTGGTGCAGTTTAATTTCCATTCGCCATGTTTTGGCCCTTCTTTGTTTAAAATCCACGCGATTGGTCAGCTGAAGGGGAAAGTAATATGCTTGTGAACCGAGTCAATATGTGGAGGAGCTCAATATTTGCCTCAATATTAAGTGTTATTAGAGATTGTAGGTTGTTTATATGCATTGTTGTAATGTACAAAAGCACAATATTGTGTGTGTGCGTTTTAGTATGAGCTCTTTTTTTCTTTTTCTTACAATATTGTGACCTTTTTTGTATTGCCAACCTCCCCACAATATCGTGATAATCATCGTATCGTGATGTTTGGATATTGTTACATCACTAATTTCGAATAAGTCAAACAGTTTAATCTTATTATTCTTAAACAAAAATTTGCTTTGTATAAAAAAAAGTGTTTCATTTGTTCTTTGACCACGCTTATAACTCAAAACACTCATATCAAATCATCTTTCCCACTGAAATAAATGGAAATACCATTAATCCGTTCCAGCCTCACACAAAAAAAGTAAAAAGTAAAATGTGTGTTTTTTTGTTTGTTTGTTATAAAAAAAAATACAGCAATGGGTCAATTAAATAGAATTAAAAACAATTGTAACACTATATGATTGAATGAAATGCACATTTTGCTGCCAATTCTGGTGTGCCCACCTTGGCCACCTGGGGCAGTCTAAGACCGACATACGGATAAAAAGATAAAGAACTGCATAAAGTTATATTGTTGGTTTATCTAATCCCAAATGGGAATTTTTTATTCTGCCATTTTTTTTTTATTTGTTTAAACTTGTTTTTAATTTGAGAACCAAAATCTTACAATCCAAAGTTCGCCTTTTTCTTCTTTTGAAATCTATTTTGAAAGTTGATTCTTCAGATCAAATTCATGCTACCCTGCTTTTCACACCACATCACATTTGGGTGGTCTGATAATGTATGTTTTTGTTTTGTGTGTGATCAACTTGTGAATAAACACAATTATGGAGGGTCTCCCACAAGCCAAAGAAAAGTTCAGCTTGTTTGGAGGAAAACAACGAGCCCCTTCATTGTCCGCTGACAACACACAGAAATACACACCCTGCTGCAGGAGGCATAAACAACAAGGATGGCATTGTATAACAAACACACGCATACACACTTATGCATGCATGTCCCCCACCCACACACTGCAGAATGCAGAAAAAACAACAACACACTGGGGCATGAACGTTGCTGCTACCTTGTAACGTAAATTGACTTTTACACAGCTAATGTAAATAATAGGTAACATAATTAATGAATTGCTTAATCAACAAGTAATCGCTATCCAAAATTATTTGAACACTATTTTAAATAAATTATGTAATCGTTCAGAGCCATCGTTTAACTTAAAATTGTCTAAATCCTCCAATTTCAGCCTATCAACAGTAATAATATACTGATTTCTGTTGCCTTTCATGAAAGCAGACTGATTCATTCTCGTGTTTGATCAAAATAAGACATTTAAAAACATCTACATTTACTTTGGAAAACAGTGACCAAATCAGTTCCTGAATCAGTTTCAAAAAGATCATCAAACAAAACCATCAATCCATCTCGTGTGATATTGCTTAATTGTTGCTTTCAGTCATTTCTGGACTATAAGGCGCACCTGGCTGACTATAAGCCGCGCTAGCAAAATTTGGGGAATACTCGAGTTTGTTACACATATAAGCCGCACCAGACTATAAGCCACTATATGTTTTAATGGTACCGCACCGGGTTCCTGCTACTTTCTTTTCTATAATGAGGGTGCAAATTGTCTCGCTCTCGTTCTGTCTCATCTACTGTATTTGGGCTCACTTGGTTTGTTTTGCTCTGCCTGATGCTCTCGCGCTTCCTTTATAATGCGCCCCCTTGTGATCTGATGGATAAGCCGCGCCTTTGTATTAGCCGCAGGGTTGAATGCAAGTGAAAAAAGTAGCGGCTTATAGTCCAGAAATTACTGTAGTTTTTCAATCACTAAAGAAACACCAATTATTCGTTAATAATAAACAGTAATTGAGGAAAAAATTGTTTTGTAGTACACTAATGCAAAAATTGTATCCGATTATACAATTAATAGAATAATCGATTCAAAAAATATTCGATAGTGACAGGCTGACAGCCCGAATATGATGTGTATATATACACACACCGGTAATATAAAACTAAGAAAATATTATTGATTTAAGAATAATTTTAATTTCTTGTATATCTCGTTCTAATTCACTTTATTTCTATTTTGATTACCGGTATTATGTATTTACATTTAATTTCATATTTTCTAAATATTTTCTTTATTTTTATTTTTATTTTTTTGTCTGTGCAGGTGTACCTAATGTTATGGCCAGTTGGCAACCTGGAGCTGTTTTTACAAGAATCATCATGATCGTAAATAAAAAATGTCACTTTAATAATCTTTTTTAATTGTATGTATTTTACAGTGTTAAACGTTGCTCTATATTAATTGAATTTTTTTTTTCTAATATTGAATTCTGGTATGTCTTGTATATATGCTTTTTTGTTTGTTTTTGCACATTTTCTTGTATTATTTATTTGAATTTTATTTATATAATGACATGACTGCAATTGAAACTTTGAATGTTCTATTTGTCTCGTCTTTTCTTGTATTTATTTGTGCAGGTATTCATAAGAAATGGAAATGTCACGCTCTAGTTTTTATGATTGTTTTCATATACAGTATGTATTGTTTAAAAAAATAACAACTTTTAATATAATGGACAGAATTTGAATTCTTATTTTTTCCATGTATTTCTATGCGCGGGAGCGTACCTGAGTATGTTGGGGTGCGAGAGGCGGTTCATCAGCTGCACTTCCCTCAACATGTTGGCTCTGTTGCTGCTCAGCTTGTTCATCTTGAGCGCCATCACTTGACCCGACGCTCGGTGGCACACCTGCGAAGCCATTGAAATTAGCCACGGATTAGCCATTGCTGGAAAAACATTGCATACATTTCAGATGAGGCGAGGTCAACCACCAGACAATGGAACAACGCGCATGGATCAATTCGCCTTGATTGGGCATGATACTTTCCATCCGTCAGGCGGTTAGATAATGCTCACGTAACCCAGTACACACTCTGACAAGCAAATCACACCATCTCAGCCTTATGCAATGGTCATAAATGTTGGTTGACAGGAACAAAGCATCAGTTGTAAGTCTAACGCGAGTAGTTACTGACTGACAAAAAACACTTTACGGTATATTAGTCCAACAACTACTGCTTAAGAGTCGACCACAAGTTTCCTTTGAGGCTTCCCTATTTACCGCCCCACTTACAATTTGAGCTTTTCCACTGAACTTATATTGTATTAAGTAAATGTTATGCTGTAAATGCATATCGGTCAAACTCCCACATTATTTTCACAAGTTAACTTGAAGCAGACACTGTGAAACGTGCTGACAGAGTGGAAAAGGACAGGGTGGACATTTTGTCTAATGTTAGCATGTAATGCACCAACATGATTCAATAATCAAGTTCACTGTGTACTGTTTCACAAATATGCAAACCCCATTTCCAACGAAGTTGGGATGTTGTGTAAAATGCAAATGAAAACAGAATGATTTGCAAATCCTTTATTTTTTTATGTTCAACGGAATACACATTTTGAATTTGATGCCTGCAGGATGTTGTCCCCCCCCCCCCCCCCCAAAAAAAAAAAGCTGGGAATGGGGCAACAAAAGATTCTGAATGCTTAATTAAAAAATAAAAATACCTGTTTGGAACATTCCACAAGTGAAAGGGTTCATTGGAAACAGGTGAATGTCATGATGGGATATAAAAGGCACCCCCCCCCCCCCCCCGGGTAAGCAAATAGTCCCAACAGCTTAAGAGCAACGTTTCTCAATGTAAAATTGCAAGTAATTGAGGGATTTCACCAGCTACGATCCATAACATCATCAAAAGATTCCGAAAAACTGGAGACTTCTAAGCGGCAAGGCCTAAAAACCAACATTGGATGCCCGTGACCTTCGACCCTTCAGGCAGCACTGCATTATAAAACGGCATCATTGTGCAAAGGATGTTGCCACGTGGCCTCATACACACTTAAGAAAACCAATGTCAGTTAACAATTTGTCGGGTCACTTTGAGCTTTTCTGAAAGTAAACATAAGGAAATTAGTAACTTTTATCAATTTTACTGTTCTATATAGCATAATTAGGGTTCCTTATTTCGCTTCCTTGTTTAATTTATTCTAGGGATGGACCGATTATCGGCCAGGCCGATTATCAGCGCCGATATTCAGCATTTTGATTAATATCGGCATCGGCCATTTTGAAGAATCAGAGCCGATAATAGATCCATTTAAAAAGACCCTGGGAACTCTCTGCACTCTCTGTTTTTGTTTGAACTTAAAACCGAGATAAGTAAAAAAAATATTATACTTCAGATATTTTGAAATTTTTGAATACTTTATTTACTGTAGGAAACAATTGCTTACGTTTTTATTTAACTTTTGAAAACATGCTGCGGCCCCTTGGAGATCCCAGAACTTTTTGTTAGATATTTAAAACAAAGATGTCAATTGACTGAGATATAAAAAAAAATTAAAAATCCAAATATTTTACAAACCTTAAATGTTGTTCAATAGACATCCATCCATCCATCCATTTTCTTAACCGCTTACCCCTAACTAGGGTCACGGGGGTGCTGGAGCCTATCCCAGTACGCTTTAAAATTCAAAAAAATTAAGAGCTGGAGTTTGTATTTTTTTCAAATTTTGATGCCAATACATTCCCTTTTAGTGGAAATGAATATCGGCTCCAAATATCGGTTATCGGCGTCCTTGACTACTAATTATTGATATCGGTACCGGCCCTGAAAAAACAATATCGGTCTATCTCTAATTTATTAATCTTTTTCTCTTGTATTTTATCGCTCTGTGTGTCTTTAAATGCACAAATAGAATAGCATGTGCATATAGTTGGTGTAGCAATCAGTGGTACTTTTACCCTTTAATATTTGTTCTGTTTTGTTCCTGTTGCTTTATTACAGTTACAACACTTTGCTGCAGTTTTCATTCATAAAAAACGCAGCATGTTTAAATAAGGTTTTGATTGATAATGACAGGGTGGACACAGCAAATACAAGTTCAAAATGATAAAGGATATAGAATACACATCATCAAAATGGCTCGCTTTGTCAAAGAACATGAACAATTAACTAAGGCCTTCATTTGGTACCTCTTGCACACACTGTAGTTAGCATAACAGCATGAGGGACATGACACAATCCTCGAATGTAAAACAAACAAAAAAAGATATAAAACGAAAAACTTCTGAATTTCTTTAATCTGCTACATTTATGATGACTGAGTGATTCTGATGAGGACACCAAAGGCACTTCCATAATGATACGAACCCTTAAATTATTTCATATTTTTGTGGTAATCTCACAAGACAGCAATTATGTACAATTGCAGTGTCAAAATGATGTATGCATGTATGAATCAACATTTTAATCTTAGAGGATAGATGCCATATAGTCGATTATACAGTTTTAGCTTAAATTCTTAATGTGAGCATGACTGGTTGGGGGAAAAAAAGGGAGGGAGGGGGTTTGGCTTGACAGGACAGCAGGAACAACAGATGGCCACTCGGCCGAAGGACCCCACCCCCCAATGTTCATCTTCTGACTTCCCTGCCCCCGACCCTATCCCTCACACTTTACATCCCCCTTCTTCTTCCCTGTTCTCCAACTTCACTGCAATTCTTCCTCCCCACAAACTGGGTACCATATTCGAAAAATTAAGTAAAGTAAAATAAAATAAAATAAAAAATTGCAGCGCCCATCTGGGTCAATATCAAAGTCTCTTGATCTTTATCATGGTAACTAAGTCTCTTAAAATGTATTTCCTTGAGTCGGATGTATGTAATTTACCCACACACTGCTCTGCCAACTAAAGTGTGTGCATTTAGTGAATTTTTTTTTCTTTTTTACATGGTTTTATAGTCCACAACAAGTTACTTGATAGGGGAAAGTGATATTCTATTTTCATAATCATATAGAAAATTTAGCCTTGCTGGATGTTGGCAAGCTTTACATGTCATAAAAAAATATCAATTGGTGTAAAAACCTTGTTTGACAGCATAGTCAGCTTGCTAACTGAATCATATTGCGAATAAAGGTCCAACATGTGTCAAATGTGACATTAGCCCAAAACAAAAATGTCCAGCCTGTCAGCAAGTTCAGCTGTTTGTGTGTACATTGTGTGGTTGCGTGATCAAGCATAAAATCTACTTAATACAATGAACGTGTAGTCCCGTGGAAAATCTCAAATTTTTGGTCGAACGGGGAAGCCTCAAAGGCACATTTTAGTGATATTGACTCATCGGTCTATTTTACGCAGTTCAAATCAGGTAGCAATTAGACAAAAGTTGGAGGAGTTCCTGAAATACGCCAAAAATGACGCTAAAATGGCTTCTACAAAGCAATCATTTAGATATTGGGTTCTTCAAACTTTTTTGCAAGCCTATATATGATGGACATGCCAACCTAATTTCATACTCCTCATGCTCGCGTGACTGCCATTCACAAGACTGATGGCTAAAGGGAATAAGGGACAGCATTAACAGCAGCCCACCCCCTCCTGTGTGATGCTTCTTAAGTGATTGGCGTCCATCTTGACCTCAAAACATCACAAATGACCGTGAGCTTCGTTTGACATAATTCTACACTTTAAAGACCTACTGCGTAACCATTAAGCAATTCCCACAGTCAATTTCCCACCCACCTTGTAGACGTCAGAGAAGAAGCCGGAGCCGATCCACTCGCAGGTGAAGTCGTCGAGGCGAGTAAGGCAGGAGAAGGCACTGATGAGGGCCCTGTAGGATGAAGGGCAAGGGCACATTCTGCCCACCTGGAAGAGAGATTCACAATTCAGCAACAGTCAAGTACTTTTGTCCAACATCGTGTCCTTAAATTTCTATCTCTGTACTATGCTGTGGCCGTCCACTGAAAATGCCTGTGTATTGGCAAAAAAATGAAAATAAAATTTTAAATTAAAACCATTCCAGAAATTGTTGGGATTTAAGAGAAATAATAAAACAAGAAAATTTGGATTAAAAGATTTGCTTGGTTGTTTTTTTGCATAAACTAAAATCCAGAGATTTTGATAATGATGAAAAAGTGACCCCCCCCCCACACACACACACACACACATATAATAATAATAAGAATGATACAAATAAATCACACAGAATTTGGAGGGAAAGTACAAATGTGTTTCAGATGATTGCCGAATTTCAATAAACACAAATTGAGAAAAAATTATTGAGGACAAGCAGTAACTTTGAAAATGTTTCAGATTTTAGAAAAAAAAAAGTTTCAGAAGTTGTTGGGATCAAACAGTTCAGACAAAATCGGATTTAAAAAAAAAGATTTCAGAAGTATTTGGGGTTAAAACATTCCCGACAAAATTGGAGATACATTTATTTATTTTTTTAAATCAGAAGTTGCTGGAATCAAAAAGCTATCAACAAATTATTATTTTTTTTTTCCAGAAGTTTGTAAGGGTAAAAAAATCGCAACTAAATTTGATTTTTTTTTATTATTTAGAAGTTGTTAGGATAAAAAAAAAAAACTCACAATAAATTGTATAAAAAAAAAAGAAGTAAAATTTCAGAAATTTGGGGAATAAAGAAAAAAAATCTGATAAAGCATAAACTTGGGTGACGCTTCTATTTTTTTTTAATTGAGTAAAGTGTGAATAAAAATAAAAGGCTGAAAATTTTTCAGAAATATTGAATTTTTGATTAAAAAATAAAAATAAAGAACTTTTTGGGGAAGAGGAAAAAAAAAGAGAAGTGGATTAAAAGCAAAAAATTATTTGGAGAAATATTTTTTACGGCAACTACACTATACACTTACACTTACACTAAACATAGTTAGTGCAAAGGGGTGAAAATGTATTTATCCAAACACAGATTCCATGTCATCTTCTCTACGTATGCTGATGGACTGACTGTCTGACTGACCTGCGATGGCGGTCCAATGCCCATCTCGCACAGCCCTAGCCCCCCGACACCGTCTCTGTCCTCGGCGAGGCGTTCGGGTCGCGTGGGGAACGCGGCGATAGAGTTGCGTTTATTCCGGTCCATGACGATGGCGACGATAAAGACGGCAAGACCAGTTGGGGTAACGGGAGTCTTCTTCCGTGTTGTACCCACATGACAAGAGCACCGGACTGTTGTCGACGTGCCGAGGAGGGCTCAGCGGCGGCCGCTCACAGTTTGGGGGGTCCACCTAGGCGGGGGGGCTCTCACATGTTGGGAGGTGAGCCGGTGGATACCTACACAGAATTAATACGCCATGAGATGCCATTCAAAAGACTAGAAAATCAGTGCAGTCACAATCATTTTGATCAATTTGATTCATTATCCATGGTTCTGATTTGACCCAAAAACGATATTTGGATCAATTGACAACAATGCATTACAAGGTGATTTGGTCTGATTCATTCCAAGACTATCAAATTGAGAACAAATCAAATACAGTGATTAGTGTGATTAATATTATTTTGCATTGTTAGGATTTGATCCAAGAATGGAATTTGTCTGATCGAGAACAATGCAACTCTTTTCCGTTTGATTCAAGGTCTATGATGGAGTACAATCAAATTTAATACAATGTATTTTTTTCAACATATTCGATTAGTATAATTTTCTATGGTTGGTTCCAATTTGATTTAACAACGATGTGAGCAATATTTATTTTAAAAAAATATATGTATTTTTCTTTTAGTAACAGTTTCCATGGGTCGAATTCAGTTCAAGGACTAGTTTGGGTTTAACTACAACAATGTGATATAACTCGGAATTAAATATTATTGATTCATAGTTATTGTGACTTTCACTTTTGTCAAAACATTTGACTGGCGTCAAGCCGAAACCTTGTACTTCCAAAATGTTCACTTTTCAGGAGACGCCCAAAATGTCATGTTTGCTCAATCATTAATATTGCATCGTTAGCTTAAGTTTGGTAAATAATTTGTAAAAAATAATAACCACACGTGAGAACTGACCAATAGTATAGATTTTTGAATTTTACCAAATTGTGACTTATGAGGGTTTGGCCCGACGCCAGCGATTTACTTTAAAAAACAAGCCCATAGGTATGTTTGTTTTTTTATGGTTACAAATTTGATTCCAGAATGATATCTAAATCGTTTAGATTCCAGAACAATGTGATGTAACACAATTTTGATTCAAAAACTAAAAATAAACGGAGTTGATTAGTATAATTTTGTATGGTTCCGTCGATTTCGGGATCCAATTCGAAGACTATAAACTGATACTGTAACAATCCTTTTTAAAAATGATTCCATTAATAGAATTTTCCATTGATCCGATTCTCTCAAGAACAATATTTATAACGATTTCTTTCATACGATTCAAGGCCCGCAAATCGTTCAGATTTATTTTCCAGAAATATCAAGTGGACTAGTGGAGCGGCTCTCACGAGCACTGCTAAATAAAGCTCCGAAGCGTAACGGCTGTAACAGAAGGTTATTGTTCGGAGATTAGTCAGAAAATGGCTCTCAGGTGACGTGAACCTTTGTGCCGTCCGTTTTTTAACAACGTCGGCGAGAGAGGAACTCTGCAGGGGCAAAGGGTCACATTTATCTTGGATCATAAATACTGTACTTAAATAGATATTTTCCCTTTTCCAGAAACCATGAGTTCTTCCATGAAAATGAGACTCGGAAATAGACATTAGACATGATAGCATGTTTTTCCATCCTTGATGAGGGTTATTTCACACTAGGGTAAAAAAAAAAATTCAAGCGAGATTAAATTCATCATGTCAAACCAAGTGAAAGCGCTCTCTTCTCTTATTGGTCACAAGAATGTAAACAGGAAAAGGTTTGGCATGTGAGACAGTAATGCAATCCAGCCAAGTACACTTTTAAGAAGACATCTTTTGCAGTGGCAAGACGAGTTAAGTCGTCATTTTGATGAATTTTTAGTCATAGCTTTGATGAGGTCATACTGATCAACTAGAATTTTATAACATGTTTTGATCTTTTTGCTTTTGTAGCTAATTACAATCAAAATAAACACCTGACTACCGGAAACATATACTGGGCATCGGTATGCGCCGTCTGATTAATGTATAAATCACCGTCGTCACGTTGGAGCTGTTGACGGACGTCTGAGGGGTGTTTTCGGCCAATTCATCGGCCCGTCGTGACATCTGATCGCTCTGATTGACTGTTAACTAGCGAATCGGCGCACGGGGGCAAGATCAGGACGTGACAAATTGCATATCAAGCGACGGAAAACCTTTCACGCCTTTTGCACATGATCACCCTTTGCATTATTTTGGACGTATAATGTCGGTGTGGACAGAAGATCGAGAAGATGAATTTGTCGCTGTGCTTCAAGACAAACCAGCATTTGTATGACGTCACCGTTAAAGGGTATGTCGATTGAATAATGAAAGCCAAACTATAGGCAGTGTACGCATTTGTTTACGTTTTTATATTCTGCCCCTGTAAAGAGCTTTCCACTTGTCTTTTTAAAACAATAACGAATAGGGATCCCGCCTCGAAGGTACCTAATTGTCGGCGTCGTTTTTGTTGTTGTGTGCATTTCCGTCATTTTTATGGCGCGACGTACTAACGGTCACGCAGACACCACAGGTGGTAGACGACATCACATTGGCCAACGTTGGATTGGTGTATAGAGGCCTTAACCCAGTCTTTCTGTGACCCCACGGAACATGTTTTTTTTTTAATGCAACTGCACATCCACTACAGTAGGTGGCAGTGGCTAAGGTGCAAACAAGCATGCGTACACACAGCACAGAGCAGGAGATATGAACTGCAGTGAACAAATCCTCACGAAACAGCATAAACATTTATTTATCAGGGATTTCTTTTTCTTTGGTGTTGATAAGGATACAATGTTATGTAGAGGTGTACTTACAACAATTTCCTAGACAAAAGATTAGGGCTGGGTATCGATTAAAATTTCCTCAAGAATTCAGCTGGATTCCATTTAGATTTTTTTCGATTCAATTAATTTCAATTCAATCGATATTAATTAATTATGGAACATCAATGCTTAACTATCAAGGACATGATAAAAACACCATGAACATTAAATTTCAAATAAAAATTTGCGGATGCAGTAACTGATTCAATGATTTAGTTTATTAATGAAAGTAACACATGTTATAATCACTTTAGTGTTACGCAAACATTGACAACGCAAGGATGAGATGAAAATATTTTCAGAATTCTAATTCAATAATTGTGAATATAAATGAAAATGATTCCGAATTGTCCTAAAGTGCAATAAGTCGGGTCTTTCATAAGTGTAAGAAAATGGCTTATTTCAAGAAATTTCAAGAAAATCCTAAGATAAAAACAAAACAAAAAAGGCCTTTAAAGTTATATATTTTTTAATATGAATTTAAGGAAAAAAGAGATATTAAAATAACCGATGGTTTTATAAATCAATATCAGGCTCAAAAATGAAAATCAATTCGACATCGACGATTTGATTTTTTTTTTTAAACGCAGCCCTACAAACGATACTACCGATAGTCGTCGCGGAGAATTGGGGGAAGACACAAAATGTTTTCTTCTTCCCGGGAGGCCGTAAAAGAAATAATTGAGAAGCACTGCCCTACTACACCCCAATCTTAAATCTCCAGTGACATTACCCTTAAGTCAAACTTTACAGAGACATACACTTAACCCTAATGCCAAGTCTGCAGAAAAGTGTCATCCTAACCGCTAACCCACAATTGTAACCCCCCCAACCTCACTCTTCATTCAGCAACATCATCTTAACCCCCGACCCTAACACTAACCAGATACATCTCCATCTAGATCATGATAGTGTAATGCAGCCCCAGTAAGTGCTTCAACAGCTTTTACCAAAAGTCTGATCTCATGCTTATCATTCAATAATGTCATTTGCATAATTCAAAAGTACGAGGAGTTCTTTCCAGCGCACGTGAACGCTCATCATTGTGTATTTTAATAGTGTAAGGCACTCCGGCTACGTTAAAAATAACGCCTATCAAAGTCAAGAAACGACGCCTTAACCAAAGCGAAGCCAAGTTGCGCTGTTATAAGATCACAACCTAAAAACGGCGGCTGTTGTGTTCTATTAACGTGTCATCGCAGCCGCTGAATGACTCATGAGATCACAGTGTCCTTAAAAGGCTCCTCATCCCCTTCTTCCCTTCTTTCTCTCGTTTTCTGTCTGCTTCAAACGCCGACAAAAAGTCCCACTGTGCCAAGAAAAACGCGAGTGGCCCGTGCCAGGCCTCAAGCTCGGCTCTCTAATTTTACCGGCGAGAATAGACGAGCAGGAGGCGCGCTTGTTTTGAACGCCGCCACGAATAGATGGCAATTACCATTTAAATTTGATCTTGATTGGAAACAGCCGGCGGGCAGCAGCACACACAAACGTACCACAATTGACTGCCTTTGTATTTGGGGGGAAGGGGCCTCCATCTTGTTTTCACAGGGCCCTAAAACCACCATTCAGGGTCCTGCTAAAAAAATAAAAAATAAAATACAAGCAACAGGCAAAAATATACCTCAAAAGTCTCACCAAAACTTGAGTTCATCATACCAGATTCCCAATACATTGCGAGAGCTTAGTTCAGTGAGCATCAAAGGATTAACATGACAACAAATATTAATAAACATTAGCTGCTAAAGCCAGCCACTAGCTAGCCATGATTCATCACTTATCGTAGGTAACATTTTATTGACTATATTTATATTATAAAAAGGTAACATTTTATTAACTATATTTTCCCTTTGACTTGTAAGTGGTGGTTTCTGATTTTAAAAAAAAGGACCTGGAAGTTACAAGAAGACTAAGAAGATAACATTGGCCACTAACATTAGCTTCTGGCGCTACCCTCGAGCTATGTAGCAAGCTGTCGACTGGCTAGCTTTGTGTCATCACTTGTTATCAAAAGGTAGCTGTATTGATGTAGCCTTTTTCTTTGACTTTGTTGGTAGCTTTTTAAAAAAACATTGGAGAACAAAGATGTGGTTTTGAGAGATGAACAACGTGATATGAAGATGATGACTGCTAAAGGTCAGCCGCTACTGCTACCCACTCACGAGATCGCTGTTGACTCACTAGCTCCTTGTCATCGTGTTATCAATGAGAGTTTTATCGATTTAGCATTTTATAGCAATTAACTTATTTTTTAACTTGCCTGTTAAAGTAAAGAAAGGCTTTGATGATTGCATACAACTGCTAACAGTAGCGGCTAGTGCTACCTAACTAGTTATTGACTGGCTAGCTGCTATGTGTCGTCACTTGTTATCAATGGCAATATTTGGATCGATTATTTTTTTTTTTTGCGTTTTACAGTCAAGTGGCCAACTCATTTTTTCGAATTTATCTGTAAAGTTACGAAAAGTTTGATAACTGCTAACATAGCTCGTCATGGTCACTTGCTGCTTAAGGTGTTCTAGAGTGATTAACTTCATTTTAAACTGAGGTAAGAAATCGTGCGATGCACAAGCCATAACTTTTTATTACATTCATACTCATTTGTTTGATTTAATGCATTAAAATTAGCTTCTTTGTAAACTTACACGGTCATTAGGAATGTTAAAATGCTACAATGACTGCATGTCAGGTACATAAAATTCTAATTCTATTATTGTTTTCCAAAAGGGAAAAATATTTTGCTCGTCTTTTGCCAACTTCCTTACTATAATCACAACACAAATACAAAACGTATCATTCGTATGAACGGGCGCTCCGCCTCACGCTTATTTGAAGAAGAAAAAAAAAGGCGCATGTTGCTTCTATATTTGCTCTCTATAACTACACCCTTTGTACATATGTGAAGATCCCTCATTGAAAACACCACAGGAAGCAGAGGGGTGAAAAAGGGAGTGGGTTTTTCTTTTTCTGCTATGTAAAATGCGGCCTGTTAGCACAAACCAGATGGGCGTCCTAAGGGAGCGGCCTGGGGGTGGGGTGGGGTTGAGTAGACCATAGTTACACCACCCAGATGTGCCCCACTGGATTACACACCAATAGAGGCTGTCAGCAATAAACTACACACAAGCGATGTTTACGATGGCTGTTGGCGGAGTGTTCGAGAGAGGCGTCTGGGGGCCCTCTTACCCTGGAGGTCAAACTCGGGAGTTTAAGGAACATTTTTACACATTTTCAGGAAAACTAGGAGTGGAAAAATATAACGAAGCGCAAAAACATTTGGACTTTCATTCCCTACATTTAAGAACAAACATCTGTAACCTCTGCGGGTGACAACATGATGTCAAAATGACGTAAATTGAATTGTTTGATGTTGTCAGCGAAAAGAATGATTTATGGCAAATGCGCTGTCTTGTGTGAACAAAGGACTTAAGTCTAATGCGACTAGTGTAGCATCTTGAATTTCCACACTTTTAGCGAATTGATCTGCGTTTTGTGGACAAAGGACTTTCAAATGTGATTAAATCCTTCTGTTGGCCACAGGACTGCCAATTATCCTATTAATTATTATATTCTTTTTTAAGTGTGAAATAATCCCAGACTTTGGACATTCATTTTTTTTATACGGACTCCTTCCTAGCATGGTGGGGGGAAAGCCTGGTCGGCCGCTGGGCTAATAAAATGCTGGGAAATGCTGACGTCTTTTGCTTAAAAGGTGCTTTGTGGAGTTTAATACTTTTTTTTTCTCGCGACTGCCACCTCTGGCCTAAAGCGTAACTGCAACCTATGTGTCAAGCTTGTGCATGTGGTTGCACGTGCGAGTACGTGCGTTCGAATAAACTTTTTTATTTTTCTTGTAGTCTGAGCTGGAGTTTGGGCTGTGCTCGAAGCTGGCCTCTTATTGTTTCCATCCCAATTGTTTCATACGCTAACACTAATTGTCTGCGGGGACAAGCATGATGTCACCCTCCACCCCCAAGAAACTGGAGTGTTTGCCCCAAACACTGTACACTGAAGGGAAGATAAGGAAGAAGAAGAAGAAAAGTCCGATATCTTTGCACTCATCGGGGCATTGGTGGAGTACGCATGATGTAGAAAAAGCTTTAATATTACCTTTTTGAACTGCACAATGCACCCTTAAAGCAACAGTGTGAAATCTTTAGTGCCCCCTAGTGGTGAACTAATAATTCAATTAAAAAAAAAACACTATTGATTTCAATAATATGCAAACAAATATGCTCTATTATTGACCATTTGCACCGACGTCGCGTAATCACGTGACTGGCCTATGACGGACGGCGGAAGGAAATGATTGTTGAATGGAAGTGGACGCGACCCGGAGCGACTTTGTGACTTAGCGACTGTTATTTTACAAATTTAAAGTTATTATTGCCCATAGAGCTATGGAATCCATGACTTCAACCGAAGGTCGCCTGTCAGTCGAAGTTGCACATATAGTTGGGACTCACAGAACGCGATATTTACTTTAGTTGGAGATCGCTAGTTTGAAAACAGCCCCTTACCTTCTGTCGTCTGCTGTATTTACCAAGTCAATCAAATCGCAGACTTGCTGATTCAAAAGCTTGTCGCTAGCTGAGTCTCTGGGACGAGATGCTACGCTCACACCGGGGGACAATATACCTCGTAATGCAAAGCTGAAACTTGTTTATCATTCTAACTGACTTATTTTTACATTTTCTATATTGAAACGCTGTCATGATGTTATGTTACTATGCTTACTAGCATGGAACAAATAACTATCGTAGTGGCAAGCTATGCAGCAGTTTCATGAATATGACTCCGGCTCCAGAGTAAAAAAACTCCAAGCACAAAGAAGAAATCCTACATTATTAAACAGTCAAATGCACTTAATAGTTTTGAAGAAGGTATATTTTAAAACTAAGCTGTGTGTTCGTGCAGTTGGAGTGGACGCTAACTATCTGGCTCGTTAATGTGATTTCAAACACGTAATGCGACACCGTTGTTATTAGAGTGTACGTTTACGAGTAAAATGTCTGAACATTTATCTACTAACCTCGCAAAAAAATGATCGCCGCAAATCCGTGAATACTTTGCGGGCTGCCAATCCTCTCTGGTGATTTCTTCTATCAATCGACGTCCTTTATCTTCATTAGTAGGTATGTGATAAAAAGCAACATTTGGTTTACTCCTTTTGTCTGTCTGTACAACCGACCGCACAGCAAGATATGACCATTTTATAAGATAATCGATTAGATAAAGGACTTTACGCTGTACGAGATTCAATGGTTCAGGCAAGTGGCTCTTTTGCCGTCCAGTGTCCTCGAGGGGGCGTTCCCATGAGGGCGGTGACGTCACGTGCAAAAGGTCAATATCAAAATACTTTTTATATATATATATATATATATAAATATATATAATCGTAGGTCTAGATGTGATCGGGCTGCTAGATTGTATCGGGGTCGACTACAGATGACGTCACGCTACAGGATTGGCTGAAAATTGTCCGTTTACAATTGTTCAATAAAGTTATATGATAAAAATTTGACGGTAAAACATTGGAAATAAATGATTAAAGATGTCATTGAAATATCCAAATGTATGGACTAAAATTGTAAAAACGTGAATAAACCCAAGAATATAAAAGCAGGATACTTTAAAATTGAAGAAATAATCAAATAGATTGAAGCGCCTTCGTGCCTGCCGGTGACGTCACTAACGCAGCGCTAACGAAATGCGCAATTCACTTCGGTTTGTTTTCTTTTTTTAGCTGTTCACAATCACAATACATCACAAAAAAAAGTCTTAACGATAATAGGAACAATTAACGTTCTAAACTGACAATATTTGTCACATCTCAGGCAATTAATTTTTGTATTTATCATGTATTCAATCTATTTTATTATTTATTCAATATATCTTGCGTTTATATTCTTAGGTTTATTTACCTTTTTACAATTTCGGTCCGTACATTTTGTTGATTAAATTACATCTTTAATATTTTCTTTCCAATGTTTGATGTCAACTGGATAATTTCCGGCCAATCCTGTAGCATAACGTGTTCGTTAGGCGTCTTTTGGCGTCGCTCACCGGGCTTCACACCGGCTGCCAAGTCGCTGCCACTCGCCGAGTTGCTCGTCCGCTTACGCAAAATAAGAATTGGTGGTAGGCTTGCGGACTGTGGTATCTCTGAGCCACCGTAGTGTGCGTGCATCAAATGCATGCGTTTTGGCTGCATTCTATGCTATAGTGACATCTAGTGGTCACTTATTTACACACTGTAACTTTAAGGAAGTTAGTCTTTTTAGACAAATACCTGTACTGCTATTTTGACTTGAGTACAAGTGACAGAGTATGTTTTCCACCTCCAGATATGTTTAATTGGTAATATGATTATGAAGGGGTCCTTGGCAAAATGTCTTAGCGTTAAGAGGTCCCTGAACTCAAAAAGATTTGAGAAGCTCTAGTCTAAATATTTTACCACCCTTCTCACCAATGTATCTGTACTTCTACCTCCATACAGAGTGTGAATACTTTCGCCACCAGGAACATGTTGTTTTGATGGCATAAAAGCCTGAACTTCTTAGTACGAGCACTATGAAAGCCAAAAAGAAAAAAGAGAATTTTGTATTTATTTTTTTACTTAAGGAATTACTCAGTACAGTACTTCTACTTGTACCAGAGTCCTTTTGTCTTTTTTCTTTTAAACATGCTGCGAGTACTTTTGCCAATTCTCTATTACAATTATGAGTGGGTCCATGGAAACAGATTCAGTAGCTGGCTGCACTCAAAACGTTTGAGAAGCTCAGCCCAAACGTCTATCATGAGGCAACGTTTGCAGGATACCTGAGCAAGGTGACATTCAAACAAGCGAACAGCAGCAGCAGCTCCCGCTTATCCGATGACCATCTGGCTCCAAAGTGCAACGATACGCGGCATAGCTGTCATTCCGCGGCGGCTGCTCCAGCAACATTAACGAGCAGCCTCCGCGGGGGTCAGCAGACTTATTATCGAGATGCCCGCAGACGGCTCAGGCTGCCAAAAAGGGGACTCATTGGAAGCAATCTTATTAACTAGAGTACCTTAGTAAACGTCTTTTGTCAGTGCGTCGCGACACAAATGTGTAATAATAAAAAAGTTGTCGTTGTATGACGGCAGACAGGAAATAAAAGTTTCAGCTTTCACACTCATACACATACTCAACAGTGTGCGTACCTTTTTGGACTGGCCGAGTGGAGTTCATGCTGCGTAATTCCGTAGCGAGGAAAAAGGGGAAAAAGGGGCGTTTATCAAGTCAAAACTCCTACTGAGAATCGGAAGCTAGCTCGCTGGCTTAGCTCGTTTGTCAACAAAACCGCAGCTAGCCGAAACGTTGGCTAGCTAGCGCTACTAAACTACAACGTACACCCCCCCCCCCCCCCCCCGCCCGTCACCCTCACGTTTGGCAAAGATGGCGCTGCACAAATTCTCCCTCTAAAATATTCTCCTTCCCACCAGTGGAGGCATGTTCGCTGTTTTTCTCCGCCCGCGGCGATAATTCAGTGAGATGGTTGCCGTTTGACAGCTCGCTCAATCGTCGCTTGTGTTGTCCCCCATTCCCTCTTTCGCTCCAAGCGACCCCGCCCACCTTTGAGTGACAGGCGCGCCGGCCAATCGGGCCTTTCTCTCATGTGCGCCTTAGTGCGATTGTAATAAGTAAATAAGTAAATACATAAATAAATAAATCTATTACTTTTCAATTTTTTAAATGATAATATACCGCCGTGTGTCGCTGGTAATATATATATATTTCTTTTTTGCGTTTTTCAGTTTATCTACATTGCTGAGTACGTTTTCCGAGAGAGCTCAAAAGGAAAAAGTAGATATATACCCATGTTTACACATGACTGACTTATTATATCCGTTATAATATTATTTTGCTTTGTAATATTTTATAACTGCACATAAAAAATACATGTTTATATGTAACATGTATGACTTGTGTTTATTGTGTTTTGCTTTCTGTTATACAATATGGAGGTTGCATTTCCCCCTCGCTTAATAAAATACCTATATACTCATTTTTGAACGGGATGATAATTACTTGAACAGTTAGTTACTTGAGAGTTAAAGTATGGACATTTAGTGAAAACAAAACGAGCCTTTGATGTAGGCATTCTCGATGTAGGTGGCGAGTGTAACTACAACCCCACCTGGTGGACAAACCCAGAAGGCACCACTACGCTCACCTTTAAAAAGAAAAGAAAAGAAAAGCTGTAGCTCCGACATTTGACTGTTTTAAGGATTCAGCATCATTAAGCAAAGCAATATGTCACATATATCTACAAAGAAGGAAAAACCTGTCTTATTTCGCTGTGCCTGGCTCATTTTTATCAGACTTTCGTTTCATCAAGGTGGGTTATATAAATTCCCACTCAGTAACCATGGTCATTTATGCTGCGGAAAAGGCTGGCTCATTTCAATAAACCTAGCTCATTTTAAGTCAGTGTTCCATTGCATCAACGTGGTTTATGTGAATGCCAATTCAGTAACCATGCTCCGGAGCAGGTTAGCTGTCAAGCTTAGTTAGGATTTCTGCGCTTGTGTAGCACATGAAATGGTATATTTTCTTATGTATGACATTGTCTTTGATTAATGACATTTCGGCACATTTCGTTTTTTTTATAAAATGTAATTTAGCACACTACTCTAAAGGGCAGACTTGCATCACTTATTTCATGTAATAAAAAGAAAAAGTCCATGAAAATCATATCTCACCATTTTCACTGTTTACAAAATCAATCGCTTTAATTAAACTAATTCATATAGAAGTCTTCAAGTCACACATCAAATGCAACTCCAAGATGCCTTGTAATTATTATCATTATAAGTGCTTTTCATAAAAAGAGGTAAAACAACAACAACTTAGTCACATAAAAAATGCCTTCCCACCCACATTAGTCAGGGTTCCCCCCAATATTCCCTCAATCAGTGCCCACCCCAGAGCGCCAGATGATCTGCTGATGTGAATGTAGCAGGTGGAAGTCCTCCACCTGTGGCAGTGGCCTCAGTCTTTTTTCAGGCGGCTACAGTGGTGGGCAACATATTTACAGCTCGACACCTATTTAGTCTTATTTTTCATATATATTCTTATAGGCTACTTGCCAACTTGTTGCCATAAATCCTCAGTTTGGCAACACTAATGCAATGACGCGTTACTTTGAAAATTCACGTCATTTGCATTGCAAGGTGAAGTGCTTGTTCTGCGCTAAGCAATTGAAGTACAACAACAATCACATTTGTTAACCATTCATCTATCATTACAACTATCAGTACTCATAAATACAATCTCCATCACTTCAGTATCCGTAAGCACAGTCCCCATTACCTCAGTTTACACGCAATCAATGCCTCATTATTATATTTCCTTCAGGATTACAAATTTTCATAACATGACATTACCCACACATTAGTATTGAACTGATTAACTGCATGAGTGTAACACACAAGTCAAACATGTTCCTTATTTTTATTTATTTTTTTACAAACATACAGTTCAGCAACTTCAGTATGTTAAAAACTTAATAAAAAAAACAACAATGCCCAGAGTAATAATACACAAAACAAATATTACTCACTTCCAGGTAAATAAATAAAAATACAAATTGGCAACTAAAGCATGTGTAATCGTTTCTAAAACAACACTGTTGCAAGACAGCAAAAAGGCAGAAGGACAGTAGTTCAAATTACAGTTTTTATTTCGGCCACCAGGGGGGTTTGTGTGCACTTGAAGCCTCACGAGCAGAACCTTTTTGTGAACCAAATTGATGGAACGCTTCGAGTGTTCAAAAAGCTTCATCTGCCCATCACTAGTGGAAGGACTTGGCGTTTTATTCGGAGATGGTGTTCACTCCAGCCTCGCTTTTTTTCCTTCTTTTTTTTTTTGCACGAGCCTTGCTTTCTTTAGCTGCGTTGATGGAATACCCCCCATGTCATCTTTGCGTGTTTGTATTTTGTATTCTCGCTGTCGCCGTAAATTTACGTCACGTGACCACGATTACTTCCTGTTTCTGTTGTATTACACTACAGGCTGTTTTCGCTACGTCAGGGGGCCCGCTAATAATAATAATAGTAATAAAAACACACACAAGATAACACTAATAGTAACTGCTCCGCGTTTTAAAATACTTTACCACCCGCCATGTCGACGCAATCGGCTCACGGCGCAGCTTTCCAGAGTAAGTTAGCCTCCATCGTGGAGACGCTCGCCCAGGCGGCCGTGTTGGAGATCGCGCAGCTGTGGGAGGACGCCTTCGCCCTGGTCCACGCCGAGCTCCGCCGCAGGGAGCAGGAGGTGGAAGACCTGGAGAGGAAGCTGCTGGAGAACCAGCGGTGCGACACGAGTGTGTCGCTCGCGACGCTTGGCTCCTCCGGTGGGGAGCAGCATGAGCAGCCGCCGCCTACTCCGACTACCAACGATGATGGTAAGTAAACACCTCGCTAGTTTAAGATGTTTATATATATGTAACGACCTGTGTGTGTGTGTATATCATTCTAAACTTCACGAAGGTTCCATTTGTGCCCAAACTATGTCATCATGCGCGCTGTTTATGTCTCCTGTGCATGTGACACGACATTTGAGTTCAATGCCTATTGAACGTTGACTTTGTCATTCCATCGTGTCGTCAAGGAGATTCCGAATGTAAACAAAGCGGCGTTGCAGCGCAACCGTAGAGGGAAAATTCGGAATGATTTCCCTAGCTAAAGCGTTAGCCCGTATCTCTCTCTATCTCTCTCTCTCTCTCTCCCTTGCAAGCTTTTGCGAAGGTGGCGAATGTTGATTTTTCGTCAGTTTATTCAGGGTGCAAACCGTTTTCGTCATGGTTCGTTTCAAAAAATTTAAAATGTGCAAAAATTTCCTTGCAACAAGAAAAACTCTTGAAACACTGACACAAACACCCCAAATGTATTAACTCTGCAAGCATTCGCTGTTGAGTGAGATGCCAGCTTTGTTGGATTCAGATTTGTAAAAACAAATACCGATATTCATTAACTCATTCACTGCCATTGACGGCTATAGACGTTAAAAATTCATTTGAACTATTTCTACTAGTTTAACTTTTTTTCTCCACTTTTGTTAACAAGAGTATGAAAAACTAGAAAAAAATATTGTACATTTAGAACAGATATAAAAAAAATATATATATTAATCGTGAGTTAGTTATTGAAGTCATACAATTAAAAAATGTTATCGCCTGACGCGATTTAAAAAAAGAAAGAAAAGCTTATAAAAAATTAGGGGTGTCAGGTGAGTAACATTTTTTAATAGTAATTAATCGCAAATTTTATATCTGTTGTAAATGTACAATAAAACAATTATAGGGTTTTATACTCTTGTTAACAAAAGTGGAAAAAAAAAATAGAAATAGTGAAAATGAATTTTTGACGTCTATAGCCGTCAATGGCAGTGAATGAGTTAAAATGCCAAATATCGACACAGATAATCAGCCCATCCGATAACTGGTCGATCCATATTTTATATATCACAAATTTGCACCTATTGCATCTGGTTCAATGTATAGCATTTACATCCTCTCAGGTTCAGCGACCGACGTCGTACTGACATCCGAGCAGGGCACCGCAGACAAAGCAGAGTCCTCGGCCAATCATGGAGCAGCACTGCCCCTTCAAAAGAATCCCAATGAGCGGACCCGCGACAACGAAGCAGCTGACCAAGACGTCCCCCTCAAGCGAGAGGACGACGAGGACGACGTGATGATTGTGGAGCAGTCGACGGACTCGGAGCACTCGGCCCCCGCCGACGGGCCGTCGGCTCAAGGCGCGGACGTCGCCGGCGAGGATCAGGAGAGTCGCATGTGGTCGTCCATTTCCGTGGGCGACAGCGACACCGCAGATGAGGTGGACTACATCCTGACCACCAATCAGCAGAATGTCGATTCAGAGATTCTTCTCATCGAGAATGCCTTGGACATCCTTGATAATTCCTCCGACAGGTTGCTCACCGACGCCAGACACGCCCCGTCCAGTCACTTGAGGCTTCCGGTGGCTTTTAGACAAACTCATCCCCATGGTCAACCTGCCGAGAGGCGGAACTCCTTCCTCTTGGCGAAGTTAAATCCGGACAACGGCATTTTGGATGATCCGAGGCTGGGCAAAGGAGTGGCTGGGCGACGCGTCAAGGAGAAGTGGTACATCTGCCCGTTCTGCGGCAAGAGCTTCGACCGCGCCAGCCACCTGGAGATCCACCAGCGCATCCACACGGGCGAGAAGCCGTACACGTGCGACGTGTGCGGCAAGGCCTTCTCGCAGAGGAGTAACCTGCGCACGCACCAGCGCACGCACAAGGACGCCTTGGGCCCTCACTGACCCTCCAAGAGCAAGAGAAATAAGAACTTGGTGTATTGCAACCACAATAAACAACAAAAACTTCCTGACAATTTGGTGGCCATCTGTCAAATATACGTGCTTTGAATTTGGTAACGTACAACATTTATAGTACAAGTGCCCGAACTTGCTAGCGGCTATTGATTTGGGTTTTGGGTGAGCTTTGGACCCTCCACTGCGCCATACAACTGGAAAAAAAAAAAAAAGGAGCAAATAGGGTGAAATCTGTCAGGGAACCAAATGTTTACAATTTTTTTCCCTGGCCAAATATAGCTTGGCTTCACCGATGATGCTTTCTGACATTGACGCTGCTCTTCACGTATTACAGCTAACTTTATTTTCCTGTAAATTAATCCTCAGTATGGCTCCCAATACAGTGAATTGTTCTAATAAAAAAAAAAAACTGAAAAGTGTCAATGTTATAGTGGTGTCGACTTGGCTCTCACTCGCAGGGCTGGGCATGTTGCCACATACCAGTTTTGAATCAATTGTTGCTTCTGAAGAGCTGTAAATGTCTCAACACATCAAGCCAAATGTCAGCACTGGTAACAGTGACGTAACCTCGCCAGCCAGATTGATAATTGGGATTCACTCGAGGGAGTTCTTAACATTATCAATCTGGTACTTCACTAGGCAGGCCCGTTCAGGAAAGGCGGAGTTTGCTGTACAATACGTCGAGCTGATTGGACGAGGCGGCATCTTTGCACATTTTGTTTTGACCAATCAAGGCAACGGATAAAAATCTCATCTTCCGTCTCGTTTTAGGGCGGGAGCACGCTAATATCCTTATCAGATTAAAATGCACGAAACTCGTCTCGCTGTTCATATTCAACAAAGAAACGGTGAGCAATTCTGCGAGAACATAATTACAGCATCCATTCGTCTGTTCAGTTTGTTTGCCCGCTCCCCCAACGGCGCTTATTGGTTTCGTCCTGCCTAAACAACGTGTGATTGGTCCGCGTGACAAAGGGCTGTCAACTAAAGAATCTTTTTGGAATCAATTATTATTATACGACCCTTTTATTTTTTTATTTTTACGGCACTTTACACTCACAATCACTGCTTCGCGGTGTGGCGATGAGAGAGCTGCCACACTTTGGGTTAAGCTAAGCTAGCTGGAGATGCTACTAACTTTCACCGAGACAAATTTAACGGTACTTAAAAAGCAAGCCGTGAGCGGCACTTAGCGAAAGATTTGAAACACAATCATTTGTAAAAACGAATACGCTACAGCTGAAGAGTGTAGTCTAGAAACAACATAGGGAACGTTCTAACTAGCAATTCTAGGACATTAGGTAATGAGTAGTAAAAAGTTGAATCAGGCGAAAACTGCCCGACTGCTGACATCCCGCTTGGTATGTTGAGACCTGAAACTCAAAGAGGCACAGAATTCGGTTCCTACAACTGCGGAAATGCGGCTCACTGATCAGTCAGTGCTTGTGCGCCAAAGAGAATGCCACATGACAACAGTCGCTTAAGATTATTTCCCGCAAGAGCCGCTGCTCGTACCGGCGGCAAAGTGTGTATGGGGCTTTTAACTCAATTATGTTTCATAAAAGCAGTTTTTTTTCTTATTTATATTTTAGAATGCAATGCTGTTTTCAATATTAAAAAAAAACATCACAGAAATTGTGTTTATTTTGAGTGTGTGGGACAGATTAATAACATTCCCACTGATTTAAATGGTGCAAAAATGAACCTAAAATGTACGCTTTGTGGGTGTTTTGATGGTGCGGTGCCACAATTCATCGCCATGCTACACTTTGTCCCCAAAGATGAAAACCCAAACTTGCCGCAATTCTGTCCAGTGTTCAAATTCGGTAGCAATGGGAAGAGAGCGCTAAAATGGCAGCTTCAAACCAAAATGGTAGACTTCCTGTGGTAGCGAAGTTTAAAACAAAGTTGTTAGCTTAACAGCTAGCCTAGCTAAATTTAAAACAGAGTTCATTAGCATTAGCAGTAAAACATTCCCTCCTTGAAAAGTAGTTTTATCTACATACAGAATTTTACATGAATGATTGAAATCGATGTTGTGCTTTCATGAAAAAGTAAACAGTTTAACTTGTCATTGAACACAACAATTAATAGTAAAACAGTCAAACATACCCACTGCAATTAAACAAGTTTGGCCTCGTGTGCATTTGACCTTCCCACCATCTGTGTGACACAAGCAGGTCACAATTAATCCTTATTTGTTTCTGGTGTAAACAGTAAAAATCGGCAATTAATAATACAATAGTGAAAGGTGCCAGTATGTAATGGAGGTATTAATGTGAATCCATAAAAGTTGAACAGGTTCAAATTGAACACCTGTCACTCATTTTCCTCGTCCTATTTATGCAGATTCTGGAAGTAAAAGGTTTCCATGAGATATGGTCCTCGAAAGGGTTTACCCACACCATTTTTTCACCCGATAAATGACCCCAGAATTGAATTTAGACACTAGCTTCTGAAGTTCAAAAACACAAAGTTCCTTCAAAAGTTCCCCGTTCTCCCATACTGAAAGTAATGCATCTTCTTCTACACCAATTTTCCAAAAGGTTCCTGGCAGGGTGACCAGACGTCATGAATTTTTTAGCCTGCGTCCCCACGGATTTCACCAACCTCTTGTACCAATATTACACAGGTTCCGTCCCATTTCTCTCTCTTTTTTTTTTTTTTTTTTGCCATGTGTAGGTCAATCACACAGTTGTCATTGCAATTCATACTATAACCCAATTAAAAGGGAATTTAACAGTTCTTCATTTGAATTTCATCGGTCGTAGTCACCCACGGACACATCCGCAGGTGGCAGGCGTTGACCAACTATAACTCCTTCCTGCTTTTGCATCTAAGAATGATGGGAAATGTAGTCCTACTATCCACTGTGGTCGCCACTAGCCAGTCAGACAAGGCATGTTACTTTTTAGCGGTATATTATTTCCAATGTTAAAATGCGTGACGGGCACGACGTAAATGGCACAGTCGGGGACAGGGGAAAAAAGGTTGGACCGTCACTCATGATCGCATTTAGCATTAGCGATACTCCCACCTCCCCAACCTTTGACTAAGATTGACGAGCGATGAATTTTGTAATTTCCCGCAAAATTGTTGTGTCCTGTTTTGAATTTTGAAAATCTGGTCACCCTAGTTCCTCGACCTCTCGGAAGCACCTGGCAAGGCCCTTTTGGTGTCCCAACAGAAAACCGATTCTGGAATTAAAGCCTTGTTCAGACTGGCAGCCCAAATCAGATTTTTAGCCCATCCAGATTGAAAGTGGATGGCTCTTTTGTAGTCTGAACATTCACAAAGCAAATGAAATCCGATTTTTGCGCGACGGATTGAAACCACATGCGGGAGGTAGTTTCATATCCGATTCGGACAAGATGCGTCTCAGTCTGATCGGCTCGAAACACTCCGAACGGATATGACTGTCCGTGACGTCACTTTATGCGTGCAAAAAAAAACAATGCGCCCGCGCTGCCGGGCTCCACTGCCCCGCCGGCTCCTGTCGTGCTCAACCGGAAATAAAGTGACAGTTTAAGTTAGGAGTGTGACGATATCGCGATAAATAGTGATACTTTGTCTCCCGATAGATTATCGATACACCTACGCAAGTATCGCGATATTTGTAGTTAATATACAGCCACTATAACGGCTCCATTGTTCATTACTTATTGAGCAATTACTTGGCAGGCCGCTAGGGGGAGCACCTCATAAGAGTGGCGGGGAAATGTATGCAAGTCTTCAGGCGAAGAAGACTCATGAGCTTACTTTTACTTGTGTAAGACATTTATTATCTGCCCAGCAACTGACTCAGTTTTGCGTAACATTTTAAACATATTTTATGGTTCGACTTTTTGAAGCACACAATTTCTGAGGAATATTAATATTGATTTAATTGGATTTGTAATATTCAAGTAATTTTATTTATTTACTTTTGCAATGTTACACAAAAATTATTATTATTAACTATTGCATGACAATAGTGTTTAAGAAAGACACAAATTTGTTCACATAAAGCGGTCTCTGTTAACTCATTCCCTGCCATTGACGGCTAAAAACGTCAAAAATTCATTTGAACTATTTCTATTAGTTTTGCATTTTTTTTCCACTTTTGTTAAGAGTATGAAAAGCTAGATTTTTTTTATTGTACATTTAGAACAGATATGAAATTTGTGATTAATCGTGAGTTAACTAGTGAAGTCATGCGATTAATTACGATTTTAATTTTAATCACCTGACGGCCCAAATTTTTAATAATCTTTTTTTTTTTTTTTTCACTGCCATTGATGGCTATAAACGTTGAAAATTCATTTGAACTATTTCTATTAGTTTAACATTATTTTCCACTTTTGTTAACAAGAGTATGAAAACCACTTTAGAACAGATATCAAATTTGCGATTAATTTTGAGTTAACTAGTGAAGTCATAAGATTAATTACAATTAAAAAAGTTAATTGCCTGTCACCCCTAATTTTTAATAAAAAAAAGAAAATAATTGATGGCAGTGAATGAGTTAAGAAGACATTTGTATTAGTTTAAAAAAATACACTTACTGTGAGGAAGACACCAGTTTTATTATTTTGTTTCTGTGATGGTACAAAAATAAACTAATTTCTCATTGAAAAAACATCAATTTATGTCTTTAGTTTTATCGTAGATTATCGTGGATTTATTACCTGACCAATACATCGCTAATCGCGGTATCGCCATATCGTGAGATCATCGTTATCGTGAGCATTGTATCGGATATCGTATCGCGAGTTACCCAGAGGTTCCCACCCCTAGTTTATGATACTCGCGCTGACTCGCGGTCTCGCTACCCTGTCAGTTGTTCCCAGCCGTAGTCATAGACATATAGTCGTTAAAAAAGAAAACCGCATCACACACACTACACGAGCTGGGCGCCGCCTCCGTTCGACGTCGTTGCTATAGCAACCTGTCAGACGGGTGAACAATGTGGCTCAGTCTGAACAGGGCCAAATCGGATTTGGACACTTGCTAAAAACAGTCAGCCCTAAAAAAAAAAACTGATTTGAGGAGGAATCCGATTGGAGTCAGATATGCCTGCAGCCAAAATGTACAGAATAGTTCGCAACAGTCTTCCAAAAGTTGAAAGTTCTGGGGGGGGGGGGGGGGGGAGTTGTTCCGGTGCAAATGGATTTTCCGTCACGGGTAGTTTTCCAAAAGCTTTGTGGACCAATTCATTTTTGGGGCTCAATAGAATAAGTCCCACAGCGTAAACACATAATGGTCCTCCAAAAGTTCTTAATTCCGAGGTAATGTTCCTGTTGGCAGATTTTCTGTCAAGCTGCTTTTTGGGGCCTGATCAATTACCCTGGGAACTAAAATGACACAACAGTTCATTATGGTCCTCCAAAAGTTCATCAGGAAAGTTCCTTCGATGGAAACAGCGGATCCTTAGATGCAGTAACTTTCAAAAGGTTCCCATGTATAAAAAAAAAAAGTATTATGTGCTATGTTCTCCCATTTGTGTTTTTCCCGCACATGGCTTGTGCACTTTAAAGTTATGCGGATTCTTCAAAGAGTCTGTCTGTGTTGATATTTTTCACTAAATATGATATCATATTTTATGACTTACGCACAAGGGAAACATGTGGCCTTAGATGATCTGACCGTGGGGGTGCAACAGGATGGCGTTGGCGTGCGGGCGCGGCCGGAGGACGCCGTTGCTGTAGTAGAAGTGATTGTTGAGCGCTTGGGACAGTTGGTACGATTGGCCGCCGTCATCCTCGCCCTCCGGCCCGTCGACAGGGGACGGCGACGGGGGTGGCGGACGCCAGTTCTCTTCCGGCGGGGGCGCGGAGACCTCGCAGACGTCCGGCGGGTATTTCGGGCCCGCGGCGTCGTCCGGCTGAACTTTCAAAGGAAGCAGAGATGATGGAAGGCCAGAATCCTGCAAGTATATGCACACAACAACATTTAATAGATACATATTTGCAGTACGATACATATTAACGCATTCATTGACAGTACAGTAAAAATTTGTTTTTGATGTCAATGGCAGTGAATGAGTTAAAATATATAGATAATGCAATACAACATTCCCCCCCCTTTTTTTTTTTAAATAAACATTTTCTACAATTATAACATGTTGATTCTTACTCAAATTATGAAAAAAAAATTGTAAGACATTTGTATAGTTTTCTAATTCAACTTTAATCTAATGGAAATCAAGTAGAAATATAAAAAACTAAAATCAATAATTTCCCCCAACGTTAAACTGCACTTTATTCTTATTTAAACCCAGTGGACAGTATAAATAAAATGGGGGGGGAAAGCATAAGACAATTTTTTTTTATTTTAAACATTAAGTTATTTTTTAATTTAATTTTAATTTTGCCTTGCCTAATAAAATATGTTATCATATTCTTCCAGTAGATGATTGGTTAAATTAAATGAAAGAAATAGTGGATTTAAAAATACCAAAAAGTAGTATTTAAACTCAATTTTAATAAAGATTTACTTCACTATTTTTACATTTTACCACAATTCAATTTAAAAAAAAGAAAGAAAAATAAACATTTATCGGCATACATAAAAAAAACAATAAATAGTATAAAGAATTTCTACATTTTCTACAGATTGTTTTTTTTTTTTTTTACACTTAATTCCATTTAACAAAATGAAAATGAAAAAAAAAAAAATCACATATTACTCCTCGAATACGTGCAAATGTTTTTCGACAGATGCTGACCAGTACCAGCGACATGTTGCTGCTCTTCTGGTAGGAGTTGACCCTCCTCCTGGAGTCGTCCCTCTCCAAGTCGCTCACGGCCACCATGGCGTTACCACCTTCGTCGTGCCAGACGACGGGGCGGCTCGACCCTGGCCCCTCTGCCTCCAAACTCCCCATGGGTGCCCACTTGCCGCCCAGGGTGGACTGGCTGCCTCTGTAGATGGGTCGCTCCTGCGAGCCAGCGGACATAATGGCCATTGAATGAATACCGTACATTATTATTATTATCATTATTAAGAGTCAAAATGGAGGTGGATGAGGCATGGGGGAGACTGACCAGAGACACTTGGCTATTTTTCATATGGCTGTCTGATCTGAGCAAAGCGTAGTCTTCAGACTGGGAACAAATAATGGCATGGGTTAGGCACAGAACATTTGGGGATTTAAAAACAAGTAAGAAAAATGTAAATGACTAATTATTTATTTCAATCATTTAATTTCAATATAGGAAAAAATAAGGTACGTGGGGAAAATCAATTTTAAACTTCATTTTAAGCAAAGTAATAAATCCAGCAAGATTTAAAAAGACAAATTGAAAAAGAAAAAATCTAAATCAGTCAAATTGAAATAACAAAAATAATAGTGATTAAAGAGAATACTATTAACTAGGGGTGTCAAAATTAGTGTGTTAATTTTGAGTTGATTTAAAGTTCCTTTAACGGGTGATTAACTCATTCACTCCCAGCCATTTTCACTGAAGCAACCCCCTTCGCTCCCGGCTGGTCTACTGGATTTTGACTGATTTTGCAAGGCCCATAGAATATTGTGTTGTATTGCTATAAAAACATGAAACTTACCAAAAGAAAGATCAAAGTATCTTCTTTAATTTGGAAATGCAGCAATTAGCATTAGAATATAACTAAGTTTCATCATGATTCATAAAACTATTTAGAATTGTAATTGTGGTTTTTTTTTCATCATTGCCCTGGTTCATCTCCTTTGCTCTTCTGCCACTTGCTGGCCGTTTTTTGTAATAACTACCCTTTCTACAATCGTTCTTTGCAGTTGAGAGACTGCATCAAAGCCTTCTGTATGCGCCAGCATAAAAACATATAAATACGTCTTTGGGACACTTAAAACTTTTCAAATAGAACTTATTTTTACGTTTTTGGGAGTAAATGAGTTAATGACCGCCCCTTACTTGAAAAGCCTGCACTGGGGGAATTCCAGTCGCAACGCAGCAAACACGTCCACGTCAAAATTTTGCCGTAATAAATCTAATAATAATGCATATATTTGTGGAGACTGTGGTCACGTTGTATTTTACAATTCTAAAAATGTGCAGAATTTCACAAGTTACTTCATGTTAAAGATTAGCTAGCTCTTAATATGAAAATAAAAATGCACTGAGCTGTCACCAACGTCTTACAAATGCAATTATGCCGTCTGGTGGCAAAAAAATGACCTCAACACAAATCAATATCACATTCGTTTTTTTACAGTACAGTACATCTTTTTAATTTTATTAATTAATTATTATGAAATTACTGTATCAATGACTAAAATATGCAGCCACATTTCTATTAGTTTAAAATTTTTCCCACTTTTATGTTAACAAGAATATTAAAATGTACATTTAGAACAGATACAATTTTTTGATTAATCATGAGTTAACTATTGAAGTCATGCGATTAATTACGATTAAAAATATTAATCGCCCGACACCCCTACTTTTAACAATTAAAAAACAAAAATAAAACAAGTTTTTTTTTTTTTAAAGTGGTATCTGAATTCATATTGCATAGAGTGGACGAATCGCCATACGCAAATCACTTCCCATGCGTGCGTACCTGTGTTCGTGGATCCGAGCCGGCAGAGTTGAGCCTCCTAAAGGAAGCCTGACGGGACAAATTGTTGACTTCCTCTCTGAGGAGAAAGAGCAACAGCAAGAGCAGCAGTTTGCATCAAAATGTTCAGCATGACTTTCTACGTATTTCTCATGTGGCTCACAGTTTGACGCCGAGCTGCCTCTCCAGCTTTTTGTTGCGGCGCCGGTGATGGCGTACAAGTAGCAGGACAACGAGGGCCATGACCAGGACGGCGGCGCCGGCCGAGGCGCCGATGATGATGATGAGGGTGGAGGAGTCGGACGGCAACGTATCCTTGCGTTGAGATTTCGCTGCAAGGAAAGACGCTAACAGACATAGTGACTCGGTCACGTGGGAACGACGCACGCTTCCGTGGACACTTCATTAGGTACACTCGCATGCTCTCATGACAGATTTTTTTAAATAAAATACCATACTTCTTTTCTTTTTTTTTATAATAATAATTATTATTAATAATTAAATCATCACTTAAAAAACTATTACACAAATTTTGATCAAAATAAAATAAACATACGTATATTTTAACAACTATTTCATAAACCCAATCACAATACAAGACATGTCATAAAATTAACAAAAAATACAATTCATAAAATCTAATTCAAATAATTTTTTTCCATAATTATATATTGAAAATCAAAATACCTTTTAAATACTGCAATTTAAAAAATAATTTATAAATAAATGTACGTTATTTTAAAAAAAATCATCATGTCATTAATGGAATAAATTAAAGTTAAATAAAAAAAAACAATTAACTCATTCACTGCCATAAGGTCATAAAAAAAAGAAAGATAGTTAAAAATAAGGGGCGACATGCAATTTTTTTTTAAAAATTGTAATTAATTGCATGACTTCACTAGTTAACTCACGATTAATCACAAATGTTTATATCTGTTCTAAATGTACAATAAAAAAAATTCTAGGTTTTCATACTCTTGTTAACAAAAGTGGGAATATATGATATATATAGTAAATTAATTTCATACATTCAATATTAAACAGAATTCAAATAAATCATTTTTTAAAGAAATATTCTAATTTGAAAAAATTAAGAAAATACAATGTAAAAATAAATGAATTAATTTAAATAAAAAATGTAATAAAAACATTTAATTATTTTTTATTAGCATTTAAAGATTATAAATTAAAGTCCTCAAGTCTCAGGGGCATATAATTGGACAATTATGATTTAAAAAAAAAAAAGTTTCAAAACAAAACACAGGCACCTTTCTGAAACGGCTTAAATAGCGTACAAGCCAAAGCCTAATGCTAGTGAGCAAACAGTAGTTAGTGAGATTCACCACAAGGAGGTGGCAAAGTTGCAGCACAACAACCAACAGAAAGGTGCCTGTGTTTTTTTACTTTTTTTTTTATATCATAATTGTCCAATTATATGCCCCTGAGACTTGAGGACTTTCATTTATAATCTTTAAATGCTAATAAAAAAATTATTATTTTTTTTTATTTAAATTCATTCATTTATTATTACATTGTTTTTAAGTTAAAACATGAAAAAATTTAAATAAAGCAAAAACACTCACCAGTCACAGTCATCAAGTAGTCGGCCTTGACCACGCCCACGTCGTTGCTGACGGCACACTGGTACAGGCCGCTGTCGTTCAGACGCAGGCCTCGGCCGAACGTCACACGTCCTCCCGACGCTGTCACGCCGTCCGGCAGAGCTCCGCCCTTCCTGCGCATGCCATCGAGGAGGCAACAATGCAAATCAGTCGGCATGCATTACTTCCATTTTAAGTGTTGAGGATTTCTGTTCAAATGCCACCATCTTGTGTCATCTTCATAATAATGTCAATATTCGTCCATCTCCTATGCTCCACCCCTCTTTGCTGTCACTCAATGTATGGCTGTTATTATTATTATTTCAGCGACAAAATCCTATTTTTGGAGGTGTTAATATTATTGTTTGGGTGCATTGTAACCGCCAAAGTGCGCGAACCTGAACCACAAAACCTTCAGCCACTTCCCTCTAAATGTTTGTTTAGTGCGATGAAAGAACACACAATGGAGACGGTTGGATCAGGTTCCCCCCCCCCAGTTTCACCACACATATCCCTTAATAGTCCCCCCCCCCCCCCCCTGCTTGCCAACAACCCCACCTAAGCCCAAAATGGAGTCGGCTCACGTTTCGTGTGGTTGAATCCCACATAACCTGCAGTGTATAACAGAGACACAGGTGGAGGAGGTAAGCCTTCAGATCATATAAAGATTCGTGGAAGGCTCCTTTATTGATAAATGAATAGATTGTATCAGAAAAAAATCTGATACTTGTGAAAAAAAATCGGAATTGAGCTGCAGTGTGAATGTAACTGAAGTCTCTTGTCTTCCTTCCTTGTTTGTTGTTTATTAAATGTTCTTGGTTGCCTGAACCTGACATTAAAAAATGTAAAACAATTTTGAATGCGTCCAAATGTTTAAGTTGACAAAAGAGACAGAAAGTAGATAAAAACGTTTTAAAAGTTGCCTAAAAATGTCCAACAAATGACCATAAAATGTCCAAAAAAGAAGGGAAAGCAGAAAATTACCATAAAATTGCCAAAAATGTCAGAGATTTAAAAAAATAAAATAAACAGGCAGAAAATAAAAAAATACCATAACATGTCAACAAAATTGCCCAAAAAATGTCCGAAAATGTATAATAAAGAAGGCAGAAAAAAATGTCAAAAATAGACATAAAATGTCCCAAAAAGAAAAAAAAAGGCAGAAAGTTACCATATGTCCATAAAATTGCCAAAAATGTCAGAAATTTGACAGAAAGGCAACAAAGTCTAAAAATGTATGAAAAATAAGGAAATGAATTGGATGCAGCATATTTCTCTAATTAGCTATTGGGCCCTCCCCTCAGTACATATATATACTAACACATATCACAATGTTCAAATGTGCGGCTCCAGATTTTTTGTATTTATTTGGCCAAAAATGGCTCTTTTGACAGTAAACTTTGCTGACCCCTGTACTGTACCTATGATATATGGGTGTCTGAAACACAAAATAATGTGGATGATACATTTTCCTATGTATGGAAACTTATCCCGCCCTATATTATTTATGTTATGTGTGCGTCTAATGTGTGTTTTAGCATGTTGACAGTGCTAGTTAAAGAGCAGTGTAATGATTAAGCGCTTAGCGCTTGTCTCCAGCTCGTGAGAAGACGGGAAAAAAACTCCCTCTTGTCTTTTCCTAACTGAGGAGTATTATGACACATTTATTTTTAACTCATTCACTGCCATTGACGGCTATAGACGTCAAAAATTCATTTGAACTATTTATATTCGATTTTTCCCCACTTTTAATAACAAAGAGTATGAAAACCCAGAACTTTTGTTTTATTGTTTATTTAGAACAGATGTACAATTTTTGATTAATCGTGAGTTAACTAGTGAAGTCATGCGATTAATTACAATTACAAATTTTAATCGCCTAACGCCCCTAATTTTTAATAATCTTTTCTTTTTTTTAAATAATAAAAATAACTAGTGAAGTCATGCGATTAATTACAATAAAAAAAAATTGGGCTGACGCCCCTAATTTTTAATAATGTTTTCTTTTTCTTTAAAAAAAAAGAAGAAGAAAATATTTTAAAAAGAAATTAACAAAAGTGGATTTTTTTTTAACTAATAAAAATAGTTCAAATAAATTTTCAAAGGCCGTGAATGAGTTAAGTGTGTGTTAGTGCGATATGTGTGCGTGTCCCACCATGTCCAGGTGATGTTTTGTGGGACGGGGAAGCCGGTGGCATCACAAGTGAGCGCCGCCTGTTCCAGACCTGCAAACCAGTCGTCCGTCCTGCTTGAGATGGTGGCGTCGGGGGGATCTGATGTACACACACACACACACACACAAAGTCACAATGCAAAGTGATATGTAAACAAACGCTTCAAAAAATAAATAAATCCAAAGTATTTAATCCCCATTTTTTTCCATGGAGGATGTTCCAGACAAACGAGAAATAGGTGAAAATCTACGATATAGCAGGACTATATAATTATATTTAATTAGGGATGGGCGAGTGCCAAAAGCAGGTATCGTATCAGGCTGATACTGGCCTTATTTTAAGGTATTTGGTACTCAAGGAAGATGCCGATACCGACAACAGATACTTAAGGCAAAAAAAATAACATAAAGTCCTCCTTGGCAGTAGTTGGCGCTATACTGCGGCAGTTTGACACATCGTCTAATCTTCACCTACATCAAAAAGAAAAATCTTTATTCACAATTTTTCATTACATTTTACGTTTAACCTGTTTGAGTCACAATATTGAGATAATGTATTCTGAATGGCCGATGCAAAAAGTGAAGTTTGCTCTTTGTGGGGCTCTTATGACTCCAGACAGGGATCCTAGCATAAAACACGCACTGATAAGTGTTTTCAGCTGAAAAAACAGCAACAAAAGTTGTTAGTAAAAGCGGCAACGAAAGATGGCTGCCTTCTGGCTTCAGCTGCAAGGGTCCTATTGATCATCCAAATCAAGTCACTGTAACAGCAATAAACCAACCATTGACGAAAGCTACTTCCTGGGAGGCTCCTAAGCAACCACTTCCAAATATGGGCAAACAGGATACAGAACAAAAGATTCTGCCGAGCGACAAGTGACCACACCGATGAGCCATTTTGTAGTCCATATTTTTCATTATTTGTCCACTCCTTTGCATCATCAACTCCACCAAAGCACGGATTGCTCCCACGTCATCGCCGTGCTGTTCATGAAGCATGGCAGGCGTACTCACAGTGCACCACCAGCTGGTTCGCGATCCTCCGCGGGCGTTCCAGGCCGGGATGGCGCACCAGGCAGTCCAGCCGCTTGCCATTCATGCTGCGCAGCGGGTGCAGCGAGAAGTAGCTGGAGACCGAGCCCCCCTCGTTGGTGCGGTTCTGGACCTGGCCGGGCACGGGGGTGTCCCAAGAGAGGGTGGGCAGCGGGCGACCCACGGCGCGACACGAGGCTGCCACGCGGAACGACTGGCCCTCCACCAGCACCACCGGCTCCAGCGAGGCGATGGGAAGCACTGGACGGAAAGAGGGAAGTCAAACCCCCAAAAATCTTGACAAAAATATTTTGTATGTGACCCATGAGTCTAAACATGGCATTCTGATTAATATTACGTTTGTGGAATATCAATTAAGCAGCCAAATCCATCCGTTTTTATCCATCTCGGGCGGCGGCCATTTTGCCACTTGCTGTCGACTGAAGATGACATCACAGTTGCTCAGGGCTCAGGAAACGACCAATCACAGCTCAGCGTCAGAAAACAGGTGAGCTGTGATTGGTCATTACCTGAGCTTTGAGCAACTGTAATGTCATTTTCAGTTGACAGCAAGGGACAAAATGGCCGCCACCCGAGATGGATAATTTATAAACAGGTGGATTTTGCTGCTGAACTCAAATTCCAGAAATTAAATATTAATCAAAATACCGTGTGGGGCTGCATAGAACATATTATTGTCAAGAAATTTACCCTTTAAGGCGAATGAGGAAATTTGAAGGAATTTGTAATTATTTCATTAGTTACTAATTTTTTTTAATTTAAGAAATACAAAAAATGTCACATTTTAAACAAAAAATAATTTAAATAAATTAATACAGTTCAAAACATTTTCATTAAAATAAAAAATGTAAAATTATCAAATACATACATTTGTGTATCAAATTAATTGCATTAATATCTCCAATTTAATTTTGCTCTTTTCCCAAGATATATATTTTTTGTTGTAATTATTTGGAGTTACATGTGCTGATTTTTTATGGATTTTCGGACTCAATGGGAACACTAATGTTGTGGTTGGTAGCATTATTAAATAATTAAAAACATTTATTCATAGACCTTCTTGAGTTTAATAAAACATGTTTCTGCTATAATGGAAACCACTAATTGTCCTGATTATAAGTGGCTTTAATTACTTCGGTCATGAGTCAATGTTTTGCTGTGTTTGTGTTGCTTTGTTTCCTCTGTCAAGGTAGCAGCAAAAACGCTAATAACAACAACATCGTCTATCGTGGAGTATCAGACATGCTTTTATTGTGACATTTTAACACAAAAAAAAAAACATGTTAAACATACCTGATGGATGCACAATGATAGGCATGTGCACAGACATTTTGGGGGGTTGAACTTAATGGCCACAATTTCAAAAGGCAGTTTTTGCGCAAACACAACATCACCAAAAGAACATCTGTCCTTCAGTGAAACATCAGTTTGAGTTTGATAAGTGAGCGAGGAGACAAGTTCTCAGGAAAAACTCCAACAAATGCAGGTTAAATATCAAAACACTTTGGAGGAGGTATTGATAACAGAAATTGTCAGTTTTATTTTTTAAATATTGATCAATGAAGAATAAAATGGACACTTTTCTCATCCGCCGCGAAGTTTCTTGTGTACACGTGCCTGTACTATGACAACAAGAAGGTTGCGAGGTCAAATGTGCATTACAAGCCATTTTGACATAAACACATTTTTGCATGCTTACTCTCCAGAACCAACTGGTTCGACACGATGGTGATTCACGCACGAACCACAAAAACTTTCTGGCCATAAACAGGAAGTTAGAAAGAACAACAAACCAAGCCCTGTGTGCCTTGCGCGGATGGAGAATGGAGTAAAAGACAGAGGAAGATGATTCAACAGAAACTCGGCACAAAATGTGACACCTGCTAGTTTTGTTACTTCATTCCATTATTAATGTTTAAGAAAAAAATAATAATGTAATAATAATAATTTATTCGGATTATGTATTAATGTATTTTTATTTGTGTATGTATTTTTGTTGATTTTATTGTATAATTTTATATGATTTTTTAATCATATATATATACACACATACAGACACACACATTAGTGGTGGGAATCTTTGAATGTCTCACGATTCGATTCTGATTTGTGGGTGTGCGATTCGATTCAGAATCGATTTTCGATTAAGAAGGCTTTTTTATTCAAAATGATTTGATTGACAATGACTTTTGCTTCAATTTAGAGATGTTCAAGGAATCGTAATGATCTACTCCAGTCTGACTCCCTAATGCTTATAAGTGCTCTACTTTCGGCACTTTTATCACTCAAAAGAACGGCTCCATGCTGAAAAAAAAAAAAAAATCTTTTATTGGAATAACTTGATCGTGACTTTCCTTCTACTCTCTAATATGGCTACAACGTAACAGTGTATCAGACCGTGTGGAACCACACTGCCCCTAAGTGGCAAAATCGGGTACAAAATGAACAGCGCTCCCAATAAAGGCACACACAAACAAAGGGAAGATAGTATAAAATAATTTTAATAAAATCGATTTTGGGACATTTAAAATCGATTCTGAATCGTACTAAATGAGAATCGCGATTCTTATAAGAATCGATTTTTTGGCACACCCCTAATATATATATTATATATATATATGAAAAATGTAATTACTTTTTTTGCATTTTTATTCTATTTTTACCCATTAGGCAGGTGGGCCAGAATAGTCAACAAACATCCGTAACTTCTTCATCGCTTCTACATGCAACAAGTATGGGCGGAGCAAAAACTGTCAAAAATTGACAAACTCACCCCACACGGTAAGCGCGATGCGCCTCTCGAAGTTTCCGTTGGGGAATGTGGAGATGCGGCAGGCGTACGTGCCATCGTCAGACTCCTCCGTGTTGGGGATGAGTAGCGCAGAGTTGGCGGTGGGGTTGTCGCTCTCCAACCTCATGCGACCAGCGTAGCGTCCGAATTCTGACGGGAGGAAGGAACATTTTTCAGTTAAAAAATGACAAAAATGTCACACAATGCAACTGAAAGACATGAAATCTACAGTTCTGGTGAAAAGTTACATTTGGTGGCATCTCACAGATTATTTTTTCTTTTTAAATTCAGCACAAGAAAACAGTTACAATTAGTAACACAAAATTCAGTAGGCAGGTTTATCATTATTATACCCACAAAAAACTTGCAACATGCCATTTATTTTGAAATTGACATTTTAGGATCAATTTGTTGAAAGTTTACATTTGAGGCATTCTGTGGATTTTTTTTTAGAAAATTCAGCCACCAAAGAGAGTTTCATGAAACATGAAATTTGGTATTTCTATAATGAGTAGACTCAGAAAAAAAAAAAGTATGAGGAAGCATCCTTGAAATGACAGAGTACCGGTAAAGTCTGCCATTTTAGTTCAAAGTGGACACTGTAAGGTCATTTTAATGAAAGTTTACATTTGGGTAGCAAATGGAATAATAAATAAATTTAAAAAAATAGCGACATGAAATTTGACAGTAGTTTCTACTATCATTATCATTTATCATTGGTAGACTAGACCCACAAAAAAAAAGTCTTGAGAAGCTATGCCTAAAAATGGCACAGGAAGTCTGCCCTTTTACGGTCATTTTAATGGGAATTTTAGTTTGGTAGCATCCCCCCGAATTGGCAACATGACATTTGAAAGGACTGTCTATCATGAGTAAACCCACAAAAAAAGTCTCACGATACCATGTCTGAAATCACACAAGAAGTCGGCCATTTTGGGGTCATTCTGCAGAAAAATTTACATTTAGTGCATCCTTCAGAAGTTTCACGGGGAAAATTCAACCCCCAAAGAAACCATGCCTGAAAAGACAGAAAATCTACTATTTTGCCTTGAAGCAGCCCATCTCGGATCATTTTGGTGAGCATTTGGTAGCATGAAGTTTCGATCACTGACCGGAAAGCAGTAAAAACTCAAAAAGGGACTGAGCCATAACGCTGAATGTGCTTTGCCTACCCGTGTGTCCGTCCGAGAAGTGGGCGGTGATGATCTGCTCCTTGGTGCCGTCGCGCAGCTCCTTGTACCAGGTCACCTGCACCACCCTCTCGCCCACCATGGCCTGGTAGCGACACGGCAGCCGGGTGGCGCTCTCGGCCAGCGAGCGCTGCGACGTAACAGGCCGGAGGGGCTCGATGAAGACGCCTCGGGTGCACGCCGCTGGTGGACAAATTAAAGTATCAATTAGCGCTGGGCAATATGAAGATACATATATTGCAAAGAGGAATAGACCGATAATCGGTGCTGATATTCAGCATTTTATGAATATCTGCATTAGCCCTTTTTTTTTTCATGGCCGACATATTAAAATGAATTAAAATATTTCTCCTCCGTCTGCTCTGAGTCAACGGCTGTTGACTCAGGGAGTCAACAGCCGTTGACTCCCTGAGCAGACTCCCAGCATTGGCCCGCCCACAGCACCATCTGATTGGTTGCTCGAACAGCCAATAAGCAGCAATTAGCGGCTATTAGAACGCGAGCTAACTGCTAGCTCGCGGATTAGCAGCTATTTGGGAGTTAGCCTGCGGGTGAATGGTTAGACTGCGAGCTAACCGTTAGCTCGCGAATTAGCGGCTATTAGCCCGCTCACTAACCGGCTAGCTCGCGAATGAACGACTATTAGGTTAGCCCGTGAGCTAACGGTTAGCTTGCGCTCTAACCTAATAACCATTTTTTAGCGGCTATTTGGGAGTAATCCCGGGGTTAGCGTGTGGGTGAATGGTTAGCCCGCGAATTAGTGGCTATTTGGGAGTTGACGTTATAGTTGGTGCAAAAGCAGATGGCAAACAAAAAACCTTTAGCATGTTGCAAATCACAAAAGCTGTTTAATAAACATGTTGTTGAAGGCATTTAAGTAGTCAAGTGCTGGAGTTTTTATTATTATTTTATTACAAAAAATGTTGACACCATTTTATTTCCTGCAAATGTATATCGGCTTCAAATATCAAACAATAAGAAAGAGTTTGATGGAGATCATTTTCATTTCCTACCCTTGTTCCGCAGAGCTGCCTCAAAGTGACAAACTGAACAACAGTTGAAATAAGTACTAATCATCATACATGACAAACTTAGTTGTTTCGCGTTGCAGCTTGAGAGTCGAAATTCCCATTTTGCGCCTCATCCAAACTCTGAGAATCACAGATTTCTCAGTTTTTCTGATTATTGAACAGTTCCAAAAAACTTCCTTGAGGCTGGACGTGCGGGCAGTAAATCGCTTACATCACCTACACCTGTGTAGTCGGCAGGTCAAGGTGAGATCGATGCTACTTTGCAGCGCAGCGCTAGCTAGCAATGAGCGTTGGCTGGCTACTATTGTGGCTAAACGTTGCGGTTTCACTCCCAAGTCAGTAAACATAGCCTTCATGGCGGCAAATAATATACACTTCGAACAAGTATCGTTCTCACGAAGGGACCACAAGAAGTAATTATCAGAAAAACAGAGAAGACATGCTAATTGCTAAGCTAACCAGCTCATGTTATCCGTAAAACACCAGAAATAAGTGCTTTGGTGATCGAGTACATTTTTCACAGCAGTCTGGCTGGAATTTTATTAAAGTGAAGTGTATCTGGACAGAAAATTATACAAAATAATGCTACACACAAAGCTGAATAGGACCAGAATAGTTATGGGATAGGCTACGTCAGCCGAGAGAAATTGCCTAGAAGATTAAAAGTATAATATTTAAGATAAAGCAGTTCAGAAAATGGATGGATGTGGATGGAAATAGTATATTTAATGTCACTTCAAAATAAAAGTGAGAAAGTGTAAGCAGCCATAGTAGTGTGTTGTACAGTATTTTTTTGTTTTTTTAGAATAACCTAAATCATCTACTGTACATCATACAGAAGTATATTGTTATTATATCGCCCAGCTCTATCCACAATGGTCATACAGTGGTTTAAAAAATAAATACATTTAAAAAGGGTGACTAGTTTCACTTTACTTGAATTGTATTGTTCATTGTGCTTATCTTCTCTGCTTACTGTTAAAATGTACACATGGTCAGATAACGAATTGTGGTGAAGCAGGATGTGGCTCACTGCCATTGCTTCTTCCCATACGCTCTATTCCGAATTTTGCGAATTGTATGTTTGTCACCAAAAAGTGGCAGCCCAACTAGAAAAACAACTATTACCTGTAGTGTTTCACAGAGTTTGTTACAGTGATTTAGGAAATAATACCATTAAAAAAAACGATTTTTGAGTGTGTTTATTTTACTTTGCTGATGCATTGATAACGATGCATTCGAGTGCTTCGCGTTACATTCTGCTGAGTCTGTCTCATCAGGCGTGGAGGGAAAAGGCAAAGCAGCTGAACAGAATGCGGCCGTGTGGCATTCTTTTGACTTCTTGCTCAACTCGGGTCAACCTGGTGGTTACCTCCGCCAAGGAACTCAAATGTGTTAGCGCTGGGGTGGGTTTTTATTCATTTATTTACTTCTCTCTCCTTCAGATTATTGGCATACAAGTCAATTGGCACTAATGTGGAAACAGGAGTTTAGAACATTCAAAGAGAGAATCCAGCATTCCAACAACAATCATTGTCAAACGCCATCCTTAATAAGGCACGCAGGTTCATTCATATATAATAATTTCACAATTGAATGAGTATTACTCTGCATCAACTATAAACTGGATGTGGGGACGGGGGAGTTATTAGCATAATTGGTTTTGGTTAAAAAGTTCAAACAACTGCTGTAAAAAGATTTGGTTTTAAATTAAAATAAATGTAAACGAGTATATTTATTTAAAAAAAAAATCCCGTTCATTGCAATTTCTTGACCACATTTTTCATTTATTGAGGGTAAATTAATTGATTGTTTAATTTCAAACAAGTTTAGTCAATTGTGTATCTCATTTGAATAGATTCTGTCAAAGCTGCATTTTTTTTTGTAGCCTAATTTCAAAGGGAACAGAAATGTCTTGAATTTGAACAAAATCAAAAAAATAATTGAAGAAAGTTTCAAAGAAATTTAGACACATGTACATTTTACTTCTTTTTTTTATGTAAAACATATCCTAAAACTAAAGTTTAAACAAAATTTAAAAAAAACCAAAAAAAACAACAACACCACCACCAAGAAAAAACTTTTTTATTATTCTAACCGCTGCTGCAAGAAACACTCTTAGAAAAAGAAAAGTATTTACAGGTATATACATATAAAAACAATAGTCAATATTAAAAAATGTTACATAACAAAATGCAGTTTTTTTTTTGGTGTACTAAAAAACATCCACAATTAAATAAATATTGTTCTGCGTTTAATATGATTTAGATAATGAAAAGTGCTTGAGGGCTTAAAAGTCCTAAAAAAAAAAAAAAAAAAGCTAAGTCAAGCAACAACATCTATAGGTATTCTTAAACATTTTTAATGCCAAAATAAATCAGTGGCCAAACATCCCAAATAATATCGAATAATAAATTCAATTCATGTCGAGTTAAATCCAGATCTAATCCAGATTGCACATTTGGCAGTAATGTAAACCCAACATGTAAAATTCCATCAATCTCTGTCAAATCTCATCAGCTACAATTTTGGGTGTTTTTTTTTTAATGCATCTTGTTATGTAAATACTCATTATAATGCCAATTTGTTCTCTCTCTCTCTCTCTCTCTCTCTCTCTCTCTCTCTCTCTCTCTCTCTCTCTCTCTCTCTCTCTCTCTCTCTCTCTCTCTCTCTCTCTCTCTCTCTCTCTCTCTCTCTCTCTCTCTCTCTCTCTCTCTCTCTCTCTCTCTCTCTCTCTCTCTCTCTCTCTCTCTCTCTCTCTCTCTCTCTCTCTCTCTCTATATATATATATATATATATATATATATATATATATATATATATATATATATATATCGTATTCGTGGGGCAATAGTTTGAGAACTGGAAAAGCCTGTGTGGCAGCAAAGCTGTGGTGCGTTCAAGTACGCTCGCATTTGTCTTTACTGTTAATCGTTATTTTCCCACGCTGAGCTACCGTTTGGCCTTTATCAGTGCTGTAATCATTAATCAGCAGGCTCATCAATAAGTAACAAACTTGGTTAAACAATAAAAAAAAAATGGGTCATTTAAAAACACAACTGTTTGCCTTGTCGTGTTCGTGTCTTGGGCTGTCACGGCAAGGCCAAATGTTTGCAATGGCGCCCCAATTCATCTATATTGTAATCGATACCTGCCACATTTGTCACACCAGTTCACAAGCACAGTCGATCATACGATCTTTTAGAATATATTTATCCTTAATGGCGTTCGAAATAAGAAAAACAAACGTGATAGTTTCTCGCTTAATTGGACTACAAGGAAACATTTGAAAGACGTCTACTGGGACTGTCGTGTAGGTGACGGCAACGTGCACTACTCACCGAAGAAGAAGACAAGAAGCGGCGAAAAGTTCACATTTCGCTGAGTAAAATCCATCTTGCTTCAACAAATGAAGCCGCTTTTAATTCAGCTGCTTAAAAAAAACAAAAAAATCCTCCGTGACTAAATAATTAAAATCTGACATATTTGTTTTGAGGGCGCGCGTGCAGGTGAGTCTCACTTACACGTGAGTTATATTTAAAAAAAATATATATATTCATCTATTATTACTTTTAGCAGCACTCGCGTCCTCTGGCGTCTGAAACAACCAACAAGTGAAGTAAATTGTCACGTAATCAATAAAAGAACAAAATAAAGCATGTTGACACGCAGAAGTCTCGCGAAAGTGTGCCACTCTTTCCTGAGTAGTGTTTGAGGCCACGCCCTCGTTTCCAAACGGAGTCGACGGTGCGTTCGCGTGCCGATGCGAAAGTAGGATACTATATATTCCAAAGATGCGTTTACATGCTGATCGAAAAAAAATAGATTAAAAGATTGCTATAGCGTAGACAACAACACAAATTTTAGTCGTAGGTTCCAGCGCTTCCAATCCAATAGGGCAGCCAACACTGCGACATCTATTACAATATCGTACATTTAATTATACAAATACCATTAATAGTGCTAATCGCTGTGACTTACTTTTGCTAATACACTTAAGTGAGTACACACTGGTTCTTTATTGGCGCTATATAGATCAAATTGAATTGAAAATACAAGAAAAAGCTCAATAAAATTTCATACATACAGGCAGTTTGTATTTAGCTTCTTTTGCTACTGAATGTCACTTGGTAAACGTGTTCATTTACATACTTCAGCTGTAGCAAAAGTGTCGTTTAACTTTATAGAAAGTCAATGTAAGATTTAGGTTTGAATTTACACACTGCATTCTTGGGCATTAAAACTTAAGAACCAAATATACTTCCAGGACATGTGTGCATGTTTGTTTTTGTGTGTGCACGTGTGTAGGGCGAGTCAATTTACAAGCAGCTCAAAAAGGTAACAACAACAGGTCGGGTTATTCTGGAAAGACGGAAGCGAAGGCAATAATCAGTAGACTGACTTGAGTCGTTAAAAGACAAACTCCAGATGTGTACTTGTTTGGGGTTCTGGATAAAGTGCCCGCCGTTTTCAAATATTTATCAATAATAACATTAAATACGGGAAAACCACTCACCACTTTCAAGGGGACTCAGAAAACCAGTCAGTCCTCAATTATGTCAGTTCTTTAAATATTTTCTATTCTATTTCTATAGAATTTTCACTTGACTTTCTTTGTTGCTTTAATTGTACATATGCACAATGAAGGACATAGTGCACAACAGTTCTCTGTGCAATGAACCTTATAAATTGGTCCTATATGTATTAAAAAAAAAAAAAAACTACAGTATGCATAAATATAGTACGTTTAAGCAACAAAGTAATATTTTGAGATGTCTGTAAAGATGTATAGATTTTATATTAAATATGCAGAATTAGCAAAACATTTTACAACTTCAATATAGCTTGAGCATGTGCACTTTTATTTACTTTGCCAACTGATCTTGAAAAATAACAAAACAAGCAACAAAAGACAGCCCGATAGCCAGTCGAGTTAGAGACAAGAGAATTATGCCTGAGATCAATTTCAATTTCTTGATACGTTCGTTATACCGCTCTCCATCAATACCAATCAACTAACAGATCACCGGGATGTAAATGGTGGCAAATCCAGGTCCATAAAGTAAAAACCCTGTCAGTTTGTCTTTAGCTCCAGGTGCTAGCTAGCTAGCTCCCTAGCTAGCTCTCATGGTGCTAGTTTACCTGCTAGGGTGCTAGCTAGCAATGGCTAAAGCCAAACTGTGGCAGGGTTTTTACTTTCTGGACCTGGATTTGCCACCTCTGTATGCCAGATTGTTCAAATATGTCTCTGTCACTTAAAGCAAGCAAAGATCAGAAACAAACACACCAGTGCCATTAGGAGCAACTGCTATCATACACTTGAACTCATTCACTGCCATTGACGGCTATCGACGTCAAAAATACATTTAAACTATTTCTATTAGTTTACCCCCCCCCCCCACACACACACACTTTTGTTAACAAGAAACCTAGAATTTTTGTTATTGTACATTTAGAACAGATATCAAATTTGGGATTAATCATGAGTTAACTAGTGAAGTCATGCAATTAATTACGATTAAAAATTGTAATTGCCTGACGCTCCTAATTTTTTGATTTAAAAAAAACCTTTTTTTTTAATCGCGTCAGGTGATTAAATTTTTTAATTGTAATTAATTGCATGACTTCACTAGTTAACTCAAGATTAATCAAAAATTTTACATCTGTTCTAAATGAACACACATTTTTTTCCTAGGTTTTCATACTCTTAACAAAAGTGGATTTTTTTTTTAAACTAATAGAAATAGCTCAAATGAATTTTTGACATCTATGACCGTCAATGGCAGTGAATGAGTTAATGTGCGATAGTGCTTATAATTACAGAATACGTTTCCTTGCTGAGAAAAGTTACAAGGCATTTGTACCAAGAATTCTGTACAGTCCACAGAGAATAAAATATTTTTGAACCCTTTGAATTATTTAGGCAATACAATAATGGACTATATGCCACAGAGGAGGCGGGACTTCCGACTTAATGGAGGACTCGGGTCATTTGAATAAGAACGACAATGTATAAAAGCAATAGCCACGACGTCATCTACCAACAGTCATAAATAGTTCCTCGATTGGTTTTGCCTTTCTCCTTTTCTTAGATGAACCCCGCTAACATTTCCCAGGATTGTTTACCACCGGGCCGAGGAAGTTGAATAAGGCCAGCAAGTGTACAAACGAAAGTCAGGTCAAGAAGGTCATTTTTCTAGCACCGTCTTTGACATCATCCAAAGTCAGGAGGGCCCGTCCGCCGCTTTCTCATCACATGGCGGCACATCAGGAGAGGAAGGAGTGGCTCTTGATAAGGCTGCTTCATTCTTGAGTATGATGCTTTCGATCTTGGACTGCAACGTGCGTCGGTCGTATACGGTTTGGCAGCCAACGTCCACCAACACTTTAGAACATCTGGAGCAGGGTTCCAGAGGTTCCGTTTGAATCCCGACGGTGTTAGTCCGACAGAAACATCTGGAGCAGGGTTCCAGAGGTTCCGTTTGAATCCCGACAGTGTTAGCCTGACGGGAAAACAAAGATGCGGGTTCACAGGAATACAAATGTACTTGATAAATCGGAATTTAGGGAGGCTAAATAAGCGAATTAGCTTGAAATGTTTTGTTATGTAAAAAATATTTTGTTGACTTCAGTGGCCCTCAAATGAGTGTCTTTTGAAATGTACAAACATTACTTCACTCCACCATCTTCTGATCTTATTTAGTCACACTCTTAAAATAATTGCAATTTGCAATATATATATATATTTATATATATATGTGCTGTCAAAAGTTAAAGCATTAACTGAATAATTAATCACAAAAAAATTATCGCATTACTAATTTAATTTACGCAGATTAATCGCACTATTAATTTTTTTTTACCATAGATTATCTTTTAGCGTGACGGCGGATGATAATTACATGCGTCAAAGTAAAGCATTTAATACATGTTGGCCTATCACATTTAGAATATGTGTTCATCTCAAAATATTGGGGTCTTTTTTTTCTTCTCCATTTTAAATTATGCAAGTAATGAACTGATTAGGAAAAAAAAAAAAGGGAGGGTGAGCGTGTGCAGTGGATCCAAAAATGTTGAAGACGTCCTCATAACATTAAATGTCAAAAGAATGAACACATAACCAGTGCTCTTCAAATTTGGTGGGAAAAAAAATTGTTGATAAAAATCTTTTTTTAATTAAGCGATTAATCAAAATTCTAAGATGTAATAAATAGGATACATTTTTTAAATATATGTATAGAGCCTAAAATGTTGTTTTTTTTGCGTTTCCTGAAAAATCTGAAAAAAAAATGACATGGGCGATTATTTTAAGAAGGCGTCAATATATTATATGAAGCGGTTGTAAAAGTTATTATGAAGAGGGCCAATTTAATACTTTTGATTTATTGTTTTGACTGAGCACAACTAGTTTAAATACTGCTTGTTTTATTTCCACACATAATCAGTTCTACGCATCATCAAAGTACATCATTAAATACTTACTTTATATTCTTCTGTGTCAGTAACATCCAGAGGTGCGCACCAACTGAGATCCAACAAGATATTTGCTGCGTCGAGATCAGAACTTGAGGAGTCCACTTTTCTTCTTTTTGCTGCGTCAAGATCCGTATTGGAGGAGTCCAGCACTTTTCTTCTATTTGCTGCAAAATCTGTCTTCTTAATACGAGCAACCTGCAACCATGAACCAAAATTCTTTACATATCTCCTCAAAAACTCTACTAAGCCCTACATATAACTTTTCATACAACTCACCACGTCCGAACAACACAGCCATTTTGGCATTTTTTCCTCGTCTTTGTCGTCCAGCAGTAGAAAACCCCCAAACAAAACAAAAAAAAAACAGAAAGAAAGATAATCGCTTACCTCTTCGGGGCAGGCGGTGGCCGGCAAGGGATCAGGATTGTTATCTGTCGGACCATGGCCCCCAACAAAATGTTTACTACATATGAAGGTGAAAGACTTCACCTTGCTGGCGTTAAACTGTTCGATTGGACGTCCGCACAAGTTGACCCATCGTTCACATTTCTCCTTCTGAGTTTTTGGCTTCGGGAAACGAATAAAGAATACATCCTTCATATGTGGACGGTTGCAGTGTCTGGAATCGTTTCTGCAAGTTCCATAGCAACAGTGTTTACTCGGCATGGTTTTATTCGGAGATAAACGAGAACAATACATGCGAAACTAGCATGGGTTATCCGCTAGCCATGTTGACCCACTTCCTGTTCACGTTGCTGACGTCACGCGGCATCGCGGTCTACACGCTATAAACTTAAAACCTTTATTCAAATTATTTTTGATTGAAATTGACAATTGTTTTAAGTCTCTTAAAATTTTAACGAACAAGAAATATCATTTGATAATGTCCATGCAGAATTATTTCAAAACATAATTCACGGCGCTACCTGAATGTTATTATTTTTAATGATATTCATGTCAATTGGCTTGATTGGTATTTTTATTATTCGTGTTCAAGGGGGGGGGGGGGTGTTAAGAAGAAAAAAAAACATTAAAGTGTGTTTTTTATGGACAGAAAAAAACTTTAAAAAAAAAGCAAAAAATACTTTATATGTTTTGAGGAAAAGTTAAGAAAATATATATTTTCCAAAAATGAAGTCAGACATATCTTAAAAGGGTTTTTTTTTCAAGAAAAGTCAATCTCATGAGTCTGATTTTTTTTCTCAGTAATTGTCTCAAAATTAAGCTGAATGTTTTTATTGAAAAAAATATGCCTTTTCTTAGAAAAAAGTTGTCATTTCATGAGAAAAAGACTTGATAACTGCACAATTTTTTGTAGCAATTTGTCACACATAATAAACCGCCCAGTGATGAGGCAAGGCAAGCTTTTTGTACAGAATAAGAGGGTTTAATGTTGGAAAAATACTAACAACACGCTATACAACACTAAGAAGAATTAAAAAAAAAAAAGAAAAGAAAAAGAAAATACAAAGACAAAACAAAATCCACATTATGAGTCGTTTTGTTTTTGTTTTGTTTTTTACAGGCCACTCGTAAAAACATTCAAGAAAACATTGCATCATAACTTAGGCACCTTTAAAAAAAGTTATTATAAAAATGTAAAGTTTTGGAGCCCTAAAGAACTCTGGTGTCGAGTTCCTTCCGTTTGGATGTTTTTTTTGTCAGAAATGCGCTGGACACACTTATTTGCACAACATCAGACCACTTAAGGCAGTTCATGGTTTGCTGATATGAAGCAGTCTCTTAAAACAGCCACAAAAACAAAAGTATCAACATGGGTGAAGAAAACTGTGAAAGGTTCGCTATGAAAAAAAAAAAAAAAAGTCTGCATGGAGACATTTCAAGAAAAATAAATTAGCTTAATGTGAGCATGTCAGTTGACATACAAAAGCTAGAAAAGCATTTACTAACTAAATGATATACTGTCAGCTGTTGTTAAAGCTACTGTATACGGACTGAAGGCAAAAAAAACAACTAAACATTGCTTGGTTTTAGAGTTAGTGTTAAAAGTTGATGTTATTATGTGTTAATGTCAAACATCAATGCTGACCGCAAACATGTACATATAGAGAATCAAGTCTTCATATTTCGGAAAAGTGTCATTTGAGCACGCAAGTTGCTACATTCTGTAGTGAGTACCGGGTAAGATCAGGGCCACACTGGAAAGAAAAAAAAACAATGAAGACTATGAGAGTCAAGTTGGATTCCCATTAGGGTTGGGCGGTAAAACGTTAATACGGTATCCCGGGGTGTCCAAAAAGGGCAACGGCGTCACTTTCCTAACTCCATTGCCATTGACGGCTATAGACGTCAAAAATTCATTTGAACTATTTCTATTCGTTTCACTTTTTCCCCCCACTTTTGTCAACAAGAGCCAAAAGTCAAAATTTTCAATTAAATCGTTTTTAAAAATCAAGTTGCATATTTTATGGTCATACTTTTTCCAATAATAATTTTGGGGGGGAAGAATGAAGTCATATTTTTAAATGTCTGAAATTCAACAGCAGTTGCATTTTTTTGTATTTTTTTTCATTTCAAAGAACAAAATCACATTTTTTACAATAGCTGTGTTGTTGTATAATGTTGGATTTTTTAAATCACAAATGCAGAAAAAAATGTTTTTGGAGGGAAAAAATACTAAAAACGGTATTTTTAAAATTAAAAGCAAGAAAATACTTTTTAAAAGAAGTAAAAGTCAATGTTGTGAAGATAAAAATATTTTTGTTTAGTTTTTATCCCCCAAAAATCCTGTATTTTATTTTTGTGGTCATTTGAAAGTCAGAATTCTGAGATTATAGTCGATTTGTGAAGGGAAAATTCTGAGAATAAAGTGAGAATCCTTGCCAAACTTTTTTTCTTCTTCTCTTCACTTGGCCCTAATCCTTTTCCATAGGAACTTGATTGAGGACGAGCAGTTTGTCGCCCGGAAAATAAAACTTTAGTCTTTTATGTTACAATGAATTCTCCCCAAATTACTTTATCCATGAAAAATTACACTTTATTTTCTTAACCTTCTATATTAAAAAATAATTAAAATTATAATCATTTAGTACTGTATAAATATTATTTCGTTAGCCTAATAGCATAATTACCAGTCATTTTTAATTTACTATCAAAATATCAAAAAAAAAAAATACTAATGTGTCTGCTTGTTTGGTGAATTTGTTGTTTTCACCTAAAACATTTTTTTGACTTGTATATGCTTTTTAGGTTAACCGTGATTTTTCCTCAGTGTGGCCCTAAATCGTGCTTTGTATAAAAGCAATAAAAAGATATATTAAAACGGTAAGGAACCATCTGTGTGTGTGTGTGTGTGGGGGGGGGGGGGGGTCGTTGGCTGAGGTGTTGTTGTTGCAGTCACAGTTTTTGAGATGATGAGCTGCAACTTCGTAGTCGTGATGGTGGTAACATAGTTCAGTGGTTACAAAAAAACAAAAAAAAAAGCAAAGGCCACCTTTGTAAAAATTATTTTTTTTTTTAAACAGCGTGTTGCTGTTGCAACACGAGTTAGACGAGTCAAAGGCATCAGGAGCTGATTGAAGTTTTTTTTTTCTCGTTTTCAACCTTCACACAGACGTCTCGGACTGGAGCCTCATGACGAACTTGTGGCTCTTGGGGTCCACGAACTCCTCGCCGAGGCGCAGGAAGGGCAGCGGCGTGACGGTGACCACCAGGGAGAAGTCCAGGCGGCGCACGGAGAAGACCAGGCCTTGGCGCAGGGCCGCCGTCACCGGCTCTTCGCTCACCAGCGTCCACTGGCGCCCCCTGCCGTTATGCTGCTGGTACTGCATGGTGGGGCCTGGGCTCAGGTAACGTTCCAGAAAGGCCTACACACATTTGATTCGTTTTCAAATTAGTATACCGAATATAATAGATTAGAATCAATAAATGATAATATAAATTCCACGATTTATGATATACAGTATGAATATAATTTTTTTGTTAATTATAATCTAATTTCATAAAACGCTTACAAATTCTTACATATTTTGATAATATTGGCACAAATAACGATCATTCATTTTGAAGTTTTATATTTTAAACAATTGTAATTAATAATGAAAATTAATTACATTGATGAAATGTAAATTTTGCACATTTACTACAAATAAACTAATATAGTTACTTTCACTATAAATAGCTTTGTTTAAAATTAATATTTAATATATTGTATTCTATGATATATTTTTGATATGAGAAATAATGGTATGTAACAGTACTTTTTTTCTTCAAATATTTTATATAAATATCTTATGTTTTATTATACAACTACTTAAATTTTACATTTCATATGAATTATATGTACAATAAACCTCTTAATTCACCAGTTTAATATATCTTTATATTGACAGTAAATATATTTCAATTATGTGTTTAATATTGAATAATAATTTTTATTAGGTCAATATATATTTTATTTTCTACAAATATATAAAAAAATATTTTATTAATTTGCTTTAATATTACTATATTTTTTAAAATAAATAATAAATATTACCATGTTCAACAATATAAGTGAACATTTCTATATTGACAAATGGTGTCATACATACATACATACTGGTACTTTTTTTCTTCATTTTTATATATTTGGTTTTGTTCCACAAATGTTTAATACAATTTTAAAAACATTCATTTGATTAATTTAATTCTATACATTGATATTTTATACTTTAAAATCTTTTTTCCCTGATAGAAATTATACTTAGCCTTTACGTAAGTTGAAAGTTTATTGTTTTTAATTGAAGTATATATTAGCAATCATTTAAAATGGAATCAGTATTTTCGATATAAATTAAATACATATATAACTATATATTATATTACCTTACTATATATTGCCATAATGAAAATTGTTACGGTAATGGCAACGGAATAGTTTCGTGACCTTGGGCGCCATGTTGTGCGTGATGCAGAACTGGAGGTGCGTGAGGATGCTCTCCATGCTGTGAAAGGCCTGCTGCCGCGTGGTCCTCAGGTACTTCTGCATGGCCCGCGCCATGGGGGCGAAGATGGCCTGCGCCGCCTCGCGGGGGTCCATCACCTCGCGAGGGTGCTTGGGGGACGAGGTCAGCGCCGCCTCCTCCTCGTGGAGGCGCTTGATGTGCGTGAACGCCTCCTCTACCGCCACCACCAGCCTGCAAGGTCACGCCCACAAAGCTGCTATTAGGCATGGGCTGATGTTAAGTATCATAAGTGTGGAGCGGAAATAGTTGACATATTTGACTATGTGTGGGCGTCTGTCTGTCTACCTGGCCTTGCGTTTGCGGATCCTGCGGTCCATCTCGGCCTCCTCGTAGTAGAATTCGTTGTGGGAGTTGTCCCGCCTCCTGGCGGCGGCGGCGATCATGGCGCGCGACTGGCCTGTCGAATTATTGGCGGGGTTTTCTGTGGGAGAAATTTTTTGGGGCATCAATATTAAATAGTGATAGACTGATACGTTTTTTTCAAGGTTGATACTGATTATTAGTAGTCAAGGAGACTGATAACTGATAATAGTGTCCCCCCCAAAACTTTTTCTTTTAATTTGGAACATTGACAGCTTTGTTTAAAAATAAAAAAAATTGCAGGGAGTTCCAGGGTCATCAGCATGTGTTAAGCTAAATTTAAAACTAAGCAAGTAAATAGTTCCCTATAGTTTTCGACAGTAAATTAAGCTTTCCAAAATTTCAACATAATTTCTTAATTTACTTTTTTGACAAATTTTTAAAAATAAAAAGTATAGTGAATTCACAGTGTAGCATCATTTTTATAAAGTGGAAATGTAAATACATTTGGAGTTTTCGTCAGGGCTCATATAAGGTTTTAAAAGATCTTCGCAGAAAGTGAAAATTTGTCTGAATATGTTCAAAATGTCAAAATGACAAAACCTGTCTGTGAACAACTTGCAAAACCTGATGCAAACCCTAAATTTGCAACATTCACAAGCATTCACCGATCTGTGAGATGCCAGCTTAATCGGCTTTTATTCATAAAAAGGCAGATTGCCGATATTTGTCAAAATGCCAAATATCAGCACCGATCATCGGCCCAGCCGATAATCGGTCTATCTCTAATAAATATATTTTTGATACACAACAGAAACACAGATACAATATTGGTAAATGGTTTCTAAAGGGGTAGGATTTAAGTTTATAAAAAGTATTTTTATTACAGTCTCAGATTTTTAAAAAGTATTTAATAATAACATTATCAGACTATAATGATGAATTACAATTTGTATTATGACAATTTTAAAACATCTAAATACTGATGGTATCTATACTGTTCATTTAATGATGGTAATTATTCAATGATTTATTATAAATACAATTATTTAAAAATAATAAAGTATTTATAATTCTGGTATTTATATCACAGGCACTGACTGGTGCTCTCGTACAATATAACATTTCAACATATAAAAAATTGTTTTGATTCTTTTCTGTTATTTTTATATAAAAAATATAGCAACATGTATATATATATATATATAAAAAAAAAACAATTACACACAATGTTATACCCGAGAACTATTTTAGAGAAACTGTAACTATTCTAGTGCAATAATTAATTGACAACTAGTCGATTATCAGATTAATCAATAATTAATTTTGATATTTGTGCATTTTCTGCGCTGTCAATTAAAAAAAATATCCAGTTTTTTAAGACCCCCCCCCCACACACACTTTATTCATCCAAAAACCAGCATCCAAATATTTCTCCTTAGAACATGAAGTTGTTTGTTTTTAAAGAAACTGATGGAAATGACATTTTTTTTTTTTTTAATCAAATTCAAACATGAATTGATTATTAAAATAATCTTTAGTTGCAGCCTTAGACTACATATACACATCAGTTAGTAATAGGGATGCACCGAAATGAAATGTTTTGGGCGAAACCAAAAATCTAAATGGCGAAAAAAAATTATGCCCATTTTTTATTATTATTGCATTTATTATAATTAATTAAAATCATAATATTATTGTAAAATATTTAGGCCTATTTAGCACGGGTATTTTAACAAAGCACAATATAAATCGAAACGCGCCCACACCACAGTTGACATGTTGGCGACTGGTACATTAAAAACCAAACAAGGGGTGAGCAACTGATACATTTCCTGGCGGCGCAATTGCACTTTATAGTCAATGTACAGTACTTCGCACCGGCGGGTTTGTAGGCTATTTGGAGCGGGACACGGTGCGGTGCACTTAAAATCGGCACATTCACATATTCACTAACGTTTAAAAATAAATATTTCTTCGCACCGGCCAATCGGCTTTGGGAAACGGACTGCAAAGTCACACACGGCGTCCTGTACAGATCTGTTGTTGCCGTCCGGAGATAGTGGTAAGTGTTTACTTGTTTAAAGCGGTTGATAGCAATAGTGCTAACATTGGCTAACAGGAGAAAGAGTAGCTCATCTATAGTGCAGTAGGACTCGGTAGCGCTCTCTTTTTCGACATACCAAGCGACCCTCTCCTTCTCCGGCGTGCACAATGAAGCTGCCGGTAACCCGGTACTCACAAACGCCAGCGAGCAGCGAGGCGGACACTCACCCCCGCGTTTGGTGTTTAATTCAAACAGACGCTTCCTTGCAGCGTTTTTTTTTTTGCTTGCGTCACCTCAACATCCTCTTTCAGCCATATTCTTTCGGCCGAAAATGCAAATTTTTGCCATTTTCGGCTGACTCTGATTTGAAACTTTTGCGCGATATCTGCATGACGAGGCGGCGGTGTTTACCGTCCAGCGAGTAGACTTTAAAGCCTGTCATCTTCTTGGACAGAATGGATTTTGGCAGGTTGACCAGGGCGGGATTGTAGACGGGGAAATCGTTGTAGTAGTGGTCCAACACCCACACGGCAGCTCGCTGGATACTACAGCACACGGCAACGATATTGTCACGTACGTTGAATTGTTTTGTATGATGCTACTATTCGTACACGTGTGGCTTGACGTTGCACTAACCTGAGGTGACCCACGTTGTAGAAGCGACTCGCCCCGTCCGTGCTGCGCACCACTTTGAGGCAGAAGGCGGGCTGCAGGTGGCGCACCTCCAGCAGCACCAGCGCCAGGTACTGGATGAAAAGCAGCGCATCCACCAGCGAGGCGGCGTACTCCACGATGCCCCGGTAGTCGCGTTCGCGGGGCTCCAGAACACGCACGCCATAAAAGAGCCAGTAGGACGCCACGAAGAGGAAGACCAGCACCATGAGCAGGCAGCGGAAGACGAAGAAGCGCGGCAGGGTCGCGCGCGGCGGCCTCAGGAACAGCGCCCACGAGGAGATAAGCAGCACCAGCAGCTTGAAGGCTAGCGAGACGTAGAGGCCCTCGCAGGGCGTGCCGCACGGGTCCAGGGTGTCGCGCCACAGCGCCTGCGGCAGCACCAGAAAAGCCAGCGGCGTCACCAGCGCGAAGAAGCTCAGGCAGCCGCCCAGCGCCGGACCCAGGAAGCGCTTGCACTCCAGAGGCGTCGACTCCTCCAGGTCCTTGGTGACGCGGGTCAGGTCCTCATTGGAGATGCTGTGCTCCGACGTCCCCGTGACCACGGTGGTGGTCTCGCCCCAGTTGTCGTCCTACCACACAGCAAGAAAGGACGATTCATGCAATTGGCTCATTCACCGCCGTTGACGGCTATAGACGTAAAAAAAAAATCATTTGAACTATTTCTATTAGTTTAACTTTTTTTCCCCACTTTTGTTAACAAGAGAATGAAAACCTAGAATTGTTTGTGGGATTTGTGATTAATCGTGAGTTAACTAGTGAAGTCATGCGATTAATTACAATTAAAAAATGTAATCTACGAGCGCGAAATTTCACATGCACGAATGTCGCGTGTCGCCCAGGCGGAAGGAGGTAAGGCGATTTCCGCATTGTCGCCCCGCTTCCATAGGAAAGGAATTGAGAGCGAGCGTCATCGACTCCCGTGTGCTGAGCCCATTACGGAGTTTTTTTTTTTTCTTTACTGACCCGGTCATCTCCACGAGTGGATTCTGCGTCGAGCAGTGGCTCTCCGGGTGTCTGAATCGTCACCGATTTGTCTGCGCGACTGCTGCCATCTCTGCTTTTGGAGCGATGTCGCTCCCTCCGATCCCTGCCAGAGACAAAGCGAGACACTTGTTGACATTGCGGGGAACAACACAGGAATCATCCTCTGTGTGTGTGAGTTTGCAATTTTGTAGTGCTGTGTATCCCACAATGCATCTTGAAAAGTAGTGATCAACCAATGATGGATAATCCCATGATGCATTGCACCAATACAGGAAAAGCAAGACATCACAACACGGATGGGCATACATTGATATTGATTTTTGTAAAATACAGTGTTGCACATTTATCAACGGAAGTGAATCTGAACAAATCCATAAAGTCATTTATTTGAAAGGCAAAAATATCGGCGCAAGCGTGACCCCCACCTGTGCTTGCGGGAGCTCCGGGAGTGGGACGACTTGTACGAGTACCCCGAGTACTGTGATTCGTTGTCCATGTCTCGGGCGGGCGGCGAGCGGGCTTTGCGAGCCCCGCTTCCTCCTCCTCCTCCTCCTCCGCCCGTGCCGCACGGCTTGCCGACGCCGCCCAGCTGGCTCTTGCGCTCGGAGATGGACTTGGTGGAGAGGGCCAGCGGCAGCTTCAGCAGGTCAACCTTGCTCCTGAGGGAATCTATCTTGGAGGCCGAGGAGGGGGCCGTGGGAGAAGGCGGTGGGCGAAGGGGAGCGGGGAGGGGGGGAGAGGATGAGGAAGAGGAAGAGGAGGAGAGGGGCGGGAGAGGACGGCGGGTAGGAGAGTCGAGGCAGGGAGAGCAGAGGCGGCCGTGATCTGAAAGACAAACCAGTAACTATCAAAATACTACACGTAGACGGTAACCTGCATTTTGGCCAATAGAAGCAGATTAACAAGAAATAATCCATGGGGTTAAAAAACAAAACAACTCATAGGCACAGAGGGTCGCATGTTAGCGCAGCCCACGCTTCATTGGATTCATGCAATCCCTACAATATAACCTCCAATTTGCACATCAGAAATAAACACAACTAGATACAGTATATCGTAGTTCAATTTCCTTCTACATCTGATTGTATAATGACAATAAAGGCTAGTATCTATCTATCTATCTATATATCGCGATATTACAGCGCGCAATTCTCGAATCAATTGGATATGCGGCCGAATCTATTTTTAAACATCAGTTTTTTATGGGAATATTCAACAAAACATTTTACTTAGGGTTAGGATTCACACATTAAGCATGGAAGAATGTTATATTAAATGGGATATTAAGCCTTAATATTTTATTTCATTCCTGTTCAAACATGAAACCAACTGCAACCTGTTACTGTTATAAATACATTTTCATACAAATCTTACAGTGTACATGTACAAGTTTACTGATTAGTATTTTCTAAATTTGAGTAAAAAAAATAAATAAATAAAATAATAATAATAATAATCGCAATAATCAATTTATAGATTCGTATTGGGATTAATCGTATCGAATCAAGACACGAATCGAATCGCCGGGTACTAGGCAATTCACACCCCTACTATCTATTCATCTATTATCGTTACAGTTCTTCACAATAACGGCCGCCTTGCACATTAGAAATAATCCAATGAGTCAAACTAGTCGACAGAATGCTCGTCACGTGTCCACTTTATAAGCGTCATATCAACCACTACCTTGCACTAGGGCTGCTCGATTAATTTGGTAATAATTGAAATTTGCTGCAAAACAAGAAAATGTTTAAATGTAAAAAAAAAATTAAGACAAATACATTTATTTGAAACACTATAATTATGCAAGTTTCTTTTAGACCAAACAAGATTTATTAAATTAGTTATTTTAAAATAAAAAAAACATTTTACCAACTCAAATTAGTATTAATAATCATTCATTTGTTTACGATAATGCCAATTTTGTAATTGTGGAGTGTAAAAATTTTAATTGTAATTTAATTTTGATTACTTGTACAGCCCTACCTTGCACAGTAGAAATTAACAAAATGAGAAATAATGCACAGATTCAAAAAAGTTGCATTTGTCACAAAAAATAAATAAATCCCAACTTGATTAAAAATGGACATAGCCACTGCTTTCAACTTTCTTGGTTGTTTAGCACAACCCCCCCCCCCCCACACACACACACACAAAAGGGTAATTTAGTATTTTTAAAAGGGTCAGATTGACTCAGGTTGCGGATTGTTCCATTTATGACCAAAATTCGTTTGACATTGACCCCAAAGTTTTTAGAGTGACACTTTCATGCTCAAAATACATTATGATTGTGATCACTCCTCTCACCAGTTATTCATGAAAATCGCCACCCTGCGCACAAAATATACAGTACAAAGCAAAAAAACTAGAAATAATCCAAATTGCCTCGTGCAAAAAGTCAGGAAAGTATCATGCCGTACTGATAGGTAAACGGGCCACCTGCCAAATGTTTCTAGATGCCGCAGATGGGTCACGTAGCGACACCACGTGACGTGGCACACATAAGAAGTGTAAAATGGCCGCCAGGTCAAACTGTTGAAGTGAAACGTAACTGTGTCTCTCATCACCCCCTGCGTGGGAATCAAAGTGAGCGTTGTGGCACATTAACCCACTAAAAACCTTCTTTTTTGGCAACATGCACTTGCCAAAACGCTCCTGGCGGTGGTTAGTCATCTCGTGACGCCGGCGCTAGTGCGACACAAAGGTAGCCATATTGGATTACACAGTTTTCACAAAAAAACTTGTTCGGCCTCTGCTCCTTCCTTCCCGCACGCCGTCTCGCATTCCCTCTGCGGCGTCGGCCGTCCCCGTGGAAACCTGGCCTCGCCGCTGCCATGGTGATGAAAGGAGGCGGGGTGGGGGGCGGGGGTTTGACAGTTGCCGAGGTGACATGACCTCAAGCCGCCCTCTGCTACGCCGCCCCCGCCACACCGCACACACAAAATAGACCAAAATAGACGGGCGGCCATGATGGATGCCAGGCTGTCATACGCTGGTTAGTGGATAAAAGGTGGGCGTGGCTCAGGGGGCGCCGCCATAATGGCGTCCTGATCTTACGTTAGCCTATTAAAATCCACTTCCGGTCCAGCCAAATACTGAAACACAATCACACCTTGTTGATGTCCAGGATTGTCATGTTAGCAATACAATAATATAGAGAGGTCATAGAATTATGTCGGCTATCTTAACTCATTCACTGCCAGCCATTTTCACTGAAGCAACCCCCTTCGCTCCCGGCTGTTTTACTGGATTTGGACTGATTTTGCAAGGCCCAAATAATATTCTGTTCTATTGCTATAAAAAACATGGAACCTACCAAAAGAAAGATTAGAGTCTCTTCTTTCATCAGGAAAAAATGTATATGTCTGTATCAGTTTCCGTTTTGTAGCAATTAGCATTAGAATATAGCTAAGTTTCATCATTATTCACAAGCTTGTGGAAAACACTGGCAAAAAGAGCTTGTTGCAACATGGCCCTGGTTGATCTCTTATACTTATCGTTTTTGTAATAATTATCTGTGCTTTAAGCGACCTCTTCATGTTAGAAGCCGCATCAAAGCCTTCTGTATGCTCTAGCACAGGTGTGCTCAAGTTCGGTCCTCCAGAGCCCCTATCCAGCCCGTTTTCCATGTTTCTCTTCTGAATCATGATCGTTATCAGGCTTCTGCAAAGCTTGCTGATTAGCCGATCATTAGATTCAGCTGTGCTGCAGGAGGGAAACATGGAAAACAGGCTGGATAGGGGCTCTCGAGGACCGATAAAAAAAACAAAAACAAAAAAACGTACAAATACGTTTTGGGAGTGGGGGACAGCACATTAAAAACTGATTTATACGTTTTGGGGTTTGAATGAGTTCATGCAAACAAACAATGCAAAACACCACAGACAGACTAACAAATTCCATCAATGTCGCATTCTCAGTCCTCATTCAACCAATGGACAGGATTCAGTCACGTGACTCGGTGGTAAGCAAAACATCATGGCTTCACCAAAAATGAAATAACAATTTGCTAACTCGGATCAGATGGTGCGCTTTGCTTACATGGCAAATGTCTAGCGTGAGCTTTGGGACTTTTGACAGTTCAAATCAGTTTAATTTGCAGCGCATCAGGTGATGTTTGCGCTTTTGGACAATGGAACATTTGCTACACAAAAAAGCTCCCTCACCCTCCACTCGAGTAGTCATCCAATTTAGAATGAATTTCCACATGACCGCTGAAGTGGCCTTCCCTGTGTTAAATGTAGACGTCTCACGTTTAGCATTTCGCCGTTGACCTTTCAAACCGTTCACATGCTCTTGCAATCATGACGTCACGCCGCCATTACGCCGCATAATGAGACGCATGTGGCCAACATATAAGAGGAGGCCCGAGCAGTACACTAAAGTAGAAAAATGAAAAGAGGACAGCAACAAACAGAACATTTCGAGCCTCTCCTAGCATACTTAGTAGGGGTGTGCCCAAAAAAATTCGCGATTCTCATTTAGCATGATTCAGAATGGATTTTAAATGTCTCCAAATCGATTTTATTTAAATTATTTTATACTGTCTTGCCCTCGTTTGTGTGTGCCTTTATTGGAAGCACTGTTCATGTTGTACACGATTTGGCCACTTAGGGGCAGTGTGGTTCCGCTCGTTCTGATACACTGTTAAGTTGTAGCCACATAGAAGTCAAACGTCATCATCAAGTTAATCCAAGAAAAGTTGTTGTTTTTTGCAGTGTAGAATGTTAAGATGCTTCTCTGTATTACATTCCTGAAGCATTTTTTGTATGGAATAGTCGTTCTTTTGATGATAAAAGTGCCACAAGTAGCGCGCTAATTAGCATTAGCGAATCAGACTGGAGTAGATCATGACAATTCTTTGCATATCTATAAATTGAAGCAGAAATCATTGTCAATCAAATAATTTTTAATGTCAAATCGCTCTGAATCGATGATCGATTCTGAATCAAATCGCAGACCCAAAAATCGTAATCGAATCGTGAGACAGTCGAAGATTCCCATCCCTAATACTTAGCTATGACAGAAGAGCCTGAATGACATCATGCTATAAACAAAACATTTTTGAAGCTACCAGACGGGGGTCTTTGAAGCTGCGGCATTTGTAGATAAGAAGTTTGACAAAGATAATATTAACGATAATTGATACATTAGAAGACAGCTAGAATACTTTTCCCCCTTTCACTGAAAATGAATATCAGCTCCGAATATCGGTTATCAGCAACCTTCACTACTTATAACCAGTATCGGTCCTGGAAAACACATATCTGCCTATCTTTAACTCATTCACTGCCATTGACAGCTATGAACGTCAAAAATTCGTTCGAACTATTTTTATTAGTAAAAATGTTTTCCCACTTTTGTTAACCTAGATTTTTTAATTGTATTAGAACAATTACGATTTATGATTTTTTAAATAATCTTTTCTAAAAAAAAAGAAAAACAAGAAAAGAGTACTAATTTTTTTCGCAAAATAGGGGCATCAGGCGATTAAAATTTGTTATTAATCTCATGACTTCACTAGTTAATTCACGATTAATTACAAATTTTACATCTGTTCTAAATGTACCAAAAAAAAAAGTTTTTCTGGGTTTTCATACCCTTGTTAACTCTTTGACCGCCAAAAACGTTTAATAACGTTTAGTAAAATCCAAATGAGTGCCGCCAAAGACGTTCACTATGTTTTTTGTTTGTTTTTGTTTTTTAAACGGTTGGAGGAAAGCCTTGGCAAGCTGTGCTGAAAGTATCAAGCAGGTCGAGTTAGTATAATGCCTATTTTTGGGCACTAGATGGCAGCGATGACTCTCTTTGGACAAGATCGGGTAGGCGTCAGTAGAAGACGTGAGGCGGAGTTAGAGTGTTGAGGGGAGAATGGCTAAGGAGGCGAAAATGGCGACCGGTTGCAAGCAGCTCACGCTTGAGCATTTTTTTCAAAGACGGAAAGCATCGACCAATGCTAAAGAGCACATTGATGATGGTGATGGTGACTCAGAGATTGACGCCGAAGTTGGAAGCGTTGACGCGGCGGCTTCGATCGCATCGTAAAGCCTCACCGGCTAGCGCTGCTAACGGCAGAAAACGAGTACAGGCGGAAGTTCAATCGGACGATGGAGAGTACCCCGAGTCCAATGCATATTCATCGGAGGAGCGGGTACAGTCTGATCACGGAGAAGACACTGTTTCTGGACTACGATGCCACCATGAATGGAGTGGATAAGATGGATCAGAACATCTACCACCCGGTATAGGAACTGAAGGACATGAGGAAGCCAGACGTAACACCACCGTAACGTAACCGTAGCATGATCCTGATAGTAGACTTGATGGCAACACACACTGCAGTATATACTTGCTATTCCCCGGAAAAAATGGCCGGCAAGAAAGTGTAGCGTCTGCACGCGAAGGGGCAATCGCAGTGAAACTAATCTGTGGTGCAAATCCTGCTGCGTCCCCTTGCACGCAGGGGAGTTTTACACAATATACCTCACAAAAAGAAAAACTGTGTAGTTGAAACATCCACACAATTGTAAATAGTACCACAGTTGCACACATTTGTAAATAGTTTGCCAAATTGTTTTGTCAAATTGTTACACTGTTGAATGCAAATAAACTTATTTTGCTATCAAAAAACACATTTTCATTGTTGGTGGTAGTGTTTTACAGAAGTAAAGCACTGTTTAGGTGTTTGTGGCATCATTCATGGAAAAAAAGGTGTCAAATTCACTAGAGTGCATGAAATAATATCGTTTCACAAAAAGCTTGATTTCTCCGTATTTTGGTCCAAAACAGAGCATTTGGGTGAAACTAACCTATTTTCTATTGTTGATTACTGAAGAACGGAATAAGGTAGAAACAAACTTTTTTTTCTGATGAAAGATGATAGTTCAATCTTTCATTTGGTAGTATGTGTGTTTCCATAGTCCAAACACAAAATTTTCTGTGGACCTTGAAAGATCAGTCAAAATGCTTAAATCAGCTGGCACCCACACATCCCCTTTTCTGAAAATGCTTGGCAGTCAAAGAGTTAACAAAAATGGAAAAAAATGTTAAACTAATAGAAATCGTTGAAATTTTTTTTTGCCGTTTTTAGCCATCAATGGCAGTGAATGAATTTAAAAAAATAAAACATTATTGAAAATTTTGGGCGTCAGGCGGTTAAAATTGATAATCATAATTAATCGCATGACTTTACTAGTTAACTTACGATTAATCACAAATTTAATTCTGTTCTAAAAGTACATTAAAAAATGTTTAGGTTTTCATACTCTTGTTAACAAAAGTGGGGGGGAAAATTAACTAATAGAAATAGTTCAAATAAATTTTTGACGTCTATAGCCGTCAATGGCAGCGAATGAGTTAATATTAATCCTATCACTATACTTATGTCATCCAAGACAAATGTGAGCACATTATGGACCGCAAACAGGCTAAAACAATGGTGGAAACGTACTATTGTGACACTATTGTGCAAGACTGTCAAGTGAGAACGTGGCCGAACATTCGATCCAAACAGGTGTGGTCCAGTGGTGGCGCGGATCAGGTTGCCTTTTCGTCCCCACGTCCTACTTAGGAAGCAATCATCTTCCTATGCATGGAAGTGCATCAAATAGTCTTCAATGAACGTTTATTTTCAAGCGAAATGTTCTGTCTGGGGCAAACGGATCGTAAAAACACACTCAGGACAATGAAACTCAAACCCACCGCCAAAACCGCCCCCAAGTCTCCCGACAAGCCGCTGATAATGTACTGTATGAATTATTACAAAGGACGTAACAGCGAAGCTCATAAAAGTGCTTTCAGAGGCAGACATGACAAAAAAAAAAGCTCTTATGGTGATTTATGAGCACAACCGCAATGTTTACTGTAAGATAATGAATGGACCGCAAGGCAAATGTACTTTACAAGAACGCTGAGTCATTCTTCCATTTTAAGAGTTTGACAAAAAAATACAATTACCACAAGGTATCGTATCGGGGCAGTTGACCTGTGGGTCAACCATTAGCAAAGTGCAATGGCAATTTAATAGGGATCAAATTGAACAAGTGCAACAAGAGGGGCGATTTCGGTATTTACAAAAACATTTTTACTCAACAAATTTATTATTTACTGAAAAAAAAAAAATGGGCAGCCTGACCCTGTAGAACCCTGATGGCATTAAATAAGATAATCATTCTCAGGCTGACCCAAATAACAGTACTTTTACTTTTTAAATATAAATGAACAATGTTGTTCAAGTTCATTGTTGAACATTTCTAAATTTAATGTAAATCAGTTTTGTTAATTTTATAAACATCAGGGTTTTGTTTTTACTTTTAATTGAATATAAAATGTCCAAACAGATTTTTGGTACTTTGTAAAATAAAAAAAAATAAAAATAGAATAATTAAAATACAAATAAAATAATTTATGCAATGTTAAATTTAAAATGATGCATTAATAAAATAGACCATCAATAAGTAATAGTTTAGCTTGTATGTAATTATTCCAACACATCATTGAGTTAGTTTTAGTAGCTTGTATTTGATCATTTCTTAATTAAATTTAACGCTCTCCCTGTGTCAACACCCCAAACTAATGGTGCCGGATTCTATCCCTTTTTACAATGCAGCAAAATCTAGAAATTGTACAAGATGTAGTGATGCGACAATAGCCTAATTTAATCCCTGATAAAATTCCCCTTTATTGACGAAATGTGTAATAACCAAAACTTTTTTTTTTTTTACACAATTCGCTAAATCACCAAGAAAAAAAAACATACATTTCTTGCTGTGACTTCTTGAAGCTACCCGTCGCCACTCTAGCATGGAATGCTAATTGTCGCAATTAGGACTTCATGCCTGCTCTCAAGAAACGCCCGTGGAGGAATCAAACATTTGAAGATGGCAGCTGCCCCAAAGGCAAGCAAGGCACTGCTACGCCACCGCCCCGGCTCCATCCAGCGGCCATTTAAGGCCTACTACACCAACTGTGTAAATATGTGGGCACACCCATACACACACACGTGCTTGAGCCACACACACACACACACACACACACACAAAGTAGAGTAGAAGACCACCTCCTCCCATGGTTTCCTACCACAACTTCAGTAAACCAAGAAACAACTGCTACCGTCAGCCCCTCCCGCACAAAAGGCTAGCAAACGAGAGCAGGTGTGTGTGCTTGTATGTAATGTCCACTTCATTAGGTACACCTCTGCGATGTCTTATCGGTGAACTTTTAACTCCCTTCATGGCATGCTGAATGTTGGGGGTGGGAATCTTTGAATGACTCACGATCCGATTCCGATTTTTGGGCGTGCGATTCGATATCGATTTCCGATTAAGAAAGATTTTTGCTTCAAAGTGATTTGATTGACAATGATTTTTGCTTCAATTTATAGATGTTCAAGGAATCGTAATGATCTACTCCAGTCGGACTCGCTAATGCTAACTAGCGCGCCACTGGCGGCACTTTTATCACTCAAAAGAACGGCTCCACGCTGCAAAAAAACTTGATCGTGACTTTTTCCTTCTACTCTCTAATGTGAATACAACTTAACAGCGTATCAGACCGTGTGGAAACCACACTGCCCCCAAGTGGCCAAATTGGGTACAACACGAGCAGCGCTCCCAATAAAGGCACACACAAACAAAGGGAAGACAGTATAAAATAATTTTAATGAAATCAATTTTGGGACATTTAAAATCGATTCTGAATCGTACTAAATAAGAATCGTGATTCTTATGAGAATCGATTTTTTGGCACACCCCTCCTGAATGTGTATTATATTTGGATAATCAATATTTAAGAAATAAATGGAGCCCTTAGATTTAACCAGAGACAATAATTTGCTTTCCTCGCAGTTGAAGTTTCCCAAAGACAGACAAAGAATGCTGTAATCTTATTTGGTTATAAGCCACGCATGCAACTTCCAGCTCTGTCCTTCCCAAAAAAAAGATGGCGGGCTCCATTTTGATTCAAGGATGAATGAGATCGCTGTCAATGTGCATCTGAAATACATTTAATGCAAAAAAATGGATCCAATGGCTTGCGTTGTTTACATGTAACCAAGGCGGTGAAAACATCTTAATGGAGGCCTCTATACAAAGGCTATTTCTGGTTTACACCATCTGTACAGTCTGGCTAGTGGGTAAGGGTGCGAGTTTGGACATGGAAAAAAATGTTCCTGAAAATTTGGACCATTTTATCTTAAAAGAAAACTTTTAATCAAAACTAAGGATGCTTAAAAAAACGGAGTCATTTTCTTTCTATGAAGCCTAATAAGACTGCTTACATATTTTCTAGTGGCTTGATAGTAATTGAACCCTCAGTCACAAATAGCCGCTGCTCAAATAAAAGCCACTGTAAATATCAACAATACACAAGCTTGCATACCGCTCCCATTTTATTACCTCTATCCAGGAAGCTTTCATTGGCATGGCTTTGTTTGCTTGTGTGCAACTGCCTGCTTTTGAAAACGTCGCTCAGGATTTAGAAAACTTTTTGCTGGCAGGTAAAAAACTAATTACATAGCAAGTAGCTCAACTTTTCTAGTGGTAAAAATGGTTCCAATCTAGGGGAAATGAACATAAAAATTAAGAAAAATGGTTAAAAAAAAAAAAAACTAACTAAAAACATCTCCAACATGTTGTGTAAAAAAAGATGAAATATTGCTATGTCAAAAAACTGTTGCCTTAAAGCCTCAAATCTTAAACAGTGGGTAAAAACATCAAACCTGCAACCTTAAAAATGGTAAACTTAAGAAAGAAAATACACAAAAACATTAGGTTGCAGTTACATTTAAAAAATAAAATATAGAACATATATTAAAAAAGTTTTTTAAGTGATCAAAAAAAAAAGAAGCTATGTAGAAACAAACGTAATATTAATAAAAAAAAAAACATCAACTATAGTAATATGAGAAAACATAAAAATCTGATATTTCTTAAAACATTTAAGTACAAACAATATTAAGTCAAAAACAAAAAAATCAAGTAATATTGTTCAAAATACTCTAGGAGTTTTTATTTTTTATTTTAAGTACAAACAATATTAAGTTAAAAACAAAACAATAAAATCAAGTGATATTGTTCAAAATACTCTAGGATTTTATTTTTATTTTGCAGTGACTGGCACCTCTCGCTAGCGTTATTTTACATGAACGGCTCTGATTGGTCAATTGCTAGAGCAATATATTCTTGGCCTGGCATGAACGGTGTCGGCTATTAGGAGTCGGACACGCTTTGCGTATTTTCAAATGAAGCAATTGCATCTTTGCTCTCTGTAACAAATTGGCTCCCAAAAATATTTCTAATCGCTTTTTTATTTGAACATTAATGTCTGATATATCTTCTAATTAGTAGATTAACACCTTAAGCTGTTCACAATGGGTACACCTGCAAGCCCTGGCCAATAATGTGCAGACTGGATTCGGGTTCGAATCTGCGGATGTGACGTCATGTGCAGTTTAATTTTTCATCAACAGGTGGCAGTGGCGATTTGAAATGGAAATTTCTGTGTTCGGTAACTTTAAATGTGGACAATTCATCAACGCAGAGCGAATCCAACTCCGCCACGCAGCATTAAGAGTCGTGTGACGCAGGACTTAAGCCGATCTGTCCCGATAATAGGTTCCAAAACCAGTCGGGACCGACAATCGTAATTTTTTTTCGTGTTCAATATTTACGACGAACATCTTGATGTGTGTGGGGAGGTCTCCTGAGCAAGATGACTCCACAGACTGCCGTGAACGGAACGTAGCCGATCAAAGAAGCTCTCTAACTGACGAACCAGGAAGCGCCGGTAAATAAAACGAAATGTGATGTTCATCCATCCATTTTTCTGAATCGCTTCCTTTCTCTCGGGCCACGGGAATGCTGGAGGTTATCCCAGCAGTCTTCGGGAAGTCGGAGGCCTACCTGATGTGGTTTTTGTATAAACATGGGTTATTCTAGTGGCAGGAATTATTTTATTTATTTGCAGACATCTTATAATGTTCCACCTCCGGTCCTCTTCGGAAAACATTTGGCAATTTGCATATGTGAAATCGTGTGAACATGCGAAAGCGTTCCCTTGGAGAACAGGATTCTTGACCGGTGGTAGAATAGAATCTTTCTGTGTGAGCAGCTGTTTTGAGATTTTCTGAGCACACCACACACACACACAATACTACCAAAACAGTTTTATGCCCGATTTTTTTTCCATCTTTGTGTGTGTGATCTTGTAAGACTTGAAAAATCCTAATGTGTGTACCAGACTTCACTAGATGAGCCCTCTACCCACCATACCACGAGCTAGTACACATTCACGGGCGCAGATTTTGTACCTGTAGCTCTCGCGTGATTCACGGCAAAATAACGCTAGATGGCGAGTTGCCGGTCACAGCAAAATAAAACACTACGAAATTGAAATATATTCACCGTGGGGCCTTTCTTTTTTTAGAAACGTAATTCAAACACTGTTTAAAGTCATAAAATTCTCAATATAGTAAGCACTATTTCGTTACATTTTGGAGTCGTGCACTTTACAGTTGTTCGCCAAACACATAGAAATTTTGGCCGGACAACATTTGAACATTTTAAGGCTTTTCCCCCCCAGGCATTTTGGCAGCGAAATATTTACATGAAAGCACAGTGAAGATAAAAGGGTAAAAAAAAAACAAGTAGTGGATGTCTTTTGTAGTGATAGGACAATGGGGCGCACACCCCGAAATATTTGCTCTCCTCCCCGCTAAATGAATGACTTCCACGGTCAAACTGTCCTCCGGCGTCGGCCCAATTTTGACTTCACCGCCCCCCGTTTTTGTCGCTTCATTCCCGGCTAAAAAAGTGGAAGCGTACGTGGCCGTGCACGGGGGGAGGACAACATGCAGCCTCCTTATCTTGCTTGCCTGAGGTTTGAACAAGTGGGAAGAAAAAAAAAAAAAGAAAAAAGAAAGGAGGCGACCATCGCGTCCTCCCCACCATTGTTTGTTGAGCTCATCCACGACGAAGCTAACCTGCCCCCCTTTTCGCCTTCTCTCCTCTCATAAAAGCTTTTCCATCAACTCCACAGGATCGCCGCTCATACCGCACTCGCGCGACCCGGCCACTCGCATTTGAAGACATTTGAAGTGTAAAACGAGTACTTACTTATGGCAGAGTGTCCATGCAGCTATTTGTCTCACTTTCCACTTTCTTTCCGCTCGGCCGTGGAAGCCCACCCCCACTCCCCTTGCCCCGCCCATCCCCGCTTACTCACTGGGAGGTTAGGCGGAAGAGGCGGGGTTTAGCTTCTGTGTTTTAAACATTTGAATGTTGAAAAAACGAAACCCCTTCATATCCTTTTATCCGTTTGTACAATTACTAATCATTTTTGTATTACTATACAATTTAGATTGCATACCTAATCCTATTGTCACTGCAAACAAAATGTATAAAAAAAACATTACACTGAAGCTTGTTTTTTTATTCGCGGGGGGGGGGGGGGGGGGGTAAGGAGAATGGCATGCGAATAACAAAAATCCGTGTAAAATTAATGGTTGTTAAAAATGCATGCTTTTTTTACGCATCAAAAATGATTGGAAAAGCAAAGATAAACCTCTAATAAGTGGTACATGTTGAATACTGTATGACAATAAAATAAATATCGCATGTTTTCTTAATATCGTGCAGCCTTACTTATTAGGTTTAATAAATTGTTCTTAGGCGGGAATGTTAGTGTGAATGGTTGTTTGCCAATATGTGCCCTGCAATTGGCTGGCAACGAGTCGAGGCGCCAGTTTACCCACGATCCTAATGTAATAAATTGTAAAGTTAAGGTGAATATTGCTAAAACTATGCTATCATTTCAGTGCATTTGATTAAAGTTAGAAGTAACACATTTATATGCAGTAAAATATTTCTCATCTAACATTATCTTTTAGTTATAACAAAACATAGACTTAAAAATAAAAACTATTACAATTGTTAATTAACTTTTTTTTAAATGAACATAATTTTTTTACTGAAAACTTTTTAAAATGTGTTTGAAAAAAAATACAAACGTACAAAATAATTCAAATTTTTTTATTCAATTTACCACAAAATGTAGAATTAGAAATGAAATTAAACTTGCTCCTGTTACTGTACATTTAATAAAAAAATTAAATCAAGTATATTTAAGGCAGTATTTACAGGAAAATAATTTACAATGATGTAGTTGATTACAAACTTATAAGCATTTTTAAAAATAGGAACCGACCCAAACCATTTCTTCAAATTACATTTGCCATAAAAAGTAGAATTTAAAATGAAAGTTTTTTGTCCATTATAATGCAAATTAAAGGTAAAAATGCTAAATAAAATAAAAGTAAAATATACTGAATAGTAAATCTATTTTTCCAATTTTATTTGTATTTATTAGAATTACACTCATACATGATTTATTGCCTCAAAAATGTTTTAAATTAAATTTACCATAAAAAGTATAAAGAAAAACTATGTTGCCATTATTAATGTACATTTAAATAAAAAAAATGTAACTGACATTTTTATAACAGTTTTTACTATTACCTCTACGCATTCCAAGTTGCCAGAGCTTAGAGCGGTGTCAAACATTAAATAATTATGCTCTATTACAGTTGCATAAAATTACAACATTATGATCCATTAGCTGTACAGAACAATAAATATGGTACATTAGTTGTACAGTATAGAACATTATGTATGCTTTATTAGATGTGTATAGAACATTAAATACGGCAAGTAGGGTGTAGAGAACATTAAAAAGCTCCATATGTAATAAACAGACGAGTACTTTTTGTTAGTTTGTGTACTTGATGCATTGAAGAAAATACAAAGTGTAAAAGCCATATTTATTTTCTCATCAAGGTATCACAGCAGGTCAAAGATTCCCGCCGCTGATGTCAACAATCATGAATCTAGAACCAAAGAAGTCCATCCCAAATGGAAGTAAGCAGTGCAAAACACATCGTTGTCGAGAATACGTGTGGACTTAACATCTACAATGCCTTTTTTATTTATTTTTTGTTCAACGCAACTCCAGAGAAAAGTGGTTTCTTAACATTGATGATAATTACAGTTATTTACAACAAAGATTACAGTATTGCACACGACAATCGCTTTCACGCACACGTCCGTTTATCACTGCTCGCGCATACACAATCAACTACAGAACATACTTGAACACATACTTGTCATTGTTCGTACAAACCAAAATAAAAAGCAAGAACGTTAATTTAAAAAGAAATATGAACATCATTTCCAAGGCCTGCTGCTGGTACCTGACCAGATGTTTTCAGGAAACCTCACGTGCCGCCATTTTGAGGTCTAAAACAACCTTCAAGAGGGGCGTTTACCTGCTCGCGTGTTTTGGACTGAAGCAACATGGTCCGGGGTCTGCAGGCAGGTAAATGTAGTAGTGAGTACTCGTTGGAATTGTGGTACTTGTGGTCAGTAGGTGGCGTTGGTGGGCTCCCTCTGAGAGCTGAACAGGATGTCGGCCTTGGAGCTGAGCACGTAGGTGAGCAGCAGGGAGGTGAGCAGCACGCCCACGCCCACGCCCAGAGTCACCATCTAGTCAGTGCAAACAAGAATTAAGCTGTCTTTTTCCCCATTAGTAAAAAAAAACAAAAAAACTTGCAATGCAGCATAACACTCAATTTTGATCCCAAATGGCTAGAGATAGGCCGATATGTTTTTTGTTTTTTTAGGGCAGATACTGATACCGATTATTAGTAGTCAAGGATGCCGATATTCTTAAAAAAAATAAAATAAAATAGACACTTCAGCTATTATTAATATTTTATTTTTAAGCATATGTTTATTGAACAGTGTCTAGTCAATAGACATCTTTGTTTTAAAAATCTAACAAAAAGTTCAAGGGATCTTTCAGGGGCAGGAACATGTCTTCAAAAGTTACAAACTTAAGTAAATAGCTCCCCCAATTGTTTGCTGTAGTAAATAATGTTTTTTTATTTTATTTAAAAATATCTGAAGTATTAAAATTTCACTTATCTCAGTTTTAATTTCAAACAAAAACAGAAAATGCAGAGAGTTTCCAGGGTCGAAAGCCTTTATGTTCAAACTAATGTACAATGCTATCTTCAGCCCCAAGTGCTCTATAATTTAATTTGAGTCGTGCAAATATGTTTGTATAGCACTTTACCGGCATAAAATGGTATCCCAATTCTCTATGCTGCATTAATAAGCAGCTGAATAGGACATATTACAACTAATTTAATTGCACAGAACATTAAATAGGTTCTAATGGAGTTGTAAAGTACATTAAGAAAGCGTTATTGGAAATGTCTGCAACATATGATTTGTATATGGTACGTTAGCTTGTTATACATGATTGAAGATGCTTCATTAATTGTATTAAATATTGAATATGTTGCATTTGAGCGCATTAAATATGGGAGATGTATAGCCCGTTCCTACCTCCAGCTCATGACTGGCCACCAGGAACACACGGCCCTTGATTATCTTCCAGCGAGACTCCGTCCAGGTGGAATAGTCCGTGGAGGTGAACTCTCGCAGCGGTTCAAAAGCGGGCGACAGCGCCTTGGAGAGGCGCACCGTGGAGCGGACGCAGTAGCCCGCCCTCTCGGTGGCGTTGGGCGGCAACGGGCCTTGAACCCACGAGTACGTGTACATCTGATAAAAGGAGCAATGATCATTATACGTTTTCGATGGGAGCGACTGGCCCCGTCGCCATGACGACCGCTCACGTGTTTGCTCTCGGTATCGCCCTCGCGCATCCGCTGGTTCTGGCAGTCCTGCTGGGTGACGTTGACCACGCTGCCAGTCAGGTTGGCCAGCAGGTACTGCACCAGGTGTGTGGGCTCGCTCGACTGCAGCACCACCCCCACGTAGAAGTTTGTGGCCGTGTCCTCTGGAGCACATAACAAACAACGTTTCCCAACTGTACATGCTAAGGCATTTATTAGTGAGAAGGTCTTTAGTTGCACAAAACTCCTTTTTGGTAAGACTATTCCAAATCAATATATACTCTATTTCCTAAAATAGTGCCTGATGGCATTTAGTTGCTCAACTGCAGAGTGACTAATGTTGTTTTAGTGAGGCATTTATTAAAGTAAGGCATTTATTAAAGAGGAGTCCTTTATTTTCAGAAATATCTTTTCATGACAATATTACAAAATAATAAATACTGTTTCCTCTAGTCAAGGCCAAGAGTGTTAACTTTGCTTATTAACTCTATAGAGAAACGTTTTTTTATTACATGGTAAGGCATTTATTAGAGAGGAGGCCTTACTTTGCATAAACAAATATTTATGACAATATTCTACAAATTGTATTTATTCAGATAATGGCTCAACCACAAGGAGGAAATTGTGTATATTAAAGGTAAGGCATTGAACTTTAATTATGAAGCGTTGGCACAAGTGCTTTTTCATTATAATATTCTACTTCCGTCGGGCCATCATTGACAGACGCCTACTTTTCGGTGAGTGATTCCACATTTTCGGCAAGTGCTCCCCTATATTTGGCAATTAACAATATTCTAAAAAAAATAGATACCATAATTCTTCAAATAATGACTGGGTCTGTTCATTTGTTCAACTACAGACAGCAAATGGTGTTTTATTTTTCAAGGTAAGGCATTGAATTGTATTGGCGAAGAGGCCTTCATTGGCACAAGTGCTTCTTCACTGTAATAGCCTAAAATATTATTTTATTCCCTGTTATAGTGGACATGCATGTGGATATACTCGTGGCATTGAAGCGATCGCAATCTTCAAAGACGTTTCAAGGTGTGAACCAATTATTTGCTCCGTGTCGCCATCTACAGCATTTGAGAAACGCTTCCCCTGCAAAACTGCCCCAGCACCAGTTTCACCGATTCACACAAAATTGGGTGGAGCTATTGTGACGCGCCGCCGTACGGAAAAGTTCTCAACGGCCCGTGCATGTGAAAGGGAGTTGGGCATATTGAATGAGATTGCAAACAACTCACTCAGGTGAACTGCGAGGTCGGCGGGAACTATCTGCTGCAGCCAGCTGTTATTTGACTGGATCAGGAATGAGTAAAGCATCTGAGTCACCTGAGGGTAAGAAAACCAACAGTGCAACGCTTACAAATCCAGCAACAGATTTGCGCCACAGAAACTACAACTGAAGGATGCGCTCATTACTAGTTGGGCGTCAGCGTTGATGCCGCTCAGCTGGGATTGCTCTCCTCCCGCCTGCTTGTACAAAGCTCGAGCGACCACGGTGGCCACCTCGGCCAGGGCCTGAAAGATATACGCACAATCTTTACCCAAACCGTAGAGTGACAAACGGGAGTTCTTCTGATGGCGCCGAGGCAGACCTTGGCCGTGTCTGTGACAAATTGCAGCTGCTCCTCTCGGGTCATGTTCTGCGGGTACGACACGCGTAGGTATTCTGCATTGTCGTACATGCTCTCATAGAACCTGCACAGGAGATTTTATGCAAACTTGACTTCATAATGGCCTGTATAAATCTAGTTGTGTGTCTTGTGTGCCTGCCCGACCACCAAGTGTAAAATTAAACAACCATTAATTTTTCTCTGCCCATTTAGTGTGTCTGTGTTGAAAAGTAGGGCTAATTTACATAATAATCAGCCCCCCACTTTTTCTCCCCCAAATATCACGATCCAGGGCCAAAACCCCCGACAGCTGTGCAGAGAGTTTGCAATACGTCTCCTTGACACACAAGATTCCCCATGCCACTTTTTCACCTGTTGCTGAAAGACGACTCGTGATCCACGATCACTAAGCCGGGGATGGGCCGAGATCGCAGGAAACGCTGGAAGGACGAGGGTGGCAGCGGCTGCGACGCGGCGGGCTCGCTCGCCGAGATGTTTAAAGCGGTCACGGCCAACTGGACGTTGTCCACCAGCGTCCTCACCTGCCACACGACGACAGAAGCTTAATAGAAGAGGTCCGACGGGATGCGTTGAGCCGGGAAGGGCGATCGACAAACCTCCACGTCGACGCTGGTGTTCCTCCTTGAGACGGGATCCGAGTGGAGCCACAGTCGCGAGTCGGCACGCAGGCCCACCTAGACGAAAACAAGGTTATTTTAGAACGGAAACTAAAAAAATAAAATAAAAGAAAATTATAAAAAAAGAAAGAAAAAAAAGACAACTATTCTATACGTATTCAAAAAGATCTGGGCCGATGGCAGAGCAATGTTTTCCATTTTTGTATGTTAAAAATAAAGAGTTACAAAAAATAAAATAAAACTAACTGAAACTACATTTTACGTTTACAAAAATAAAACTATAATTATAGCAAACATTTCCTTTGTTTTAGTCTATGGTAATTAATTTAATGCATAAACCCCTGGGATTGACTTTAAACATGATTTTAAGCATATTTATTTGGATATTAACCGGAATAAGGAGGTTTGAAAGTGTGACACAGAAGCTGCCAATAGAAAAGCACCTTCAGCACTTTGCGTGCTTGACTTTTGGCTCCAATGGCTCGGCTCGCCTCCTCTTTTATTTAACTCAGCCGAAATGCAACGCTAGGTAAGAAACTTTTTTCATTTCACCATGGTGTTTATTAAATATTGCACACAAGTAATACACTTTTGTTTTTTAAAACAAACTAATACTGAAACTAACTAAAACTAAACTAAAACTTAAATACAGTAACTAAAAATAATAAAAACGAACAGAACCGCCCTGAAAACGAATTAAAACCAACTAAAAAATAAATAAATAATCAAAACGAAATAAAAACTAACTCAAAAGAAAAATCCAAAACAATAATAACCCTGGATGAAACACATTCAACACTTTTTGGTTTAACTACATTCAGCAAAAAAAAGCAAAAGCACTCCTTCCTCGCTCAAGAGATGGCGAAGGGGACCATGACATAGCACCCATGGGAACTTTAAACATCTATGTCGTTTAAAAAAATATATATATTTTTTTTTACAAAAGATATCACTACAGAGCCACCAAAGATGACAACAGCTGATGTTGAAGCTTCGGCGTGTTTATAAATAGTGTATCTTATTTGTGCCACATTAGAGAGTAGAAGGAAAAAGTCACAATCAAGTTATTCCAATAAAAGTTCGGGTTTTTTTCCAGCTTGGAGCCATTTTTTTTGAGTGATAAAAGTGCTGCGAGTAGCGCGATAATTAGCATTAGCGAGTCAGACTGGAGTGGATCATTACAATTCCTTGCACATCTATAGATTAAAGCAAAAATCATTGTCAATCAAAAATCGCCCATAATCGAAAATCGATTCTGAATCGAATCGCAGGCCCAAAAATCGGAATCGAATCGAGAGACGTTCAAATATTCTCACCCCTAAAATAGATGATATACATGTATTTAATATCTGTTTAAAGACACCAACCAAACTTTTTTTTTAATAGCAAGTTAGCTTCAAACAATCATGTCATCAAACCATTGTCTTGTTATGGCATACACAAGAAGTCAAGCACCCGTGTTGCTTTTGCATTCATTTTAGCACAACTACACACCTGTCCGACCTCCAGCAAAGAGTGAACGTTGTCTAAGTCCACCACAAAATGCTCGTTCTCCATGTCGTAGACCATCCTGGAACTGCCGATGTAGTCAAACGTTTCCTGCGGGTTAATAAGAACTGTTTGTTTATTTTCAAACACCCAAAAATCAACAAGGTGAATATTAGCGGACGAACCCCCTGGAAGAAGGCGTAGAGGATGGTGCGGTTGGGCGGCGCCGCCTGGGTGACGTTGCGCAAGGCGTGGGCAGCCGCCAGCAAGGCGATGAAGCCAGTGGCGGCGCTCTGCGCTCCAGGAGCGATGTCAAAGAAGAACGATCGGCTGTCCAGCTTCACGGGGGGAGAAAAAGAGCAGTGCCATCGTTAATGGCAAGGATCGGGTTGTCATTTTGATCCCGAATGTGAAATGTTGCTTACAACAAAAATCTGGTTTCTTTGTATTTTAATTTTTTTTAAAGTTGGTTTTATAATATTAAAAAAAAATGGAGATGCTATTAAACCAATGGACAGGATAATATTTACAACTGCTATACAACAATAGGTTTGCTTTGTGTTTCAGATATTAGATATTGTTTAAAAAAAATATTTGGTCATAACGTTTTTTTTTAAATCATTGGCAAAAAATTGTTCCGAATGAAGAAAACATTTTCGTTTTAACATTTGGATAAAAAAAAATTCTCTCTTAAAAAAAAAAATGCATCCAAATATTTTTACCCCGAAAACAAAAAAAAAAAAGATTCATGTCGTGTACCACAGCATTTGGATAAAAATACCTTTTAGGGAGTTTTTCAATGGAAAGCAATAATGTTGTTGTTGTTTTAATGTGTTTTCTATGATTGCTCAAAAATCATCAAGTAAGGGTTTCTTTGTGTTTTGGATAAAAACTTCTTTTTTTTTTGTTAGACAACAATTTCTTCCTTTCTTTTTTAATTATTAAACAACAACAAAAATATGTTTTCTTGATGTTTTGGATAAAAGCAGATCTGGAAATTAAATTTAAAAAAAAGTTAAATATGTACAGTATGTGTGAGGGTTTGACGACATTGACATCAAAAACACTTATGTCCATTTAATAAAAAAAATTATATATATATTTTTACATTTTTGGGATGTCTGCATTCCGTTTTATCCCAAAAGCATAAAAATGTAAAAAATAACAAAAATGTACATGTTTTTCACATAGCAGCGACGAAAGTAATGAGGGAGTAAATAACTCACCCGAGCAGCCGCAATGACGACGCTCTCGGACATCTTGTGTCCTTTGGCCGTGTTGTTGAGCGGCCTGGTGGTGGCCCAAACGTTGAAGTCTCCCAGTGGGTCGCAAACGTACTCTACACGGAAGCAAAAGTGTTACGGGACACTTCATCTGGTACGCTGAACCACACGTTACCCCAAGCCAAATTACCCGGCGTGATGCTGAAGTTGATATCGTTCCTCCTCATGCAGGTGGCCGTGTTGGTGACGGCCGACATGTGCGAGTAGAGCTGCATGGCGCACAGCGGGTACTGGGGGGCGCTGCCGTTCACCATGCGGTTATGGTCCAAGTAGCACTGCCAGAGATGAAGACAAGGAATGTCAAACTTGCACTCTTCTTGCTCAAACGGTGGAAAGAACGCGCAGCACCTACCTGTCGGATGAGGCGTGTCTCTTTGTCATCCTTCAGGGAGAAGATGGGGAAGTCAAACTCCTCGTAGGACAAGCCGTTGCCCAGAGAATTCCACGCCATCGTGCTGCAGTGAGCCAAGGCCGGGTCGTAGCTCTCGGAATACACGCCTAGCATGAACAACATGAACATCCATTACTCGGGGTGCGAATTGCCTAGTACCCGGCGAATCGATTTGTATCACGATTCATTAGTCACGATTTGATCCCGCTGCGAATCTATACAGATTATGTTATTGTTATTATTATTATATGTACACTGTAAGATTTGTATGAAAATTTATTTATCTGAAAATTCAGGCTTATAAATGAGCCACTGCTGTTAACAAACATGTTCATGTTTGAACAGCACCGAAATAAAATATTATGGCTTAATGTTCCATTAATATAACATTCTCCCATGCTTAATGTCTGAATCCTAACCCCAAGTAAGACGTTTTGTTGAATATTTCCATTAAAAAATTGATGTTTAAAAATCGATTTGGCCGCATATTGAATCGATTCGAGAATTGCGCTCTAATATCGCGATATATTGCCGAATCGATTTTTTCTAACACCCATATTCATTACATATTGCTTGTCTACAACTGTGTTGTTATTTTTTTTTATTTTTTTTTTATCTGAAAAAAAAATGCTTTCTTCATGTCTTGACTTAAAAAAAAAAACATGGCGAATTGGAGATACGGGTTTTCATCTATAATATGTATTGGTGTTCCATCCTGAATTGTATGAAATTGGATAAAAACATTGTCTAGATGAATGATTTTATTGAAGGGCAAAGATTTTTGTTTAATCATCAAAATCTTCATGTTTAGAATTAAAGAATAAAAAAAGAATGTAGAGTACTCATGATGTTTTCATTTGGATACCATCTATATATGTGTGCTTTTTAATTTTTTTAAATGTTTGGTCAGAGAACATACGTGCACTTGTCGTGTGGATTAAAAAAACATTTATGGGAATACGTAGAGTTCATGTTTTTCATTTCATCACATGACATGAAATGACTAATGGGAGTCGTTTTCAATTCATGTTCTGGATAAAAACTAATTTGGATTTGGGATAAAAAGAAAAAAATAGATACAGGTTCTTATCGACTATATGCAGTTATAATCTTTAGAAGGAACATGAATATACCAGAGTGTTTTCTTTGTCCAATTTAGGATAAATATGGATTTGGATAGAAAGCATAATTTGAAGTCAGTTTTTCATTGGACATCATTGATATCGCTGCTATGTGCAAAACACTTACCAGTATGTCCATTTTTGTCATTTTTATGTTTTTGGGATGAAACTGAATGCAGACATCCCAAAAACTTAAAAAAAATAAAATAAATAAAAAAGGACATAAGTGTTTTTCACATAGCAACGACGATTTGCTAAAATCCTTTGCACAGCAACACAATGTTTTTTAAAATATGGTTTTAGATATGGAAAAAAAAAAGATTTGCAGAAAGGAAAAAAAAACACATACAATTTTTGGAAAGCATTGTGTTACTTAATATTTACAGAGTAGCAAAAATGGGAGTTTGTTCATACTTTGGGAAAAACGAATTCTAATAAAAAAAAAAAAAAATTTTAACATGGCGATACATGTCTTTATTGGACAACAACAATGTACTGTATGTTTTCATTGTGTTTTGGATAAGAGAAGTAAAAAACTAAAACTTGGAGCTCCCGGTATAATATTTTTCACTTAAAAACGACCAATTATTTTCAATGAAAACATGTTTTCATTTTCGGATAAAAAAGGAATTGGATAAAAAGGTACCAACATCGGAAATACATGTTTCCATTGGAGAGCAATCTATTAGCAAACCAATGACAAGACTAAAATGAGTCATGTAAAAAAACAAAGTGTAGAAAAAGCACCTGTGTTTTCATTGGGACACTTGTTGTGCGGGGAGAAGCCCTCCGCTGGGTTGGCGTTGGGTGCCACGACGGCGACACCCGCCACCCTGCTGGAACCGTTGTTCAGCTTCATCATGATGGACCTGGTACAAAGAAACCATTATGGAAAATGTACTTGTTAATTGCTTGTATACAAATAGTTGCCTGGCAACCCATCAAGCGTGAAGTTAAACAACCATGTCAATCTTGTTTAATCTGCCTATTTCTGAAAATGTGTCTCAGATCCAACATGGATCAGAGGGTTAGGGAAACCACTGCATGTGGGTAATGCCTTGTTAAAAACAACAACAAAAAACCTGGTGAAGAGCTGGTGTTCCAGGATAACCATATAGGGGGAATGGAGACCCGTGCGCAGCACAAAGTCCAGGTTTTCTTCCGACTCCAATACATGGAGCACGCCCACATCTCCGGACAAGGAGGCTGGTGGAGAACAAACTCAATTATCCACACAGCTATAAAATACACTCATCAATTCATATGGCGGCTTTACTCACACTGGCAGCCGATCTGATGCGTAGCGTTGAGCAGCCGCACACACGGGACGGTGTAGTTGAGGTGCACGTAGATCTTCTTCTCCACGGAAGTACAGCCGACGCCTATAAGAACAACACTTTAATTGGAGCACAATACCATCACGGTACAGTGAGTGAAGTTACCCACACCTTTTGCCACAAATAGCGAACTATCAGTAAGCAATTGTCGCCAACCTAAAATGCTTTGTAATTGTCTGCAGATGCCACTAGATGATGGCAACGCAGTTTTTTCTATTAGACCAGGCTATGGTCTGAAAAAGGTGAAGCTTCTCCCCTCGGTTGAACATAGTGGCCACCAGATGGCACCAAAGCGATATTCCCTATTAGGCATGGCTATGAGAATACTAAGTGAGCAAATAACAGAGAAATGATCAAAAATAAAAACCTGGGGTTCACTTTATAGTTAATCAGCTATGTGGTCACCATTCCACAACAAAGCTTTGGACATCAAGGTAAGGTTAGTCAATATAACCAACTTTCATCAATGAATTGGACTTTATTTGTCAGGACAATTATATTAATTGATTGATATATATACACTTTTTGTGATTTACACTTTTTTATTAAAGTTTGGTGGAAGGTCATTTCAGAACCAAACTGCACGTTAAAGTGTCTTATTAAAAATAATGTATTTTTCATTTATGAATACTTCCAAGGCGACTGCAGTTAAATGTTAGCCATTGTGGTGGTACATGGACAGCCAAGAATATCACAATCGGCCAAGTATATTTTGAGAGGGTATTTTGTGTAAAAAGCTGGAGAACCACTGACATAGCCCTATTTCAAGGTGAGGTTAGAAATAAACTAATTAAACGTAGATTTTCTGGGATTATTTTCACGACGAATTGATCAGGGAGCCCGGGATTAGTTAAACAAGATTTAACGTACACTTCACAACAGTTGTGTGTTAAATGTATAGTCAAATTGCGATAAATTACATAAATCGTACATGGGATATCATTGGAGGCCGCAGTTGAGCTTCAGGCGGTTTAAAATCACGAGTAGTCACGCTCAAGATCAGACGCCCATTGTAGAAGCACTAATCCAGATCGTCAGCACACAAAAACGTTAACGTTGCGTGATTTAAAAGTCACGATATGTTAACCAGAGGGCCGACCTCCACTGGATTGATAACGTACTAATACGCCGACATTTAAGACACAAGCTAATTTTGAGAAGTCGGCTCACTACTAGCTTAGCATAAAGCTAGCTAACTCACAAAAGAAGTCGGAACAACCGAAACGTTTTGTCTCGGAAACACTCCCCCGGTGCACGAAAACACTAAGATACGCAAACTTAAAGCTGTCCTGATGTCAACTTACCGATGAAAAACACACAAAGTAGAAAATTCAAAGTCCATTTGTTCGACAGCAAATCCATCTTCCTGGTTTGAAAGATGACCAACACAACAGGAAGTTGTGACAACACGTCCGGGTTCCGGTGTTTGACTTCCTGTCTGCTTCCGAAACATTTTCCTGCCTACAAAAATCACCACCTTTTTGTTGTTCTCTAATACAGAAAAAGAGAACTGCGTTGCATAAAACAATTAAATAAAATGTAAAGAAATACAATGCTTTGTGTGTTGTTTTCAATCAAACGCAGCTTCTGTACGTAAGGGCCTTTAAGTTGAGTGGCCTTGCGAGTGACATCGGGGCTTGAGTCGGATTGGTTGTTTGCAATTGACTTTCGAGTTTTATTTTATTTTTGCGTTTGTCTGTTTGTTCCGCTCAATAAATATATATATATATGCATTGGCGGCTCTTTTTCCCCCTTCCCCTTCATTTTTATTTAAACTGAGAAAATGCATTAAAAAAAACTAGACGTAGGAATGCTGAAAGCTGAATGCTAAAAGATGGATGCTGAGGTGAATGCTTATGAAGTAAATTGAAGTATGAAGTAGTTGAAAGATAAATTAATAAAATGAACACTTGAACCCAAGAGGCGTGAATCTTTGAAGCAAGCTCCATTCATTTAGATGGAAAAGTGGAACTAATGATAATCAATTGGAAGGGAAAAAAATCACTCAATAGCGACATCTAGGCATGCAGTACCCTCCATTCATTTAGATGTTAAAGTGGAACTGTGATAGTCAGTTGGTTAGCATGTAATCACTTAGCATAATTGCCATGGATACATTAGCAATGTGTTGGAGGTGGGATTTGAGCCCGCGACCTCCTGGTTACTTGACAATGCATTTTACCAAGTGCAGTATCAGAGAGCTGGTAATGATATGAAGTATGTATGGAAGTGGCCGTGGAAAGTGTGTCTTAGAAAAAGTTCATTGTCAGTCCCATTGAAAATGAATGGGTGAAAGTTGATATTTAACGTTAAATTGTGACAATACATTAAGTAATGTGGAATAAAAAAATAAAAAAAATACATAAAAAAGTAATGTGGAATGAGACGATATATACCCAAGAAGGCATGAATTTTTGAAGCAAGTTGAAATTCCAGCAGTGTAAATCGTAAGTATTATGTGCGAGTTTTTGCACATCAAAAAAATGTGGTGCATAAAATGTGTCTGAAATAATAAAGAATCAGAATAACTTATGCTGAAAAACATTCCCACAATAATATATATTTTGGGGTTGTGTGGGTGCACCAAATGTGTGTGGAAAAACATGGGGTGTTTTTTTTGTTTTGTTTTTAAATCATGATTTTTTTTTTTTTACTTTTAGCATAAGCTGCAGGGGTGTTTCTCCCCCCGATGTTTGGTTGGGTTAGTCCGGGGATCCTGATGTGTCTTGAAAGCGCGTCTGGAACTAATATTCACGTTTTCACAACTTGAAAAATTAGCACCTGACAAAATGAACAAAAGCTATAATTTGTGGGGCGGGACAAGGACCTGGCACAAACAGCTGGAACTGCTCCGCCCCTAAAATTAGCCGATTACATCATGGCAAGAAATACACAGGACAAAAAAAATGTCTATAATACTTGATCCTTACGTATTTTTGATAAAAGCATGTTTGACATTTTAAGACATGCGTGATTACAATATACAGTACACATACAAATAAAAATGGCCTCATTCTTGACTCCATTTTATTACTCATTTACCTCCCTTGTTGTTACATAGATTTCTTTTTTAATTTGACAGAATGATGTGCTGAAAAAAGCCAATGCACAAGACATGACAAAACCCGAAAACAAACTTTTTTGCAGGATAGTTGCTTAAGAACGATGCAAGGATTACATTGCAACGTTGGCATACATACTAGTTTTCATTGTTATATTTTTTATATGATGTCATTTCCGTCCGTCTTAACGGAACTGGAGTGGACTCACGCGCAGACCAATCACATCCTTGCCGATCTCAGTCACCTGAGAAGTAAAACTCAAGATTAGTGTGATGTTCAGGGTTATCAAATCGCACTGTCCGCTTTTCATTTCCTCCTACCTGAGTAACCCTGCACACCTGGCCCTTGTACGAGGGGCAGTAGCAGGCCCCCGACAACGGGCACTTCTCCACGGGACGTCCGCGATACAGCGGGACGAAAGACGCGGCGCACAGGTCAAACGGATTGTGCGGGTCGTAGTTCAGCTGGTGGGCGTCTGTTAGGTTCTTCTCGCATGCCGCCATAATCTTGCGTGTCTGAGTTGGTCAGGAAAGTAAAAATATTGTCACGATATTAAAAGGAAAGTGAATAATGCAAAATTGAAAAGCTGATGCTCAGATGAAATGCTGTGGAATTAATTGAATTGTTGAAATGCAGAATGTGATTCACTCAAGAGGTCTTATCGGCCACAAAGCATACTCGGTCACTCCGCACAACCAACATTCAAGCTTATGTCCATCCTGTCCCTTCATCTGTGATGTTCATTTGTCATCAAAACCAATAAAGAGCAACCTATTTACGAGTGGTGCAAAGCATGCTGGGAAATGCACTGCCTCACCATTGCTACATTATCTTCATCTGGGAACAATTTCGTGAAAGTTTGGGAAGTTCGGGATTGCGACAGTTAAGGATGTTCTCGATGAGCTGAATATTTCAAAATTGAAGGGTTCAAATGGGTCAAAAATGCTAAATGTGTAAAATACTAAATTTTGTGAACATTTTATATTTAATAATAATGAAAAATGGCTAAAAATGTTCAAGTTGGAATGATTTAAAATCTGTCACAAATTGTGGAAGAGGAAAATGTCTCTCAAATTTATTAACTCATTCACTGCCAGCCATTCTCACTGAAGCAATCCCCTTTTCTCCCTGGCTGTTTTAAAATTTGGGAATGTTGATTCATGGCAAACGTGGAACAATACAAAATGGGGGAATTTGAGGAATGTAAAAAAAATTCTAAAGATGTTCTGTTGCTCATGAATTGTCTGCTTTCATTTTTGTCATGAAAAATGTGGAATAATGGAAAAAACTGGAACACCACAATGCACACTTTAAAAGTTTGATGACCAACCTGCTGCGCGACGTCGGGCTTGGGGCCGAGCTCGAGCAGGCGGCGCGCGAAGCCGGTAGCCGTCTTGAAGTTGCGCAGCTTGAAGAAGAGGTTGAGAGCGGTGCGCAACACCAGCACCATGTGGACTGGCTGGAGGTTGCAGTGGGTGAAGTAGGCGGCCATCTGTACGGGACAACAAAACGCGCCGTTAGAGAGCCGGAAAAATGAAAGAAAGAAGATACAATGATGAGTGAAGCCTGACCTCACAGAGTCTCTTCTGCTGGTCCAGTGTGTCTTTGGGCAGCTTCTTTCGCTCCGTCTCCATGGTCAGACCCACAATGTACTCCTTGCAAATGGTGATCAACTGCTGAGCCTACAACAGTGGGAAAATTATGAGGACTCAAGGCACCAATATATACAGTAAATGTTGGTGGTTCAACAGATTACAGAAGCCATGGTTTGGATCGGATCACGGATAGGATCTTTTTTCAGATCAGCAAAAGAAAAAGCTTTGGTTGGGTGTTCAAACTCAAACTTTGAATTGATTAAAAAAAAAAAATGGGAAAAAGCATTTTACAAAATAAAGACAAAGTATTTTATTTTGTAAAATGCTTTTTCCCATATTTTTTTATTTTTAAATCAATTCAAAATATCTAATTTAGCTGTTTAGAATTTAGTGTCTTCCTTTATTTTGTACAACACTTTTCCACATAAAAAAAAACAATTAAAAATGTAAAATTGTAGCCGTTAAGAATTTAGTGTCATCATTTATTTTGTAAAAAGCGTTCCCCCCATTAAATAAAAAAATACAGTGGAACCTCGGAGTTTGAACGTCTCGGAAGTCGCACAAATCTGACTTCAACCCAAAGTAAAACATTACTTGGAGTTTGAACACCCAAGCAAAGCTTTTAGGAGCTTGGGAATGGATTAATTGCATTTATATTATTTCCTATGGGAAAAAAATTTTCTGAGGTTGATCAATTCGGACTTTGAACACTTTCAAATTATTTTCAAACTCAGAGGTACCACTGTATATATATATTCAAAATGTCTAATTTAGCTGTTTAGAATTTAGTGTCTTCATTTATTTTGTACAAGACTTTTTCACATAAAAAAACAACAACGTCCGGTGACGACCCAGGACACGCTGGAGAGACTACGTCTCTCGGCTGGCCTGGGAACGCCTTGGGATCCCGTGGGAGGAGCTGGCTGAAGTGGCTGGGGAGAGGGAAGTCTGGGCCTCCCTGCTAAAGCTGCTGCCCCCGCGACCCGACCCCGGATAAGCGGAATTGAAGACGGAACGAAAAAAAAAAGAAAAAAAGAAGCTTTTCCCCATAAAAAAAATATAAAAAAATTTAAATGTCTAATATAGCCGTTTAGAATTTAGGAACACAATTTTTAAGTCCAATATGAGGCAGAAACATTCTTATTTTATACATGGTCCATGTGTAAAATAAGGTATTAATGGCTTAAAGTTATGCTCCTAAAATCTAAACTGCTATGTCTGACATTTTGAGTTGAATGTTGTTGTTTTCTAATGGGCAAAAGTGTTTTATAAAATAAATGAAGACAAAGTTCTATTTATCTTTTTAACAAAGTGCAATTTAAGGCACAGTCCCTTCCTTCAAACATGGAAAGTGAATTACAATGTAGCCTCGGTCCAAAATAGTGGAAAATAATTAAAGTAAGCCGGGCAGCAGTTGTCAAAATCATTTACAGCTAGCGCTGCCAGTCACTTACGTCGGAGACTTCTGCTGTATCATACAATGACGCCATAATTAATCAGCGGTTTCTTAGCGTCCTAAATTAGCGATTGAATACGAGTTTGTGTTGCTGTTGGTGGCAACTACGTCAGTCAAAACTACAATAAAGAAATTCTATACGTCTAAAAGGGAAGTCAAGCTAGCCATCACGCGATGACATGGGCCAGCTTCAAAGTTAAAGTCTACTAAGGCTATATTTGCATTGCTGTCAATGTATTATTTGGTAAACTTTATTTTGAAGTTAGCCTTAGCGTAGGAGGCGTGTTACGTTGAGTATGTTTCAGCTTCCTTCGTTTTTTTTTTTTTTAACTATGCTGTAAACACGGCCCGTTTGCTGACTTACCTCAGCAATCTCCTGCTTGTTGTCGACAACCAGCAGCGGCACCGACAGCAGGATGGCCCGGAATCGCTCCACGGCCTCCTCGAAGCGCCCGGAGGTGGTCATCTGGTAGCACTGCTGCAGGCGGGCGATGAGGTCGGCCAGGCGGAGGCCCACGGCCGGCAGCCCCTGCTTGGCCCCGCAGTCCTTCCAGTTCCTCTGCGGGTTGCCCCGCAGGCAGGGAAGAGAGGGCAGAGCCAGGTAGCAGGTGCGGCCCCTGGACAGCGTCTGCATGAAGAGTGACTTGTACGGGTCGAAGTTGACGACTCCAACTTGGTCGTGGAGCAGCTGTGGAGGGAAGTGGCGATGTTTTGAATGACGTTTTGCTAGTACGCTATTGGTGACATTTTCCTGGTTGCTTACTCTCATGGCGGTCTCAAAGGAGCCCGCTAGGAGGTGGTCCACAGGCAGCTGCGAGTTGTTGCACCACATCTGTGTGGGACTCATTCCTTTGGTGGGCGGCACGAAGAAGCCATCTTCCGTTGAGCCGCCTGCGCCAGCTGTTAGTTCCTGATGACGTAGCGCATAATGTACTTAGCGAGTTCTTGCAATTATTAGGAGTGTCAAAATTTGTGCGTTAATTTATAGTTCCTTTAACGCCACTAAATTGTATTAAGTTATTTCATGTTAAAGATTAGATAGCTCTTAATATGAAAAGAAAAATGAAATTATGCCATCTAGTGGCAGAAAAATTACCTCAACACAAGTCAATATCACACGCGTTTTTTTTACAGTACAACACATCTTTTTAATTTTAACTCAGTTTTATGAATTATTATGAAATTGCTGTATCAATGACTAAAAGATGCAGCCATATTTCTATTTAATTTCCCCCCCACTTATGTTAACAAGAATACGAATACTTAGAAACAAATATCTTATTGTACATTTAGAACACATGTAATATTTGCGATTAATCGTGAGTTAACTATTAAAGTCATGTGATTAATCACTAGGGGCGTTAAAAAAAAAATAGATTCGGCAATATATCGTGATATTACTGCACGCAATTCTCGAATCGATTCGAAATGCGACCGAATCGATGTTTAAACATACATTTTTTATGGAAATATTCAACAAAACGTTAAGCATGGAAGAATGTTATATTAATGTAACATTAAAGCCTTAACATTTTTATTTCAATGCTGTTCAAACATGAAGCAGATTGGAAAAGATTGTTTGTTAAATACAGTGGCTTACAGTTATAAGGCTAAATAAATACATTTTCATACAAATCTTACAGTGTGCATGCACAAGTTTACTAATTAGTATTATAATAAATATGAGTTTAAAAAATTGCAATAATCAATTTTGTACTGTAGATTCGGATTGGGATTAATCAGAATCGAATCATGGTCTATGAATCGTGATACGGATCGAATCGCTAGGTACTAGGCAATTCACTCCCCTACTAATTACGATGACAAATTTTAATCGCCTGACACCCGTGAAAGTGAAAGATTAATCGTGAGTTAACTATTGAAGTCATGCGATTAATAACAATTCATCTATATACACCAGAAGTGGGCAAATTATGGCACAATAGGCCACACATGGCCAGTTCCCATTCTTAACCCGTCTCCATCAAAGTTCTCCTACCAGTTCTGGTGGCAGGTCCAAGTCCTCTTCCACCTCCCAGCCTCCTCCATCCTCTTTGGCGCCGCCATCTTCGCCAAAGCCATCCTGGGCATCCATGAAGCCATCTGAGGGAACATATGTTCAGTTCAGGGATTACTATTTGTTGTTCATCGCCGGGTAAAGGAGTGTGCACGGCAGCCGGCAATTCACTCATTCACTGCCACTGATGGCCAGAGATGGGAAGTAACGAAGTGCAAATACTTCGTTACTGTACTTGAGTATTTTTTTCCCATATATTGTACTTTCCTGAGTTGTTTATTTTTTTTATAATTTTTACTTGTATTCGTTACATTTTAACATGAGTGTCTGTACTTTTTACTCGATATACTTTCAAAACAAGGTTGCTACTTTTGTTTTTAAATGTATGAAAACGATTAAAATACTTGACAGCTGTCAATGTCTCCTGGCTCTACCAATCAAACGAAGCGTTACGCACGGTCCCCTACATCCCAGATTGCGATTGGCTCTCCGACACGCCATCACATGACGTGCAATTGGCTAGATTAGAACAACCCGCAAATATGAGGGCAATGCGCGCCGCCACTACAGGATCGTTTGAACCTTAATAAGAAGAACGCTGCAGACTGCAAGTCAAAATGAAAGACGGTTCAATCATGTCAGAGGAGGAGGAAACATCCGGTAAAAATACTTTTTACTTCTACTCGCGCCAAGTACATTTCAGAGCCTGTACTTTTTCACTTTTACCAAAGTCATTTTTTTTTTACATAAGTAATTGTACTTTGAGTCAAATTGAGAATGTCAGTACTTTCTCCATCTCTGCTGACCTATAGATGTCAAAGATACATTTTTCTGGGTTGGCATTGACCGAGTTAATATCGGGGGATATTCCAAATATTCAAGATGGCCAGTCTGCCCCTGCTTACCCTCATCAAGCTGAAGCTCGGCATCATCTCCCCAGCCCTCTGCTCCGGTGGCATCCATGTCCAAGTCGGCGGCCATCTGACCCGCTTTCCCTAGAAAACAAGCCAACGTCAAGAGGCTGAATGACTTCAACTTCTGTCACATTTTGTGTTCCCCGTTCACCCTTGGCTGCAATGGCTCCCTCGAAGAAGCCCTTGGAGACGGTGAGCAGGGGCCAGTTGGTGTCTAGGGGGTTGATGGGCGGCGGCGGCTGCAGGAGCTGGGCATTGGGATCCACTTCAGGCAACTGCAAGTGACAGCGAAAAAGATTTGACATTTTAGTGCTAAAATGTTGTGTTGTGACTAGTGAGAGTCAATTTCCCAACATACAGTGTCCTTCTCCGGATCAAAGGTCTCTTTGAGGGCCTCAGCTTCTTCATCGAGTCCGTGCGTGGCAGCAGTGAGGTACGCCAGAGACTCTAGAGGGGAAAAAAAACATGGCAAATTTGTATTGAGACATGTTTCCATAGCAGGAAATGTAACATGGAAATAGCAACATTTGGCATTGCTCTATAAGGAAAGGCAAATTTAGGATTTTTAAAAACCTTTATATGATCAGAATGTTTGATGTCGATCACAGAGTTTCAATAAACCAATCAACAAGATGGAGCTTTTGGGGCTAACAGTAGTACTTTAAGAAGGTCCAGGACCTTTTTGGGCCAGCTCTACTTTTTGGGGCGGGTTCTGAAGTCCCCAACATATCAGATTGAGAATTATTGTGGAAATGCAACTTTTGATCATTAGGAGTGGTAATATGCTCACTAAATTATCCTAGTAACTTGCATTGCTTGATGAATTTAAGGATTACTTATTTCATTTTTATTATTTTTATTTGTTTTTCCTTTCAGACATGTTATTACAACAGACTTCACCAAGCACATCTAATTGATCGATTATTGTTTTTTTCCCCCCTTTTTATTTGTTTTTCCTTTCAGACATGTTATTACCACAGACTTCACCAACCCCATCTCATTTATCACTTATCACCCCCCCCACCACCACCTTTTTTCCTAAATGTATTTTTCCCTTCTGACATATTACCACAGACTTCATCGACCACATTTAATTTATCGATTGTTTTTTTCCCCCCTTTTAATTATTATTATTTTTTCCCCTTTTGGACATGTTTTTACTGCAGACTTCACTGACCACATCTCATTTATTGATTATTGTGTGCCCCCCTAAAAAAATACTTTTGGAAATGTTATTATAACAGACTTCAACAGATTTTCCTTTTGTTTTGTTTTTTTCCCCTAGAATAATTCAGCCTTACTTTTGAAGATACCTTCTTTTTTTTTTAGGCTTCTTTAAGACCTTGGGTATGACTAATCAGTATTTTTTCTCCTCCTCGTAATTTAGTGAAAATGTGGCTTAGGTTGCTGTGTTAACTCACTCTGCCCACAGTTCTTCAGGATCCGGACTCTCTCGCTGACATCTCCCAAGTAGAGTGCTGCCTGGTAGTGGCCGCTCATGTCCTTCCTAATCTCAGCTGCCGACAAACAATACACACATTTTAGCTACTGCTGACTATCACCACACCAACTGAAAATCTCTCCCTCCCTCACCAATTTTCATCATCTTGCGCAGCTTGGCCAGGTTGCCGGTGATCAGGTAGAGGAAGGTGAGCTTGTCAAAGTTCTTGGTCCTCTGGTAGCACATCTCCACAACCTGGTGGTGGCCCTGCAGCAGCGCCGCCTCACCCAGGCGCTCCCAGCAGCTGCGCTCATCCAGCGCCTTGGCCGCCTCCAGCGCCACCTGCAGCAAGAGGAAAAGATGGCGGCAATGAACTTGCAGCTTTTCGTAAAAAAGAGAGAAACGGGAATAGTGACGGTTACCTCGATGTTCCCGCACTCCAGAGCTAGGCTGAAGCGAGTTTTCTCATCTTTGACAAAGTGCAGCGCCACCTCAGGGTAGCCCTTCTTCTGCAGGTAAGCAATTATGGACTGGCCCACCAACTTGGCGTTACGGACCATGTGAAGAACCTGAAAGCGTGAACTTGGTTAATATACACAATATTGAAGCACGTACACCACCAGTCATAAGTTTCAACTCAGAAAATGTTTTTAAACTTTTGACTATCCAGATGGAGCGAGTTAAAACAAAATTAGATTCTTATTTTTAATCGTCAGCCCAAAATATTGGGACTCTTTTGCATGTTGAAACAGTTAAAGTCAACCTTCAACATTTCTTGACAATAATATGTTATATGTAACCCCACTAGTCTAAACATGACATTCTGATAATATTACATTTGTGGAATATGAGTTATGCAGCCGTTGTTAATTCATCTCAGGGGGCGGCCATTTTGCCACTTGCTGTAGACTTAAGATGGCATCAATGTTGCTCAGGGCTCAGCAACGACCAATCACAGCTCAGCTGTTCTCTGAACTTGAGCTGTGATTGGTTGTTACCTTTTTACTCCACAGCAAGTAGAAAAATAGCCGCCTTCTGATTTTGATTAAAATTTGCTAGACTTTGCTGCTTAACTCATATTCCACTAATGCAGAATGCAGTATTAACCAAAATAGTTAGACTAGTGGGGGCGCATAGAACATTATTGTCAAGAATTTTTGGGGGGTTGCCTTTCCTTAACATTCAAATTGTTTTTTCTAGCTGTGGTGGCTATGCTAGTGACTGCATAGTATATAGTGGCAAAGGATACTGAAGCTAACGCTAACCCTGCAACATGCAGCTCTGATTAGCTCTCAATTGTCATTTTCTTTGGTCCTTTTGTATACGCAGAGTACCCAAATTCGTACGAAAAACTGTAACATTACATACGATCAGTAACTTATTCTAACGCATGAGTCTCACAACAATTACAGTAAATATTTAAATAAATTAAAAAAACTTGATGCTCTCTGTTCACAACCTTGAAACTTTTTGCAAGCCTTTTAAATCAAGTTAACCCTTTATATTCAGTTTGTGCTGGATTTCTTGATGATGACCATGCTGACGGTGAACGCTACTCAGCCCATCCCACAACACCGCCACTACCCCGACTTTGGCAGAACAGAGGTTTCCGTGAAGTCCCGACGTTGCTCGTGAGACGCACCTCGTCGTATTTGCGATTGACCAGGGCCAGTTTAAAGCGGTATTCGGTGGGGTCGATGGTGAGGACGCGCGGTCTGCATTCCCTGTCCAGGCAGTACACGCTGTTGCCTCGCACGCGGGTCACGTAGATGGGCAGGTCCAGCGTCCGGATGATGCCGTGATCACTACATGGAGAGATACGTGTTAAGAGTGAGGTCCAGACATGCCAATAATCGGGAACGAATATGAGCATTTTTGCTCGCCACTGATTAAAGTCCGCTAAGGACAGATTTTCCTGAGTGATAATCCTGTGATGTGGGTTAAGAGAGATTTTCCCTCCCCGGTGGGAGCTCAAAATTTGCATTTTAAACCTGTTTAATACTTAAAGCGGAAGTCAATAATATGTTATATGTGACCTCACTAGTCTAAAAATGACATTATGATTAATATTACATTTGTGGAATATGCAAAGAGCAAAATCCAGCCGTTTTTATCCATCCCAGCAGGCGGCCATTTTGCCATGTCGACTGAAGATGACATCACACTTGCTCAGGGGTCAGGCAATGATCAATCACAGCTCACCTGTTTTCTGTAGCTGCGCTGTGATCGGTTGTTACCTGAGACCTGAGCAACATTGATGTCATCTTTAGTTGACAGCAAGCGGCAAAAAAAATTTTTTGGGTTGACTTCCCCTTTAAAGGGTAACTTAACTCATTTAGCCATTTTCATCAGTAAAAAGTTAATATTTTGTCTTTAATTGATGTGATAACATCATTATTTTTCATGTACATTTAATACCTTTAAAAACAAATTCTGCCACTTGCTGTGAACTGAAGATGACATCAAGTGTGCTGAGGAAACAGGTAACTACAAATCATGGCTAAGTTTTCTAATGTCACATGACTAAACCTAGAAAACAGGAGAGCCGTGATTGGCTATTACCCGTTTCCTGAGCATGCGTCATGTCATCTTCAGTCGACAGCAAGTGGCAAAATTATAGTCAAAATATAAACTTTTTACTAATGAAAATGGCTAAATGAGTCAAGTCATCCCTTTAAGATGGAAAATTATGGGATTTTACGTTCTATTTTTTATTATTTTCTCTCTAGTTTTGTATGAATATTTATATATTTTATTTATTGGGTGTATTGTGACTGTATTTGTTGTGTGCGGATATACTTCGAAAGATGTAAAATCCTTGTGTGCGCAAACATAGGAGCAACTCTTTGCATGAGGTGTCTCCTATACAGCGGGGGCGCCAATTTTCAACCACGATACAGCGAGGGAAACACTGTACACGGCCTAAATGTAAACCGTGTGGATGTGCACGTACCCCGAGGTGAGGGCGTATTTGATGTGGTTGGAGGTGGTGTAAATAAAGACGCCGCTCTCATCCCAAGCGCCGCTCTTCACTCTGATGTTCTCGTGAATGTTGCAGAGGCTCTCCAGCTTGCGGTTGCAGATCATAATAGCTGAAAGGCAACCAGGCAGGGAACAATTTAGCATCTTGTCACAGCCACACGTCTGACAACGGTGGGTCTGCAGACGGGCGGGCTCTTACCGTGCTTGGCCAGCAGCGCCACGTGGGTGGTGTCGGCGCTCCACACCACATACTTGACCTTGGCGATCTTGACAGAAGCCAGCGAGCGCTTCTGCTGCACGTCAAACAGCGTCACGGCGTCTGCGTCGCGCAGCAGCAGCGAGCCGGTGCCAGCGTAGAAGATCTCTTCGCAGCTTGGCACTTGTACTTTCTTCACAATCTCGTTCTTCAGGTTCTTGATCAGTAGCTGCGGAAAACGTGAATAGGAGTAGGATTAGGCAGGATTTACATTGCATGCCCAGGTGGCCAATCCTGATTTAATGTGAACATTATTTACATCAGGGGAGGGCCCGTCGGTCAAACAATAATAGAACGCAATACAAATATAAAAGGGGCTGACTTAGCCCCAGGGATTTAAATTAGGTTAACATCCACATAACTCTACTTGCTGCTGTCATTTATTGATAAACATGCCTCTAAATATCTTACTTAAACAATATTAACGCTATGTAATAATACTAAGGATGCACGGAAATGAATTTTTTGGGGCCGAAACGAAATGAGAACTGAAATGCCGGGGGGGAAAAAAATATAAATAAAAAAAACATATAATTTTTTTAATCAAAATAAAAAACAATTTTTATGTCACTCAGATTCACAATTAGCTACCGTCCACTCCACATTTTCAACACATATTACTACAGTAATGATTGAGAAATAAATGAGGTGGATGAATGAGAATAACCACAAGCATACAATAAGCACACAGTGCAGTCATGTCATTGCGTTTGTTATTCTATGACAAAGTTGTCGTTAGTACAAGGGGTGTGCCCCAAAAAAATAATAATAAATAAATTCGATTCTCATTTAATACGATACTGAATACATTTTAAATGTCCCAAAATCAATTTTATTTAAATTATTTTATACTGCCTTCCCTTTGTTTGTGTGCGCCTTTATTGGGAGCGCTGTTCATGTTGTACCCGATTTGGCCACTTAGGGGCAGTGTGGTTCCACACGGTCTGATACACTGTTAAGTTGTACCCACAGAGAGTAGAAGGAAAAATTCACCATCAAGTTATTCCAATAAAAGTTGTTTTTTTGCAGCGTGGAACCGTTCTTTTGAGTGATAAAAGTGCCGCAAGTAGCGCGCTAATTAGCATTAGGAGTCCGACTGGAGGAAATCATTACGATTCCTTGAACATCTATAAATTGAAGCAAAAATCAGTGTCAATTAAATCATTGTGAATCAAAAATGTTTCTTAATGTAAAATTGATTCTGAATCGAACCACACACCAGAAAATCTGAATTGAACCGTGAGACATTCAAAGATTCCCACCCCTAGTTAGCACACAGACACAGTGCTTTTCTGCACATTGTTGGCCGTAATGTGCCAACAATTACAGTATAATAAGAAAAATAGCAGCATAAATGAAGAATACAGTCAATCTGCGAGGGAGGGGAGTGGCAGCGCGGGTGGTCAAGGGGTTCGTCCCTGAAAATCCGTGATATAGCGAGGTACAACCCAAGATAAACCCCATAATATAGGAATTTTGGACCCAAATACAAATCCGCAATATAATGAATCCGCGATAAGTGAACGACGAACTAGCGAGGGAGCACTGTATGTAGTTATCGAGATGCACCTGTATAATTCATAAACCATATAAAATGTATCAACATTTATAAGAGGCCTACTCAAGCATGATTATGCCTCTTGAACTGTGCAGTGTAAATCCGCCCTTAGAATATTTAGATCCATCTCGTTTCCTCAACTACAATGATCAGTGATTCAGTACTTACAGAGTGCATGCGGTCCAGGACAGCAAATCTGTTCCTCGCCACCCACACGGCCGTGAGGCCAGAGGACCGCTTTCCTTCGGGTGCTGAGAAAGACAGAAATATCATTACATAATCATCCTTTGAGACAAGAGTCGTTCACTGCACCGTTTCCGTACCATCGGGGTTCTGGGAGTCGCTCTCTTTGGGAATCGAGTATAGGTCGTAGGTGCTGTTCTCCAAATTGGTGGCCCTCTGAAAAGTGACAATAAGAAATTATATGTTATAAGTTTAGGTAGCATCTAAAAGCACTTGATTCAAGATAATCGGTGGAGTTCTTTGAGACACTTTGCCAAGTCAAAATGTTCTCTTCTACTAGCAAAATAAACAATATAGTCCCTCATTTCATTGCTTTATTTTTTTAAGGCATTTTTTTTCCAGTCTCTTCATCAACGGCCGATAATACTCACAGTGCAGAGTAGCACAGCATTCTCAGCGGGGTTGTAGGACATGCTGAACACCGGAAACTTGGAGCCACTGCAACAAGAAAACATTGTCACATTCATTTGCACATTATGAAACCAACTGAGCTAGCATCAGCATAACAACAACAACAACAACAACAACAACAACAACAACCGATTCTGAGGATATCAGCAAAGTCAAAATGCCCTTTTTCCACTAAGCAATATGGTTCTGGTATGCATTTTTGACTTTTTAAAATATTGTAGCTTTTCGCATCTGTACCTGCGCAGCTGCATGACAGCCGTGTCCTTGCTGCTGTTGAAGTCCAGCTGGCGCAGGAAACGCTCCTTGACGTAGTACAGCATGTTGCCGTGGACGGCGTACGCCGGGCGCTCGCGTTCCAGCTTGAACACAATCATGCCGCTGTCATGACCTGGAGGAAAATGTTTAACGTTTAGATAACTGGAAAACAAACTTGCATATCCAGGTCAATTCCATCCATTGTGGAGGCATTTCAACCCATTTAACATAGGGCATATGCTCCAGATGCTTTAAATGCTTTTAAACTTAATAAAACACACTTTAAAAGTACTGTATTTCTATGTTCTTATTCGGCTAACAATAATGCAAACCACCAAGGAGGGGCTAATAGAAATAAGCATAGATGCTACTTCAAACAACTGCTACATTACCCACACGGAGCATTAAATGGTTATATGGCCAAAATGTTGGTAAGGTGAATGTTTCTAAGTAGGGATGGGCGGGGGAGTCGACCAAGTCGGATAAGTTGACTTTAAAAATAGGTCGACTACATTTTTTTCCCTACAATCTCCGCAGAAACATGTTTGGGCTGTCCATGTTTTATACCTGGACTCCTTTTTTTTTTTTTTTGCACACAGTATTGGAATGGTGGCCGTGACCTAATCTTTTTTTTCTTCTATTAGTGAACCATCTAGTTGCAGAATGTCAGGTGTTATTTGGCTGCTTAATAATATTGACTGACTTAGTAGTTTTTTATTAAAGACAATACAGCACATTTACCTTCCCCAAAATACAGGAGAAGAAGTTTGAACTTCCTAAAAAGCACTTGGTCTGTAATTATTCCAAAATATACCGTCATTCAGTTTTAGGTGTTCATCACTTAACCAGTAGAGGGCAGTCATGCACTAAAAATGCCCAGAAGAAGACATAAACAGGATTACTCAATTATTTAATGGCATAATCAATAAGATAATTGATTTTAAAAAGATTTGATAGCGCCCACCCTATTCCTAAGGTGCATTCAAATTCGGCACAATAATACAAAGGACTCCACTGTAACAGGGCAACACTGTACTCTAAACTGGTCGACTACGTACCCGCGGCAAACAGGTTGAGATTGGGATGCGCGCCCAGCACCCAGAAGCGGTCGTGGTCCCGGCGGAAAGTCTGCACGCCGGTCCTCTTGGACATGTCCCACACTCGAATGCTCTTGTCCTCAGAGTTGGACAGGATCAGCTCCTGGCGCGGGTGGAATACGGCGCAGGAGACATTGTTGTAGTGACCACGGCACGTGTCAAGCTCCCACGCCTTGGACTCTGGAGGAGGGAAGGAGAGACATTTTGCAAGTTTTGTTACTCAATGGTGAGTTGTCATGCAAATTAAAACTAATTGAAGCATATCCTATGAACAGAGTTGTACTTTCAGGAAATTTGACTGAGATTAGAATACATTTTGCAATGTTTACCTGTATCTAATTGTATAAGATGCTATACTACTTTATGGAGAGGTGACACATAACACAGCAAGAACATTACATTTTCATTCTTCCCCCCCAGCCCCAGAATGCAAACGGAACAGCCGTCATCCACACTATCCAGGATGCCATATCAATTACATGATTTCTACATTGCCAAATCATAACACAAGGTGTCAAAGCACTTCACATAACTGCAAAGATGGAAATGATTATCTTTGCTATTCAATTCTTACCATTCATCCTCCAAATCTTGACCTGCCTGTCGTCCGCGCCCGACACAATGAGAGGCATGCTGGGATGGAACGTGGCCCAGTTAACGCCTCGGTCGTGACCCTGGACAAAAAGAGACAGCAATCAGCGCAAGTCATATTGGTGGGAAATCACTTCAGTATTTAAATCAGTTCACAGGCTGTACAGCTTGGGACTGGCTACTTGAGACAAAAAAAAAAAGTGCCCGTAAAGACAGTAAAAATATGGATTTTGATTTTATTTTCACTAGTGAAGGCCGTAATAGTGTTAGCAAAAACTGCTAAAATGTGCCAACACTAGAAATGGGTGTGGCGGCATATTATGTAAATTAACCAAACTGTGAGGCAAAATTACAGCTCACTTGTAGGCACATTTTCAGAATTCGGCATCTCACAAAACATTTCCTTGTTTGCTTCACCCTTTTTTTGGGTGGAAAACACTTACTGCCAGCACATCCCTGCTAATTGAATACATAAATAATTCTTGCTTCTAATTGATTTACAATGGCCGACAATTAGATACGGATTTTTGCTATTTGCAGGCCAGCCGGTCTCAATGCCCCGTGAATAGTGCTGCTAGATTGTATTATAAATGTATTAATTCCTTTTTTGCTTTTCCAACCTCAAGGTTACACATTCACAGACAACTGGCCTGTTGTCCAGCATCCAGACTTACAGTGAGACATTCCAAGGTGTCTTGAAGCATTGTTTGGTTTCAGACTAACAATATAAAAAAATATGTGTCACAATGCAGGGGATCTTTGGTTTACAGAGTTATTTTCCTAAGTTGGCGACGCAACTCAAACGTTACACGACTTTCACTAATCTACGCTAATGCAATTCAAATCATTACAAATATAATATTCACAATTCGCAGACTCGCCTATTTGCCGTTTTTATGCTAAGGTCAAAGCCCTGTCTTAAACAAGTACAGCTTTGGCGCCATCTTGTGGTATATTGGTGCTGAGGAATAATTTTGTCGTGAGTTTCATGTAGTACTTTACTGTCATCTTGTGGCATCGAAGGGGGTGTCAATTATTCAAAAATACTGCGCAAAGTAGTTCAATTGTTTTGTTATGTTGGACCATCAATTGAGGACCCCATGCATTTGTATACAAAAAGTCAAGTCTGAGTTAAATCCAACTCTACTGAGATGCTTTCAAGAAAATTACATGACGTCAGCGCGAAACGCGGGCCACCCATTTCACCTCAAGCACGTGCTTGACGACGGCGTCGGACGCGCCGAACAGGTCGACGCCGGAGATGCCGCGGACCTCCGTCTCCACGGCGCCGGGCGACAAGTTCTTCTTCCTCAGACCTGCAACCGACATTCAAAGTCGCGGGTGCGACGGCGGGGCGCGAACAGGCGAACATATTGTTTGGGAGGGAAGAAAATAGTCAACAAAACAATCAAATACGATAAATGAAAACGCAACAAGCAGCAGCAGCGAAGTTTGAACCGACTGCTGGACCAGCGGACACACACTCAGGATGGAAACATCACAAATGTTTGCGCTTCCGCACACGGCGTCTGATTGGGTTAGCGAGTGGAAAATGAAATGATTGGGTTGGTGCTGATTCCCGCCTGAACAAACAACATGGTGAGCGTCTGGTTCAGCAGTGAGAAGAGATGAACGGAAAATGGGATGGAACTAGGAACCCGTGTGCAAATGCGGATGTTTCCAGGGAGGGCAGTGGATAAGGGGGCACACATAGGGAGGGGGAGGGTGTGGGTGTTGGTGGTTGGCGCTGTAAAGACGTGCTCTGATGGGGCTTCGGATGTCAAGAATGTGATGTTATTTTACTTGAATGCTCATGCGGGCTTGATGAGTCACATGCAACTTACATTGCTAGTTAGTATAAATAAAGCAGTTGACAATAGTACACGAATATACTTTTTCCTTTGTGTTAGTTTGGTGCAAAAGCCATGTGGGCTATATGCAAAACCCCCGAAAATGTAAGATCGCAGAAATTGCGGAAAAAGTAAGTAGTCCTGCTGGTCAGTCGCCATTGAGGGGCAGTATAAGAAATAAAAATACAGTACAATATAATATCATGTAAGTATGAATGCAAGTGTGAGTGGACAGTAAGGAAATGCCAATGCAATCAAGGGCCAGAAATCTCACAGGCAGGGGGATGACATAAGGAGAGGAGGAGAGATTGTTTAGTTCCAAAACAAGCAGACAGCAAAGACATCAAGAAGCATGCAGAGGCACGCAAACACCTCCTCGCTAATCAAGTACAATTTAAAAGTTGCCACATTAAGATCAATACATCTTTAGTGGGAGGAGGTGTTTGCGCATTCAGCCCGCAGAGATTGTCCTATACGCGTCGCAGAGGAAGAGGACGGCTCGGGATGCGAATCACCATCCCGTTCCAACCCCTTTCTCATCTGATAGAAAGTGAACACATCTGTTGAATTATGAGGTTTTTTTTTTTTTTAATGGGGGAAGGAGGATGCCATCATAAATGTTGAAACTGTTTGCTCAGAATATTAATCTTTCTACTTTCACATATTTGTGGTTTGCTCCTCGTATTGTATTTTTCACCTCATATTTTTGTGTTTTACATCTATGTGTAAATTTTTTCAAATATTTGTTTCGTATTTTAGAGTATTTTGTCTTTTTTCTCATGTTTTTCAAATATTTGTAATTTGGGTGATCTTGTCGAAGGATTTTTTGGGGGGTAAAAGCTAATATTTAACCTTTTTTTTTAAATCATTACTATTTTTAATTGGGTATTAATCTTTTTCTTTTTTAAATAAAACTTAATCTTTCTATTTTTAATTGGCCATTTAGCCATATAAGAATTTTTTATTTTTAGTTAGATTTTTTTTGTAATATTTTAGCATTTTCCCCTCATCTTATTTTCATTAATTAAAAAAAATATATATAATTTTTTTTCTACATACATTTTTATTTATTTTAAATATTTTTTCCATCTTGTTTTTTTCTTCAGTTTTTGTATATTTTTGCCTCATAGTTTTGGAAAAAAATATATATTTTGACAATTTTTATGTTTCTCCCTAATTCATTCATTTTCCGAACCGCAGGTTAGCTGGAGCCTATCCCAGTTGTCTTGGGACAAGAGGCAGGGTATACCCTAAACTGGTCGAGGCCAACTGCAGGGCACAAAGATAATTTGTTTTTTCTTTCTAAAATATTTGTAATGGGGAATCGGAATTCCTGACCTACATGATGTGTCATATTATTCAAAAAGGAAGGCTTAACATCTTAATGTAATTTTCAACAACAACAAAAATATATACTTCAGTCCCCTCCAGTTGAATAGCACAGATTAGATGATGCATGATTTCCTGTATTACAAAAACGGTTTTGAAAAAAACATGGCATCAACAATGATGTGTTCACTTCCTAGACCCACTGTACACCCCAACCTTTCCCCAGCCTCCTGCGCTGTCCCCTAAAACCCTCACCGGAGATATCCCACACTCGCACTGTCTGGTCCAGGCTGGCTGACACCACCAAGTCTTCCGAGGGGTGGAACTGGGCACACATGACGTAGTGGTTGTGACCTGTGAGCACACTGTTGGCACAAAGCGGGGCAGTGAGAATGATGATGATTCTACATTTGAGAACAATTGTTCCATGTTAGGTTTATCATTCAGTTTACCAGACACAAGTCCTGGACTGCCAATTCCAGATGCGAATGGTTTGGTCGTCGGAGGCACTCAGAATCCAGGGATACTCCTAGAAAAGGAGCATAGGAATGCATATGTTGTGGCAATATTTTCCATGTTCCAGAGATAAACACCGGAGAGGCACCAAGAGTTGTTGGGGCGCTTCAGGCTTCTTCCACACTTTAACAGTTATTTGTGTATGAGCAATTAAAAAGTACATTTTCCAACCATCCCCTTCAAGACGTTTGGAAAAGGTTGCAACTCACATGGTGGAAGAAGGTAGTCCTGATGTAGTCCAGGTGTCCAAGCAAGGTGAAGAGGCAGCGTCTCAACTTGTAGTTCCAAACCTTATCAAATAAACATACATTGAAAGATTTGAAAGCTATGTAAAAAAAAAATAAAAAAAGGAGAAAGAAATACAACATTTGGTTGTAAGAGGGCCTAACTAGAAACAACCACATAACGCTTACCTTGATTTTGTAATCATCTCCCCCAGACACAAAGAGAGGCTGCTGTTTGTGGAAATCAATTCCTCGTACGGGACCTACGGGACAACATACACAAGTTACATCCAAGTACAACAGAGAGCACAAAAGAATAGGGATTGTCTGACAATTACAGTTTTTCATAACTATCTACCTAGCTATCAGGTGTTGCCTTTGGGACATTCTGAAAACACTGTTTTTCTTCATACCTGTCAGTCACGGGAAAAATATTGGACCATCCTTATTTCATCTGTGTTTAGATCATGCCTGGTATAACTCAAGGTACATTTGTTTTGGACAAATATGATGATGACAACAATAATAACACATGAGAGTTTAATTTAAGTGCTGATGTTCAGGTATTATATCTTTAGTGGTACCGGGCATTAAAATTACCAAGACACCAAAGAAACAAAGTAGTCTTCAATCTAGGCCAGTTGCTGCTTTCAGAAATCGCTGATTGTGTTGCCTTCAAGGATAGTCAACCCACATTTTTTCTCGTACAACCATGCATTCAACCGAGCCGGGTGTTGCCTTCGGGGACAGTTTGAAGTCGCCGATTTCTCCCATCACACATCCATCTAGCTAGCTAGCTATTCATATCTACACATTGGGATTTATTTATTTCGTTGTTTTTTTTTTTTTTACCATCATGCTCGTCAAACTTGTCAATGAGCGTGCACATGCGATAGTCCCACAGTTGGATGACACCGTTGTGTAAACTCGCAAGTACCCACGGCCTCTTGGGGTGGAAACTTAGGCCTGAAACGTAACAATAATACGTTAGTAAAAAACAAAAACAAAAAAACGGAAGAAGATCAAGATAAGATACAATAAATCGGATGATATTAGCTTATAGCCATTGAGACAGGATGGTTTGCGTACTGTGCATGTAATGTCATTTAAAAAAAACGAAACATCTAAATATTTGCATAATTCCATACAACACAAGGCTAAGTAAGACAGACAGATAAACAACGTTTGCCTGTGTACACCCAGACATCATCATTACTTCACTGGATAGCTCGCTAACATTAGCATATAAAAGCTAGCTGCAGCTGGTCGATGCTTACCTTTAACACGGGCAGACTTGGTTTCAAATTTGGTCAACATGGTCAACGAGAACCAGCGTGTTGCTCTTTAACTATAGATTTAAAATACACTATTCCTCTACCCCAACGCAAAAAGTACAACTGTAATATTGCGGAAAACTTATCATAGGCGGCGGTCATCCATTTAAGATGGATCTCTCTCTTCTTCCTGACACGTCTCCAGTTTTGTCTTCCGGTTTGAGCAATAAAGTTTTGATTGCCAAACGTTGCACAGATGACGCACAAAGTGCCACGGCGGCCCGCACAAAAAAAACACAAATATAATTTTGTTCTTTTTGTGAAAATGAAACAGTATCTCATTTATTATATGGCTGTGGATCACTAAACAAAAAATTCCTCAACAATAAGAAAAGCAGTAAATTGTCAAATCTCTTGGAGGTTTTTCTCCCATGATGCTTCATTTGTGTAATATCCAAAGATGGTTGACCTGTTTTCTTGTGAAATGTCTATTTTAGTAAATAAAAAAATAAAATAATAATAATAATTTTATTAAAGATTTTGTCAGGTATCTTTGCAAGATATGTTCTAGAATGTAAAGTTGTGTTGAATTGTGTTAATATAAATATAAAAAAAAATAGAAACACAAATAGATCCAATTTTGACCAAGGAGGCCATATCCACATTTCCAACAGAATTCGAAGAGTAAACGATTTAGCCGTAATCAAAAGTAAATAATATACTGTATATATTTAATATATTTTAAAAATACAATATATTACAATAATAATCTCGGAATTTGGAACAGTACGAACTAAATAGACTGTTTGCATTTGTTTGTTTTGTTGTGTGGCTTTGCAGATGAAAGGCCAAGAAGCACATTTAATTCGAACAAATGAGTATGATGTGTACTACTCGTCTACTCCTATTGTTAATCAATTTGCTTACCAAGTCAATATTAAATTATGTAAAGGCAGATTTTTTTTTGTATGACTCCTACTGTATGTGTACAGTGTCTTTTGTCCGGACAAAGAGCACTTTCTACAGCGTAAAGATCTACAACTTTCATTATATATCATTATATGGTCCGAAAAAAAGTTTCATTATTTTCTTTAAAAAATTTGATGTTTTTTTTATTTTTATTATACATATCTGTATCTGTGTATATATACAGTTTTCTTTTCTTTTTTAACTTTAAATCCCCCCCAACACACATTTTCTTTTTAGATAAAAAAACAACAACCTCCAAAGTGGTAAGTCGTACTGTTGCACTAAATATATTTTTAAAAATTGTTTAACATTCAGTAGGTCACGTTGACCCATGAACAGTTTTGGTACCCCAAAAGAAAATGCTACAGTATAAGTACCAGAATAGCCACCTCAAAAAAAAACAAGACTACATAATCCAAGTTCATCTTCATGACATAATTCTTTTATTAAGTACACTGTATTTACAAAAAAAAGAGGGCAAAACAACACGTAGCCCTGCGAAAGCCACATCGTTCGGCCCTGAATGGATGGCAGGATGATGAAAGCGCTTCAATTAACACAAACCTCCCTCTGCATTGCTTTTATTATAGAGCAGTTTGCCCTGCGCTTTCTCGACCCGTCTCCATAGTTGCACGCAGGGAATCAACATTGTTTAACACACAAAGTGCTTAGGCCTTTTGTTTTGTTTGCACCTTTTGAAGTGGGAGCTTATAAACCGTCCACTCCAACAAACATCAATCTTCACAATAAAAATACAAATGTTTGAGGGAAGCACTTTAGGAAGTTAACTCATTCACTGCCATTGACGGCTACAGACGTCAAAAATTCATTTGAACTATATCTATTAATTTCCCATTTTTCCACTTTTGTTAACAAGAGTATGAAAACCTAGAAAAACATTTATTGTACATTTACAACAGATATAACATTTGTGATTACTCTTGAGTTAACTAGTGAAGTCACGTGATTAATTACATAAAAAAAATTAATAATCGCCTGATGCCGCTAATTAAAAAAATAAAAGAAAAATATTATAAAAAAATGAGGGGCGTCAAGACAACTAAAAAAAATTTAAAATTGTAATTAATCGCATGACTTCAATAGTTAACTCACGATTAATCACAAATGTTATATCTGTTCTAAATAAACAATATTTTTTTTCTAGATTTTCATACTCTTGTTAACAAAAGGGGAAGAAAATGTGAAACTAATAGCGATAGTTCAAATGAATTTTTGACATCTATAGCCGTCAATGGCAGTTAATGAGTTAACCTCACACTATAATCATCAAATTAATCACTTCAGATCAATACCGGGATGACTGTGGGAAACAATTATCTAAAAAATAAATAAAAAAAGATCAACATACAGTCCGGCGTTTCTATGTCTATGTTATACACATCACATTAAGACATGAACAGACTACTCACTCACACCAGTTAAAACTCCTGTTTGTATGCAGGGGTCAAATTGATCCATTTTAACAGTCATATCATATCGGCAGTCGAACTGACCCGTAAATATTTGAATTTATAAACTACAGTATTTTTAGCCTCTTCTTTTGTTTCAGCCTCCTCTCATACCGTAGGTCAAATTGTCCTGTAAAAATCAGGATTTCATTCTTTGTTGAAAATTCCATGCCATTTATTTTTGTTAGTCTGCCCCTCTTGTTCTTCAGTATCCCAGATTGACATGGGGAAAACTAGATTACATTGTTTAATTAAATTGAATTATCATTTTTTCTCTCTTTTTTTTCATATTGTCCCAAAACCACAAAATGTACCTTTTTTTTATCACCCCCCCCCCTTTTTTGTTTTTGTTTAAGACTTTATTTAAACGGCGGATCAAAATCTATATATTTTTTAGTTTTTTTTTTAAGTCCCTACAATTTGTTATACTACAATTCAAATAAACCAGTAAATAATCTAGTTTTATTCCTCACCCCCTTTTTTATTAGCCATATTAATCCTGCTGTTCTAGTCTAGGTCAAACTTACCTGTAAAATTTGTAAAGATTTTTTTTAATGCACATTTTGATCCTATTCTTTTCAGGTAAAATTGACCTGGTTAAAAAGGCTTAAACCCACACAAATTTGGTATGAAATACTGGTTTTAAAGAGAGTGTGTAGAATTTAGTCCCACCTGGTGGTAAGATAATGGAATGCAACAAGGTGCATGCATTTCGAACCACATGCACTGTCTCAGAGAAACCACACTTTGCAAGCCTATCACCAAGTACGAGGTTCGCAAAGTTCTTCTCCTATCAGGAAGATGGCAGCGAAACATGTTAGCCTCCTGTAAGGCGCCATGTTGTATAATTAATTAGTAATTACTCGACCTATGATTATATAAAAAATGCACGATGTGATAGAACCTATTTTTGTGCATATTATTGAAATGAATTGTAGGTTCCTAAAATTAAATAACATTGAAAAAAAACTAAAAATTCAACACGCTGTCCTTTAAGTATAATCAATATGTACAACAAAATTTGAGTTAATGATCCTTATTGAAGTGTAATCTGTTAATGCACTAAATATTGACTTAAATGGTTAGTAATGGAGTTCCTCATTTTTCTGAGGGATTTTCTGATAATTGACCCAGGACATAACAGGAGGGTTAAAGACATGCCAGGGAAGGTGCAGTACCATCATTCTGCAGGAGGGAATACAGTTAAAATCAGAGCGCTGGATGGAAAAAATAACAAACGCACAGATGCTTAAATGTTCGAACGTGTGTTGGAACTTTTCAACCTCGTCCGCATCAGTCTGCGTGTTACGGGCGTGAAGGCGAGCATGTGCGACGTGAGCGTCACAATGCCACCACCAAACTCCTGGTGGGTGTGGCCGTGTCCACAGCCGGGGGTCGGGTCGCCGCCTACTCACATGATGGCGCATTGGTCGGCTGCCCCGGCCCCCGCAAGGCCACCTGGGAGGTGGAGGGAGTCCATGTCCAAGTTGAAGCCAGGAGGCTGGCGAAGGGAGAAAAACACAGTATCAATCAATCGATTCAATCTGCCTGTAATGTTTCCTTTACAAAAAAAGACTTCAAAAGGAGTATGAACTTCCTTTTACTAAAATCAAGCATAATTGTCTATATAATACAAAACCAAAAATTTTGTTTAAAAAAAAAAGTTCCCCTAAAAAAAGTGACAAAAAACATTTATTTTTCCTAAAAAATTAAAAATGTACAAAAGTCAAGTTTCAAGTTTTCCCCCCCTCAAAAATATCAATTTGAAAAATCTATTAAAAAGTGACTTTCCGAAAAAGAATGAGTGATTTTCAAAAATGACCTTTTCTTACAAAATATTCTTAAAAGTAGCTTTTCAAAAACGAAAAAAATTACTTTTTTTTTTGATTTCCCCCCGAAAATTTTTTAAAATGTTAGAAAGATAAATCTAAGAGTTATTTTTTCCCCTAAGAAAGGTGGTTTAAAACTTTTTTTTCCTAAAAAACTTTTTTCTGTAAAAAAGTGACTTTCCAAATTTCAAATTTAAGTTTAAAAATAATTCAAGTCAAATTATTTGAATTGAAATTTTCAAGCATTTACTCTATAAAATAACATTTTCTGCCCCCCAAAAAAAACAATTTATTAAAGAAATAAATCCATCTTACCCCCCAACTATCATTTGTCCGTAGGAGACTTCTGCAGAAGAGTTAATACTACTTGGGCACTCTCTGACAATGAGAGAGCCACTGCCACCTACTGTAGTGGATGTGCAATTACACCTCATTCCTGTATGGCAATTAAAAAAACAAAAACTGATTAAAGAAACAAAAAATCCCCCTTCCTTTCCACTCGGCATTGCACTGCAATGCCTGCACTACTGCACTGACCCCTATTTGAGAAAGACTGACTAAAGGAGAATTCCTTCCTATCAGTGAAAATAAACACTTTAAAAACAACAACATTACCAAAATGTTAATTGGTCATCAACTTACAGCATCTCCTGCGAGCTCTTTGGGTGGCTGTCCTAGGTCCTGCAGCTGTGACGCAAAACAAGGTGATATGAGGACAGAGAAAGATGAATAAATAACCCAGAGGAGCGCTTCGAGCCTTCGACGAGAGTCCTCTTACCTTCTGCATGAGCTCCATGATGCCTTCAAAGACATTGTCACCGTCTTCCTCCGTCTCAAAGCGCTGGCAGATTTCTCCCATGATCTCGGCCTGCTGCTCGTAGCGTTGGACGTCTTCTGAGCTCAGGCTGGACCTGTTGGCCTCCAACCACTCTGGATACTGAGGGCGAGCGTGTTTGAATAAAAACATCCGCTGCCATACATTGAGCGCGCTGACAAACCTTAGTGGTGATCTCCTTGAGGGACGGGTAGAGCACCTCCTTGGAGAGGAGATTCTGCATGATGGATTGCATGACGGGAAGGATGTTGGCATCGTCGCCCCCGCCGCTGCCGCCTTCGCCACCCTCGTCCAACCCCAAGCCTTCCAGGGCCTTGACCAGATCGTCTCCGGCCAGACCAGAAGACTGTGGGGAAACAAACATGTGTAAGTTGAGTACGGTGGAAATAGTTCATTTGTTGTTACGCTCTTAACTCATTCACTGCCATGGACGTTAATATTTGTCATCTGGAATTCCATAACTTCCTATAGGGAACATTCATTGTTAGTTTACTAACCCCAGCTAATTGTGAGGGTTTAGCGGACAAGCATAATAGCATATCAGTCATAAAAAATCTACCTGCAAGTTATCGGCATTCTTCGCAAGGCCACGGAGGGTATCTTTGAGGCAGGAGGTGAATTCTTGCTGAGAAGCCGTGTCAGTCCCTGCGTATAATAAACACATTTTTCAACCAGGTGGGTACCAAAACTACAGTTGGTCAAAAAGAATCAAAGAAAACAGGCAAACTCGCCAACTTTGCCGGCCGCCTCGGAGAGCTTCTGAAAGTGCTGGAGCAGGTCGGGCTCCTCCTGGGCCAGCTCCGTCATGGCTTTTTCCCACTCCTGCTGGGCCTGGGCCGCCATGTCACCCTCGAAGAGCGTCTCGAAGAGCTTGCGGTCCTCGAGCAGCGGTGGCTGCTGCTGCTGTTGGGTAACGTGTCGGAAAAACGAATGAGTCTATTTTTGGCAGTGGATATTTTGCCATGACTGGCTTTTGCTGTGAATGGTTCTGATTGGTCAATTGCCAAACCAAGCCATGCACTTGTGTGGTTCCTGCTTCGCATCACCTCTTCTGTCTTTTTAAATTTGCCTTACCACCAAAGACAGGCTGCTATCGGCATGACCAGCCTAACCCTAAACATCCCTCAGAGCATATAGGCTGTTGTCAAGAAATTGTATTAAAAAAGCATTACAAAACCCGTGACCCCGTTACTTTCAGGGTGAGCACCTTAACTATTGCGCCACAAGCTAGTATATATTGGCTGGCCTATAATTTGTACATGTAGTACGGCAAAGTAGCGTTGCCGGTCACGGCAAAATATCCACTTAAAAACAAACAAATTCTATGTGCTTTCGTAACAAAAAACACACACAAATGAATGGCACTAACCGTCTCTGCTTCATGGCTGGACGAGGAGGAAGGAGCTTTGGATTCAGGAAGCGCGGACTGCTTGTCAAAGTCATCCAGTGCACCTAAAAAAAATACACATAGAAGTTTTAAGGGACTGTACTATAAACACATAATACAAGCCAAGTGTTATATAGCAAGCGAGTGATATAGCATGCTGAGCACAACCTTCCTGGTAAATTCCTTATAACGTACAAGACCACACGTTTAATGGTAATTGTAAGCAATATATGTACTACACGGGAAGGCTTCAATTTAGTTTGACAACTTCACTGGGATCCACAACAGCATTCGACGAAGTAACAACCGCCATTTTCCACGTTTAATAACAAGATTAAGTCCCAAAAATGTTGAGTTTTATTTAATTTCATATTTTATATGTTAATTATAACCGTACTGTCCAGTAATTCGTCCAGTTCGGCGTCGTGACCGCTTTGCGACTCTCCTGGTCCGGACGCCATGATGGACTCTCCCTATGACGGTCGGCAAGTCTCACAAAAATGACGTCACCTAGACAAAAGTCGCCTGACAAGACGTCACCCAATGGCGCTTTTTCGACAAATAGGGATAGATGGAGGTCGAGTGCACTCTTGTGGTAAATGAAAGGAATTGCGTTGTTTAATAACTGGGCAGATTCTGAAATTAAAATAATCTCGAGCTGCGAGCAGCCCTTAGTCCGGGTCACATTGGTGTGTCTGGCACAATGGAATATCTTTTTTTTAATAGCAAAATAAATCTTTACAGATGTTTTGTTTTGTTTTTTGTTGTTGCCAGGTTTAAAATGAAAATTAATCAAATTAAATTGAGGTGGTCTAAACATTAGACCAACCAAATCATCTTTCTTGGCAAAGCAGCAACAGCATTAGATGAAAGAAAAAAGTTCTGCTTTTACTTTTCATCTAGATGAAACTCAGAATCAAGTCAATCGTATAAAATCTGTGGTTGGAGTTCTTTAAAATGTGTAATTTAAAAAAATGCAATGATTCCACGGAGGAGGCAGGACTTCCGTCTTCTTGGTTTTCACACATCTGCTTTGTTTCAATTTCCTGTTTGCGACGTGTGGGCCGCGTCCCAGTTCTTGCGTTTCCGCCTTTGTGCCCCTCGGTTGCGCGTTCCCGTCGACGGGTGCGGGTGTTTAGTGCACTAGTGTGTCTGTTTTAGTTGTCCGAAGCATTTCAGAGAGTTGAGACGCCCTGAAGCGCGCTCCCGCACATGCGGTTGTGGGGCACAGGGGCGGGGGTGCGAGTGTTGGAACGCGGCCATCAGTGGCCAGAAAGAACGCTGATGTGTGAAACACGGAAGTCGGAAATCCGTGGCATCTACCCCATTAAAATTAAAATTAGAATACAACACAATGCAATAAAATAAAATTAAAGAATCAATCCACATTTGGATTTTTTTTTATACAATCTCAGAAACAAAGCTTTAAAATGATATATATAAAAAAAAAAATCAAAAGAACAAATGAATCCAAACAGTTTTAGATTATGCCTCTTAATGATTCGATAGGTGACTTGAGCTCACCCGTTGTGTCGCTGTGACCTGTCCTGGCTCAGCATCTTCTTATCACTATTTGCACTCTGGCACATACTGTATATCTAATTGAAACCCGTTCAGACCATCAGGCCAGACATTGTCACATGGGCTAGGCTACCAAGAGAGTATAAATTGAAACCATTTTGGACAGACTAGATCTTCTACATCCAGCAGAAAAGGTACGCGATCTTTCTGGCATCCAGTAAATAGTTCAACTAAGAATATGCAGTCTTATGGTTGTTATTATTAGTACAGTACAGCAGAACCGGACAAACTCAAGGAAAGGATAAATATCGATAAATGCTTTAAAACAAATACATCCAAAGGCCATTTAAACTTAAGTCATGTCATCTGTACTGAAAAGAATACTTGGTATTTGAGTATTTTCAGGGATTCTACCGAGAATCTAGTTGTTGTTGATAAGAAGAATAGAACCATGAGACAAACTTAACACCAGCATAACTCAATTGAAGACAATTAAATCTAATCTGGAAGAATGTGCACGATAGACTATTATCTTCCTTGTCTAAGTCTTTCTCCTTGTTTTAAATAACAGCGTCTTCTGTCACTAAATAAAAACCATTGTTAGAGGTGACGTTGTACGGTTGCCAGGCAACGTTTCTAAACAACCAGTGGGCCGTTCCGTTCATATGAGTCAGGGCGTCGCAATGAACTCCCATGGCAAGTGAGTTATCACTGCTGTGCCGGAGGATTATGTTACAACACTTTTCCAGTACAGGAAATTCACTTTGTGCAATTTTTTTTTTGCCAACTTCTGCTTTGCTGTCCCTTTGCGATATTACTTGGAATCTAACACGAGAGCCCCCGCTATGCCCATCACGTACAGGAAAATTCATCATATTTTACGTAATTCAAATGGACCTGTAAAGTGTGATGATAACCACAGAGCAGGGAATGGAACGAAGTTACTTTTATAGGAAAGGGAGCACCAATTTAGGCGGCCGTGATCTGGCTGGATTCATCTATTTACAGATTTTTTTTTCAATATGGTGTCAAAATTAGTGTGTTAATTTTGAGTTAATTTAAAGCTTCTTTAAAGCCACAATTTTTTTTAAACACACGATTAATGATAGCCCCTTACATGGGAAGTCTGTACTGGGGGACACGTCCACGTCATAAATTTAATATAATGCATATATTTGTGGAGACTGCGGTCAAGCTGTATTTTACAATTTTTTAAATGTGCAGAATTTCACAAGTTACTTCATGTTAGAGATTAGATAGCTCTTAATGTCACCGTCTTACAAATGCAATTATGCCAGCTAGTGGCAGAAAAATGACCAACACAAATCAATATCAAACTCGTTTTTTTACAGTACAGTACATCTTTTTCATTTTAACTCCATTTTTTTGAATTATTATTAAATTACTGTATCAATGACTAAACGGTGCAGCCATATTTCTATTAGTTTAACATTTTCCCACTTTATGTTAAAAAGAGTATGAAAACCTAAAAAAAAAATGTTTATTGTACATTTAGAACAGATATAACATTTGCGATTAATTGTTATTAAAGTCATGCAATTAATTACAATTAACAATTTTAATCGCCTGATTAATTAAATAATTTTTTTCTATTTTTGGGATGGGGCAGGCAACCCCTACTTTTTAGAAAAAGTTTATTTGCGGTATATCGCAAACACAAAAATAAGTATTTTCAACTATGGATGTCAACAAAATGACATTTTTTGATTGGCTGTTACATCTGCAACCAGAGCTGCCCTTCGTATAGGCCCCCATCTTGCGTGGGGGCCCCGTTTTGCGCAAGGGGACGCATTGCGACATGCGACATTTTACCAATGTGAGGGAACGCTTCAATATGTTCGTGACATGACGTCCAAAATTTCATCTGAATCTCCCCCCAAAATACACGTTGTTCGGCTGAGAGAGGGGTTGCGGGAAGGGACTGAACCTCTAAACTGTAGACGTGCTAACCACTAGGTCACCATGCTGCCCAGTTTGATTTTATTTTAGGTGTATTAGTGGTTAATTTCTCTGGGACTCAAATAAGGGCCGTTTAATTGTAATTAATTACATGATAATTTGATATCTGTTATTAATGTACAATAAAAAAATATAGGTTTTCATAAAAAATGAAATGAAAAATGGTTAAACTAATAGAAATAGTTCACATGAATTTAGTCTATAGTCGTCAATGGCAGTGAATGAGTTAAATTGAAAAACCTTTAAAAAAAATTTTTTTTTTTAAACCCCGTCTATATGAATGACTTGGCCATCTGACCAGTCTAAAATTAAAATGCCCACCCCTGGATTAGATGATGTGGAGGAGGGGGGGGGGGGGGCTAATGAAGTGTCCCGTGAGTGTGTTTTGTTGTCATGGATTAACAAGAAAAATAAGTGTGCAAAAAAAACAAAAAACACTACTGTTCTAAGAGTAGTACTCGTGGTGAACTTTTGCACCACATTTTGTGTGTGTGTGTGTCACCGTCTCCGAGGTGACCAAAGAGGAGGAGGAGGATGTTGATGAGGAGGAGTAGCAGTAAGTTGGAGGGAGGTGTGGCATGTACAGATGTGAATAACGGTACGCGGACATTCAATGCCTAATTTGGAGTTTGGGGCGGGGAGGTAACTGGCGAGGAAGTCAAGTGGGAGTCTGCTATGCTGGCTTTCTTTCACTCGCCTTCTGTGTGTGTGAGAGACTCTCCACCGCTGGATGTTTGCGTGAGACGCTGCAGCCGAACACACGAGGTAAAGAACTTGTTGCATCTTGTACAAATATGTACTTTTTTTTTATCTTTAGGCGAGCGCGTGTTCAGTCTGAGAGGCTAAAAGTTGACAAAAATGAAGTCGTGGCTACTTTTTGTGTTTTGTTTTTATGATGAAAATGTATCTAATGTGTGGTAACACTGGAGGAAAATAGGGGGGGGGGGAAGGCATTTTTGTGCTTGTTTACGTGAGTTCAAATATGCAGGGAGTCATTTGAGAGTAAAGGAGCTAGTGTTTTTTTTCCCCCCTTTGATTTTGTGCAGTCATGTTACAGAAAAATGGAAAAGATGGTCTTTTGGGCGTGTTTACACTTGCGTTTGTATAGTTGAAAATGTGCAGGGAAGGCGTACGTGTGTCAAATAATCGAATCTGTGTGTGTGTTTGGCGGCTGCAGGGCGTGGCAGGCGGCACACCCACTTCCACTACACTGCTCTTAATGAATGAACCTCAGAAAGAGTCCAAAAACACAAATAACCCAAACCACACTTTATAAGTAGACTTTTTTTTTTTGTTGGAGAACAACAAGCCAATTAGCCAGCTAGCTAAGAAAACCCTAATTGAGCCATAATCCTAAACCTATCCACTAACCATTACCTAACTCAATCCCATCGTTAGCAGCACAAATACGAACCCACTTCCATACTACCAGTCACCTGAACCACCCTTGACCCTTACGAACCCTTCCCCCCTACTAACCCTAACCTCCTCACTCCTCCCTTCGTAACCCTGAACCTAATGCTAAACCCTCTACCCCATTGTCCCTTCTCACCAAGGTTACCAGAGTTCATGAAAACTGATGAAATAAGTCAAACTAAAACTGAAAAACATTTTCGTTAAATTGATCACTGAATTTTTTTACCGGACCATTTGGAGTTGATTTTAAATGTTTCTATTTTAGTATAACCGGTTTTATGTTTTTAATCTTGCATTCTACAAATACTCAATTTAAATATAACAGAATAATTAAAACTTATACTAAAACTAATAAAAACTAAAGCAAAGCATTTAACCACCCCCCCCCCCCCAAAAAAAAAAAAAACCCCAACAACAACAACTAAGAACCCCAGTCCAAAACTACTTAAAATTAACTGAATTTAAAAAACAAGAGTCAAAACAAAAATGAAAACTAACTACAATGAAAAATCCAAAACCATTACAACACTGCTTATCTTAATGGATATAAAATGTCAATGAACAAAATATTTTCAAATTCTAGGGATACGTATTCAATAAAAATGTTTTTTGAGATACCAGGCCTCTCATTGCTTTGAGATAAGAGCAAACATCTGAGATACAAGTGGACTTCAGAGTCCCTCAGCTAGATGGCACCAGCAAACTTTACAGCATCTGACCACCGTCAATTCACATTGGTTTCCTTGGACAATGTCAATTGGGGGCGGCCATGCAACATTAAGCTGGCTTGCCAATAAACAACCCACAAGAAGCACAAAAAAATTAAGCACAGATGTGTTTTGGGCTTGCATTTTCTGTTTGCAAATCACGTGGAGCGCTCTATGTTAAAAAAGAAGAAGAATATTTGGTGTTCCTTGGGTTTTCTGGAACGGATTATTTGCATTAACATTCATTTCTATGGGGAAAGATGATTTGAGATACGTGTTGGGTCACAGAGTGAATTCAACTTGTAACTCAAGGCACACTAACGCTAATCCTATCCCGAGTTTTATCCCTAATCAAAGTCTGAACCATACGATAAAACAGCGAACAAGCCTTTTCCCACATCGTTTACCCTTTTCCTCCATGACATTTGGAAGCTTTGCCACAAATTTTCCTCCAAAATCGTAAAAGGCACAAACAAAGTGGACTTTGTCCCGCTGAAAGATTCAGTGTGGTCTCCCAAGCGCACATTCAGCTTCGCCCTCATCTTGGCGTTAAACGAATTAGGGGATGAAATCAGGTTAGCCGCATGTCGCCGTGGCAACTGAACTCATGGCGGCGTCGGTCAGGAGTGGCGGGGGCGGGTCACGTCCTGTTTTGCTGTCCCCATCCCGAGACCTGCAAGCACTATTTTCAGCCCTTGTCCATTTTGGGGAAGTCTCCCCCCCACCCCCGCACACACACACAAGCACACTCTGAACCCTACCACCCTTGTGCGTATGCATGTTTTCCTCTTATGTTTTCCATGCTATACAGTGGAAAAGGCGCCTTCCCCCCCCCCCCCCACCCCAAAAAAAAGTGCAAGATATTTGGAAGCTCTTCTACATGACGTGTAATTGCTGCTAACGCTGGAACGAGACGGGAAAAGGGAGGGGAGGGAAGGAACATCACAGAGGGAAGGGAAAGAAATTGGAGAAAGGGAGGAACGAAAAAAAGTTGGGGAGCCAGACTGCCATCTGGAACACATCAGTAAGTTGGAATTTTTTTTTTTTTTTTTTACACATGGAATAATGTGGGCGTTGAAAGAGGAAGGGGGCCCCATGGTGACTCAATGCTCTGCTATTCCACTCCATCACCGGCCTTCAAGCGTGTGTGTGTGTGTGTGTGTCAATGTGGCCTGAGCTCAGGGCTTCCCCGGGTTCCTCCCTTCCAATTCTGCCCATCAGACCCAACCCCACCCCCCCTTTCTTCACCTCCTTTGCCTTCATACCTCCTGTGCTGTTAACGGCGGCTAATGTAAACAAGGCCTATTCCATCTGTTTATAAGCATCTCTGGGGGTACGAGGCGAGCGCGGCGTAAAGCCAAGCGTGTGATGAATGTTTGTGGGGAGGGGGGCCGGAGGACAGACAGTGTGGTCCAAATGCTACTTTCCGCGTTCTTCTCTCTTTTTTTTTTTTTTTATGCTTCTTAACTCATTTGCTGCCATTGACGACTATAGACGTCAAAAATAAATTAGAACTATTTCTATTATTTTAAAAATATATATATATTTTTCCACTTTTGTTAACAATAGTATGAAAACCTAGAATTTTTTATTGTGCATTTATTTTATTTTTTTATTCATTTTATTTTTTATTTTTTATTTTTTTAATGTTTTTATTTTGTTATTTATTTTATTGTGCATTTATAACAGATATAACATTTGTGATTAATCGATTAATTACAATTAAAACATTTTTATCGTCTGACACCCCTAATTTTTTATAATCTTTTCTTCTTTTTTAGATTATAATTTTTTATCATAATTAATCACATGAATTCGCTAGTTAACTCAAGATTAATCAGAAATTGTATATCTGTTCTAAATGTACAATATTTTTTTCTTCTAGGTTTTCATACTCTCGCTAACAAAAGTGGAAAAAAATGTGAAACTAATAGTTCAAATTCATTTTTGACGTCTATAGCCGTCAGTGGCAGTGAATGAGTTAAAATCTTGCCTTTTCCAGTAGGCTGCTAGTTAAGAATGTAGAAATTCCCAAGAAGCATTGCACAAGAAAGTTGAGAGATGCGTTCACTGAGCAAGGATAGATAACGCCGGTGAAAACTACCTCAAACTGAAAAAGGGATAGTAAGCACTCGGATTTTCTCCTCTTGGATATAAGCAAACAATAGGCGGGGCATAGCTCATGTGGTAGTGTGGCAGCCTCCCAAGCTGAAAGTTATGAGTTTGTTCCTCAACCCTTGAGTGACCTTTATATTTTTTCTCTCAATTCTTTATTTTAGTCCAAGTGTAAATATTACTCTAAAACTGAGTCTATTTATATTACTCTAAATAGAGTCCAATTTGCTCTACAGAATTGACTGAGTATCTTGAAAGGATTATTGGAAAATATTAATTGGCAATCATACATGTTAAACCTGTTCAATATTTATGATCGCAAATAATTTTTGTGTCTGATCAACGCAGGCTGGGCTCGAGCCACAAACTCCTGATTGCGATGTGAAACAAACTATAATCCATCTAATCGGGATCTATACACATTGATAAATAACATTGATTATTTATTGATTATTTTATTCATTTTTTAGTTTATTAATTAATCTGCAGTGTGGGTTGGGTTAACAATGATTTTTCCTCCCTGATCAGTTCATAAAATTAATTAATTAATTAAACTGATCCTTATGTGTGTGTGTGTGTGTGGTCAATACCAAGCGAGCTTGTGAGCTAACGGGCTACCGGGGCTCATTTCGGTTGGCGGATGGGCGGTGAGCTCGTCAACCCCTTGCTTGGAAAATTAAATGACGACACTAATCATAATCATAGGGTAAGAATTTTTATTAGTTTGAGTTATTTCATAAATGCTCAGTTTTAGTTAGTTTCAGTATTAGTTTTAGTTTTTTTTTTTTAAAGTGTGCATTACTTGTGCGCAATATTTTAAAAAACACCATGGGATCAACGTCATCTGAAGGTGCTTTTCTATTGGCTGCTGCGAGATGATGTCACTTTTGTGTGACACACTTTCAAATTCTTTTGAAACTATTCAGGTTAATATAGAAATAAATCATCCCCAAAGGCTCATGCATTAAATTGATTACCAAAGACTAAGACGAAGGACATTTTTGCTATGATTATAGTTAGTTTTAGTTATTTTTAAAAAGCATTTTCGTTTTTATTTTATTTCGTTAACAAAATTGTTTTTTTAATTTTAGTTTTTTCGTTAGTTTTAGTTAACTAAAATAACCTTGGTCTTTACTGACATAGATCGTAATAGAGGTACAGTAAACATGCAAAAATAGTAAATACTTTCATCTCCCCATTCCATGTCAACAGGGACAAAGACACTTCCTGAGAAATCGCATGTGAATACTAAAACAGCTGGAACACCAAAGAAAGACAGGATTACACGCCCTCAGACGGCACGCCATTAAAAACCATTAGAATGCGCGTCTCCTATGGTAACATAAACATGGCTGCCTCGCAATAAATACATAAGGCGGACTTGGAAAGGATGACATCGCTCAGGCGAAGTTACATTTTTATAAGTGGATCTCATTGACTATAAATCTAAAGGCAAGCAGCTGGCCGCTGTCTTATTTACGACATTGTTGGGTGGAGTAGCGGGAAGAGGCGGATCTCCCGGAGTTGTCGGGCGTGGCAGGCATCTGCAGTTTTGGACTTTTTACTACTAGCGTTCCACATGGGGCTAACCTTGGCTGCTTTTCAGCAAAACATGGCTTTTCTTTTTTTTAACTGTTCAGTCTTCTTTTGACTGTGTGAGCTGGGCAGCCGCTAGCAGGCTGCTAGCCGTTTGCTGCTAGCCGTTTGCTACTAGCGTAAGAAATGGGATCAAAATTGGAAAATTGACTACAATTTTGATTAGGAAGAGTGATTATTACTAATAATACACACACAACTAGAGCATGTGACTCAAATTTATCAAAATTGGTGGCTTGTAATTTTTGGCAAGCAAAGTGGGGCAATAAAAAAAAATCCTTAACAAACATTTTGTGACATATTACAAATAGCACAAATAAGAGCAAAACAAAGACTTAATTGTATCTAAATTGGAGGAATTATTTAACATTATTATAATCCAAATACATTTTTACCTTAATCCAAACTAAACTTTTATCCAGTGTGCAAAGTGGGGAATAGTAGAAAAGTCAATGCCTAAATAGTAGGGGTGGGAATCTTTGAATGTTTCACGATTCGATTTGATTCTTTTGGGCCTGCGATTCAATTCAGAATCGATTTTCGATTGAGAATGATTTTATTATTCAAAATGATTTGATTGACAATGATTTTTGCTTCAATCTGTAGATGTTCAAGGAATCGTAATGATCTACTCCAGTCTGACTCGCTAATGCTAATTAGCGCGCTACTCGCGGCACTTTTATCATTTAATTAAAAGAACGGCTCCACGCTGCAAAAAAACTACTTTTATTGGAATAACTTGATCGTGACTTTTTCCTTCTACTCTATAATGTGGCTACAATTTAACAGTGTATCAGACCGCGTGGAACCACACTGCCCCTAAGTGGCCAAATCGGGTACAACATGAACAGCGCTCCCAATAAAGGCACACACAAACAAAGGGAAGAGAGTATAAAAAATAAATAAAATAAAAAATAAATCGATTTTTGGACATTTAAAATCGATTCTGATTCGTTCTAAATGAGAATCGCGATTCTTATGAGAATCGATTTTTTGGCACACCCCTACTAAACAGAAATAGCTTTGATGTTATAAATAGCACAAATATAAACAGAACACAGAACTTAATTTGATCTAAAATGGAGGAATTCTACTTTATGACAAGATAAATAGAACATATTTGAACTAAGCAACAAAAACACATTACAGTACAGCGTTTAAATAGCATAAAACCACAAACAGGATTAGATTGATCCAAATTGGAGGAATTGAAACTATAAATGGATCACAAGATTGAAATTGAAGAAATGTGTTTTTTGCAAGCAAAGTGGGGAACATTCGAAACACACCAGTTGCCATGTAAACATGGACACTGTAAGTTACTATGGGCTTCCATTAGTCGCATGGCTCTTTTCTCACCCCTGCACAAGCGTGTTATGTCTAGCGGGGCACCAGTTGAGCTCCAGCGTTGACTGAGGGCAGAAACTTCAAAGCCTTAAACCAAAAACTGCCCATCCAGTGTTCCTGTCCATAAATCTGAGTTGTGATTCGAATGCATCAAGCAAGTAGAGGGGGATTCCAAAAAGAAGTCCGCCCTCACCGATGACAGAAACACTGCGGGGTCAGCGGAGGGCGCCGCCCCCACGCCACGCCAAATCCTGCCGAGGACTCAAACACGAACACGGATGGAATGTTGGAGCGAGGCGGGCCAAGTCTCTGCAGCAGGAATGACTTGCAGCAGCCGTAAAAGTCAGACTGGAAACTAGCGAGAGAAAAGGGGAAGCCAGTTCTCAGCAGATTATTCAAGCAGATGTAAATGTGTCCACCACACAGGAGTCATTATTTGTGCTGGAGACACAATAACACCTTTGTGTGTGCTTGTTCCTTTTTTTTTTTTTTTTGTTGAACTCGGAAGCCGTCGCCCTCATGTGGTCCAGTTGCGCTATTTCATCTTTTTACTCGTATTGTAGTGGCAAAAGAACAGTAGTGCCTTGAGAATGAGATAGATATGAATGAACCAAATCAAGGATATTCTACTTAAAACTACAATTGAAAAAGCATTTCTGTTAACGTAAAACAAAAGCAAGAGTGCTTTAAAAAAACGAAAAGTAAAAAGTAATAAACTAATTAAAACATTATTATGATAACAAAAATGTCCTTTGTTTTCACTTTTGTTAATTACATGCAAGAAGGTTAAACAGTCGTTTGGGAATTGTAGTATAATTCTTTACACGTTACTTTAGTGACTTTTTTAACTCCACAAATACTCCCAGAAAAAAAATACAACTAATACTAAAACGAATAAAAACTTAAATAAAGCAACGTATTTTCTAAAAGAAACCTAATAAACCGGCTCTATAATTTAAATTACCTGAATAAAAAAAACAACTAATTACAATGAAAAATCCTAAACTATTATAACCCCACACTGAACTTTTCAAGAAGTTTTTCAAGACATGAGCCCTGTTTCAGACAATTGTTTTGGTTTGATGAGCAAAAACTCGAGCTACAAGCTCTGTATAGTGGCAGGGAATTCAACTCAACTGACCATTTAGCGACAGGCTAACACATAGCATTCAATGTAACAACATTATAACCAGGGTTCTAAATTAACTTTTTTTTCTCACCAGCAAATGTGGCTGGTGACTTTCTAAAATTACCAGCCAATCAGAATTTCCACCAGCTATTCATTTATTTTTAACTCCACAGTTTATCAGACTCCCCCACACTGTCCGTATGTTTTTTCGCCCTGGTTGCACTTTCGACTGCAGTATGAAATGGCCACACTTTTTTTTCAGCATGCAAGCTACATTAAAAAAATACCAAGTAAAACTAATCTACCTCCAATAAAAATAACAATTAAAAAAACATTTATTTATAAACATACTGAAAATCCGTATTATGGTGTATTGGTTCCACCACTAGGGGCACTATATAGATGGCGGCATTGAGAGAACCCTTTAAAAAAAAAAAAAATTAAGTATGGATACGTTGTTGTCTGCTCATTGGAAATAAAGCAAAAGTAAAAGGAAATACAAGCATGCTTCCCGGAACACAATTTAGCTTGTATAATCACATTAACCCGCACTGCACAATACAACCAGTGTACATATTTGTCCTTACTTGATGCTGATGACATAGACTGAATGGAATCAGCCAGGGAAGCAGTCTGGTCATAAGATGCTGATAGCGAGCTGCACTGGAGAACGGTCCCGGGCTGGCAAAACACAGAGTACAAAGTATGGATATTTGTTTTCAAATGGGAGGAGTAAGAGTAAAAAGCCGTCCAAAAAAAAAAATCTACTTCAGTTCAGTAATAACAAAGTATTTGCACTTCACACCACTGCTTTTTAAAGCAGTGGTCCCCACGGGGACACGTTTGATTTATAGCCACCACACCCAATGTAGTTTAGTGTGCAGCCCACAGGCCGCTTATTTATTATTTATATAGTCCTTTTATGTTTGTTTATAACAACCCTCTAGAGCTCAGGATATGGTAAATTAAAATTGTATGTTTGTTATGATTCATACACCTTTCTCATGCTATCTTAAAAAAAAGAAATTCATTCATACATCTAGTTTTTATTTATTTAAGTTTGCATTCAAGAAAATGTGACTTCTTGATTTTTACGTGGAAAAAAAATACAAAAATATTTTTAATTCATTTATAATAAAAATGAAAATGTGATTTGTTGTATTGTATTCATATATTTTTTTATCTTCATTTTAAACATGCGTTTTTCTTAGCATCTCACTTTTCACATTAAAAGTGAATGACCCCCCCCCCCAAAAAAAAATCGGTATTATTAAATGAACAATTTTCAAAACAAGTTAAACCAGTCATACATACGTTTACTAGCTTAACGCTAACGCACAATGGAAAACACCATAGAGGGGCTACTGAGACTAGCATCAATAGTGCTTTATATGTTGCTGTCCTCTGAGAAAAATGAATATTATTGCAGTTTGTCAAGACAGTTTTTTATGTTTAGTATGTTTGTATGTATTGTACTGCCCCCTGCTGGCCAAGGTGCGCACACCAGAAGGAGCGGCACAATGCCAATTAAATGATCATGATGCACAAACTGTTGTCTTCACATTCTATGAAAGGAAACATTCTAGAGTGTAGAGTGATGCATTCACTGCCATAAATTCATTAAAAAAAAAAGATTATTAAAAAATAGGGGCAAGAGGCGATTCATTTTTAAAAAATTGTAATTAATTGCATGATTTCACTAGTTAACACAAATTTTATATCTGTTCTAAATGTACAATAAAAAAATTCTAGGTTTTCATACTCTTCTAATCAAAAGTGGAAAAAATGTTAAACTAATAGAAATAGTTCAAATGAATTTTTGTCGTTTATAGCCGTCAACAGCAGTGAATGAATAAAAAAAAAGAAAAGAAAATATTGTTAAAAATTCGGGGCATCAGGCGATTAAAGTTTTAATTGGAATTAATTGCATGACTTCAGTAGTTAACTTTCATATCTGTTCTAAATGTACAGTAAAAAATTCTAGGTTTTCATACTATTGTTAACAAAAGTGGGATTTTCTTTTTTTAAACTAATAGAAATAGTTCAAATGAATTTTTGACGTTTATAGCCGTCAATGGCAGTGAATGAGTTAATGGCAGCAAATTCTAAATTTGGGGGGTTGTCAGTTACTCGAAGATTTATTTATTTGTGTGGGATTATTGTATGCTTAAACCCTCATGAATCCTTCCTACGTTCTTTCTTCAGATTTGTCTACCCGAGCATCCGCTGGTCTTCCCCTGAACGAGGCAACCAAGCATCAACATGGCGATCGTCCTGCACTCTACCCCCCTCTTGTGGATGCGTCTGGCAGCGCTGATCTTCTCCTGCGTGGCCTTCTCGGTGGCGGTCCACGGCGGGCGTCTGTTCCACGGCACGGGCGACTGGTGCATCTTCTGCTGGGCCTTCAGCTTCGCCGGCACCCTGCTGGTGCTCCTGGTGGAGCTGTTCGGCCTGCAGACCCGAGCGCCCATCTCCTGGAAGAACTTCCCCATCACGTTCGCCTGCTACGCCGCCCTGCTGTGCCTGTCGGCGTCCATCATCTTCCCGTTGTACTACCTAAAAGGCTCCACGGGGCCTAGCGAGGTGCGCGACTACCGCATCGTGACCACCGTCTTCTCCTGTCTGGCCACCATCGCCTACATAAGCGAGGTGAGCATCAGCAAGGCCAGGCCGGGCGAGGTGGCCGGCTATATGGCCACCGCGCCGGGTCTGCTCAAAGTGTGCGAGACCTTCGTGGCCTGCATCATCTTCGTGTTCATCAGCGACCCGGTGCTGTACGACCGCCATGACGCTCTCAAGTACTGCATGTCCGTCTACTGCATCTGCTTCATCTTGTCCGCCGCCATCATCGTGCTGTGCGTGGGCGAGTGCACCGGCTGCCTGCCGTTCCCCTTCGCCCGCTTCCTGTCCGGCTACGCCCTGTTGGCCGTGGTGCTCTACCTGTCGGCCACCATCATCTGGCCCATCTTCAACTTCAACCCCAGTCAAGGCGGCAGCAAGCAAAGGCCGTCCGGCTGCGGCTCCACGCCGGGGCTGTGCACGTGGGACAAGCTGATGGCGGTGGCCGTGCTCACCGCCGTCAACTTCATCCTCTACCTGGCCGACCTCATCTACTCCGCCCGCTTGGTGTTTGTCAGCGCTTGAGGCTGCAACTTGACTCCGAATCGGCTTCCGCAAGATGGAACAGTCCAAAATTCAAATGAAATTATCTAGAAAAATTGCCGACTTGACTGACAAGTTCAATTTCAAATCATCTTTCCCCATCAAAATCAATGGAAATGCCAATGATTCGTTACAGACCCACATTGCGCTCCTTCTGGTGCATGCGCCTTGACCACCAGGGGGCAGTACCATGCAGCTATACAGACACAAATGAAGAAGAGTTTTAAAACTAAGTGACTCAATAAGATGCAGTAGTTTTAGTCATTTTCCGCCACCAAATGTATACAATTTGGAGTTGAAACTAATTTTAAATGAAAAATTGGCTTGAAAAATGCCTGATATCAGCAAATCTAATGAGACTTCTCCGCCTTAAAGACAAACTCTAAAAATGTGTTTCTCTTTCCTCTGGCATTTTGTGTTTTTATTTTTACAACCTGGATGAGGAAACGGTTCCAATTTAATTCCTTGCCACATAAGTGCCTTTTACTTCTTTAAATAGTACAGTCCAATGATGGCAAAGAGAAAAAATGTGATTACAGCTATAGAATAGGAACCAATTCAATCTTTTTGGGAGATAATATGCATTGACAGAAAAATATGAGAGATTTCAGCTCAATGAGTATCCCAAAATATGACCTCACAAGTACGTCTTGCATTTTCTTCAGTGTTTTTTTTTTTGGGGTAGATGGATGAAAAAGAAGGAAAGGGTAATGATGACCATATAACAGGAAATGGGAAAAAATATGTTGTTGTTTTTTTTTTTCAATAGAAAGTGACCTTTAAAATGTTAAAATCGGCACAATTTGGAGTTTGAACAAAATTTCCGTTAAAAATATGCCTTTTCAGTAAATACTACTATTTTTTGCTTTTTTGTTGCCGCTACAGAAGGTTACCATGGCAACGACGGGGTAATGCCATCAACAGGAAATGGGGGGAAAAAAAGTTCATATTGTATGTCCATATATGTGCCATGATAACTTTATCAAATCTTTACTTGGACAAAATGTACTACGTGGACGCATTTACTGTAAGACTGCCACATTATTATTGTAATCTTAAGATGATACTAAAATGTTCCCTTAATGAGGTTTCACCACTGATAAATCCTCGAATCTGACAAATTAGATCTCGCGGGGTCTTCGTATGTGGGAGGGGTAAATCTGTAGGGGGGGGGGGGGGGGGGTTGTTGTGCTATTTCGCTATGTTTACACGTGCGCTTTGTGTCCATGTGTTGAAGGACTCCAAAGAGTGTGAACCAGAACATTCTAATGCTAATGAAGTTGAAACGCAAACAAAAACGTCATTCCGTCGCTCCACATTGACATAAGTTGGAGGGGATGTGCATGTAAACATGGTAGTGTATTGTTATTGTTTTTTAGCCTTATAAACATCAATAACCAGCTCTTTTTTTCGTTTTGTTTTACTTGAAGCAGTGCGTCACTAAAATGAACAAGCGACTTGATGTTTATCGATTTCTATTGTACAGGGTGCAACATACTTGCACGTTACAATATATAGACCGGTATGTGGAATTTGTGTGGATTTCACAAAAGCAGACATATATACACTGTATATGTACACGGCATATCTTAAATGCTATTTCATCACATGTCAAGAGCTATGTTGGTTTCGGAAGGCTGTTGTACTTATTTTTAATTCATGCTTTTGTATTCTGCCATTTTGTGTTTCCCAGCGTGTGCACCACCGCATCAGTGTTGTAAGAAAATGTAACCTTTTTTTTGCATTTCAATAAAAAACATATTAAACACACTTTCTGGTCTTATTATTTAGATAATTAACTCATTCACTGCCGTTGACGGCTATAGACGTCAAAAATTCATTTGAACTATTTCTATTAGTTTAACATTCCCCCCCCTTTTGTCAACAAGAGTGTGAAAACCTTGATTTTTTTTATTGTACATTTAGAACAGATATAAAATTGTGATTAATCGTGAGCTAGCTAGTGAAGTCATGCGATTAATTACAATTAAAAATTGTAATCGCCTGACACCCCTAATTTTTAATAATCTTTTCTTTTTTTTTTATCGCTAGGCAAACAATTTTTTTTTTTGAATTAATCACATGACTTCAGTAATTAACTCACAATTAATCTGTTCTAAATGTACAATAAAAAAAATTTTGGGGGGGGGTTCATACTCTTATTAACAAAAGTATAGAACTAATAGAAATAGTTCAAATGAATTTTTTGACGTCTATAGAACAGTTTGCAAACATTTGAATAGTTTTAGTAGCGAAGGGCTTGTCTTCAGGAATTTTGTGGATTTCCTCCAAAATGTAACACGCCCTCGAGAATAGGGAAGGCCGTGTCCTTATGAGACTTTAGTAGGAAAGTATAATGCACTGTTTAGAGTACAAAACGGCATGTTTTCATCGTAATTTGGTAGGAGTTCCTATAAAACGTAACAGCATTTGTTTAAAAAAATATTTGCTACTTGAAATGGTTTTCTATCGCATCAATCAGCTCTTGGACTTGCACACTACAAGAACCAAGACAAGGGTAAGGGAAAAAAATTCTCTCGGACCCTCCACATCCTGGTCACCACCTCTTCCAGGTCATTCCCTCAGGTAGGCGCTATCAAAGTATGCAGACTAAAACCAGCAGACATTCCAAAAGCTTTTTCCCTTTTGCCATCAATCTCCTAAACAGTTGACTCCAAATTCCAATATGGCACCTTACAAAATATTTGCCAATTTTGCACATACCCTTGTGACAGTATTACTAAAGTTATACTACAATTACTGCGCTACCGGTCGGTTTATCTTTGCATGATGACTCTTCTGTCACAAATCATACCCGTACATTACGTAAAGACTCGCTCGACTTATGTGTCACGTCTTTGTCATAGTAATAAATATGATATTTAAAATGTCATCTGGCGTTTGGTTTTCTATTCTCATGAGACATGCAACTGTCTGTTCTCACGAGAATTTAGGATGACTTACTCCAGAATGTGATGCCCTTTTTTTTTTTGAGTTGAAAAGGGTCTGCTCTCATGGGAATTCGTAGGATTTTCTACAAAATGTAACTGGCTGTTTTGACTAGAAAAGGGAGCTGTTCTCACGAGGATTGAGCAGGAATTGCTATAAAATAACTATTTATTTAGTAGTAAAGGGTTGCTTTCAAAAGAATTTTGTGGAATTCCCAACAAAATGTAACGCACTATGATGAGTTTAAAGAATGCAGCTTGATTATTCCAGAGGAACATGTGCCAGTGTGAAATACAAACTCGGTGGTTTTTGCAAGGTGTTGTCTTGCCTCGTGTTCTCCAAGCCGCAAAAACGGTCGGTTTGTTCCACTCGTCATGTTCTCCAACCAACAGTTAGATTTTTTTGCTCCGCAAAGTAAACGTCCCGTCACAGTGATGCCGGCTTTCCACCAGCAACTGTCTGGCGGAGACAATCACGTTGCAATACAGCTGTCAGTGAGTGGAGGGGGCGGGGCCACGTGTTGATGGCTTCCGTAAACAAGAAGAGCTCAATTGCACTTCACCTCAACACTAAGATGAAGGTAAATTGTGACTAATATGTACATTTAAACAGAGCAGAGCAGGTCAACGGAATTTATTGTGCGATTGTTGAGAGAGTGTTCACACACACACGCACACACAGGAAAAATTGAATCTGCGAGAGGTCTGACTTACAATATGATTATTTAAAAAGAAATATAGTCTTCCTCAAAAGTACACGTTCCCTAAAATGGTGACATTATTCTAAAAAACAGCACCAAAAAAACTATATTTAAAACAATTTTTTTCAAAGTATTTTTTTGCTTCCTTGAAAATGCATTTTTAAGAATCTTTTTAGTAGAATAACTGACTTTAAAAAGTCAATATTTTTCCCTTCGATTTTCCTGCAGAAAAATATTACTTATTTTAAAGGAATTTCCCCCCCTAAAAAAGTTTTTAAAAATAATGACTTTTTAAAATAATTTTCAAAATAAAAAAATGTTTTCATTGAATGTTTTTGCTAACAATAATAATCTATGATCTTTCCCCCCCCCCCCAAAAAAATAATAAACATCTCAAAAACTGACCAAAATAGGACTTCTTAAAAAAAGTTACAATTTCCTAGAAAACACATTCTACCAAATAAAAAGATAATTTTGATTGAAAAATATTTTATATTAAAAACAACTAAAAATAAACTCCCCTGAAGCAATTACTATTGTAATTTTACGACTTACCCAAACTTTGTGTGCCACTTTGCGTGGGTGTATAAGATTAAAATCAATCTATCCGTTTCTCTATCGATCTATGGTATGAATGAGAATAAAATCTCTAAGAGTGCATGATAAAGGATCAATGGAGAAAAAAAAAGGCCAATATGGTAGAAAGAGTCATGACAAATTAATTATTTCCTCTGTATGTTGAAGGCGGTGCATGTCTTAAAACATTAGGGTCAATAAATCATGCCATTCACAGTGGGTGTAGGTTCCCGTAGTCCGCCACTTGGGGGCGACACTTTCCAAACAAGAGCCAGATTAAGTAAGATTTAACCTTGAGGACAATCCACACTTTTGCATGAATTATGAAAGGTCACACCACATCTGAAAAGCTGTCTTTTCTTTGTTCATGAGGTCGAGGACAACATTTCTTCGGTCATCATCTGACAAAAGATAATTTTAGCCACTTTATTATTCTTGCTTTCTTTCACGGCCGAATGTCATTTTCACACTCGCGAAGAGCAAACTTTCCACGTTGGACGAGTTCACCGCATCATCTGATTATCTTTGCAAGATGAACTCTTTAGTAGGACTTTCCACAAAACGTAACGCATTAGTCGAAAATGACCCATTTATATGATCATTTAGTAGTATTTCCAACAAATGATGATGCCCTTTATCTTACCAAAAGTTCTCTTAATAAAGATTTTAGCAGGATTTCCTACAAAAATGAGTTTTTTGTTGTTGTTGCTCAAAAGGAATGCATGATTTTCTCTCAAGAATCTGGTAGGATTTCATACAACATGCATGCTCTTTTTTTGTTGCAGAGAGACGATTCAGCATGTTATTTAGAGAATTTAGTAGTTTTTTTTAAATCACTTTTTTGCACAAAGTTTTTATTTAAAAAAATAAGATGGATTTTCCGACAAAATGTGATGTTCTTTTCTTTTTGCTTAAAAAGTATAGCACACATTTGTTGAAGAATTTAGTAGGACTTCCTACCAAATTTTTGAGTACAAAAGGACTCATTCTCTTGAGAATTTTGTCATATTTCCTGTAAAATTGTCATTCTTACCCGAGTAGAAAATGACCCATTTTCACTAGGGTTTAATGGCATTTCTGACAAAATGTGATGCTCTTTCCTTTTTTACATAAAGACGTATAATGTTATCCAAAAAGTACAACTGGGCCCATTCTCATGAGAATTTAGTGTTATGAGTGATGTATTTTCTATTTTGTAGAAAGAAAATGTCATATGTTCACTTAAGAATTTATTAAGGTTTCGTACAAAATGTGATGTACACATTTTTTTTTTTAAATATCTGGATAGCTTTCTCCAACTTTCTGAGATTGCTGTTCTATATCAAAGAGACCCACAAAAACAGCTCAAGAAAACCATGCTGGAAAACACACAAGAAGTTCACCATTTTGGTTTTTAGCAGCCCCTTTTAAGGGTCATTTTGCTCATGTAGGTCGTTCAATCAAACTTGTTTGAGATGTTTTGTCCAATTGTTACCAATTTTGAACCTCATATACTAGACAGTTGCTTAATTGTAATTAATTAGCGTTTGCATCATTGTGTGTGGATGGAGCATGTCAGCGAAGTTTAATGACTTGCCCCAAACATGTTTTCACTTAGCAATATGATATTTAATAGCATTAGCTGCTTTTCCACCAACAAGCCCAGGATCTTTGAGTTCTGGGTAAAGGAAGTTCTTGGTTTTGAAGGTTCCGCAGGGAATTTATAATTTGTGTTTCCACAGCGTCTTAAGAGTTCTCGGCAATTAATTCAAATTAGTTTGATGACGTATGAGTTTGATGTACCCCCCCCCCCCCAATTTGAACAACCAATCAGCCTTTGTCAGTGCATATGGAGGACCAAAACTGCCAAAATAAATAAATGACTAAATAAATAAACAAATGACTAAAAGTGAAAATAAAAACGGATATAAAAAATATAATTCAAAAACGAAATCCCAAAAAATAAATATAAATGGAAATAAAAATAACATATATATATATATATATATAATACAAAAATAAAAAACAAGATAAAAAAAATAAATGTCAAAATAAAATGCAAAAATAAATATACAAATAGAATTAAATATCAATCAATCAATAAAAACACTCTGCTCTCACATTTATTTATTTCATACTGCAGACGCTCTGCCAGGACGAAATGTTATTTATTGATTGATATTTAATTATATTTATATATTTATTTTTGTATTTATTTCGACATTTAATTTTATATTTATTTTTTTGAATCTCGTTTTTTTATTTTTGCATTTATTTTTACTTTTATTTATTTATGCATATATATTTTTTTATTTTATTTTTTTCCATTTATATTTATTTTTGGGAATTAAATTTTTGAAAATAATTTTTTGTATCCATTTTTATTTTCACTTTTAGTCATTTATTTATTTATCTAGTCTTTTTTTTTTTTTTTTGTGGAAATTTTGGTCCTCCATAAGTGCAGCCCGTCCCCTCAAAGTTCCAGCTTGGCTCAGCAAGACCCTGCTGCTAGTACTCGGATGTTCCCTGGGGAATTTAATTACCCCGGAAATTTTTGTTGGTGGAAAAACGTGCAAACTGAATTTTACCAAGGTAAATTGAAAAGTTCTTCAAAAATTCCGGCGGTGGAAAAGCCCCAATTGTCTACCGTGAGTAACCCAACCAAAATGTATCTGGAATCCAGGCCTGAAAATCCACAGGAAGTCTTTTGGCCATTTTAGTAAATTTAAGTTTGGTAGCAGCAGCTGGACTATTTTGAAAATTCACCCCTTAAAACCAGTTTGTTTCCCTTAGCAACACGACATTTAATGTCTACCATGAATATTCCATATGCCATGCTGAAAAAGACACCACAAGTCCACCATTTTGTTTTGAATCAGTCATTTTGGGGTCATTTTGATTTAAATTTATGAAGTCTGTTGTAATTCTTTGAAAAGCCAGTTTGACTTAGCAGCATCAAATTTTGTAGGCACCGCGGTCATGAGTAGAGCCACAAAAAAAGTCTCAAGAAGGCAAGCCTGAAAAGACACGGGAGGTCTTTTGGATCTTTTGGGGTCAATTCCAGGGGTTCTTCAAAGACAAATTTCTTGATGTGTCACCATAAAACACACCCAAAGCTACTTTCCTTTATCAACATGCGCTGCAAAAACTGAAATCTTAAGTAAGATATAATTTCTTAAATTTAACCTAAATTAGCTTATTTTGTTATTTTTATTTTTACTTGAAAGTCAGGCAAGATTATTCTGCTTATTTTAAGATACATATGACATAATTATCTTATTCGAGTGTTAACAGCCAATTTTCAGTACTGCGATGTTTAAAACAAGCATTTCCCACATTTTAAGATGACAACTAACCAACATCAAAGGTCCTGAACTGGGGTTTCCTAAATTGAATTTTCTTATTTTAAGATTTTGCATAATTTAGCAATAAGATAAATGGAAAAAATACAAGTATGAAAACAATCAGACAAAAGTGCAATATAGCTTGAGTGATTCGTTTTGTTATCTTTACTAAGCAATTTTTTTCTTCTTCTACCAGCGGTAGAGTGCCAACCCTCGGACTTGGAGGTTGTGGGTTCAATCCCTGGCTGGGTCATATCAAAGACTATAAAAATGGGACCCGTCACCTCCCTTGCTTGACACAAGCGTAAAAAAAATCCTTATGTATTTAAAGAAAAATAGCTCTACTTATTACAGCTTTAAAAAGTCAACATGAGTTGTTTTTATTCTAAAAATACTATTTTCAAGACCACCGTGGTTGATATGGGCCTAGTATTATTTTTCAAAATCTTACAGGTAAATTGAAGTAAAATTTTCTTGTTCTGTTGGCAGATCATTTTGTTTATTTGAAGTCATAATTTTCTTATTTTACAATTTTTTTTCCTTAAATTTTCTACTGTCCTTTTTGCAGTGTGAAAATGATAAGCAATGTACATTATGGGTAGATCCACAAAAAAATCTCACATTTTGCTTTGAAGCGAGCTTTTTAAAGTTAGTCTACGAACTTCTACAGTGATTTTATCTGATTGCCGCCAAATTCACAAATAACAAACTTGTCAAACATTTCTGTCTATGTCACTGATTATTGAATGTGATAACACTACGGTACATTTTACAAGCAATCTTAGGCCAAACATTCACAACGCATTTTGGGGCGTGTCGGCGAACGAGACCCCTCAAGTAGCGCGACGTGATTCCCGATGATTCCCGAGTGGCGAGGGGGGCTGGGCCCGGGGAGCTGGTCTAAGCCGGAGAGAGGGGTGTTTATTTAAGTTTTTCGTCTCCTGACTCAGACAGACTGCAGCGGATAATGAGAAACAGATCTCTGACGGAGAGGAGAGGAGGGAGGTAAGGGGGGCTCATAAAGTGGGAACGGGGGAGAAGAAAAAGAAGGAAGGAGGGGGGGGGACGGGTAAGGGGCGGCGAAGGAAGAACGAGAGCCAAAAAAGGGGGGAGTGATGCGTTCAGGGCCCTGGTGGTCACACGGCAAACTTGATGAGAGGAGGAGGATGTGAGGGAAGTAGGGGTAAGAGGGCGGGGGGTTCTGATGATTGACAGGCAGGGTGACCCTATGGGGACCGAGCGACGGAGGCGCAGAACCCACCCAGAGGCAATTAAGGGTAAAGGACGACAAAAATATTTCATCAACTTCTTTTTCCTCCCTCCTCCTCTTCCTCCTCCTCCTCCTCTTCTTCGGAGTAGCGTGAGGATGAAAGAAAAGACTGACTGGGACAAACAGAAAAAAAAACTTTAGTATAAGCAAGACATCAAGTTTGAAGAAGACCTTTGGAAAAGTTCTTCCAAGAGCGGAGGCAGTTTGCGTCATGACGGGCACTTAAAGGACAGAAACCCCCCTTCTTCCTCCTCGGAAGAAAAAAACCACGACTTTTTCTTTTTGGGAAATCTCCTCGCCGATGGGGGCCGCGCCGGGCTCCGGCTGGGAGGAGGGCGAGTTCGAGTTCAAGCTGGTGTTCGAGGAAGACTCGCCGCGGCCGGAGGAGGAGGGTTCCGGCTCTGGCTCCGTGGAGCCCCCTGACAGCAGCGGCAGCAGTGTGGGTCAGTCACAAGCGATTCTCGTATGTGAAAGGAGATCTCCCCGGGAGGTCTGACATGCATGGGAACATTCGTGCATGTGTGTTTGAAGTGTGTGTGGTGGACTTTACGTGTGTGTGCATGCAGACTCAATGTGGTTCTAATCAGGCGTGCGTGCAAGTTAACAGCTGCCATGTGGGAAGGAACCTCCACACGCTCACCCCCCTCCTTACGCGCACACAAATACAGTGGTGCCTTGAGATGCCAGGTTCACTGCCATCATACATGCTTGTATCTCAAAATGTTCTCCAAACATGGCTGAACTATGCCATTGCTCAAAGAACTAGTAAGCTGGGTCACTCGTATCTCACGACACCACTGTACAGTGTTACTTCAACTTTGAGTGGCCGACTTGTGAGTTTCTTGAGATACGAGCCAAGACTCTGGCAATTGTTGCTTTTGAGTTGCAAGCAAAAATTTGAGATACGAGTAGGGATGTAACGATATCCAAACATTACGATACGATATTATCACCATATGAAGGTCACGGCACGATAATTATCACGATATTGTGGGTAGATTGGCGATATAAAAAAAAGGTCACAATATTGTAAAAAAAAATGAGCTCATACTGAAACCCCCCCCCCCCACAATATTGTGCTTTTTGTACATTACAGCAATGCATATAAATAACCTACAATCTCTAATAACGCTTAATATTGAGGCACTTACTTGCTAATGCACGCACACATTGAGTTCCTCCACATACTGACTCGGTTCACAAGCATATTACGTTCCCCTTCATCTCATGATTAGCGTGGATTTTAAACATAGAAGGGCCAAAACATGCCAAGTGAGAATTAAACTGCAGTAAAAAAAAAAAAACTAGCCACCTAGCCAAATGGAAATCACCCTGACTTTTTTTAACAGACGTGCTGCTTTTAATATCGTGACATGACGACGGCGATATTGTGGCAGTTTTAATAAAACGATATCACGATATTGCCATTATTGTTACATCCCTAGTTACGAACAGTAGATGTTGGGAGCCAATTTCACAATAAGAAGTAGTTTGGCAGTCAGGGAACAATTCTTCAAAATTGAGGGCACTCCCCTTGAAATGTACTTTAAAATTGAGCTTTTGGTTTAAAGCTAAACATAAAACAAAGAGAAACGTAGGTACGTTAGGTACGTTGTGTACCTAAGCACATTAACTCATTCGCTGCCATTGACAGCTATAGACGTCAAACTTCATTTGAACTATTTCTATTAGTTTAACGTTTTTTTTCCCATTTTTGTTAACAAGAGTAAGAAAACCTAGAATTTTTTTTGTACATTTAGAACAGATGTAAAATTTGTGATTAATTGTGAGTTAACTAGTGAAGTCATGTGATTAATTACGATTACAAATTTTTATCACCTGATGCCCCCAATTTCTTATATTTTTTTCAACAAAAAAAAGAGAAGTATTTATTATTTATTTATTAAAAAATAAAAATAAGAAAAGATTATTAAAAATTAGGGGCGTCAGGCGATTACAATTTTTAACCGTAATTAATTGCATGACTTCACTAGTTAACTCACGATTCATCACAAATTTTATATCTGTACAATAAAACAATAATAAATAAATAAATCTAGCTTTTCATACTCTTGTTAACAAAAGTGGTAAAAAATGTTAAACTAATGTTAAAAGGAATTTTTGACGTCGATAGCCGTCTCTGGCAGCGAATGAGTTAAGTTAACTTTATCTTAGAAAAGGATATTAGCTTAATGCTAACACACAGCAAAATGCCTTAGATGCGATTTTATTAAGTTGGTCAACAATTCAATTTGTAATCTTAAATTGGTTCAACAATTCTCTTTTTAGAGTGTGCAGGCAGCATTAATGCACAGGGAATTCAATATTCGCCGTGAGATGGTTATCAGGCCGTGCATAGATGTTCTGGCATTTCCTGACAGTTACCTTTTTGAACGGTACCTTTTCACATCCACATACACAAACTAATCCGTCCTTACATTTGCAACATTACCAGCCGTAGTCATCCCAGCATATATTGTGTTGCGCAATTTGTTTCTTATACCCATTTGAATAATGTTTTTATATTTCATCTTGAGTTTTTTATATTTTATTTTCTCCTCTCTCGCAGAATTGCACTCAAATGAAATAAAAATAATTAGCTACTATTCAACAGGTTTCCCCTGTAATATTATTGTGACTGGAAAGGACTACATTTAAATTTGCAGCAACATTCTCCCACGCCGCCTCCCTCTACGGGGAGCCGCTGCGGTGTTGCACTTTTTTTCTAAAGACGTGTTTAAATTTGCCATATGATTGCATTAAGACTTCCAGTTGAGAGGAGTATGGTGGCCATGGTGCCTCGTCCAATCGGGGCTCCATTGTTGCGGTCTTTTTATTGTGGTGGTAACTCCAGGTGAACCTACTCTGCGTTTTTAAAACTAATTCAAATCAGCTGTCCTGGAACCGAAAACGCAGTTTCCTATCTCAGGGTAGGCCAAGTCGCTGTTCAGGGTTAGTCTCAGAGTTTGTTGAACCTGCTTTGTGAAATGGACCCCAGGGGTGAGGATTGAACCCACAACCTCACAGATGGGAAACGACCGCTCGACCACCGAGCCATGCCGCCCCTAACTAGCATCCATGTTGCGGTGTAGTCATAAAGGTTTGAACTTATATTTGTTTATTTTTACATTAGCAACAAATGTAAACTAGCATACAACAATACTCACAGCTTAGTCGAGACTTTGAGTCAAGTCATTAAATCTAAAGTTATGATTAATATGGCTGTATGTATTATACTGCCACCTGGTGGTAAAATAAAGATGGGGTTTATTATTTACATTCTATTTAATTATGTTGTTAGGATGTACATTGTGCAAGGTCGAGAAGATCCGACTAGATATTGTAGTCTTGCTCGCCTCCACATGGCTTGGACTCTAGTACCAGTACTCTTGAGAGGGGTTGGACTCTCTTCCAATCTGGAAGTGCCCTTGTTGAGATGTGTCGAGTAGTTATGGACATACTGCCCGCCGGGTTTGGTGCCTATATGCTGGGGTTTACTTCGGTGAACGCGAGGGTAGCGCCCTTCTGCCTTTGGGTTGGTAGGTCTCGACAGTTGGAGCATTGGTGGTCGCTGGGGCAAAAAATCTGGGCATGGAAAGAGCTCAGCGAGGCCATGGAAAAAGACTTCCGGTTGGTTTCCAAGAAATTGTGGTCTGCCGTCTCAGGAGGGGGAAACGGTGCATCATCAACTCTGTATAGGGGAGACGGTGCGCTGCTTGTCTGAACAGTGTGAATCAGTGGGGAGAATACTTCGTGGTCTTCAAAGTCAATTCCAAACACCTTTCCGTGAGGAAATCTGGGGTCTCTAAGATGGGCTCGTCTATCTCCAAGGTGGTGAGAAAGCTCTTTCTTGGCAAAGACTTGTTGGCTCTGGATGTGGTGGGGCTGTCTTGGTTTACACTCAACAGTGAATGGTCCCCCTTTTTAAGAAGAAGGGGAAAGCGGGTGTTTTGAAACTACAAGAGGGCCACATTCATCAGACTCCCAGGTAAGGTCTATTCAAGGGTGCTGAAGAGAAGGGTCAATCGGGAAGTCGATTTTCCAATTCAGAACGAGCGCTGTAGTTTTTGTCCTGGACCGTGGAACAGTGGATCAGCTCAACATCCTCAGCAGGGTCCACAAGGGTGCATGGGAGCTCGGCCAACCAGTCTACATGTCCTTTGTGGACTTTGAGAAGGAATTCACCCATGTTTCTCGTCGGACCGTCTTTGAACCACAGCAGTAAGTCGGATTTGTTTCCAGTGAGGATTGGGCTGCACCAAGGCTGCTCTTTGGTACCAATTCTGTTTATACGGACAGCATTTCTAAGCACAGCCGAGGCGTTGAGGGGGTTCCAGTTTGGTGACTGTATTGCATCGATGCTTTTTTGGAGAGGATGTGGTTCTGTTGGTTTCACTGGAGCTTAAAGCGGTTGGGAAGAGAATGAATGACCCAAAATCTGAGACCATGGTCCCCAGTCGGAAAAGTGGGGAGTGATTTCTCAAGATCGGGGATGAGATCCTGCCCAAGTGGAAGAGTTCAAGTGTCTTGTTTGCAATTGAGGGAAGAATTGAGCGAGAAATTGACAGGCGGATCAGCGCAGACACTGTAGTGATGAGGACTCTGCATTGGTCTGTTGAGGTAAAGAAGGAGCTGAGCGGAAAGGCAAAGCTCTAGATTTACTCGTCAATCGATGTTCCTACCCTTATCCTGACTGAAAGAACAAGACACCTGATAAAAACAGCCAAAATGGGTTTCCTTCGCATGATGTCCGGGGCTCACCCTTGGTGTGAGAGACTCGGTCGTCCAGGAGGGGCTCATAATTGAGGTACTGGTTTTCCCCATCGCAAGGAGCCAGATGAGGTGGCTCGGGCATCTGTTTAGAAGGCTTCCTGGACACCTTCCTAGTGAGATGTTTCCTGTACGTCCCTCTGGGACAAACCAGCAAACGTTGGGGAGATTATGTCTGAGCTTCTGCTCCTGTGACCTGACCCCGGATAAGTGGAAGAAAACGGATGGGTGGCTGGATGGATACATTTGAGATATCATTGAGCTATGAGCATGGTCACAGAATCATTTAAGCATGTAAATCAAGGCCTTCAGATATTCATACACCGAAGCAGCATGGGAGAACCACTAAAGGTGACACCCACCTCTGGGGGTTTGGGTCAATGGAAGCTCTAAATTCCAACACCTCTTTAAGTCTCAGAATTTGGAATTCACACTAGTTACATAGCAAAAGTAAAAGCATAATTTGATGTGAGCGCTCAATTTAACGAGAGCCCACAAATGAGACATACAAGGCCTCTTTGCAAGTCGACTTCACTTTACACCTTCGCCACTAAAGGTAAACACATAAGAAGTTCAATGACGGAAACTGAAACAAAAAGAGTATTTCTATTGCCATTATTTTCAATGGAGAAAAATTGTTTTGAAATTGAAACGGATGGTTCAAGAACAGATTCTATTGGACCTTAGTAAAGTGTAAACTGACAACATTTACTATGTTATTGTATTATTACATTGATTAGCATATGATTTAGCTACATTGTTTATTATTATTTTTTTTTTACATTTTTACATTTTATTTATATATATTTTCAATTTGAATTTTACCTTTTATTTGCATTGCCATTATTATCATCCATTATTTTCTTTATAATACAGTATTTTCCACTTTTTTTTTTCATTGTGTAGTTTTGAATGTATTTTTTTATTTTACCCTCTAGCAATCACTTTCCATATTTTAGACTTTTATTTATTTATTTTTAACTTTTGTGGGTTTTTTATAAAAAAATCTTTTTTCATTTTTTATTTGTTTAAACCTGAAACATTCCAGTACTGCAGCAGCGTTAATGACTTGGAAATATTGTTATTGCCAGGAAACATTTTTCTTTTTTCCCCTACCTTAATTGAGTTGATGCTGTGCGTCAATGTTGCCCCCCCCCCCCCCAAAAATGAACATAAAAAAAAACGACAGGAAATCATGGTGTGAATAATCACCATTAGCAGAAGATAATTATTGGTAGCGTTGTGCGGGCCAAATGTACGTTTCAACATTTCGTGAGTGCTGTGAGTCTTTGTTGTCAGGGCCCAAAAAAAAGTGGTGTATGTGTGTGCGCGTGTGTGTGCGCGTAGTGGCTATTGAATAAATGCTTTCCATATGACTATGCAGAATTATGAGAAGGGCCTGATTATTTATGGGACATTTATACTTATCTGATCAAATGAAGTTTGACATGGGCAGCCAGATTTTGGGGCTTTTTTGCACTATAAAACTATTCCCATTAAATAGATTGTGCACAAAAGTGCGAGGATTGAGCAACAATTTATTTTTCGCCATTTGTTCATTTTTTTTGGCAAAGCAGTTGGATTTAACAACTCCAAAAAAGCTCAGGTTTAGCAGACCAAAAAATGCACTTTATTCACCTTCACAAGCAAGTTATTTTCGCATAAGGATTAGCTGTTGGTTAAGAAATAGACTAGTGCCCGTGAATAACCAACAAAATCTACAATCTATGCCAAAGTCAGTTATTTTTAATTATAAAAAAATACATATTAAAATATGCAAACTGGGTGTTCGGACTTTGCCTCAACATTTTAAGAGACATACTTCACAAAAATTATATTTTAAATGGGTGTATAAACTTTCTAGGTTTCCTTCAGAAATCTTAGATACAGTAGACGGCGCTAATGTAAACAACTTGGTAGTGCAGCAAGATGAAATAACTAAAAAATATGAAAACATTTTGTTTTGATCTATTTTCGTTCAGATATTAGATAGCTCGAAAGATATTAGATATGATTATAGACATTAGCTAACTGCTGGCGTGCTAATTGCAGCAATAATTGGTGATCACTATGGACTAAAATTACTGCTTCTATTTGGTTAGCATGCCAATTCCAACACATTACCACAGCATCATAGAAGTGTCTTCATGTGCTATTATTTCACATTGTGTTGAATACTACAGATAATTTGAAAACATAATGGACACAACTTTAAAAGCATCAAAAATATTTACTTTAAACAGATTGTTAGCTCGTTAGCATGCAAACTTCCTCCCGTTGTCACTGCCGCACAATAACAATGTCTAAAAATGATGCATCACTTTTTCAGCACCATATTCTTTGGCTAATAAGTGAACATTTTGTAATGGATGGCTTGAAAATGTACAAAATGCACATTTCCCTTGAAAAGGCCTTGCTAAGATGCTAACTGTGCGTGAGTCGCTCGTATGGCAACAATGAGCTTTCAGCAAACCAAGTGAAATTGACGCATGGCTAACGGTGATGGAAATGGATACACTTGCCACAAAGATGTTTACAACATTCTATGGACATATAATGAGGTATTCCCATGCGGGATGTTGCTAAGGGCAGCCGTCATGGTTTGGTTTAACATGCAAAAAAATAAAAAATAAATAATAATAATAATATATATATATATATATATATATATATATACACACACAGTGTACTGTACCACCACACCTAGTCTTCATGTTTTTGTGCCATGTGTTCTGACGACCCTATTCAATAATCAGTTGCAGACGGCCACTGTGCCACCTCTCATGCAGAGCGCTCCCCAGTTAGCATCCCCAGCCCGCCACCCTCGGCCAAACAGAGGGCCGGGATGCATTCCCCGCCTCCACGGAGAGCGCCGGCCAGAGAATTCAGCGGAACCTATGAAAGCTTGCCAGCCCGCTCCGTTCAGGTAAGAAAACTTAGCAAAAGTTAATTCTATAGAAACAGATGATTCAAAGAAAGCACTAGGTTTCAGAGTCCCGTGTGGTGGAGTGTCCCAGTATCCAGATCACCACCATCTCGCCCGAGGATGAGCCAGCACCCGCACTCTCCTGGGACGTAGAGAGCGGCAGTAGGTGGGACCGGGAGCGCCTCTATCTTCCCCTGATGGACCCCTTCACCTACCGAGACAGGTGCCCCGGCTCACTCAGCCCCAGCCCTGCCTCCAGCCCCTCATCCCGTGGCTGGCTGAGTCCGGCCTCCAGCTGTGACTCCCTGTTGGTGGAAGAAGAGGAGCTCAGCGAGGCCACACTCCATTTTGGGCTCTCACCGTCCTCCCGGCCGACTTCGCCGGGCGGAAAGAAGCGGAGGAACTCGCCTCTAGCGTCCCCTTGCTCGTCCCGCAGGGGGAGTTACTCCGAGGAGTTGCAGGGAGGCGTCATGGAGGGGGGAGACTCCAGCCTTCTGTCACAAGCATCACCTGGCAGCTGTGAGCTCAGTGTTCCACAGAAAACGAGGAAGACATCTATGGAGCAGGTAATGGTGGCCACATGATTAAATAGTTGTAGATTGCCTAACCGTAACCCATGCTCAACCCTAACACTACCCAAAACCCTGAGGAACCCCAACGCTAACCCAAAACTCAACCCTCACCCTAAAATCTGACACACACACTATCCCAATCCTAACCACAAACCCTGCCCCTACCACAATCCAAAACCCTGGGCCTACCACTGGCTTACCCCACCCAAAAAACTTGATTTTAACACTATCCCAAAACCCTACCTTGTCACAAACCCAATCCCAAGCCAACCCCCTGAGTCTAACGTCTAATTAACCCCATACCAACCCTAACCCCAAAACCCTCTCTCACCTGAAACATAAACCAAACCATCTGTTTTTAGAACCAAAATTCCAAGACGGTTTTTGATTCCACCTGGAAAACTTAACTCAACTTGTCATTCCCCAAAGTTGTCTCCGAGGGATCAGGAGCAGGCCCCTGGGCAACAGCAAGCAGAGACCCTGCAGACCAGGAGAGAGCCCTCCTCGATGAGTATGGACTATCTCTCGGTTCCCCCTGCTCTGGCCTGGGGCCGGACCCGAGCCAACGCCCACAGTCCTCTCTTCAGGCAAGGAGTCATTAGGGGAAACCCTTTATCTCGGGCCCCATTTCACTTAAACCACAGTTTAGGATGAAGTCTCAGGGGAGTCCAAATCTGAGGTCTGATGAGCTACTTTACATGTTGCCAGTGTAACCTTGTCATATAAACGTGTGCAGGTCTAATGCCCTGCCGCCACTCGACTGGCCACTAACCTCCCAGTTTGACCAGTACGAGCTGCGCATCGAGGTGCAACCCAGGCCACACCACCGAGCCCACTATGAGACTGAAGGGAGCAGAGGAGCCGTCAAGGCCACTCCGACCGGGCATCCAGTTGTCAAGGTGACACCGTAGGGGCGCCGTAAGAAGGGCAAAGTGGTAATGAGTGTAAGGGCCGATGGCTGACAGGGCCAATTGTAGCTTTGAAGCAGTGTTGGAAACTTTGACTTTGTCTCCCTCTAAAGCAGGGGTCAAAGACTCAAAACATGCTCAAATTAACTTAAACCATGTTATTATTTTCTCTAAATCCCCGGCGGTGCACCTGGACACCATGCACTGATACTGACAGCAGAAAATAATTTTACAATTTCTATATTTTTGGACACATCAGCTAATCTCAGTTTTGGTTTATTTTCCCTCTTTGCAGCTGTTTGGATACAATGAGAGGAAACCGCTTTCTCTCCAGGTATTCGTGGGAACCGCAGATGACCGCTCCATCAGGCCACACCCCTTCTATCAGATACACAGGTACTATGAAGCTCTCAGAAAGGTGATGTAGATCTCATCTCATAAATCTTCTGATTTGGAGATGACCAAAAACTAGATATCGAACCACGTAACAACAATGGACTTAAGTTGCTTCCTCGAGGTTTATCTGCTTTTCAGGGTGACAGGGAAAATGGTGGGTACCACCAGTCATGAGAACATCCAGGCAGGAACAAAAGTTCTAGACATCCCCCTCAACCCTGAGAACCACATGACTGCCCTGTAAGTAGACTGAGATTCAGTTTGAAAGATGATGGGGTTGACAATCACATGCTTAAACATCGCAGCATCGACTGCGCCGGAATTCTCAAGTTGAGGAACTCGGACATTGAACTGAGAAAGGGCGAAACTGATGTCGGCAGGAAGAACACACGTGTCCGCTTGGTTTTCCGCACCCACCTCCCTGTGTCCCCCCCTGCTTTCCCCCCTGGTCGGGTCCTGGCCCTGCAGGTGGCCTCACTGCCCATCGAATGCTGTGAGTGGTCGCTCCGGCCTCCAGTGGCTGCAGGCAGTGAAACGCAGGCCTGATTTTGTCCTGTGTCCGTCGCAGCCCAGCGGTCAGCGCAGGAGCTGCCTGTTATCGAGTCAGTTAGCCTCACTTCCTGTTCAGTAGAGGGTGGGGAGGAGCTCCTGCTGAGCGGCACCAACTTCATGGCTATCTCTAGAGTTGTTTTCATGGAGAGAAGCACAGGTGAGCAGAGTAACATTTCTATTGTTGGTAGTATCCCAATGAAAGGATGGAATAGAATGATGGAGTTTTCCATCATGTTTGATTGACAATTAATTGATGACAGTTTTTGTTCCTGCTCTGTCTCCCAAATAATCAGATGGTAAACTTCAGTGGGAAGAGGATGCCTACGTGGACCGTGACAACTGCAACGAGGTAGTTCTTGCGTAGTTTTCTGTCTACGTTTCCTTCACTCACCTCATCATATTCACGAGCTGTGGACAGTAACCCAAAGAACAGGAGCTTCTGCTCCACCACATCGGTAGGAGGAAGATGCAGTGGCTCGGGCATCTGCTTGGGATGCCTCCTGAACACCTCCCTGGTGAGGTGTTTTGGCACGTCCCACCAGGAGGAGGCCCCGGGAAAGACGCAGCACCTGCTAGAGCGACTATTTCTCAGCTAGCCTAGGAAAGCCTTGGAATTCCCATGGTAGAGCTGGATGAAGTGACTGGGGGAGGAAGTCTGAGCTACTGTGCTTCCTCTGCAACTAACTCTGTTTAAGTGGAAGGATAGATGATTTCGCCTGTCATTCAGCATCAATGTGTTGTTGCTTCCATTAGTGTTTGCTGTGCGCGAGGGTGCCGCCTTACTGCGACCTGTCCATCCCTCGTCCAGTGTCGGTCACTCTTTACGTCTCCAATGGGAAGAGGAAAAGGAGCAGCACTCATTGCTTTAAATACGTCCCCAGTTAGTATTAACGTCGTAAAATGTTGCTACAGTACTGGTGGTTCAATTTTTTGTGTTGCTTTTCCTGCAGTCATGTTCAAGGAAGAGGACCCACTGCTGTCCCGGCCCCAGGCGCCGCCTCTGGATGCAGGGGTGGTGTGTTCTTCGGTGGGGGGTCAGTCCAGAATGAACGTGGGGTGCGACCCCATAGTTGAAGAGCAGACAGGCCTGGGCTTTCAACTGTCTTCGTACCCATCACCCTACTCCCCTCCGTGCACTAGCGTGGCTTACCAGGAGGAGTACAGCGCTGACACTGTAACAGAGGATCCTGGTGGGATGGGTCCCGCCGTGTCTGAGCATCACCCCAGCTTTGAGAACCTGGAGCTGGGTTTCACTGAGCTCCTTCCACCTCTGTACCTCCGCGGTCCACAACCACCATCCCCTTCCCCCTGGCTAGACTCACCCTACCTGTCCTCCTCGCCCTCTCCCTCCCACTCCTCTTCTCTTAGCCCTTTTCCAGCTGGCAGCCCCATCTCCTCATCACCTCTGCCTCCTGTTCCCACCCCACCATACCCCCAGTACACCGCTTATCCTCAAGAGATGTGTCCCTCCCCTCCAACATCCCAGAGCGCCTACCAGGACATGTATTCAGTGCCTTACTCCCACTATGAGAGCTGGGACCTCCCGGGAAGGGTTCCGGGGATGGGTCATGGGGACGAGAGAGATGTCAAGATACAAGATTGTCCTCTGGGGTTCACTAGCTCAAACTCCATGCATCCCATCACATTTGAGGAAGGTGAATGAGAGGTCTTTAAGTTAAATGTACTATGAGTGACACTTTGATTTGACTATATTTTTTTCTTGTAAAAAAAAAATATATATATGTATATATATATTATAAATTAAATTTCATATTGGATTATATTATTCTTAGTACAGTCCTTTGTCTGACATACTGACTATAAGCGCATAGATAGAATATCAATTCATGACCACTTTTTTTTGTCATTCTTGATTGACAGTGTCGGAGTACATCGGGCAAGACTTGGAATCTTACCAGGTCGCCTCACACGCGGACGAGCAACCACAATGATGATGGCAACTTCCAGGATCAGTCCTTTCGCAATGCACTCGCTATTAAGCAACTTCCTGCTCCACTTATTCTGTTTCATTGCTGGGAATTCACATTTCTTATGTGATTATGGCCATAGGTACATATATGTTTTTCTTTTTATATAAAAGGGAAAGTATTTTTTCTTTGCAAATAAATTATCTACGAAAGCGAGTGAAGTCCGTTTTTTTTCCTCAAAATGACATTGTCATGGCTACCTATTGGAAAAGCAAAATTCCTGGCTTGTTCAAACGGGTGAGTGTGTGCCTTGTGTGCTCTCTGTTATGTAATCATTGTGTGTGTGGGTGTGTGTGTGTATGCGCAACAGGAAGCTTGGTGCTTCAATCATAATTGCCTCCCTTCAGGCGGTAACAATCAAATGTATCACACAAACGTAACACGCATACTGTGGATGTCATCAGCATTAAAGGGGTAGTCAACCCAAACATTGCCTTTACATTAATATGTTGTATGTGCCCCCACTAGGTTAAACATGACATTCTAAATAATATTGCATGTGTGGAATATGAATTAGGCAACAAAGCAACTCGTATTTATCCATCTCAGTGGGCGGCCATTTTGTCACTTGCTGCCGACTGAAAACGACATTGCAGTTGCTCAGGGCTCAGGTAATGACCAATCATAGCCAATCACCCACTTAATACTTGCGGAAATAGCAATTGAACTTAACCATCTTTTTGATGGTATATTCGCAAAACGATCAAACTTGGACGCCGTTGACATACATAGGCAAATAGCACATTAGCGGTGCTCATCCACCAAGTGTATCCTGTTGGGCTCATTTAGGCAAACTCCAGTCAGAGCCCCGGAGTTTGCCCAAAATTGGCTGCTTCAAACCAAAATGTCTGGCTTCCTGTTTAATTTCAAGCCCGAGTCCGTAAGACTACTTTGTACATTCTTTCATGATAGGCAAGCCCACTAAATTTTGTGTATATCAACACAATTTGTGTCGGGGGCAGTTTTTCTTGTTGTTTTCTTTTTACTTTCTAGGAGGCGCTACTGAGTGAGTTTTGGAGAGCTGCGTATGACTTTACTTTTTGCTACCATAGTGGAAAACGTTCCGACATACAAATAAGGCCTGCTACGTCCCCGCCGTAGGAATGGAACTCTCGTAAACCGAGGATTCGGACCTCCTATTTAGTGCGTTGTTATCAAAGGCAGACACTAATCTGCAAATCCAATAATAATGCAGCTCTGCTTAGCTTTTAGCGATAGTGGTTTCATGTCATTCGAGCGTTGCCTGAGATGAGCAACTTCTTCGCCAAGGTACCAAATTAGTCGCGATAAAGGGGTTTAATAAAAGAGTCCAAAGAATCTGGCCGACATATGATGATTTAGGGTACGAATGGCATTGAGGAAACGAGCGAGTAATTGACGTCCCTCTAAAAATTGCCGATACTGTATAAACCGTAAACATACCACTATGTGATCCCGGACAGTTAAATATCATTTGAAAATCATCGTACATTACCCTTAAAAAAGAAATGGTTTACAGATGATTTAATTTTGCCCTGAAATGCATCCTTAGTGTACATGTACATGCGGCCAAGACTCGCCTCAATGAACCAGGTTCGACGTATTCGTTCGGTTTATTTGGTCAGATGTATTTCTTTCAACATGCTACTACTTGGACCACTGTACTGCACAGTACTTTTGTATTTAGAGTGCTTTGGTACCATCTTGTGGCATTTTAGGGAATTTAAGGACGATCACAAAAAACTCAAATAGCTTCTTTTTTTTTTTCTGCGAATAATGGAAGCTAGGTTTAAAAAAAAATTTTGAATGGGTGAATTCATGAAATTACTGTACTTCCTGTTTTTCATTTGTTTGGTATTAATCGCCTGGTACTATTTGTAATACAAATATTTACTGTGGCTTTCCGACTGTCGTTTTCCTCGGTTAGTGATAGACTATGGTGCGTTATGATTTACGAATTCAGGTCACCACCGTACAGTTATTCCGCTGAAAGTTACGACATTTCTTAAATAGTGTGTCTTCAACATCACTTTATACTATAAAGGCTTTAGTCACTGATGATTGGCGTAAAAAGGTTGAGCAAGAAGAACACCACCAGTAGAATAGAATTTAAATGTTTTCATAGTAAGAGGAAAGTGTACACGCCCATGTGCATGTCGCAGCATGTGTGTGTACGTGTGAGTGTATGCGTGTGATTCACTTTATGATGGAGCGCCGTGACATAATAAGTTTCACAAGGGAACATACGGAGCACGGATCAGGACAAGTGGAATAGTTTCATATTTACAAACAATTTGCTTCCTGGAAAGGTCAGTAACTCTCATCAGAACACTGCACACCAGCATATACTTCCTTTATATCGCTTTAAACGTTTGCTTCTCCGACTTGCTTTTTATTTGTTTGTTGTGTATTTTTTACCATCAATTTTGGTTTCTGATTAAAGTGACTTTTCTGGAATGAACAAAACATTCATACCACATCTTCCTAAAAAGAACATATTTAATCTCATATATCATCAGATAGGCCACACTTCTTATTATAAAGGGACTTTTTAATTAAATTTGTTGAAATAAATGTATGCACTGTTTATCAATCCTTTATTAGAACATCAATTTTTTTTGTATTTTTTTAATATATATTTCTTTAGGTTGTGTGGTCTAATTTGGGTGATTTTAAAAATGCTTGAAAACCTCAACTAGATTATTGTTTATAGATCTAGTGTGGTGATCTCCACAAACCGCCTAAATATTGTGACCAAAAATCTATTGTTTGTATTTTAAAGCCTTGCTACAGGTACAGTGTAGTCAATGTAGTAACAGACATTTCCAGTGAAATTTGCAGGGCTGCGTGTTTTAGCACGCCGAGCTAAACTGGTTGACGTCATATCCTGAGTGAATATTTGCGAGACTGCGTCAGGCTGGTGGTTTATGTAAAATAAACCAATCAACAAGACAAACATGATGATAAGTCACGACACTACAGAAAACAAGTTAAAAAAAAAATCAAGAAGCTGTAAAATAAATGGGGGGGAAAAAAATTAAGTAAGAACCGCATCACCAAGTGCAAGTCAAAACGCTATTAAAAAAAAAATGCTTAGAACCTGCTGGGAAAAATCCAAAAACAGTTTCCCCACGCCATATTAATACTTGGGTGGGCCACCCAAGTAAACTGGCAACCACCCAAGAAGTTTTCAAGAAAATCTATTAAAAATTTCTTTAAAAAGGGGAAAAAAAACATCGCGACCGGATATACCGCATGTAACGTTAGTTCGCCGTCACTCACTTGTGGATCGCGAGGCTAGAGGACTGAGAACCCCTCCCCCGCCAGTAGGAAACACTGTGGGAAACACTGAACAAGACATGGCTCAATCAAGAACCAAATTAAAACCTAGTAAAGAACAACAACAAAACAAGCGAAGAATTATGTAAAGAACTAATCAAGAACCATTTTTAAAAAAACTAAGCCAAAAACCGAAACAGCGAAACCAATAACATCAGGAACTTGAAAAAAAACTTACAGCTAAGTCGAAACCCATTTCAAGAACCAAGTTTAAAAAAAAACATCAATTAAAAAACAAAACAGGATATGATTTAACAACCAGTTTAAGAACTAAGTCAAAAACCACAACAGCGGCCACATCAAATGAGCCAAGTCAAGAACCCAAAAAAGTCATTAAAAAATAAAAACAAGTCAACAACCATCCCAAAACACAAGCAGGACATGAAGGTAGTTGGTGTGAGAGCAGAGGAAGCAGAGTTCAGGGTTAGATGGAGGCAACCCTGAAGGGAAAAAGCTGAAAGGAAAAGAAGAAGATAAGACAGACAACAATCGAATAACATCAAAAAAGTTAAGAACTATTAAAACAAAACAAAAATCAGCAAATCAATCTAGAACCATGTTGACAACCACAACAGCCACATCTAAAGAGCCAAGACAGAACCATAAATAGTCCAGAATCAGTCCCAAAAAACAAACCAAGTACTCTGTTAAGGAAAAAGAAGACAAACAAGACCGGATCAAAAACAAAAACAAAAACCACATCCAGGGCCGCCCCTTCTTAAATGCAAGAACATGCACTGTATGTATAGCCTCATCATTCATGGGGGGGCCACATTTAAAAGTAAAAAAAAAAACAAATACAAGTGACCAAGATCAGTAAATCAACCAAGAACCATGTCGATAACTATGTCCAGAATCAGACAAAACTTATCAAGAACCACTGAACCAGTCATGAACTACAACATCAAAGCAACACTAAGGAACTTTCAGTTTATGTTGATTATGGCGGCGCCATATGGACGAAAGTGGTAATGTTATGCCTAAAGGAAGACCACATTTCCCATGAGGACAAGCGCATTTGTAGTTTTTGATCTCACGCCAGCGAGTGAAAGCCGAGCCAATGTTGATTCTTGACTGTCTTTCTATCCAAGTAGCTTCCCATTTTTCTTTTTTGTCTCCTCAGAGAAAACTTGTAGTATTTTGTGTGGTAGTGTTCCTACCATAGTGCCAGTAAAAATGATACAGACCCCCTCTGCTACCATTCAACTAGTTCTAAGTCGATGTTTCATCAGAAGAGTTGTGAAAATATTTTATTAAGGTTAAAAAGTTCCTGAGTGCTACAAAGTTGAGAACATCAAGAACCACAGTCAAACCATTCAACCGTGCTGTCGCAGAATGGATTATTTTATTGATTAATCGAATAACCTGACACATTTAGATTTTGTATTAAAGTGTATCACAAAAGCCTTTTTTCCTAATTACTGTTTATTGACAAAGGATTGTTATTAATTTCGTACTTTGTATTTGTAAAGTGATATGTTACCGGTTCGGTTATTGCTCTCCAAAGTAAAATCAGAGCATTTGGACATTGTTAAAAATAAAAAAAATGGCTCTAAACGATTACTTGATTATTAGTTGGCGGTTAATTTGATCATCTATTACTTGTTAATTAATTTTATTCAAGGAACTTGTTAAAAAACACACATTTTAAAAGACTGTCAAAAATCAAGGGGGGAACCATATAAAAACAGGGAAAAAAACAAAAGAGGGCAAGAATCATTGGATTAATCAACAAGAACCATTAAAAAAAAGTCAAATAGCATGTCAAGAACCGGTCAAAAAACATTGAATCTGTCAAGAAGCAGTGAAAAATGGTCAATAAAAAAAAAACTAAGAACCAGACGAGAGCCACATTAGAACAAGTCAAAAACCAAGAAACTATCAAAAACCATTTCAGCATCAAGAACCAGACAAAAACCGTGTCAAGAAAAAAACAAACAAAGAACCGATCAAGAGCCACGTTACAACAAAGCCAACATGTTGTCGGTCACGAAAGCGCATTTGATAACTAAAAGAAGGCCACCAGCCCACCAAACATGCTTTCTCTCCTCTCCGTCATCCAGCATGGACAACCTGAGCGAGGTCCACAGGCGCTCCATGGCGGCGGACGAGAACCCCGAAGATGGCAGCGTGGTGAGCAACGACTACTCCACCACGGTGGGCGCCCTCATCCTGAGTTTGGTCTTCCTGCTGGGCGTGCCCGGCAACCTCTTCATCGTGTGGAGCATCCTGGCCCGCGCCCGGCGCCGCTCCGTCACCACGTTGCTCATCCTCAACCTGGCGTGCGCCGACGGTTTCCTCATGGCGCTCACCATCTTCTTCATAGTCTACCTGGCCATGCAGACGTGGGTGTTCGGCACGGCCCTGTGCAAGGGTCTCTTCTACTTGTGCAATGTCAACATGTACGCCTCCATCTTCCTCATCACGCTGATGAGTGTGCACCGGCTGGTGGTGGTGGTGCTGCCTCGCAAAACCTCGGCCAGGCTGAGCAGGAAGATTGTGCGCCGCGTCATCTTTGGCATGTGGCTGCTGGTGGCCGTCAGCGCGTTGCCCTCGTTGTTGTTCCGGGATGTGCGGGAAGACAAGGATGAGCGGAACAAGACGCGGCACGTGTGCGCGCCCAACCACACGCTGCCTCGATATGTAAGCATCCTTGCAATGAACGCACCGGATATGTTTCTTCGTAAAACTGTCGGGCAATTTAGTCTTTGTTGAAAATGGTCTGTGTTTTGTAAACATTCACTGCCATTGACGGCTATAGACGTCAAAAATTCATTTGAACTATTTCTATTACTTAACAAGAGGATGAAAACCTAGAAAAAAATGTATTGTACATTTAGAACAGATATAAAATTCTTGATTACTCTTGAGTTAACTAGTGAAGTCATGTGCTTAATTACAGTTTTAAAAAATTATCGCCTGATGGCCCTAATTTAAAAAAAAAGAAAATATTATTAAAAAATTAGGGGCGTCAGATAATTTTTTTAAATTGTAATTAATTGCATGACTTCAATAGTTAACTCACGATTAATCACAAATTTTATTTTTTTCTAGGTTTTCATACTCTTGTTAACAAAAGTGGAAAAAAATGTGAAACTAATAGTAATTGTTCAAATGAATTTTTGTCAATGGCAGTGAATGAGTTAAAAATTGTTAAGTCGTTGACGGACATAACATACACTCTAAAAAAGAGAATTATTGATAACTTTTTTTTTTAATCACTTCAATTGGTAACACACGATTGAATTATGTTAGTCCAAAGCGAATATATTAAGTACTAGGGATGTAACGATAACGGTAATATCGTGATATCACGATATTAAAAACTGCCACAATATCGTCGTCGTCATGTCACGATATTAAAAACTGCACATCTGTTCAAAAAGTCAGATTGATTTCCATTTGTGCCGTTCTAGGACCCTTTGGTGGCTAGTTTTTTTTAGAGCAGTTTAATTTTCACAAGGCATGTTTTGGCCCTTCTATGTTTAAAATCCACGCTAATCATCAGATGAAGGGGAACGTAATATGCTTGTGAACCGAGTCAATATGTGGAAGAGCTCAATGTGTGCGTGCATTAGAAAGTAAGCGCCCCAGACGAGAACAGCAATAATAATACAGTACAGATTTGGCTTAATTTAAAAACAATTTTAAATCTCCCTTTAACTTCATCACTAAAAATTTCAGTCAATATTTCCTCTCACACATCATGCTTCATTGATGTTTTTTAAGCGACGTTTTTTTAAACAAAAACGTGTAAAAAAAAAAAAAAAAAAAAAAAATCTATTTTTATTCGATATGTTGATTATACGTAATGATTTACCTTTCAAATGGGTCAATCTGAGGGTTAAACACGTTTTTGTTTTTGTTTAAAAAAAATAAAAAAAAATTCAGACAAATTATACACAATCTAGTCACTCTAACAAACTACCCGATTCATGATGTTAACAATAACTATCACTGCTTGCAGGTGAGGTTTCAGTACTCGCTGGAGACGGTGCTGGGCTTCATTCTGCCTTATGCCGTCATCATCACTAGCTACGTGCTCATTATAAGACGCCTGAGACAGACCAGGTTCCGGCGGAAGGTCCGCAGCGAAAAGCTCATCCTGGCCATCGTGGTGATGTTCTGTCTCTTCTGGTTGCCGTACCACGTCATCAACATGATACAGGTTTGCCCCGTGATCGTCACACCTCAATGGGTTCATCTTTTGAGTGAACGCTGACTATGTTTTGATCTGGTCCCAGGTGGCAGCTGAGTGGTACTCGGAGGGATCACCCAGACGAGAAATGTGAGTATTCAAAAAAAACAAAAACTGTATATCGCAAATCGATTCTGTGTTTCTTTGCGTGAATGAATCGAAAAGACGTCTTTTGCAAAAGCAAGTGATATCAACAACTGTGCTTGTTTCGTAAAACATTTTGCTTATTTGTCTTGGAAGATGTTACGGACTAGGGGTGTGAATTGCCTAGTACCTGGCGATTCGATTCGTATCACGATTCATAGGTCACGATTCGATTCGATACCGATTAATCCCGATACGAAACGTTAAATTGATCATTGCAATTTTTTTTTAACTCAAATTTAGAAAATACTAATCAGTAAACTTGTACATGTTCACTATAAGATTTGTATGAAAATGTATTTCTTTATCTGAAAATTCAGGTTGCAGTCTGTTTCATGTTTGAACGGCACTGAAATAAAATATTAAGGCTTAATGTTCCATTAATATAACATTCTTCCATGCTTAATGTGTGAATCCTAACCCTAAGTAAGACGTTTTGTTGAATATTCCCATAAAAAATTGATGTTTAAAAATCGATTCGGCCTAATATTGAATCGATTCGAGAATTGCGCGCTGTAATATCCTGATATATCGCCGAATCGTTTTTTTTCTAACATCCCCTATTACGGACCAAACTAGTTAACTTGGTTGTGCATTTTATACACTGTTAATGTTTTAGAATAGAGCGATGGATTTTAAAAGTTCTTAAACCCGAATGCTCGATTAATTGCCAAAATTAACAAATTGTTAATTAAAATATTCGTTTGTTGTAGCCCTGAATGGAATACTTTTTTTTACTGTATCCTGATTACATAACACCAGCACATCGAGTCCATTGCTCCAAAGCTTGGTAGGCAGTCATAAGCGTTTTCACAAGCATCCCAGAATTTAGCCTTAACGAATGGTTCGTTCCGTATCAAAGATAATCTAATACTGTCAACAAAACAAACGCAAAAATTTAACACAATAATCCATTTACTCTCTTAAACTAACCTCATTTGAGTATTTAGACTCCCTTCCCTAACGTCAGTTAGCTTTTTGACCCAGTGCGCCGCTCACCTTTGACCTCATGACTCAAGCAGCTGCATCTCCTCCCCACAGCCTGGACCACATCTGCAAGGCGAGTCGCGCCGTCACGTCGGCCCTGGCCTTCATCAGTAGCTGCGCCAACCCCGTCCTGTACACCTTCGCCGGCAAATCGTACATCAAGAAGAACGGCTTAGGCTTCATGGCGCGCCTCTTTGAGGGGACGTCCCTGGACCAGGCCGGCACCAAACGGGGTAAAGACGTGACGCTCAGCAACGTGGACTCCAGCACGGCCTCGGCGACGGCACAAAATGGACGATGAAGGAACTTAAAATGGAGAGCACACAAATTAAAATGCATGTGGAACATGTAGACATTTGGTTATGGAACGATAACCAATTAAACGCTGACTTTTTTTTTATTTTCACTTGATTCATTTCCACCTTTTGTGCGCTGTGATCTATGCCAGAGGGACAAACAATGACGGGCAAATTAGAGACTCTTACCCTCGATGGCAGACGGTACACTTAGTCAGCTTTGTGTTTATCTGAACTGCCCCACATTCAACACAAAGTAAAATAGTGTGTAAATAGACTATTGTTATTTTTGTATATGCTGAATAACGTAGCTACTTATGACATTTTTGTTTAGCGGTGTGCCGTGAGATTTTTTTCTAAATAAGTGGAATTGGCCCAATACATGTTGGGAAAACTTCACTGCACTGAACACCGACTGGACACTGTAGCTAATCAAACCACCCGAAATACATTTGTGTGTGATATAACCTGGAGTTGTGTTAATAGTCGGGGTGTTAGAAAAAATCGATTTGCCGATATATCGCGATATTACAGCGTGCAATTCTCCAATCGATTCGATATGCGGCCGAATCGATTTTTAAAACATCAATATTTTATGGGAATATTCAACAAAACGTCTTACTTAGGGTTAGGATTTACACATTAAGCATGGAAGAATGTTATATTAATGGAACATTAAGCCTTAATATTTAATTTCAGTTATTTCAAACATGAAACAGACTGCAACTTGAATTTCCAGATAAATAAATACATTTTCATACAAATCTTACAGTGTACATGTACAAGTTTACTGATTAGTATTTTCTAAATTTGAGGGGGGAAAAATCGCAATAATCAATTTATAGATTCGTATATGTACAATTATACGAATTATAGGTACAATAGGTACATTCATCTTCCAAACCGCTTATATAGAGCTGCGAAAAAACATTTGCCCGCTCCTCAAATTCTTAATTTTTATTTTTTTTTGCAGCTTTCCAGTGGTTGAAATGTTAGAAATCAGAGCTCATTCCATCAGATGCAATTCATTTTCAATGACCGTATGGTAGTTTGGCCTACCCACAATGCACCACGCCTCTACCCATAATGCACCGTGCAGCCGAGATGCACGCTTCGCTTATTTTGATCAGATTCAAACCTAGACTTTGAGTATGCCCACGGCATACTATAGTTTAAAGGAATACTTGATTTGAGCCATTTTCAACAGTAAGAAGTTATTTTGTCTATAATTAATGTGATAACTTAAATTGTTTTTTTCATGACCAATTAATACCTTCAAAAAATCCACTTGCTGTTGACTGAAGATGACATCACCTGTGCTCAGGAAACGGGCAATGACCAATCACGGTTTAATTTGCTGACCAAACCCAGAAAACAGGCGAGCCATGATTGGTCTTTACCCATTTGATATCTACAGCAAGTGGAAACACATTAAAAAAAAAGGTATTCATTGTACATGAAAAATAATCATGACACCAGCATCAATTCTGGCCAAAATATCACCCTTTTATGCTGCTGAAAATGTTTTGCATCCCGCTAATTTGAAAAAATTAAATTAATCTAGTGTAATTAAATTGCATTACTATTTTTTTAAGTTGACAATTCTAATTCCAGTTAACCAGAAAGCAATCATGTAGGTTTTTCCCATAATTTAATTATAAAATTGTCAATTTGATTCAGTTACTAAATATGCAAATTGATTCAATTTTAATATAAACTCTTAAAATGTGCTTTGCATTTAACAATTTCCTGTAGCTGGCCCAATTGTGTGTGTCCTGTCAGTCATGCAACAGATCACAAATCAAACTTGACACATGTTTAAACACAATTTCAATTTATTTTTTTTATTTCACTGAGGTGCGCGCACAAAACTCAAGTCTTAGTGCGCAAGACTGCAGTTTTTAATAGTGGAAACAAAATGAAAATTGGCATTCACGATTCATCTAAACTTACCTTTTCCTCCAGATTACGGTACAACTTTTCCTTCAAGTACAAGTATGTTAAAAAGATTTGGCCACTTAAACTAAACATTTTATATTATTGTCTTGAGTACATGAGGGCAAAGTACACAGTATAGAATTTACCAAAGAGCTGGATGTCCATCAGTTAAGAAAATAGATTCACATCTTGTCAATTTTAACCCAAAACACAAAAAAACTCAACATTGCATTACACTTCATGTTTAAGATGTAAAACTGGAGGAACTCGAGTCATATTTGATTTAAAATCTACTCAACATACTGGAGCATCGTGATCTCAGGAACATCACCTAAAAATACAAATGTACATGTTAAAACTGTAGTGTACATCCAATCCACACACGTGGTGCAAAGGGCAGTAAGAGAACTCACCTCACTAACAATGGCAGGGTCAAGAACCTAAGAGGGGGAAAGAAGGGGGGGGATATGTTTGCATTAGAAACGGTTCAGTTTAACACATGCACCACCTCAACGCCATGTGAGGTCAAACTCGTCAGTGCAGTGAAGAATAATCATCAGATTCAGCTGAAACACGGACTCACATGCAACTCATCATTCAATGTTTGACCAAGTAAGAAAAAAAAACCCCGACATTTTGATTGAAAGACGACATTTTGTTTGGCTAATGTCCAAATAGAACGCTATGGCAGGTGGCGCCTTACAATATAAAATAAAATAAAAACAAACAGTGCTTGGTAATCTAAAATGAGCGGCCCTTTACCCAAAGCTCAACTAGTTCACTTAGTAAGGAACTGCTTCACAATTTAAAAGGTTCAATAAAAGCTGAAATAAACCACTCGAGCTTAAGCTGCCATCTTGCTAGGAGCGGCATGAGAACCACGAGGTGGGCTGCCAAGGCAGGAAGCTCGCCAGTAATTCAACACGGAAATGGCTCATGAAACGCACAAGTACACTACAAACAATTAAACGCTATTTTGAGAAAAAAAGGGACGGTGCAAAACTTTTACCTACCGTGTGAAAAGTGTTGAACAGTCAGTCAACATCACGGCCGACCACTAGCATCAGCAAATGATGTACAGACTAGAGAGAGAGACCGCGAACAGGGTTACCGCTCCTTTTATGTGGTTATCAGCGTCACGTGACTCCTGCTCCCGCCCACACACGGAACAATAAAGACTTCCGGGTGTGGAGTGGCGTTCTTCCGGCCAGTTTAATAATAATAATAATAATAATAATAATAATAATAATAATAATAATAATAATAATAATAATAATAATAATAATAATAATAATAATAATAATAATATTATGTTTTTGCATAGAATTGACAATCAATAAAACCAGTTTGTTTTCCTCTCTATTGTCCTCCTCTTCACTCCATTAGGAAAACTGTATTCTTCTCGTAATATGCCAACAAGTTTGTAATTTTATTTTGCTACCTTCTTCCTGAATCAAGCTGCACAAGCTGTATAAGCCGCAAAAGCACAAGCTGTATGACGATGAAATAGTTCACAGTACTGCAGTAGAAAGAAAGAGGAGGGCCCTTGAAATGATCATGATAGATTAAGTATTTAGATGTGTTTTAAAATTGTTTTTATTATATTTTAGGGCTGGACGATATGGCCAAAAAATAGCATATCTATGTTTTTCAGTCATTCTGGACGAGATTTTAATCGATTTTAATTTAAGTAATAAACCCAACAAACATATTTAAAGAAAGTCAGATTTATTAAAAAATAAATCTTGTACAAAATGTTCAGACAACAACAATGCATTCTGATTTTGAATCATGTTTAACGTAAACTTAACTTTCATATATTGTACATAACTTGCCTAAATGCCACAATGAAGTAGTTAATAACTATTGTAAACATGTTTTGTAAACCACCCATCCAGTATTTCTGCCAATTGTGCAAAATTACAACTTAAAATAACATAGGGAGGAATATAACAGTTTAATAGTCAGGACAAGTTGTGATTGATTCAAATTAAACTCTTACCTTCCTCAATTTCTCGACTTAGCAAATTTTCAAATTATTGGTTTTCAAAATGATGAATTAACCTAAAAAAATGTTGATTCTTAAAATGACGAATTAATCAAATTCATTTGATTTTTTTGCCCAGCCCTGGTAGGCTATATAGTTCCCATTTAAAAATTCAAATTAAATATTTTAATAATTTGCTCAATGTGCATTTAGATTCTTCTGTTGTTTTGTTAAGTCGTTTTTAAATTGTCATTAATATTGTATTGATTGTGTTCATGGAAGTGAAGATGTTTTGTTCCTTTTGTTAAAAAAAGATTAAAAAAAAAGATAACTACCTAAAATTGCCACTACTATTATTTAATTTAATTGAACTAAAACACTTGTTATTGACAAGCAGAAATACAAAAAAATAATAATTTGAAGTTGAGTTAAAGTACCGGTAAGTACTGGAATTGTTGTTGTTTTTTGTCTTGTTAAATTGTGAAATAAAAAAATGAAATATTTCACTTTATTCTCATTGTTTCATTTATGTAATTATTTATTCAATGGAAACAACATACTTTTGTTTAAAAAGAAATTCTCAGTCAGTTAAAGTGGACTCAAAAGTGCTTTCCTTTATTATAAGCAGGAGACACAAGATGACTCCATTTTGGATTCACTATGTGTTTGTTTTATGCCAAAAGGACGTCACACTAGAATGTCTTTGTATAAACTGTACACAAAAAAAAAATCAAAGGCACTATACATCATTTAAAATCAAACCTTTACATTACAAAGTTGATGCCAAAAGTGCACACTTGTGCGACATGGTGTCAAATCCACAAAAAAAACCAACAGACTTAGTGTTGGGATGTCACGGCACAGAGCAGGAAGTGCTTTCCAAGTCTTCACACTATTTTCTTGCGTATCTCCATCTCCCTCTTTCACTCTTTTGGTGCTTTTCTTGTTCCATCTTTAATGCAACATGCTTAAAACAGTCCTTTGGCCTTCTTTAAGTTGACCTGCTTCCACCCTGGTAGACGTTCGTATTCGTCCCTCTTCATCTCCAAAGCCTCCTGCGAAGTACACGCACACTTGCCAGTTAATGAGAGTATATGGCAAAGTGAAAATAATAACAGCGACTGTAACTCACAAAACAGACAAAATGAAATTATGAAATCATTCTTTTTTTTTTGTAGCGCTAAATCCTCTTTCATTATATTACATAATTATATTATTAAATTCAAAATAGAACATAGAAATATTAACTACATTTGAAATATTGTACATAAAAATATTGTTAAATAATAAAATACGTAAATAAAAAAAATGTAATGATGTAAAATGTAGTATATAAATATTAACATATATTAAACCAGTAAATATAAAAAAGCATACATATCTATATCCTAAGATAGATAAGATTATATTAATTACATCTTCTAATACATTTTATTTGACTTACACGTTAAATGCACAGTGACTGTCATGATTATTTTTTTTTTTTAATGAAGCATACATTTGTAATCCTTTTTAATGACATTGCAGTGTTGTTCAAGAAAAGTGTGAGAATTCTTGACATGCATGCAAAAACATCTCTGTGGCTCGTTGCTATTCGTCATTCATGTGCTTCATTTGCCATGCGTCAGTTCATACACTGTAACAGTGATGCATTCATTCATTCCTCGGAGGAAAGTGAACAGTCAGGAAGAACAAGAGTGTTTTTATCATACGGTATGGAAGAGGATAACGCAAAGAATGCCAGGAAATCCATAGCTGCAGACGACCCACAATGCAACTTCCCCTCGTTTAGTTCTTATATTTCAAGGGTGCTCATCGTGCACAGAAATGTGACTCAGCAGTTTGATAGCTTGAAGGGTAATCTTACCTCAATGTACCCTAGCAGTTGCTCTGAAAAGTGAGAGTTTAACAGGGTTGGGAGGGTTACTTTTAAAATGTAATCCGTTACAGTTGCAAGTTACCTGCTAAAAATGTGGTTAGTAATGTAATCCAAGTACCATAATATCAAAGTAATGTAACTGGATTACTTTTGGATTACTCCAATATTGAGCATGCTTAAAACAAAATAAAACTAAATATCGTGCACGCGCTCTCTCTGTCTCTTTCTCTCTGTCCTTCTCTCTCTCTCTGTCTCTCTCTCTCCCTCGCCCTTTTTCGCACTCTCTCTCATCGTAGAAATTGTAATCCCCATTTTTAATAAATGTACCTGTAATCTGATTACATGTTTTTTTCCCTGTAACTGTAATATATTACAGTTAGATTGTTTTTGTAATCTGATTACGTAACGGCGGTACATGTATTCCGTTGCTCCCCAAACCTGGTGTTTAATAATAAGGAATTTTCATTGCGATGTGCTTCTGCATCTCAAAATGTGTCTGTGAATGAGCCTCACTGAATTTTACCAAATTGTGACATTTTTACACAGTTTTACACAATACATTTCTTTGTTTTTTTTAAATTGCACGATGGCGATAAAAAAAAAAAAGTTTGGCAGGGTTGTTAATAACACTCTTCTCTGTGTTGTGCCAAATCTATAAGACATTTGTTTTCACTAAAGGACTTTAATTGTGCTGTAATTCCTCATCCTTTGTATATTTTGACTCAATAATATTAGTGGCCTTATTATTAAGACACCTGGGATTTGAACTAAAATATGAAAAAAAGCACGATATTTCACCTTTAAAATGCAATGGAATTTGACTGATGTTTTTAAAGCGGAAGTCAAACCCCCTAATTATTTTTGACAATAATATGTTCTATGCCGCCTCACTAGTCTAAATATGGTATTCTGGTTGATATTGTGTCAGTGGAATATGAGTTAAGCAGCAAAATCCAGCCGTTTTTATGCATCTCAGGAGGCGGCCATTTTGCCACTTGCTGCCAACTGAAGCTGACATCAATGTTGCTCAGGTCTCAGGTAACAACCAATCACAGCGCAGCTTCAGAAAACAGGCGAGCTGTGATTTGTCGTTGACTGAACCCTAAGCAACATTGATGTCATCTTCAGTCGACAGCAAGTGACAAAATGGCAGCCCACTGTGATGGATAAAAATGGCTGGATTTTGCTTCATAACTCATATTCCACAAATGTAATATTAACTCATTCACTGCCATTGACGGCTATAGACGTCAAAAATTCATTTGAACTATTTCCCTTGACGGCTATAGACGTCAAAAATTCATTTGAACTATTTCCATTAGTTTCACAGTTTTTCCACTTTTTTTAACAAGAGTATGAAAACCTAGATTTTTTTGGGGGGTATATTTAAAACAGATATAAAATTTGTGATTAATCGTGAGTGAAATAGTGAAGTCATGTGATTGATTACAATTACAACTTTTAATCGCCTGATGCTCCTAATTAAAAAAAGAAAAGATTATTAAAAATTAGGGGCGTCAGACGATTAACATTTTTAATTGTAATTAATCGCATGACTTCAATAGTCACTCACGATTAATCACAAATTTGACATCTGTTCTAAATGTACAATAAAAAGTTCTAGGTTTTCATACTCTTGTAACAAAAGTGGAAAAAAATGTGAAACTAATCTAAATAGTTCAAATGAATTATTTTATTTTTTTATAGTCGTCAATGGCAGTGAATGAGTTAATCAGAATGTCATGTTTAGACTAGTGAGGTCACATATACCATATTATTGTCAAGAAATGCTTCAGGTTGACTTCCACTTTAACTATACGGGTTCCATTTCTCATCTTAAGAAATGTCAACGTGCATCTCCCTAACCTCAAAGTCCCGGTCTGACAAGTAGATCTCCAGGCGTAGTGGGTCCACACCCTCCGGGAGCGGCCGGACCCGCAGCTGGTCCAGCGGGAACGTGTTCCGACTGAGTCGGGCCAGCACGTCCTCCACCAGGATGATCTGGTTGCACACCTCTGCTTCCTGCAACCACAAAAATGGACATTTAAGGAGAAACTCTTTTGAATTTCTTTTGAAATGGCGGTACTAACTGAGAACCCCTGTAATTTATTTTTTACAACTTGTCGACCCACTTCAGTGCAAAATCATTAGTATAGTACATCAGCCACGTCACGTTTTTTTATCACACTTTGCTTATGTGCATTTTCTGTCGCACCGAAATTTAAATGACTGTTATTGACAGATAAAGAAAGCAAGTTAAGCCTCGTAACGTTCCAAAAGAAACAACATGCGATCGGGAGAGTCAAGAGAGTTTTGATCGTCCCTTTAGGAACGCGACGGAGAATTAAATTGCTTTTTTTTTTATAGGCGTTTCACATTGCTCGGCAGAGAGCCTGCCGCCATTCTACGTTGCGATGTAAATAACAATGGCGGCGTACCTCCAAATAAAGTTTCAACATGTATTAAACAGGAAATGATTTTTGAAAAATTTATCTCATAGTAACAACCAAATAAATAATATAGAGCAAACTTGTCATGACAGTCGGGGTTCCTAAAAAAAAAAAAATTCTTCCTGTTTGTACCCTTAAAGAATAACTCAACAGGAAGTCAGACTCTTGCTCCACCCCTCACTAAGATTTGAAATTGGCGCTCAAAGGGGGCGTTGCCTGGTGGACCGTTGGGTTGCCAATAGGGAGAGGGTTGGGCGTGGCCTGGCTGTGATGATTGACAACAGCAACTCGCTAAGAAGCCGTTTTAAGGAGGCGGGTACGAGAATGAGCCTGTGGGTGGCGGGGGCGACTACGTCATGCGGAGCAAGTGACGTAGTATGTATTGTCTCGCGTAATGAGAGGACAAACATCCAAATTGAGTTTATCCCAGTGTGTTACCTGAAGATGGCGCCAAATACACGGCTTTTGCCCCAAATTCAGGCTTTAAACAAATTAAAATGTTAAAGTAATGACCAGAACAAAAAGTTGATTTGGTGTTGAGTTAACCTTTAAAGCTGCTCTTTGGCCAAAAATATATTTACAATAGCCTTTTTATTTGACCATTTATGACTGAAACATCTTCTAATTAGTAGATTAACATCTTAGCTGTTTACAATGGGTACTCCTGCAAACCTCTGGCCAATAGTTTTCAGACTTCCCGCCCTCTGTCTGCGGATGTGATGTCATGTGCACATTGTATATGTGAAGAAGGGTGCGTGCAGTTTCATTTTTGATCAACAGGTGGCAGTAGTGATTCAAAATATAATTTTATGTACACAGTCGCTAGCTTTAAGTAAAATTTTATTTTTTTTAATTCATGCTATATTCTTATTTGCTTATAATTCATCCATCCATCCATTTTCGCGACCGCTTATTCCTCACAAGGGTCGCAGGGGTGCTGGAGCCTATCCCATCTGCTTATAATTCAATATATTTAAAAGAAAACCGTCATGTATTTGCTCGCTGTAGGGTCAGTGGGGGGGAATCCAAAAGTGGGGTCTGACCTAAAGCGGCGTTTAAGCAAATACTGCCACTGAACGTGACATTACCCTCTCTGAGATCTCGGCGACGTCCTCTCGGTGCTCCCAGCTGGGGAACATGTTGGTGAAAGTGAGCGGTTCCAATCCAGCGTGGATCAGGTAGGACTTCTGAGACTTCCTGTCACTCTTCTCTGCAAAAAAACACAACAGATTGAAGAGGAAACTAAATATTGAATTATATTTCAGGGATCTGTTTAAGCCTCTTGACTGGCATCAACATCTTGTTTGATTTGGTTTGTCTGTAAAGTATTAATTGTAAAAAAATTTTTTTTTAGGGGTGTCAAAATTAGTGCGTTAATTTAAAGTTCCTTTAACGCCACCATTTTTTTTAACGCGCAATTAATGAACACCCCTGACATGGAAAGCCTGCACTGGGGTAATTCCAGTTGCAACACAGCAGACGCGTCCACGTCAAAATTTAGCAGTAATAAATTTAATAATAATGCATATATTTTTAGAGACTGGAGTCAAGTTGTATTTTACAATTTAAAAATGTGCAGAATTTAGATATCTGTTACTATGAAAAGAAAAATGCACTGAGCTGTCACCAACATCTTACAAATGCAATTAACAAATGCAATTATGCCATCTAGTGGCAGAAAAATTTCCTCAACACAAATCAATATCACACTCTTTTTTGCAGTACATCATTTGAATTTTAACTAAATTTTATGAATTATTATGAAATTACTGTATCAATGACTATTTCAATTAATTTAACATTTTTTTCCACTTTCATGCCAACAAGAGTATGAAAACAGGGAAATATTATTATATTATTATTATTGTACACTTAGAATAGATATAAAATTTCCGATTACTCGTGAATTAACTATTGAAGTCATGCGATTAATTACAATTAAAAATCTTAATCATCTGACATCTCTACTTTTTTGTTTGTTTTTGTTTTGACTTGGTATACTATGGGGTGTCTCTTTCACATGTTGTATGGTTGTAAGTAAGTCAGTAAACAACAGCAAAAAAAATAAATAATAATAATTATATATTTTTTTTAAACAAAAAACTAAAAAAAACTAAGATAAACTAAACTGAACTATATAGTTAGGTTAGTCGTAAAGTGCTGGGCGGTATAAGCTTATGAAGTTCGTATTATGGTTACGCTTACAATGGGCAATTATTTACCTTCGCAATACTGTAGTACCGTCTCCATGGCGCACTTCCTGTCCACATCCCAGCGCATGTGAGCTGATCCAGTGCTCTCACTGTCCTGAGGCCACCAGCCTTGCCACAGGTAGACCTCGTGAAAGTTGTCCACCAGGAACAATGCTGGGAAACCCACACAGTCCAGTCTTTAGACGACACCTGAACTAAAAAAAGGAGAAAACCGGCCTTGAAACGAGTCTCACCGGGTTGTGCTGCATTGTAGAGCTCTTCCTGCAGGAATGGCAGCGAGCTGACAAGATCCGGAGCGCGGGACGGGTGGAAGAACTCTGTCGCCACAAACTCTCCCGAACTGCTGGTCAGTTGGAAGAGCCGCGGAGTGAAGTTGAATTTTCCAGGGTCTGAGAAACAAATGAAGATTTTCTTGTTACGTTTTCCCGATATTGTTGTCTGAAGTAAATACAGTATTTTCACTTCCTGAGCTCTATTTTTGTGCGCAAAGTGCAGCCTAACTGCGCACATAGGTGGGGTTTTCTTTCTTTTGGTATTTTGCTCGACTAGCGCAGAGAGAAAAGGGGGTTTTGTGCCATTCTGGGATGGAATGCAGCTGACTCCTGGCCAATTGAAGCGGCTCCCTACATTCTCTTTAAAATCAGCGTGGTCGAGGCACACACAGAGCTTGTGTCGGTGTGTTTCTTAAGTTTTTCAATTCCCGTCTGTGTCCCATTACTTTTAGTCCAAACACCACATTTTCTTCACATTTTCTCTTGCTGCAGATGTCTCAATATTTTTGTCAAACTCTTTGAAATTCCTGTACATGTCCTATTATTTTGAAAAAAAGAATGGGATAAAAGCTCAAAGACAATATTTGGAGCTGCCTGAAATGGACGTTTGTCACCTTGCAGCATGCAGTCGTAGGCCTTCCTGTCCTTGTGTCCCAGAGCCTCCCAGAAGCCCGGTGGCTCCATGCCCTCTTCGCACTCATCAATGGTCACCTTACTGCTGCTGTGGAGTCCGGCTTCAAGAGGACACCTGAAGGAAGAAGTCTCATAAGTGTTTTGGTATTATTTCATTAATCATTATATATAACCTATTAACTCATTCGCTGCCATTGACGGCTATAGACGTCAAAAAATCATTTCAACTATTTCTATTTAAAATGTTTCCACTTTTGTTAACAATAGTATAAAAACCTATACATTTTTTTATTGTACATTTAGAACAAATATAAAATGTGCGATTAATCGCGAGTTAACTATTGAAGTCATGTGATTAATTATAATTAACTCATTCACAGCCATTGACGGCTATTGACGTCAAAAACTATTTCTATTAGTTTAACATTTTTTCCCCTTTTGTTAACAAGAGTATGAAAACCTAGAAAAAAAATTATTGTACGTTTAGGAACAGATAAAACATTTATGAATAATTGTGAGTTAACAATTAAATAAATAAAAACTATTTTAATTGCCTGACGCAATTAAAAAAAAAGATTATTAAAAATTAGGAGCGTCTGGAATACATTTTTTAATCGTAATTAATTGCATGACTTCACGAGTTAACTCGCGGTTTTCATACTCTTGTTAACAAAAGTGGATTTTTTTTTTAAACTAATAGAAATAGTTCAAATGAATATTTGACGTATATAACCGTCAATGGCAGTGAATGAGTTAATCAATTTTTTTTCTTAGTAATGTAACAGCACATATTTATTTACTGACATTGCAATTTATTAAATAGCATTTGCATTTATTTAATGAAAGATTTATATAATAAAATAATTTGTTTAAGGACATTTTGGAAATTTATTTACTGATGTTTTAATTTATTTACCTGTATGGACATTTTTGTTAATTCAATGGCATTTCTATTTATCCAAATGAAGCTGTATTTATTTAATAGGATTTGAATTTATTTAATGATATTAGAATTCAGTCAGAGGCACTTTTATTTATTTAAGGACATTTGTATTTATTTGATTGCATTTGAAATTCATTAAATGATATTATTATTATATTATTTTTGGAATTTACTTGATTGTTTTATATACTGACATTATTAAAAAAAAATACAATTTGTATTTATTTAAGTTAATTTGCAATTATTTAATGACATTTCTTTATTGGCAGCGTTTTCATATTTTATTGAATTGCCACTTAGCCTTTTCCTTATTCATTTATTTATTGAACTTATTTCTTGATAATGACTTCTTACAAATTTACTAAAAGTTTAGTTGATATTATTTTGTGTATTTATATAAGAACATTTTATTTATTTAACGGCATATGTATTATTTAAGTACTGTATAGGTTTATTAATTATTTTTTATTTAATGAAAATAAAGTCTTTAATAGCATTTTTATCTATTTAAGGACTTGTAAAATAAAGAAATAAAACCCTTACTGTTCTTTTATCTTGAGCGCCGCCGTGTTGCCCACACTGCGGGTGTGCGCCTGTGTCTTGCAGCCGTGCCACAGGTAGATGGCTGCCTTGTCGACGCTGAGCAAGATCATGGAGGCTCGGGAGCGCAGGCTGCTGCAGTGGCACGCCACTTCCAGCAGGTAGCCCTCTGCCGACACCTCGCCGCGGACGCAGTACAGACGCCACTCGCCTAAAAAAAGCCGGTGAATGCCACAAATCGATAGACTCGTATCATGGACTAAAAAGATGTTTACTTTGGATGTTGTCCTCCTCTTCCTCCCGCTTTCCGGCGTGGACGATCATCCCGCCGTTGAAGCACTGCAGGAAACATGGAGGCTCTTTGCCCTGCTGTACTTGTACCTTGTGAGCACAAAAAGCAGACATTCACAAAGTGTTCAGAAAAATTGCTGCATCACAGGTGTGACAATTCACCTTATTTACACAGAGATCTTAAAGATGAAGCCAGAATACAGACAATAGCCTTATACAGAGATTCTGTAAAACGGAGAGCTCTGAATATTTTTATGGCCCGATTACAAGCCCTATGAACTCTGCCTAGCAACATGTGACATGACGAGAAAAAAAAACAATAAATTGACGTTGATGTTCAGAGGCCCCCAACCGAAAGTTATCATTTAAACAGTGTGTGATTAATTAATTAATTTTAATTCATTTATTTTACAATATTATTATTATTATTATTATTATGATCATCATTATATTAATCATATTAATAATATGCCTATTTAATAATGATGAATTTTTATTATTTATATTTAATTTCATATTACTTTTTAAAAAATGGATCTGTTGGCCAGTCACAAACCCTGTGAACCCTACCTAGCAACAAGTGATGTAAAAAGGAAAAAAACAAAAACCTGTATTTCTACCTGAGCCCCTCTCTCCTCATCCAGCTCAACCGTCATCAATGCCGACGTTCCTTTCTCGCTAACAGTAGCGTGTCGGCCTTGCCAGAAGAAATAGCAACATTTCTCCCGGCCTGGTCCGGTGCTCCTCACCTCTGGGTTGTTTCTGCGTCCCACTGAAACAAAAACAAGAAGTTAAAACGATCCAGTGTGCGCAAACAGAATCCAGAGTAGAAGGCAGGACGTACCTGACGTGCTGACCATGTACTTCCATTTCACCACGTAGGCGTCGCCTTCGTGGAACTGGCCGATGCTCTGGCGTGGCAGGCGGCTGTAGTCGAACTCCAGGATGTGCCATACGTCCACTGAGACGGTGCTGATCTCCTGAGTCCTCATGTGATCCTCGGTCTCCACCGAGCCATAGCCGCGGCCCACATTCACCCCATCCAAGATGGTGGCGACGGGCGACTGGAGGAGCGGCAGCATCAGGCTGGCGTCGTACGGCCGGCACTCTTGCCCCGTGCACTTCTGGGAAACAAAATCAATGTTAAATAAAGCCAAAAAGCAATTCTTAGGTTTAAAGTTGTGGTTTGTCAACAAGTATTTGATACAAACCTGTTGTTCCGGTAACTGCTCGCTCCCTTCTGTCGGTGACAGCGGTGGCTTCATTTCGGACCAGTCCACAAACTTCTCCTTGAATAAGATGGTCTCGTTGTGCTCGGTCAGCCTGCCGAATATCGCCCATTCGGGACGGCCTTGGCCTTTTCTGTGGCAGGAGATTATCACACTGATGAGGCTTGTGTGGTTTGCATCTTTTGGACAGTCTTTTAGAGTTTCCCTTTGAGCTTAGATTTTTGGATGACTCTCATGAGACAAGATTCAATCAAGCGAAGAGAGAAAGTAGACACTTTTGATAACTGTCTATAGCAGGGGTGTTCAAACTGTGGCCCAGCGGCCATTTATTTTTATTTTTATTTTATTTTTTAAAGTGGGGTGTGGAAAGTGAGTGTCGGGGAAAAGTTGCTATGCTAACGATATGCAAAGACTCAAAGAAACCTACTGTAGCAAAATAAGAGCAAAATGTCTCTGAATTAAGGTGAATAAAGTAAGTAAGTAATAAAGAAAAAGTAAATTTAAAATTGTCAGCTTACTAAAGATTTATTTTGTTTTGGTTCTCATTTTGGTGAGAAACATAATGGCGGATCTTTTTTAGTGGGTCACAGGGCTGCTGACCAAAATTTGCTTATCACCGCTTTACAGAAACCTGTGATGTTTTTTTTTTTAACTTAGTTTAACATTTTTCCCATTTTTGTTAACAAGAGCATAAAAACCTAGAATTTTTTAATTGTTCATTTAGAACAGATATACAATTTGTGATTAATAGTGAGTTAACTAGTGAAGTCATGCGATTAATTACGATTAAAAAAAATTATCGTCTGACGTCCCAAATTTTTTATCTTTTCTTTTTTCTTTTTTTTTTTAAATCGTGTCAGGCGATTTAAATTGTTGATGGTAATTAACTGCATGACTTCAATAGTTAACTCACGATTAATCACAAATTTTATATCTGTTGTAAAAGTACTCCAATTTTTTTTCTAGGTTTTCATACTCTTGTTAACAAAAGTGGAAAAAAAAATGTTAAACTAATAGAAATAGTTCAAATGAATTTTTGACGTCTATAGCCGTCAATGGCAGTGAATGAGTTAATAACTACAATTTATAAACAACATTAAAACGTTGTTGTTGTTTTTTTATACCATTTACTATTTTGAATTCATCCTTCTAATTTTCAGTATGTGGCCCTCGGAAATCGGAAGTCCGTGGCATTTACCCCATTATTTTGTTATCAAAAGCACTTTTTGGAACGTTGTTTTATTGCACGAAAACAGATAGATTTAGATGTTTGAGTTGTGACAAAAGAAAAAATAGTAGTGTTAAAGTCAAAGTTGTGATCCAGTAAAACGGTTGGTATTGAAGGGGGTTGCTCCAATGAAAACGGCACATTTATTAAAAATGGGGATTACTTTGAGGGATTACAATTTCTACGATGAGAGAGAGTGAGAAAGAGGGCGAGAGAGTCAGAGCGAGAAGGACAGAGCGAGAGAGCGCGCGAGTGGAACCGTTGCTACATTTCGGGGAGGTGGGAACGAACGAACTGACTAGTCGTGTCCTCCACACGCGGGCACTTTGAAAAAACTTCACGGACGGGAGGAGGAAATGGCGACCGGTATTCACTGGAACTTACTCGGAGCGAAAGTTTGAGCTGAGAGTCCAGCGGCATGCTACGCGCTGTAGCTTCTTGCTAGCTAGCCCGCTAGCCTACAAACAAATGCTCCTCCCACCAATTCACTATTTAAACATCCCACACAACATATACACGGCTAAACTTGTGACTGGGATCAAAGTTCATTTTGCAGTTGGATGACGATCTATCTATCTATCTATCTGTGGTGTTGTTGCTTTCAGTGACAGTTCAAAAACAGCATATGGCCTTAAATCAATCAATCAATCAATCTACATGCTTTTTAATTACACAAGGATTTTCGCTATTTGTAGGCTGCCCGGGTCACCCGCAAATAGCAGGGGCACATTGTATAGAATATATATTGTGGTGGTATTAATTTGTATTTTGTCTTCATGAGCATATTCAATATTGGAGTAATCCAAAAGTAATCCAGTTACATGACTTTAATATTATGCTTGCTAACTACATTTTTTTTAGCAGGTAACTTGTAACTGTAATGGATTACATTTTAAAAGTAAACCCTCCCAACCCTGGTTAGGTACCTTGGTATTAGGGTGTTGCAGCTTCCGGGATCCAGTGGGTTGATGTCACAGCAGGTGTAGTCGAAGGTACCATTCCAGAGGTGCTTGGCCAGCTGAAAGGCCACCTTCCTCTGGGCCAGCGTCACGTCTTTGCCATGCCACACGTACACCTCGCTGCCGAAGTCCAACACTAACACCTGGAGGGCAGACCATGAGCTTCAAAATGTGGCAACCCGTGGTATGCTGAAACGAGGGGTGAACATTTTCCAGAAAAAAAGGTTGTTTGTGGCGTTTTTGATGCTGACCTCTTTGGATGCCAGCAAAGAGCAGCGAGGGACCTTCCCCCATTCATCATCATCGGGCATCAGTTTGTCATCTATCAGGCGAAAGATGCAGTTGGTCTCCACGATGGCGTTCTCGAAGCGGTCGTCCTCCTCGGGCGGACCGGCAGCTACTCACCCAGACGGGAAATGTGTCAAACTTTTTTTTAACCATTTGTAGCTAAAACTTGAATTTATTTCTTACGTTGGTAAGCACCGTGTCCCCCGAGGATGGTCCAAAACTCTTGTGAATCTGGACTCTGCGCATGAACGCCTTCCTCGATGGTCTGCAACTTGGTCGCCCTGCAGCCCAAGTCTTTCTTCGTCTGGATGAACATGGCCAGATCCATTGCCTACAAAAAAAAAAATCCATCCATTGATTTTCAGTATAGTGCTTGTAAATGATGAATTATACGTAATAATCAGGGGTGTCAGGCGATGAATTTTTTTAATTGTAATTAATCGCATGACCTCAATTAACGACTAATCACAACTTTTATATCTGTTCTAAATGGACAATAAAATGTAAAAAAAAAAAATCATACCCTTGTTAACATAAAGGTGGGAAAAAAATGTTAAACTAATAGAAATATGGCTGCATCTTTTAGTCATTGATACAGTAATTTCATAATAACTCATAAAATTGAGTTAAAATTAAAAAGTTGTACTGTAAAAAAACAGGTGTGACATTGAGGTCAGTTTTCTGCCACTAGATGGCATAATTGAATTTGTAAGACATTGGTGACAGCTCAGTGCATTTTTCTTTTCATATTAAGAGCTATCTAATCTTTAACATTCTGTAACTAATATGTGAAATTATGTAAATTTTTTAAATTGTAAAATACAACTTGAGCCCAGTCTCCACAAATATATGCATTATTAATAAAATCATTACTGCAAAATTTTGAACAACTGGAATTCCCCAAGTGCAGCTTTCCAAGTAAGGGGCGGTCATTAATCACGCGTTAGAAATATTTATGACATTACTTTAAATTAAAATGAATGCACTAATTTTGACACCCCTAGTAATAATCTAATGTATGAATACAGATCACCTTGGCCCTTTCGATGACATTGGAGAACTCTCCTACCCACACAAAGCAGTGCTCGGGCGTCACCAGCAGGAAACAATCCCCACTGTTCAGTGACGACGCTCTGGGCTCGACTAGTCTGGTCTGAACATGGCGACGGCCTACAAGAGAATACCGCGGATGAGACAAGAGCCTCGACGGGTGCCTCGGGTGAGAACCTTACTACCTTTGATGTGCAGCAGCATAAGGTTTTTGTATGGGATGGCGCTGTTGTTGGACGTGGGCGTCTCCGCTATGTTGACGCTGCGCAAATTCACGGTGCTGTAGTTCTCCTTACTGGACAGACCCGCCAGAGCTGCATCAGAATATTCCGAGCTTTTAATCACTGAAACACAGAGGAGGACAGCTGTTCAACTCGTTCGGTGCCATTGACGACTATAGACGTCAAAAATTTCACTCACTCTTGTCGGACGACATCCTCTGACTCTCCAGATGAGCCACATTAAGCCTCTCCTCGGTGTACTCGTGTCGTATGTCCTGGCGGGCGGCCAGCATCTTGATGGGGTTGCGGGAGGCCTGCACGTTCCTGGACGGACGCACGGAGCGCTTGTGCCGCACCATGGCCGACGTCAGCCTACCGGAGCCCTGCCGCGAGCCGAATATGGCGTCGAAGTCTTCGCTGAGCTCGATACGCGAGGGCACGTTTGGGAATTCGGCCACGCGGCGGTAGAAGTTAGAGAAGATCTCGTCGTCCAGCTTCATCACCTCCTTAACCGCCGTGTCGGTGACGGTCAGCGTGCTCTCCTGCAGCTCGGACACTGACGGACACGACACGCCAGAGCATTATAGACAGTTAATGACGCCCGGTCAACAATCACGAGCATTGTCTGAAAAAAATCATTACTTTGCTTTTTTAGACGAAATCAATTTGATTTGTGATGAGGGAAACAGTGTGTTAGTGTTAGCCTAATGTATTGAGGGTCCAAGAGCTCATTCGAGCTGCACCATAACATAAAAATATGCAGCATCCAATACTTTGTGATTCATTTTCTTCTACCTTTTGTTTTCCGATTTTTTTTGGTAATCTTTCATACTTCATTTTTCTGCCTTTCTGTAAAATTTATGACATTTTTGGCAATTTTATGGACGTATTGTGGTCATTTTCTTTCTCTTTTCTTTCTTTAATATGCATTTTATGGCTCTTTTTAAGATTATTTTTTGCCTTTTTTTCTGACATTTTTGGCAATTTTGTAGGCATTTAATGGTAATTCTTCGGGATTTCGGCTTTTGTTTTTGGACATTTTATGATAACTTTTGAATAGTTTTCTTTATTGCCTTTAAAAAAAAAAAATGTTCTGACTTTTTGGGGGGGCAATTCCAAAGACATTTTATGGTAGTTTTCTGCCTTTCTTTTATTGTTTTTTGGACATTTTGAGTACCTTTTAAAAACCGTCTCCCTTTTTCTGAAAACCTAAAAATTTGGACTCTGACATTTTTGGTAATATTTAATTATTATTATTTTTAGAGCTGTCAAACGATTCATTTTTAAAAATCTGATTCATTACATCTTAGAATTTTGATTAATCATGATTACTCAATTAATAAAAATAAAAAAGGCTTTTGTCAACACTTTTTGCCCACCAAATTTAAAGAGCACCTGTTATGTGTCAATTCTTTCTACATTTAACGTTACGAGGACGTCTTCAACATGTTTTGATCCACTGCACACTCTCCACCTCCTCTTTTTCGAATCAGTTAATTACTTGCATGAGTAAAAAAAAAAAACGAGCACAATATTTTGACATGAACAAATATTCTAAATGTCATACACAAACATTTATTACATTTAACATAACCATCTGCTGTCAAACTAAAGTATCCTCTGCGCTCAAAATTAATAGTGTGATTAATGCGATTTTTAAAATTATAATTAACCAATGAGTTAACGCTTTGACTATTCATTTAAATAAGATTTTATCTAAAAATGAAAATAAATATGAAAAAAATAATAATTTCTACAATTTTCTTTAAAGAGCCACATGTGGCTCCAGAGTCGCAGGTTGTAGACCCCTGGTCTAAACTAACTTACTAACTAACCAACTAACTAACAAAGAATGTACCTTTGCTGTTGATACGTCCTAAGAAGGTATCCAACTTGTCCAGCTTTTTATCCGACTCCATATCTGCTCTGGCTTCAATGTCTACAAGCAAAGGACAGATATCATTGATAGTTAGCTTACGAAACAATTTTAAGTGGAAAGGATGCGTGGAAAAAATTCGCACCCTCCTGTGGTTTCCCAACAACCGCGGTGCCGCTCTTGAGCTTGGTGGAGACGGGTGAAAGGATCGGCCCGATGACCGAGGAGGAGGCGGCCAGACCTGCCCCAAAAAAAAAAAAAGGACAAGCTAAGCTATCATCCAAACGTTGTGATCACCAACATGCAATTGTTTACAGCATGGAATAAGGTAAGTAAAAAAAAAAAAAAAAAAGCGCAGGTGAACCACATGCTGCTTCACAAAGTCTAGAAACCAAAACATAATATTCTGCTGACCTTTCTTGACCATGCGTGCTGCTACCGTGTACTGGCCGGAATCGTTGGCCGCACCCTTGCCCTTGTTCTTCCAGGCTTCCTCTCGCATAGAGATCATCTGCTTCCTCTCCTCGATGGTCATCTGGGCCTCTTTCACCTCCTTTCTGGCCGACTGAGGCTGAAACGACAACAAAAACATAAGAAGATTCATGCTCGTCGTCATCTGCAAGGGTCACGTTTAGCTTCGGTGGGATTTGTTTGGATTAGTTTCTTCGATAGGGTTATATCAAAACCTAGACCAAAATTCCCCTATGAGATCAAAGAGGCATTTTCAATTTCTTATTTTTGTCCACCAGATGGCACTACTGTTCCCCATTCAAAGCATGCAGTATGCCTTTGACTGTTTTTTGTGCCCTGTTACTTTGCAACTAGCTTGTAGTTAACTCATTCACTGCCATTGACGGCTGTAGACGTCCAAAATGTATTTGAACTATTTCTTTAGTTTAAATTTTTTTCCTCCACTTTTGCTAACAAGAGTATGAAAACCTAGGGGAAAAAAATATTGTAAATTTAGAACAGATATAAAATTTGTGATTAATTGTTAGTTAACAAGGGAAGTCATGTGATTAATTACAATTAAAAATGTTAATCGCCTGATGGGCCTAATAAAAAATAAAATAAAATAAGGGCCGTTTAATCGTAATTAATCGCATGATAATTTTATATCTGGTATAAATGTACAATAAAAAAAATCTAGGTTTTCATAAAAAAATTAAATAAAATGAAAAAATGTTAAACTAATAGAAATAGTTCATAGAATTGTTGACGTCTATAGTCGTTAATGGCAGTGAATGAGTTAAGAGCCTCCCTATTAAAGGGGAAGTCAACCATAAACATTTCTGACATGACTGGGAGGCGGGTGGATCGGAGCGTGGGGATATAATTTCCCTCTGCTCCGGTTCACCTGCTCCCAATTTGAATGCACCACACACACACACACACTTGTATATACACTGGGTGGGGTCACATTCACGGTGTAGGGGTAGAGTTCGCCAGTCGGCGAGCTGGTGAACTCAGTAACAGGGTTAGCTTTCACTAAGAACGCTGGCGTGACGACCGGGGCCTTTCCCCGCTGGGCCTGGGGTTCGGGGGTGCCGCCCGTTCCCCGGTGCCCCCATCTCCCCTTCTGCCCCCGGTGTTCCGTCCCTCCACGCAGTGGGAGGCGGGGTGGGCGCGGGTGCCCTCTCCGCTCCACTCCGCTGTCCAGCCCCTCTCCGGCACTGATGCCTGGGTACGGGGGGTCCCCGGGGTTTTGGGGGTCGGGGTCTGGGGGGCGGCGACTTGGATGGGGGTGGTACGGGTGGCTGGGTGGGGGAGTGCTGGGGGTGGGTGGGGCTGGGTTGTGGTGGATGGCGGGGGTGGATGGGGGGCAGGGTGGTCGTGGGGGGAGCGGGGGCTGTGGGCCGGTGGGGTGCCTGGCGGGCCTGCCGTGCCCCGTCCTGCTGCGTTGGGTTGGGGGCGCGGGCCGTGTTGGGGTGAGGGGCGCTCCTGGCTCCTGGGTTTGCTCTCCGGCCGGTGGCTCTTGTAGGGCCCGGGGGTCGTCCTTTGGCGCTGCCGTGGCCTGGGGGGCCCTGAGGTGTTGTGCTTGCTCTGTACTGGCCGGGGTCGACGGCTCCCCTCTTTGGTAGAGGTTTTCATGCATGCCAGATCCACCACACCAGCATCTATCGAAATTCAGACACAATCTGCTTCTTCCTCTGGTCGTTGAATCGGTGGAGGCTGATGTCTGTGGATCTCACTCTGCTTCATCTATCCTTCATTCCTTTCCTCAGTCTTTCCTTTTGTCTCTTGAGGTCTCCCTAATTTAGTGGAATTTAGATGTTTCTGGGGTTGGTGAAGGATTCTGGTTGGTAACCCGGTGGGTAGTAGGTAATGTCTGGTCGGTGCTGGATTTCACTTTCCTTTCTTTTCTTTGATCCTTCCTGGGTACGGGGGGTCCCCGGGGTTTGGGGGTCGGGGTCTGGGGGGCGGCGACTCGGGTCTCCTGTCAACCTCACAACTCCAGCTGGATTCTGAAGTATTCGATTTAGGTGAACGGTATGGGATTATTAATAGGTTTTAGGTGAACTAATGAGTACACACTCACACGCACGCACACATACGCACATGCACATACTCACCCACATACAAAATAAAAATTTAAACATTTTTAAAAAAGAGCAATGATGATGACATTTCAAATCTGTAAAATTACCGAATGAACAATACTGAGCTCTTAAGGAAAAAACTAAACAAAAGCATAAGCATTTCTTGACAACCTGACTAGTCTAAACATGACATTCTGATTAATATTACATTTGCGGAATATGAGTTATGCGCCAAAATCCAGGCATTTTTATCAATCTCAGACGGCGGCCATTTTGCCACTTGGTGTCGACTGCAGATGACATCAGAGTTGCTCAGGGCTCAAGCAACGGCCAATCACAGCTCACCTGTTTTCTGTTAGCTGAGCTGTGATTGGTTGTTACCTGAGATCTGAGCAACTGTTATGTCATCTTCACTCGACAGCAAAATGGCTGCCTTCTGCTATTGATAAGAACTGATGGATTTTGCTGCTTAACAAAGTACTGTGTTTAGACTAGTGGGCAGGGTTGGGAGGGTTACTTTTAAAATGTAATCCATTACAGTTACAAGTTACCCGCTATTTTTTTGTAAGTAACTTAATCCAAGTACCATAATATTAAAGTATTGTAACTGGATTACTTTTGGATTACTCTCATATTGAGTATGCTCATGAAGACAAAATAAAAATAACCACTACACTATATATTCTATACAATGTGCCCCTGCTATTTGCGGGTGATAGGTACCCGGGCAGCCTACAAATAGCAAAGATCCTTGTGTAATTAAAAAGCATGTAGGCGATTGATTGATTGATTGATTGATTGAAGACCATATGCTGTTTTCGAGCTGTCACTGAAAGCAACCACACCTCACAGTTTGATAGATAGATAGATAGCGCTATCTCTCTCTCTCTCTCATCGTAGAAATTGTAATCCCTCGAGGTAATCCCCATTTTTAATAAATGTACCTGTAATCTGATTACATGTTTTTTCCTGTAACTGTAATGGAATACAGTTACATTATTTTTTTTGCAATCTGATTACGTAACGGCGGCACATGTATTCCGTTACTCCCCAAAGCCTGCTAGTGGGGCTGCATAGAACAAATTATCGTCAAGAATTTTTTGGGGGGGTTGACTTCCCCTTTAAGAAGATTCACTCGCGCAAGAACAACATCAAAGCAGAAGAAGAATTGATACACTCAAGCATAACAGCATACATCATCTCACCAGGATCTAATCTCAACCAAAACAAGGTTGCACACCGAGCGTGGCAAATCAAAGCCGCCACTGCTTACCTGAGCGTGATGGTCAATGTACTGACACTTTTGTCCAAGGGAGAAAGGAGGAGAAAATGTGGAGGAGAAGACAGGCTCCTGAGAGATGGAGAGGTGGAAGGAAGAGTGAAGGGAAGAGGATAGGGCAGGAAAGGATGCATGAGCATGCACGTCAGATACGGACGGGAGCAGTTGCGACTTTCATGGCAGTTTCATGCCGAACCAAATTGCTATCAGAGACTGGCTTCAGGGAGGAGTTTTTTGAAAATCTTGAGGAGTCGGTTCGGGTTCAGAGCCTTTGTTTTTGGGTCTACAACTGACACAAAGCGCGCCCCAAAACCCCATACAACTAGTGTTGCTAACTAGTGTAATTTCTGACTGAAATGGCCAAAAAGACCCGGAAATTATACTTTTGAATAGGGGTATCAGGTGATTTAATTGTTTTATCGTAATTAATCGCATGACTTCAAAAGTTAACTCTTGATTAATCACAAAGTTTATATCTGTTCTAAATGTACAATAAAATGTACAATAATAAAAAATAAAAAAAAGTGTTGATACTGCTGTTAACATATAAGTGGATTTTTTTTAAACTAATAGAAATATGGCTGCATTTGTTGGTCAGTGATACAGTAATTTAATAATAATTCATAAAATTGAGTTAAAATTAAAAGGATGTACTTTACTGTAAAAAAACAGTGTGATATTGAGGTAATTTTTCTGCCACTAGATGGCATAATTGCATTTGTAAGACATTGGTGACATCTCAGTGCATTTTTTTTTTCATGTTAAGAGCTATCTAATCTTTAACATGAAGTAACCTGTGAACTTCTGGACATTTTTAAAATTGTAAATTACAACTTGACCCCAGTCTCCACAAATATATGCAGTGTTATTCAATTTATTACTGCTACATTTTGACGTGGACGTGTCTGCTGCGTTGCGACTGGAATTCCCCCAGTACTGGCCTTCCAAGTAAGGGGAGGTAATTAACTCATTCACTGCCATTGACGGCTATAGATGTCAAAAATACATTTGAACTATTTCAATTAGTTTAACATTTTTTCCACTTTTGTTAACAAGAGTATGAAAACATAGAATTTTTTTTATTGTATATTTATAACAGATATAAAATTTGTGATTAATCTTGAGTTAACTATTGAAGTCATGCGATTAATTATAATTAAAAAAAATTAATCGCCTGACGTGATTAAAAATTATTTTTACTAAAAATTAGGGGTGTCAGTCAAATACAATTTTTAAACGTAATTAATCGCATAGATTCACTAGTTAACTCACGATTAATCAACATTTTTATATATGTTCTAAATGTACAATAAAAAAATTCTAGGTTTTCATACTCTTGTTAACAAAAGTGGAAAAAAAATGTTAAACTAATAGAAATAGTTCAAATTAATTTTTGACGTCTATTGCCGTCAATGGCAGTGAATGAGTTAATCGCGCGTTAAATTTTTTTTGGTGGCGTTAAAGGAACTTTAAATTAACAAGAAATTAATGCACTCATTTTGTTACTCCTACTTTTAAATCAAAACAGCATCTTCTGTATTTTCAGGCATGGCGTCTTGAAACTCATGATAGACTTGTTGCTATTACATTTTGCGTTCCAAGCAACAACAACAAAAAAACTCCAGAACACAAAATTGTGTTCTTCTATTCCACAAAGTCAGGCCAGTGCGCCAACCAGCAGGCAAAGGTGGTGCATTCAACCCACAAATGTAATTGGATGACACGGCCGCCCACTTAAAGGCGATTGGCTTACCCACAGCTGATCTGACACGCACACTTCAGAGTGGTCATGGATGACCACCTCTTCCTCCTGAGAGGGAGGGATGTGGGGGGTGCAGGGAGGACACAAGGGGCGGTTAGAGAGCCGGCGATATTTGGGGGAGGGTGGTCTTCACCAAGGGGTTTGTCTTTTTTGCCAAGCAGGCAATATGTAATGCATATGACAAATGCGTGATATGAAGTCTTTACTGTCACGGTGTGTTGACGCCGCACCTTTTTCTGATGCGTCGGCTCCGCCTCTTGTCGCTGGGGCGCCTCGGCGGACGCCACCTTTGCCACTTCCTGTTTCCTGTTGATTCGGTTCCTCCAATCCTCCTCGCCGCTCTTCTTCAGCAGGGCCACTCTGGCACAAACGCACAAAAACTTTTGAAATATGCGACATAAAACCCTCGCCTGTTGAGGGTCGCGCCTCCAAAACATGAAATGCTGTTACAGTTTGCATGCATCGGGGTCGTGTTTATTCTGATTTGCCTTCCATGAAGATAAAGTGTAGAGATGCTAGATTATGAAGAAAATATTAATCACAATTATTTTTGGTAATAATTCAAATCACGATTAGGACGATGATTTTTTTTGGTACAAAACAAGAAAATGTTAAATATTAAGACATATAAAATTCTTTAAAACACTAGAATTATGCACGTTACTTTTGGATAAAACAACATTTATTAAATTAGTTATTTTACAATTAAAAAAGGTGCAAATATAAAAAATTAAACAACTGAAATAACTCAAAAATTAGGATTAAAAATCTTTATTTTTTTACGATTATGCAGATTTTGTAATTGTAGAGTGCAATAATTGAGATTTAGATTTATTGCACAGCCCTAATGAAGTGTATATAAAAAGTCTACACGCCCCTGTTCAAATGCCAAGTTTTTGTGATAAATAAAAAATGAGACAAAAATAGGATAGAAAATGATGTCAAATGATGAGGATCACGAAGATGATCAGTAGAACAAAAAAAAACCTAATCAGAACTTTCCACTTGTAATGTGACCTATAACCTGTACAATTCAATTGAAGTTGCTTAAAAATATTGTCAAAAGAAGAAAAAACTAACAAATGAAATAATATGGTTGCACAAATGTGCACACCCTCTTGGAACTAGGATGTGGCTGTGTTCAGAATTAACGTAACTTGGGAAGTGAAAATCTGAAGCTCTGGCAAAAGTACTGGGACACCTATAATAAGTGAAAATATAAAACATTGACAAATCCCCGTTATAAAAGGGTGTGTACACTTATGCAACCACATCATTTCAAATATTAATTTTTACTCCCCCCTAAAAAAAGGTCTTGAATGTAGATATGTTGACTTCTTATATCCACTGTGCTGTGATAATTCAGGTCACATCAAGCACAAGTAGACGAGGAAAGCTGATCGAGGAGAAAGTGTGTCATCACGTCTCCCGAACGTGGACCCAAAAAAAGCAAAAGGAGCTCATTTTCAACTACTTCTTAAAAGACAGCTACATCGGACACTCACTCTAACCCAAAATGCATTTAGTGCAATTTATGAACTTTAACACCTAAACCCCACCCCCCCCCCAAAATAACAACTAACCCTAAACAAGGGATGGCATGTTTTAATCAATATGCAGTAAATTAGTCATAACCCACATTGTAATAAAAAATAAAAAAAACTGTAAATTTCCGGCAGCTGGGGCGCCCAAAAAATACAGTGAAATAACAGAAAAGGAACATACTTCTCATAAAAATACAGTTTTTCACCATAATTAACTAATTTACTGCCATTGACGGGTATAGATGTCAAAAATGAATTTGAACTATTTCTATTAGTAAAACATTTTTCCCACTTTTGTTAACAAGAGTATGAAAACCTAGAAAAAAAAATTGTACATTTAGAACAAATATAAAATGTGTGATTAATCGTGAGTTAACTAGTGAGGTCATGCGATTAATTACGATCAAAAATTGTAATCACCTGACGCCCCTAATTTTTAATAATCTTTTCTTTAAAAAAAAGATATTTTTTTATTTTTTATTTATGGGTAAAAAAAAAAAAAAAAGAGTAGTAAAAATTCATCAGGCGATTACAATTTGTAATCGTAATTAATCGCATGACTTCCCTCGTTAACTCACGATTAATCACAAATTTTATATCTGATCTAAATGTACAATAAAAAAATATTTTCTAGGTTTTCATACTCTAAAAAATGTTAAACTCATAGAAATAGTTCAAATTAATTTTTGACGTCTATAGTGTGCAGTTGTTAGTCCAACAACATTTTGTCTTATTTTCAGGTTGTTTTAATGTTTAACTAGAAACATTTTCACATTTTATAATAATGAAAGTTCCTACAAATATAGTAGGTAAACGTGTTACGAATAGTAAGGCTTAAAATTACAGAAATGTGCTGGTATTAGTTGTTTTTGATGACATGATTTTATGGAAAGTGGTTTTATAATAATTTGTGTTTGATGTAATAATATATGTATGTGGCACAAAATTCATCTTTCAAAACATGTAAAAAAAAACTGTTGAAAAACTAGATATTGGGTTTAAAATTGCAACAACTTATTCTCATAGTAATTCATTTATATAGCATTTTTCCTTCAACGTGTTCACAAAAATAATCAAACCCACAACCTCAGGGACACTAGACGACCACTCTACCACTGAGCCATGCCGCCACTGTTTTTTTCTGTAATTTTAGATCACATGAAATGTATACTTAATTGGAAGCCCCGAAGAAGAGGCAGCATCCGTAAGTTTAATTCTTTGCATATTATTCACCCAAGTTATATCTCATTCGATTTCAAAATAAATGTTAACACAAAGTCAATGAATGTTACCATTTAGGACGTTACAGTAATTGTAGTTATTTTTACAAAAAAAAAAAAAAACATTAGTCAATTAGCAAAGGATTTATCATCAAATTTTTACTATTTTATTTTTTTGTAATTTTAAATGTTTTTCACTAAAAGTTGCATTTTACAGTTTATTCTCTTCAATAACTGACAAATATTTGTGAAATTAAGATTCATTTGTGAACATATTTTAACAATAAATATATGTATTTCTAATGTGTTTTATGGGTAAAAGAACAGAAATATTGTGTTTGTTCACATTTACAATGATTCCATGTTATTTCACATTTAGTATATAAGATCACAGTCTACTTGTGAAAATTAAATTATATTTTAAAAAATATAGGAAAATCTCTGTCAAATAAAATAAATTAAACATTGAAATTCTGTTATTTTAGTTTTTTGTTGTTGTTGTTTTAAACAGTGCAGTCTAGTAACCTTAAACCCAATCCACTAACCCAGACCGTTTTACTCCTACTCCTAAGCACTAGGTTTAAATCTATTAACTCATTCACTGCCATAAATTCATTAAAAAAAAATTTTTTTAAAAAATTAGGAGCAAGAGGCGATAATTTTTTTAAAAATTGTAATCAATCACATGACTTTACTAGTTAACTCACGATGAATCACATATTCTATATGTAAAATAAAAAAATTCTAGGTTTTCATACTCTTGTTAACAAAAATGGAAAAAAATGTTAAACTAATAGAAATAGTTCAAATTAATTTTTGACGTTTATAGCCGTCAACGGCAGTGAATGAATAAAAAAAAAGAAAGAAAGAAAATATTATAATCAGGTGATTAAAGCTTTTAATCGTAATTCATCGCATGACTTCACTACTTAACTTGCGATTAATCACAAATTTCATGACCAAAACTAAATGTACAATAAAAATAAAAAATATATATTTTTTAAAACAAATAAAAAAAAGTTACAATGAATTTTTGACGTTTATAGCCGTCAATGGCAGTGAATGAGTTTAAGTAGGTTGTGACATACTGTGACATTTTGGGTGCCAAGGTGCGATCAATAGAAAAATCCAATCTTGGCATTTTGACTGACAACATCTGGCACCCTCACCTCTCCTTGATGGACATCTGTTTGCTGGACATGCCGTAAGGCAGCCGGTCCGCGGAACCCGTGGGTGACAGCAGATCAATCGAATGAACGCTGAGCTTGTTGTAGCCGTCGCTGTGCTCCAGCGGCAGCGACTGAGACTTGACCAGCGCTTGGGGGAAGCCCTGAGGTTTTGGCGGCGTGGGTGGAGGCACCTGAAGTTTGGGCGGAGGCTGAGGGTCCGGCTGGATGTGAGGCTTGGGGAGGAATTCCTGAGTTTTGGCTTGGCTCTGCTGGGGCTGAGTGACTGGTTTGGGATACGTTGGCGGGGACTGGGATGCTTGGGTGTATAATTGGGACTTGGGTGGCTCTGCGTGGGTCTGAAGCAGGAAAGGTTTGGGTGGAGTTTGGGGAGGCTGAATGACAGGATGGATCTGCTGGATGCTTGACACTTGGGATGTTGTCGTGGAGGACACTTTGGTTATCGATGGTCTCAGTGGTGCGGTGCCATCCAGCGGGTCTGAAAGGATAACACACAAAATATGTGTCTGACTAACCCATAATCCACAACATTAAAGAGATACTTGACTCTTTGAGCCATTTTCAGAATTATTTTGCATGTACAATTAATACCTTTAAAAGCGTTTTTTTCCCACTTGCTGTTGACTGAAGATGACATCAGCTGTGCTGAGGAAGTAGGTAACGACCAATCATGGCTCAGTTTGCTGACCCAGGAAACAGGTGAGCCGTGATTGGTCGTTACCTCAGCACAGGAGTGGAAAAATTTGTTTTTAAAGGTATTAATTATACATCAAAAATGCAGGTTGCCGTGGGTTCACTTCCCCGAAAAAATAAATAAATAAATAAATAAATATATATATATATATATATATATATATATATATATATATATATGTATATTAGGGGTGTGCCAAAAAATCGGTTCTCATAAGAATCGCAATTCTCATTTAGTACGATTCAGAATTGATTTTGTCTGTGTGTGCCTTTATTTGGAGCGCTGTTCATGTTGTACCCAATTTGGCCACTTAGGGGGAGTGTGGTTCCACGCGGTCTAATACACTAAATTTGAGCCACATTAGAGAGTAGAAGGAAACAGTCACGATCAAGTTATTCCAATAAGAGTTGTTGTTTTTTTGCAGTGTGGAGCCATTTTTTTTGAGTGATAAAAGTGCCGCGAGTAGCGCGCTAATTAGCATTAGCGAGTCAGACTGGAGTAGATCATTACAATTCCTTGCACATCTATAGATTGAAGCAAAAATCATTGTCAATCAAATCATTTTGAATCAAAAATCTTTATGCATAATCAAATATATATATACATATATATATGAAAAATAATGAAGTTATCAAATAAATTCTGGACAAAATTAACTTTTTACTGCTGAAAATGGCGCAATAATTTAAGCATCCCTTTAGTTTAGGGGTGTCAAACTCCTATTAGCTCAGGGGCCACATGGAGGAAAATATAATACCAAGTGGGCCGGATCGGTAAAATAATGGTATTTACCTGAAGAACAATTACCCTCAATTATACGCAGATCTTCGCTATTTGCGGGCTAGCCCTAAATTACAGAGCTCAACTGTAATCATATTGTTCCAAAAAGTAACACAAATGCAAATTGTTCCCAGAATGCATTGTGGCGCAGTTTATGAAGTTATAAGGACATTAATCCTTGTCATATGTATTTGTGTTACCAGTAATTGAATTGATGTTGTATATTCACGTTTATGTCAGTCTATGATTTTTTATTTTTTATTTTTTAAACAAATCGTAACTTTAAGTTGTGTGTAAAATAATGACATCCAGGACGCGCTGCATTGCTCATTTGAGGACTGCTTGCGAAATTGCAAATGTATATGTTTTGATTTTGGCTGGTCAATTAATTGGTTTGGCATTACAATTTTTTTGTTAATTTTACAAAATGGTCTCGCGGGCCGGATTAAACCCCTTTGCGGGCTTGATTTGGCCCGCGGGCCGTATGTTTGACACCCCTGCTTTAATTATACATTCATGTGGCTTTTAGTCCCTCTCCTGTGGATCGCTATAAAATGGTAGAAATTAACTTTTTTTTTTTACATAATTATTTTTATCTTTTAGAGGAAAGGATCTTTGTCACTTTTTTTTACTCGCGTAACTGCAGCATCTGTGTCAGGCGCGTTCATGATGCGCGTACGAGTATATGCACGATCTTAAAGCGACAGCCACAGTTGACAAACGAAGACATGAATTCAAATGAGGTCAGAAAAACTCCGCCCCTCCGCTCCCCAAAGAAACTGTGTGTGAGGGTCCGCACACTACTATAAAAAGGAAGATAAAAGCTGATAGGTGCAGTCAGAGTAAAACAGTCAGGACTCTTCGTACTCATCTGGGCATTGGCGGAGCATGCATGATGTAGAAAAAGCTTTAATGTTTTTTTAAACAGCACAATAAATATTTAAATATTCTTCAAATGGATTAATGATTAAATTAAAAAAAAAACAATAATAAAATATTAAAAGCAAAAAAGAGTCCAAATGTTTTAGTTGTCAGAAGGTATTTTTTTTTCTCATAAGTTAAAAAAAAATAAAAATTGACCATAAAATGTCCATGTAATTGCCCAAAATGTCAGAGAATTGACTAAAAAAGAGAAAAGAAAATGTTCAAAAAGTAACCATAAAATGTCCAAAAACAAAAGAAGAAATCCCCAAAATTACAATAAAATTTTCACAAAATTGCCAGAAATTACAGAAAATTTGATAATAAAAAAGGCAGAGAAAATGTCCAAAAAAAGAAGGAATATATAATAATGTATCCATAAAATTGCCAAAAATGTCAAAAATTTGACAGAAAGGCAATAAAGTCTAAAAATGTATGAAAAATTAAATATGGAAAAATTACAAAAATTACTAAACTCGACACTAAACACACTGTTTCGTTTCTCACAACGTTCAAATGTTTTGGGCTCCAGACAGATTTGTTTTTTTTTATTTGGCCTCAAATGTCTCTTTTGAAAGTAAAGGTTCCCAAACAAACCATTAAGTCTAACCCGTAAAGACTGCTGCACACCGAGTAATGCGACCGAATTGAACGCGCTGCAATAGGAAAGTAGGAAAACCGCGACCCGTGGGTGTTCTCATTGGGAAACAACGATGTGAGTTTCCACATATTGTGCGTGTATTCTACATTTACATTTTGATTGAACCAAAAACAACATAGCATGATTTTCAAGGAAGAAGTGGATTGCCCTGTATCTGTAGCTAACATTGCTACATTATCATTGATTAATTACAGCATTGGTGCTTAAAACTCATTCACTGCCATTGACGGCTAAAGACGTAAACATTTTTTTTTAAACTATTTCTATTAGTATAAAAAAAAATCTACTTTTGTTAACAAAAGTATGAAAACCTAGAAAAAAATTATTATTGTACATTTAGAACAGATATAAAATTTGTGATTAATCATGAGTTAATCAGTGAAGTCATGCGATTAATTACAATTAAAAAATGTAATCGCCTGACGTGATTAAAAAGAAAAAAGAAAAGATTATCAAAAATCGTCAGGCGATTAAAATTTTTAATTAATTGCATGACTTCAGTAGTTAACTCACAATTAATTACAAATTTTATATCTGTTCTAAATGTACAATCAAAAAATTATAGGTTTTCATACTCTTGTTTAAACTAATTAAACTATTTAAACTATTTAAATAGTTCAAATGAATTTTTGACGTCAATAGCCGTCAATGGCAGTGAATGAGTTACAGCCTCAAAATGTTGTCATCTGGTTTGGTGCTAATCTGCCTTGGCGGAGGTTAGTCTGACCCAGTAACACCAACTCAAGTGACCGATTACCCTTCTAAATGGCAGCCGGATTGTAAAACACTTCTATTGTGTCCTTACATAACCAGTTGGCGTAATCCGACTGACGGCGACCGGTCACCTTAAGGAAATGTGCCGCTAGCTCCATCTCTTTGGGGACAAAGAGATCCACACGGTACGGCGGAATATTAATGAGGTGACTCTCTCTCCCTCTCTCTCTCTGCCACCCTGCCCCTACTGCCCCCCCCCCCCACCCCCACCCGGTCTCGTCGAGCAATGATGCGTGGGAGCACAATGAGGATAATGAGGAGAGTCCACCGCCCTTTCTCCGCTTTTTTTCTCCGCTCCTACCTGAGAGTCGTTCTTGGCTGCGGGTGTCGCCGTCTCCCGGGTGGTGGCTTCCTCCTCCCCCTTCCGCCGCGTTCTCCTCCCGGGTATCTCCGAGGGCTTTTGGGCCGGGATGCGCCTCCTCCTTGTCGTCCGCCTGCGCCTGATGCCGGCGAAGAGTGACGGAAGAAGGGAGAGCCCCCTCAGAGCTATTGGGGAGGAGCTTGGGGTGGCACGGGTACCCCGTGCTCTGGGTCATGGAGAGGTAGCGCGATGCCCTCTCCTGGTGGTCCGCGGCGGTGGTAGGGGTCCGTTGTTGGGCGGTGGAGCTCCCCTCGCAGACGATAGTGCTGCTGCTGCACGCAGGCGTCACGGTTACCGTGGTGATGGAAGCATGGGAGGGGGCAGCTGCCACAGAGCGGACCACCGAGGCGGGGAGGGGCTCTAGTTTGACTTGGCTGCTATGTTTTAACTAAAGATTAAAAAAAAAAAAAAAACACAACATAAAATTATAACTCATAAATATGACCAAAAGTATTGAGTATTTAAAAAGTGAAGAAAATGTGGAGTTTTGACAAAATTATTGATGCACAAGAAGAAAAAATTTGAGTTTGGACAAAAGTATTGGGACACTGACAATAAGTAAAACAGTGGAGTTTGGACAAAAGTATTGGGACACCTAAAATAACTAATAAGTGAAGAAAATTTGGACTTTTGACAAAAGTATTGGGACGGACACTAACAATAAGTGAAGAAGTGGAGTTTGGACAAAAGTATCGGGACACGTACAAGAATTTAAAAAGTGAAGAAATTGTGGAGTTTTGACAAAATTATTGATGCACAGGAAGAAAATATTGGAATTTGGATAAAAGTATTGGGACAGGTACAAGAATCTAAAAAGTGAAGAAAATGTGGAGTTTTGACAAAATTATTGATTCACAGGAAGAAAATATTGGAATATTAGTGATATATAAGTGAAGTAATGTAAAAGTAATGAGACACCTAAAATAGCTAAAAAGTGAAGAAAATGTGGACTTTTTACCAAAGTATTGGGACACATCCAAACCATAAAAAGTTGAGTTTGGACATAAGCGTGGAGGCAACTAAGTAGTAAATTATGGATTTAGTAAAATTGATTAGAGACAATCCTGCTAGTGTGACTGAAAGTTTAGACAAAAATATTGGAACACTACCAGGAAGTAAAAAGTGGCATTTTGATGAAAGTTTTGGAACACCTAAGATATGTTCAAAGTGGGATTTGTATTAGTATTTGAACATCTACAATAAATGAAAAAGTAGAGTTTGGACAAAATTAAAAGGACCCACAGGAAGTGCAAAGGTGAAGAAGAAAATGTGTGTGAAAAGTTTGGGGCACAAGAAGTGAAAATCTAATTGAAAGTATGGAAAAAAGTCACTTTCTCTTTAAAGTTCTCTCTTTAAAAATAAAAATAAATTATTCTGTTTTGGGAAAAATGGATTGTGTTTATAAATCAAAAAATGTTACTCTTGAACCATTTCTCTCTCTCTATATATATATATATATATATATATATATAAAAAAAGACCTGTAATTACTGTATTATTTTTCCTGTAATGTGAAACTGATGACCAAATGTAAGTTTGTTGTTTAGCTTTGTTATATCTAAGTTACCAAAAAAAAAGAGAAAATCTGAGGTTTGGGCAAAAGTATTGGGACACCTCTAATATGTGAATACCGGAAAAAAAAAATCTATTAGGATACCTACAGCAAGTAGAAGTGGACAAGATATTGGTACACCCTGCAACTAACATGCACCATTTCCCTAGTAAGACACCTCATGCTTGTTATGCACTAACCCAGCAACTAACAGAGGCAGCTGGAGTAAACAAACTTTACGACAGTGAGTCACATGACAACACCACCGCCGTGTGTTGTATGCCAATCATGTACGTTTGGGGCAGCAACGAGGCCGAATCGGGACAAGATGCAGCTTTTTAATTAGCTCATTCAAATGCATCCATCTGATTTAGGAAACCTTACATGTTCTTCCTCCTCGGACTCAATATGGTCGACTGACGAGCCAACAGGAGGCTCAGACACCTGTCAGGACACCAGCTGTTTATTTATGGAATATAATGTAACATTAAAAGCATTTCAAATGAAAAGGTTAAAAGTGAAGGATGTTAGGTTGTCGGGTCAAAATTTCAGGATCAACTTAAAAGGCATTGTAACCTTGATCCTGAAACACCAGCTAAAAACTTAGCTTAGCTTAGCTTAGCTTAGCTTAGCTTATGATGTTACACAAAGTACCTGTTCCACCTCGCCCTGAGTGATGGGCTGCGTCTGAAAGCGGGCCAGCGTGCGGCGCTGGCGAGAGGTGTCATTCTTCGGCGCCGCCTCTTCGGCAGGATGGGCGAGTCGGTTGAAGAGGGCCATCTTCTCAGCCAAGCTGAGTGTCGATAGGTTGTCCCCCTCCACCTCAGAGGTCTCATCGCGCTGAGACTCCTGGACCTTTTCCTGGGGGGCTGGAGCTGCTTGGACACTGAGACCACGGTCCAAGTATTAAGAAATTGAAGCTAAACGCACTGAGAAATGACTTAAAAGACGCCGGCCCACCGGGCATCTGCCCTGTATGCCAGAGGGCCAGTCCAGCCCTGTTACAGTTATGCTTACAGTAATATAAATGTGTAAGAAATTTGTGTGATACGTTTGTAGGTTTCGGTGCCCAACTTCTGACCTTCTGACATCTGGAGGTTAGGTTACAAACTAAAATTTCAAGCCTGGATTAGAGTTGTTGTTGTTGTTTTTTTAAAGGATTTGAGTTTCAAGTTAGGGTTTGAGTTATTTTACTGAAATAGTAAAATAGCAGCTCTAAAATTGAAAAATGTGCAGATAATCCATGTGATCGTTATCAGAATTATCGGAATCGGTTTCAGCAAGAGTTTAGGGTTTAAAATGAAAGTTTGGCTGAGGTTTCAAAGTTAGGGTTTCAAAATAGAGTTTGAAGTCAAGGTTAAGGTGTCAAATCAGGGTTTCACGTTTGGGGTAGGGTTTAAAAAATAGGTTTGGGTTTCAATTTAGGGTTTAAAAACAGTTTTTAAAAGGATTATAGTTTCAAGATTTTCAAATAAGATTCTAGGGTTTATATGAAAGTTTGAAGCCAAGGTAGTGTCTCATGTTAGGGTTTTCATTCTTGGGGTTGAAATTCGGGTTTCAAACGTTGGTTAGGGTTTCAAAAAAAGGGTTAAGGTTTAAAGTTTGAGTTTGAAGGTTTTCCAATTGGATTTCAAACAAGAGTTAGGGTTTTAATTTAGGGTTTCAAGCGAGGATTATGGATTTCTGTTTAGTTTTGAAGTAGTGCTGTCAAAGTTAAAGCGTTAACTAATTAATTAATCACAAAAAATTCTCAAAAAAATCACATTTTGATCGCAGTTGATCCTTTAGCTGACAGCGGATGGTTACGTTAAAGGTAGCACAATAAACATAACTTGCATTAAAGTAAAGCATTTAATAAATGTTTGTTCTAGTCAAAATATTGGGGTCATTTTTTTTGTTTTAAATTATGCATGTAATTAACTGATTGAAGACATCCTCATAGCATCAAATGTCGAAAGAATTAACACATAACAGGTGCTCTTTAAATTTGGCGGGAATTTTTTTTTAGGTAAAAAAGCCTTTTTAATTAAGCGATTAATCGTGATTAATCAAAATTCTAAAATGTGATTAATCTGATTAAAAGTGTCATCGTTTGAAGACAAAGTTAGGGTTTCAAACCAGGAGTTTGGATTTCAAGAAAGTGTTATGGGTTCGAATATGACGTATGGTATCAATTTGGAATTTAGGGTTTCAAATGAGCATTTCAAACAGGAAATTAAGGTTTTACGTGGGAGTTTCAAGACAAAACTAGGGTTTTAATTTAATAATCAAACAAGTATTATGGGTTTTTATTAGGCTTTGAAGCCAAAAGTGCGGTTTCAAGCCAGGTTCAGGCTTTCAAATTAGGATTTCAAGCCTGGGTTACGCTTACAAAAAAAATTGTTAGGGTTTCAAAGACAAACAACGGAATATTATTAACCCAGTGTCCCAGTCAGCATCATCCAGTTTTTTATGATTTACGTCAGATGAAGTTGCACAACAAATCACTGGTTGAGAAGTGTGTGTAATGGGATGGGAAGGTTTAGCGTTTATTTGTTTCTGGTGCCCAACTTCTGACATGTGGACCTTGTAAGAATGCGAGGAATGCAGCAAGCGGGAATGCTGGGGATCATCACCGCTGAGTTATTGTGTACACAGCTGCTTCCTTCCCCTATAAGGTGTAGCAAGGCGCTCATGAGGGTTGGACGGTGGGACATCAGCATCGAGACCACCAAGGGGCCACAGAGTGAAAAAAATACCGTCTCAATAGAAATATTATAGTAGCGATGAGCCGCATGTTGCTTCACCAAGACAAATTGTGCCTGATCACATGTTCTCTTGCATTTTCCATGACATCTTTGCCATTGTGTCGTGTTACCTGATGGTGGTCACAGTGGTGCTGACAACAGCTGAACTGGTGGTGCTGGTGCTGGTGTTGGTGCTGGTTTGGCTTCCCACAGTGTGTGATGATGTGGAAGGCTCACTTAAAGTAGAAAAAGAAAACTTGAATGAAGAAAAGAACTGCGGGTGCACAAGCAACATTTGCTGCAGGCACAGGTGGCAGTAGTACGCACACTCCGTAATTTAACTCATTCACTGCCATTGACGGCTATAGACGTCAAAAATTCATTTGAACTATTTCTATTAGTTTAACATTTTTTTCCCCTTTTGTTAACAAGAGTGTGAAAAAGTAGAATTTTTTTTATTGTACATTTAGGACAGATATAAAATGTGTGATTAATCGTGAGTTAACTAGTGAAGTCATGCGAATAATTACAATTTAAAAAAATTACCTCCTGACGCCCCTAATTTTTAATAATCTTTTTTCTTTATAATTAATATATAATTAATTATAATTAATCACATGACTTCAATAATTAACTCACAATTAATCACAAATTTTATATCTGTTCTAAATGTATAATTTTTATTTTTATTTTCATACTCTTATTAACAAAAGTGGAAAACGAATAGAAATAGTTCAAATGAATTTCTGACGTCTATTGCCGGCAATGGCAGTGAATGAGTTATTTTGCTATTTTGTGTGTTCAGTAGTTAAAAATTCCCTTTCACATTTCTGAGTGTGCACTTTTTCACTTTTACTTTTAAGGTGTTGAATCACTACTTGTATTTTTACCAGTCTATATTTACACAAGTATCTGTACTTGTACTCAATCACTGCCATTGACGGCTGTAGACGTCATAGATCCATTTTTACTAGGCTGGCGGTGTACATGTTAAAAAAAAAAGGGGGTTTTAAACTTAAAAATAAAGGGTATACATAGCACCCAAATGTGATTCTTCACCTTGTACGCATTGGGAACGCGCTCTTGGGTACAATTTAGCACACGTTCCTTGTAGTTCTATAGCAAACCTTTAGCTCATGCCACCAAATGAGAACCATGAAGATCCAAATGGTTATTATGTGGTTTTTATTAAGTCCAAGATCAACTACATAAAAGGTGAAGTCAACAATTTTCTTTACAATAATTTGGTCTATGCGCGCCTACTAGTCTTAACACGGTGTCCTGATTAATATTGTGTTTGTGGAAAAAAATTAATTGAGCAGCAAAATCCACCAGATCTCAGTGGGAAGCCATTTTGCCACTTGCTGTTGACGGAACACAACATCGCAGTGCCTAAGGGCTCAGCTTGCGGATGCTACATGTAGAAACCCAGAAAACAGTTGAGCCGTGACTGGCGTTACCGTTACCATTACTGTTACCCACAGAGCTTGGTAAAACTTATTTTGACAAGGCCAAGAGCAGAAAGTAGGGAGTAAAATAAGGAAACCTGAAAAATCGACTTAAGTACGGAAGAAAGTATTTGTACTTTGCATCACTGGTTACAAGAATGTCAAAGTGTTCCTACCTGCAAGCGTCGACCACTTCCTTACTGGTGACGGGCTGAGTGTGCGAGCGGTCCTGGACCCTCCGCAGACGACGTTCCACAGCAGCATTTCGAGAGCGAGGCTTGGGGACGCCACCCTCCGAAGTCTTCTCCAACTCCTGACAAGAGCAGGGAAATGGCGACTTTCAGACGCAACATGACTTGAAGATGTGTGCATACAAGTGGAAGCTCCTTACCCTGAAAAGAGACCTCTTGGCCGCCACACTCAACTTGGCTCGCTCGTCCAGTTTTTCTTCATCCACTATAAAGCGAAAGAGTAAAAACATTTAGGGTTTCAAGTCAGGGTTAGTTTTTTGTGTTTTTTTTTTTAATTATTTTAGGTTAGGTTAGGCTTCAAACCAGGGTTTAGGTTGTCAAATAAAGGGTTAGGGTTTCAAATTAAGTTATCTCACGTGGCGTTTTAGCCTAGATTAGGGTGGTCTCAAAGTAGGGTTTCAATTTACAAGCCAGGGCTCGATTTTCAAATTTCATGGTTAGAATTGAATAATAGAAATTCAAACCCTAACATTAACCCTAGCGTTTCAAGTTAGCCTTTCAATTAAGGGATACATTTTCAGATTAGGGATTTGTTAGGCGAATGCATTACAAATCACCTTCGATATCTTGCAGCTGTGCTGGACTGAGATGAGACCTGCGAAAATAAAAGTGAAAGCATTTCAACATCCAATCAGGATTTTAACTCTTGAAGTTTTCTGTGAGGACTTCCTCTCGCACCTGTCAGTCTCCAGACGTTCCGCAGACGTGATGGGTTGAGTCCGACTCCTTTCGGATGTGCGGCCATCCCCCGGCGTGATGTAGCGGCGGGGCCTCCGAGCTGCTCGCTCCCCCTGGGGGTCCGTTCCACTCGCCGCAGGGTCCGCCTCCATTGCTGAGGACTGGCTGCTCTCGCTTTAGTTGACAGAGACAAAGAGTGAGAGAGAGAACAAGTTCAGTTGAGGGGTGGAAATGTACCAATCGTGGTAAGCAATTAGCCATAGTTCGCATGCAGTGGTAGACGAACAAAACTTTGCACACCCTTTTTGACACACATTTCCACTTAGTTAGTCATGCGATGCAACACGACAGAGTCCATGCCGGCGGACCTACAAGTCAGGCTTTCTGTTGGCATTCTCCAAGTAAGAGTGTCGCAACTGAGCCACCGACACCCGGGTGTCCAAGGTTCCCATCTCGCCATTAGCCACCCCTGATGGAGGCACAGGCCTGACTGAGGTCTCGGCAGCCCTGTCCCTCCGGTACACGACAGAATGCTGGCTGATGCCGATGTCTGACATGGAGCGAGTTCGCGCCTTGGGTTTGGGCCCTCCGCCTGCCTCTGTGCTTTTGTGCTTGGCCTGAGGTAACGAAGAAACCTTCTGAATGTAAACAGCAGAGTCACTCCTCTGCAATTCTTGCTGCCATTGAGGTTCTGAGGGTTCAAATTGTCTAACCTCCTCCACTCTCTTCGAATGAGCTTCTTGTCTTGTCTGGTTTTCTCCTTTGGGCTCCTGAGGCTTACTTGAGGGGTTGTACTGATGCTGTCTGTGAAGATCTTCTTCAGCACCCTTTCTGGTTTCTGTCCGAAGCACGAGTGACTCTGGTTGGTTGGCGGTTTCAGAGGCATTCTCCGGGTGCACGGGTCTTACCACTCTGTCCTCGTGAGTCTCGTGACCCGAGTGACGGTGCCTCGCTCGCTCTCGGAACTTCTCTGTCTTCCTCTCCCGCCTTCGCTCTCTTGGTGAATGCCAGTCCTCCTCCACTCCTTGACTCATTATCCTCTGTTCTGGGCTGTAGGTTTGCCACTCTGTATGTTTGCTGGGAACTCTCTGAGGTTCATCCGCCGTCTTTTCCCGTCTGCGTATCTCGGACGGCAGCACCGCTTTTCGGCTCTTCAACAAACCTTCCGTGTGGACTTCTTCTTTGGAGGCCTGCCGGGTCTCCAATCGTGCTTCCTTGTTGGCTGCGTAGATTTGGTCGGCGCTCACTCGCCTTCGTGGTTGAACTTCCGGGGGACCGTGGAGTTTGCCAGTAGACACGGGGAAGTTTTGGTGGTCAACAGCAGGGTGATACTCTTGTGCAGACTGAGGGTGACCTTGACTGGGCTGAGGCTGAGGAACAGTTCTGTGCTGGTTGAGTTCCGGGCCGTGTGGGAGTGGGTTCTCCTGAGTCCGGTATCTCTCACAGTGGTGTCTGTCTGCGCTCCACTCAGGAGGTCTCTGTGTACTGCCTCTGATTCTTAGGGAAAGGAATGTACAAGGGACATCAGTAAGCATGAAAAAAAAGACCCTCAAAAGGGTTTAGCCAGTCAAGCACTTAAATCTCGATGTAAGGTAGGTAAACTGCAAACAGATTTTTTTTTATGTTTGCGGTAGAAACCTCAAAGGATCGCTATCGGTCGATTCATTTGACCCACAGACTATCCATTACAAATCAATCGCAAAAGTAAGGACTGTTAGGAATGAGTCAGTCTTAGCAACAAAACCGTCTGAGGTGATTATGTGATCAGTAGAAGTTAATGAAGAGATCATTACTTCATACTGGTACGTCATACCTCGCCGACCAGCCGACGAATGTCTGAGGATCACACTCTGTGTCTGTGTTGAGAAAGCAGTCGCTCTTTGACAGAACAGCAAGGCTACGGACTATGTCAAATGTTCACAGATACTTGTCATTATAGTCAACTGTTCTGTCAGGCTAGTGATGTGATGTGATGTATACTTTTTTTGATATTTGAGTTTGGTGGTGTGAAATGTTTCCAATGTAATAAATTGCCTTAGATCAATAAAGGCTTGAAAACACAGGTCTAAAGGAGGGAATATGTCTGAAAACAAGGACAATATCTTCATTGTGGTCTGTGCGAATAGGCTCTACTGTTCCGTATATGATGTAATAATTTTGCAGAAACTATGTAAAAACCTCAACGGAAGGTTTTGAAATCATTTTTGAGACACTTTTTTTTTTACTCAGATCATCTAAATCCCAAGCAAGAGAAAGGAGCCCCGAGTCTTGAGACCAGAACAAAATTCCGGTTACTTTTCATGAACTCACCCTTGCCTGTTGAGGATGCTCTGTGCCTGCTGCTCAATAAACAAATCCCCAGGTGAGATACCGTAGCGGGTGGATGGCAGTGAGGCCCGGCGGGCAGTGCGAGGCGAGCTGGGTATCGCTGCGACACTGTAGTCCCTGCTGGAATTGGGACTTGGCTCAGGATGGTTCGTGTCTATGTGGTGGTGGCGTTTGGGATTTTGCTGCTGCTGATGATGATAATGATGATGCTGGGGTGGAGGCACGTGGTGCTCCTGGGCCCTGATTCGCGATGTACGATCTTGGGCACCACCTCTCCGGTAGTTCTCCATGTTCATGGCTCTTTCCCGCTCAGAAAATATGCTGTCTTGCGTAAGGGCCGGAGCTTGGCTTGTGTTGTCCGGGCCTGGTGGAATTGCGGGTGCGAGGTCTGGGTGAGTTCTCATGTAAACCTTTCCCACACCAGACCGGTACGGGCCACTGGTTTCATTATCTGTTGGTTCTGTTTCTGGTCTATCTCTCTTTGCAGCTGAGTGTCTGTCGGCAGCAGCATCTTGATCGAGTCGGGCACGGTAGCGTGGCGCGTAATCAATATCCGCTTCCTGGTCTAGGAGGATGCCGTACCGCTCCGACAACTGCTGCCGTCTCTCGGCTTTGTAGCGGGCGATGCGTTCGGCCTTGGAACTCAGAGAATCTGAGGGTGCGGACGCTGGCATCGACGAGGAAGATAACGCCACAGGGTCGACGTACACCAACATCGGATCTGTGCGGCTGAGTCTTCCTCTGGCCTGGCGCTGCGGTGATGTCACCGGCTTCTGGGGCGCGTCAAGCTCCTCTCGACTGAAGCGCCTCACTGCAGTCGGAAATAAGCGAAGACACCGTGATCTTTCAGTTCCCAAAGTCCGGCAAAGTCCGGCGTCAGCTCACCCATCACGCAAGGCTCGCAGGGGTCCGAGGCCCGGGTGTATCGGGGTGGATCCTCTTCCAGCATTCTGTTGGCGACCAAACCGTCGGGCAGGAGGACTGGCGGGTCACTTTCAATCCCTTCCAGACGCCGGGCGATCCTCTCCTTCCTGAAATAAAAGGCAAAGGCTTGCTGTTTGGTAAAAATTTCCATTTCCAGTACACCCCAATTTTTTTCTTGTCATGTGTGGGGTCTCTCACATAAAAAAACAACATTTAAGTTAGTTTATTTGTACCACGCTTTGTGAGTCTATACCTGTTCATCTCAAAATCTGTCGGAACAGCTCCCTCGAAGTATTTCTTCAATTCTGAAACTAAATTTTCGAACAGTTTTAAGAAAATGTATGGTACTAAAAAACAACCAAGAAATTAATACGCACCCTTAGGAAGTACCACCAGGAGTTTGGCATCTGTATCTGAAACGCTCTTGACCAGTGTGGCCTTGTCGTGCAGGGCGAAATCACTCTGAAAACTAAAAGTCAAAACAGGAGAATGCCCCAAAAATATAAATAAAAAATGAACTGAAAATAAAAACAGAATGCACACTGCACGGCTAGGGTGTTTTGTGGTAAGTGACTGTTGACCATATGGCGTAGACCTATCGTCTTAAAGAGGTGAAGCCAGGTGAAATTGTCACATGATCCATCAGGATCCAACTCAAGAATGAGGTCTTGGCACTCTATATCAACCTGGCACAAAAAGTCAATTAACTATGACAATTTTGTTCATACAATATAGCTCTTGTTAGAACTGTACAGGCGTTTGCTTAAAGAACTGCAAGAGTTATTCTAAACGATGCAAAAGAGGCTTTGTGGAATTGGAATGTTATTCATATTTTATTTTATTTTTTATATCTGTGTGGAATTTGCTGTTCCAGACATCAGCAGCATTTAATGCAGAACAGGCATGACAATGTAAAGCTGCCTTTGCTGACAAGGTCTTGTAGACCAAACATGAACCATAAAAATAGGGTACGCTGTTGTTTGCTCAAAGTTTGGCTATCAACAAGTAAAGTGATGCTACGTTGTTGTTAGCGTGTTAACCAAAATGCTAATATGCAGCGATGCAGTCATTCTAATCAACTGGTGCAACTTTGTTTGCTCAAAGTTGGCTTTGTACTTGTATTCTGGAAAACACAACGGTGTGATGTCATCACAGTGAGGTGAAAGTGAAAGTGAGGCGAGGCCTAGTTTCTGTCTGTGACCCGAGCTAATGGTTCCTTACCTTAAGGCTTCTGTTGGCAACGAAGTTGAAGAGCAAAGTTTGCCCACGGCTTCTGATCCAAATCCTGCCAGGGCACAAGCAAAGTTTCATGACTTGCCTTAAAATTCAAACTTCTAGAAAGATGCTCTTGCCGACTCGTGCAAACTAAAATTTGCTTACCGCCTGTCTGTTTGACATTTACATTCTAGATGAGTCTATCCAAACCGTACTAAAATTAGTTAGGTTGCCCACCCCTCTTGGTTTAAAATATCGACATAATGAAACATGTAAGTTATAATTTTATAGCATTTTGCAATCAACACATATAGTTCCTTTTTGACGACGATGACCATGATAACAGTGACACGCATGTCAATCAAATGCGCACCAGTACAGATTCCTCGCAGGTCACGTTGCAACATTATATGACGGTCACGCCGCAAACTATCAAGACAGACTATCAAATGACAGTTGTTGCGCTAGCTTAGCAAAGATTTATAGCATTGATTATAAAACAGAAGTCACAAGAAACAACTGCTAACGTTTGATGTTAATTTTTTTTTCTTTTTGGGGGGGTTGATAGCGTGTCAGTAGCTCAACATGCAGTCCATAGCAACTCCCATAACAAGCACAGCAGTCTGTTGTAAAGTTGTTTCCCTTTTTATCGCAGACAGATTCAGTTACCGCTCCAGACACCACGAGAACATATCTGGGTCTATTTATTGGCCCCACTGAACCTTCAACAGGACACAAGTTGAAAAAAAAGAAAAGAAAAAAAAAAGATATGATCTCTGGCTGTCAAAACTGATCATGTGTATGCTTTTCGCATTCAGGACTTGTGCAATGTGTGCGTGATCCGTTCGGAAAGCCCCGTGCACGTCAAGTCAGTTCAGCTTTCCTCGGAAACGCCCGCGCGCTGCCAACGGGCAGAGGAAGCTCAAAGCCGCCAGTGCCAGAAAAAAGCTTAGCCGGGCGACAGCTCGGGTTTTCTATTAATATTCTCTGCAGAAAAGTAGACTTGTGGAAGAAAAAGGTCATAATACTTTTTGTTGCGTTGTGGACCAACTTGCAACATTAAAGCAAGTCAAAAATGGAATTATTGGGTCAGACCATTTTGCCCAACCACTGTCAAAGTCTGTTCAAAAAGTTAGACTATTGCTATAAAGTCCTAACGTAACCAATGAGTGACACATAGGCCAAGGAGAGACTCACATCTCTATTGACAATTCTGAATATCCAGGCATTTCTGATTACCCAATTCAACACAAGGCAAAGACTTCCTTTATACGGTGACAACAAACGGCGGATTGTATTGCTTTTGTCTGTGACTAGCACACAAACCAGGCAGATTGTTATAGTAGCCAAATGACAATTTATCACATTTTGTAATGGAAATAATCCCCATAGTCACAAATCAAACAATCCAAAGTGCAATGCTTGTCAATGAGCAGAGAGCTTCCGTTCACCGAGTTAACCGCCATTTTGGCTTGTGATGTAAGCTCAATAGTCAGATACCGGGCAAGAAGTTAGTACTTAATGCTCTGTCAATAATAGCAACATAGATAGTACTGTAGTACTGTATACTATACTATACCTAATCCGAACCCTTTGAGCTATATTTTTCGCTAAAGCTAACAAATGTCAACATTTAATGCCAGCCTGTCAATATTAAACCATGATCCAATATAACACTATACAATACTTAACCCAAACCCCATGCGCTATATTTTTCGCTAAAGCTAACAAATGTTAACATTTTATGCCAGCCTTTCAATATTAAACCATGATACAATATAACACAATACAATACTTAACCCTAAACCCATGCGCTATATTTTTCGCTAAAGCTAACAAATGTCAATGAGCAGAGAGCTTCCTTTCCCCGAGTTAACCGCCATTTTGGCTTGTGGCGTAAGCTCAATCGTCAGATAACGGGCAAGAAATTAGTACTTAATGTTCTGTCAACATAGATAGTACTGTAGTACTGTATACTATACTATACCTAACCCGAACCCTTTGAGCTATATTTTTCGCTAAAGCTAACAAATGTCAACATTTTATGCCAGCCTGTCAATATTAAACCATGATACAATATAACACTGCATCTATAGTTTATGCTAACACTAATTGAGTCACAAAACTAGAACAAGTCCTTGGAAAAGTAGACACTGGGTCAGCACCAACCATTACCTAAAAATAAGGTTTTTGCACACTGAAATATGGTAATAAATGTACAGTTAAAACTAATTTATTGATACTATATGTTGATATAATACAACACTGTTATCCAGTTTGTTTTTTGGTCCCAAAAGGGCACATCAGCTGAAAACACGACACCTGGTCATCTCAAGTTTAGAGCACAAGAACCTTTTATACAAACATAAACCTTTTATGCCCGCCAATCACTATTGTTCTACAACACGATATAACACTGCATTTAATTTTGGGGGGCTAACGCTAAATGAGGGCACGTCCTTAGAAAAGTGTATCTGGTCACCACTAGGCCTTACCTGTGCCGCAGTACTGCACATGGTTGACATGGTAACCAGAGATCCAAGGGTTTCGGAACATGTTTAACGGCGTGGATGAGGGACAGCTTGAGGCGAGAGGTCGCTAACCGGCACCCGAGCGCTCGCACCACCACCACCACCACCACCGCCGCCGCCACCCGCCAACGACACCACCCGGCCTCGCGGACTGATCGCAATGTCACCCGAGTCGGAGAACGACAGCACTGCGGGACGCCAAAGCTGCTCAGCGGCCTAATCAGATTACAGTCAGAAATTAGCCGCGATGATCAAAACAGCGGGACAGGGGATTGGACGCGATGTGCCAGCGAGGGCGGGGAATGGGGGGGGGGGGGGGTGCTTCTCGGGCCAGCAACTGAAGGTGAAGCTGCATGCACGTCAATTAGCATTAGCAAGCTAACACATTTGCGCCATAATCCCGTCTAGGATTGTGTGATAAGAGGTGTTTACTTCTAGACTTTCACTGACTGGTCGCTATCTGCTATGATTCAATATTCTTTATGTTTTTTCTAATTTCAAGTGTTACTTAATTGAGTCCATGGTTTTCTGAATGCAACAATTTTGTCTCAAAATAGTGTGTTTTGTGTATTCAGCTAGCTAGCTAACTAACTAACTAACTCATTTCTTTGGGTATCTGTAGCAGATATATGGCGGCGAAACAACCTCCTGTAGGGCGCGGCACAACCTATGTAATATAATTAGCGATTACTAGACCTACAATTATACTCTAAAAAATGTACATTGATGTGATTGAACTTTTTTTGTGCATATTATTGAAATTAATATTAGTTTTTATAATGAATGGAACAAAAAAATAATAATTTTACACACTGTTGCTTTAAAAAATACAGTGTATACAGTTAAAACCTAATGACAGGATTGCATATGTTCTGACATGGATGACAAATAAATGTTATTGTGAAAAAATTTAATAGAAAATATATTTAAATAATATCAATTTACATTTAGCTATGCATGCATACAGTATACCTTACATATTTGTCCAACTTGTTATTGCTCAAATGTTAACTTAAAAAACACATTTTCATATATATTGTATTTATATAAATTTTGAAAGTTATTATTATTATTATTATTATTATTATTATTATTATTAATTCAAATTAATGTTTGCCCTGTTTTTTTTTCCCTTCCAAAACCCATGCTTTTAAGGGAGCATACTTTGGGGCTCTTCTCCCCCCGCCCCACTCCCTTATGTTTTTCATTTTCATCGAAGAAAATCAGGGTTGCTGTTTGGTGACCCATCAGGCTTCTTGTTCTGTCTCCCTCTGTTGGTCATTGTTGGTTTTTTTATGTCTCTTGGATGGGTTGTAACTGTTAAGTGAATGTCCTTGCTCTGAACTCGACTTGTGCAATGACAATACATTATATTCCATTCAATAATAATAATAATAATAATAATAATAATAATAATACTGTCCAGGTCATGTTTGTAAATGAGAATTAGTTCTCAAACATTTTTACCTGGTTAAATAAAAGTGAAATAGAATAATAATAATAATAATAATAACAATAACAATAACAATAACAATAACAATAACAATGTCCAGGTCATGTTTGTAAATGAAAATTAGTTCTCAAACATTTTACCTAGTTAAATAAAAGTTAAATATAATAATAATAATAATAATAATAATAATAATAATAATAATAATAATAATAATAATAATAATAATAATTCGCCTGGAGTGACTGGCAACCAGTTCAGGGTGTATCCCGTCTATTGCCCGAACCCAGCTGGGATAGGCTCCAGCACCCCGAGACCCTAGTGAGGAATAAGCGGAAAAGATGGATGGATGGATAGATGGATGGATAATAATTAGTCTGGTCATTTTCAATACTTTATTATGGACTTAAAGTACTGTCTAAAAAAAAAAAACGTGTTATATGTATATGTACTGTATACTGTATTTTGCACATGTCTGAAATATTCAATGTATAAAGTGCACGCGCTGAAGTACAAAAAGTAGCCCGGTGTCAAATCACACTGTTGACTCTGATGCTTTTTCTCACCCTTTCACACAGGCAGACACACACGCAAACACACACACACACACATTCGCACACTCGCACTTTTACACACTTGTCCCAGGCGGCTCTCCCCTAATAAGGCAACATATGTTGTGAGTGGCTGCTGCGAGGAGGTCAGCATGTCCACCAGCAGAGGCTTGTGTTTACAAGACGACAGCCAGCCTTGTTGTGCCCCCCCCCCACACACACACACCATACCCCCTAACCCCCCCCCCCCCCCATGATTGTGCATGTATGTGATATTGCGCAATCCATATTATGTTAAGAGGTTGCAATGAGCTTTTGAACGTCATTTTACCGCTCTAGGTAAAGTATCAGGTGCTTAAGCTCCATTCCCTAATTGTCATCATCATCATCAGCATCATCATCATCATCATCATCATCACCAAGTCAGAGGCCAGATGTGCTGGCTAACATCCAATGGGCCTTACAGTCCACACTCAGGGCAGATAAAGATGTCAATATTTCATAGTACATAACAGTTTGCATCTTTTCTTTTTAGGAAAGTGCAACATCAAACTGAAATGAATTTTTTTCTAGTAAACAAAACAATGTAGTGTATAAAATGAAGGCTAAATATTTACTAGTATATAAAAACTTTAATCGTTTCATTTTAGGACAGTGCATCATAAAAGGAGTCCATTTTCTAATGAAACTACACACAGACATAGCTTCTTAAAATGATGAAATTAATACTGAAATATTTATTAAAAATATACAGTGCATCTTTTCTTTTTAGGAAATTGCAACAGCAAACTGCCAGCAGTAGATTTTCTAAGAAATTAATTATTCTCAAATCAACAAAATATACAATCAAACAAACATGAATCATATAATGGATTTAATCTTTTCTATTGATTTTTGCTTAAGCTTTACTGATAGCCTATTCACGGTGGCATGCCGCATGTTGCCATTTCAAATGAGTTTACACGCATATCGCAAGCCATAACAATCCGTAGACAGAAATTGAGCTACTGTGTCTACACATTAATTCAAAACTCAAAATACACTTAAAGTATTAGTATAAATCAGGCGGCTTATTGCCAGAATAAACAATTTCACTGTGTTCATACACTCAGTGACATCATAAACAATAATGATCTTCTTATATGGTCGGTATTGTACTACACACACGTTGGTGTTTGTGTCTGTCTGTAGCCATGTGTGTCCTAACATGTGGTCATGTGTGTCGCGACGGGCCGAGCAGGTGTTTGGCGCTACGCACAACATGCATCACAAGGCGGCTCGCTGACCAGCTGTGTGGGAACTACACGCCGCATATTCATGTCATCATGATGGCGATGAGGGTGATGATAACTATCTTAAATACGTTGCAATTGTCAGAAATATATATATATATAATATTTTTGAGAAAAGAGTAATACATTTATGAAAATTTTTAAATATTTTCCAAAGGAAAATAGAATGGGGTTTTTTAGATTTTTTTTTTTGTTGTTGTTGAAAAATGCTTTTTTTATTAAAATAAAAGTAATACCTTCAAGTACATTGTGAGGAAAAAGTTGAATCTTATAAGAAAAAAAGTATATTTTGAGAGCAAATTTTAAGGAAAAAAAGTCAGATGTTTTAAAAATGTAGATAATTTAAAAAAGTATTTTTTTTTTATATAAAAACAATAAAGAAAAAAAGCAGTACTATCCATTTTCAAGGAAAAAAAGAAGTATAGACAGGAAAAAAGTCATGTCAATTCATTTTAAGAAAAAAAGGTCAATTCTAAAAAAGATGAATTTTGGAAGAAAAAAAAAGATTTTCATTTTAGACAATTTCATATATTTTATTTATTTTGGGGAAAAAATATATATTTTGTATGAAAAAAGGCTACTTTCTTTTTGAATAAAGTTGCCATTCTTGGAAAAAAGTTACGGGGCGAAAAGTAAGAAATAAAAGTTTATTTTTGACAGTAGGTGAGAGAGAAAAAGTGTCTTGTTTACATTTTTTCCCAGCCAAAAAAAAGAGATATACTTTAAATAAGAAAAGCTATATTTTCACAGATCAAGTGTATGACCTTTACGAAAAATGTTGTATACTTTCACGCAAAAAAATTCTGCATGACTTGGGTTCAAATCTGGCACATTCCGATTGTTTCTGATGGGGCTTTCGTCTTCAAACGTCATCAAAGGAAGAGAGGACGGGCTGGCACTACTCACATGTATCCTGGAGGCCAAGATCAGGGCTCGCCGCTTCCTTTCTCAGGTGCTGCAGAAGCTGCCGGTGCGAGCAGGTAAAGCCAAAAAACAAAAACAACCCAAAAACGACATACGCAGATAAATGTGGCGGCTTTGCTTTGTGCTGTCTGGGAAGAAATTAATCCATAAAGTCCACACTTAAAGTTCGGCAATATTCACCCGGGAGCAGGTGGGAGAGGTGACCCGCCAGCGGGGAGGGTTGCTCGGCGTGTGCTGGGTAACCCAACCTCGGGGCCCTCCATGTATGGGCTCAACCCTGGACCGCCGTCTGCCATAAATAGCCGGGAGGAGCCCGGTCGGACCCCCCGTCCAATCGGCTGCTAGCCCGCGTGAGGGTCCCGACACCCCCGGGGAGGGGCAGGCCCACCCGCTTTACGCACCCGACACAAGGGATTAAATCAAATCTGAGGCACATTGTTGGGATTGCAACAAGAGGGGAGTCATTGGTGGGATTAAAGACACGCTCGGTATTACACATGCATATTATTAGAGCAGAGGGTTCAAGGCGCATGCGGCTGCAACATGTGAGTGCACATGCTAACTTGCAGGAAATTGGTTTGTAGAGTTTGGTGAGCTAGTGAGCTTCCTGTTAGTCCTTTGTCGCCATCTAGCGGTGACAAGAACTCCCATACTTTTAAAATAGCGCACTGGTTAGTCCATTATAGTTTTTGTTTTTTATTCAATTCATCTTTTTACCCAAGATGAATAATAAAGGAAAATTGCTTTTGCACCCAAAAAAATTAAATGTATTAGATTTGTGTAATACAATGTCTGTGACTTGATTGAATTAGTTATTTTTTATGCATGTTTCAAAATGTTGTACATAAATATACACAAAATCACATCTTTGCATATCATATTTCAAAAATGTTATGAAATAGAAATATGGCAATACACTACAAAGATAAAAGGTGATTAAACTTTTTTTCTCTCAACAAATTAAATGCCCAACTCCATATCAAGAACTGAAAGTATGTTTTTTAACATTGCATTTTTCCCCAAATTTAATTTACATTCTTAAAATATTTTTTCCACATTATTAACTTAAAAATTTGAATAATTATTTTGTATTTTCCTTTATTTCTGATTTTATTTTAGTCTTATTAGATATAATATTTTATTTATCCATCCATCCATTTACTACCGCTTATCTGGGTCTGGGTCGCGGGGGCAGCAGCTTTCGGAGGGAAACCCAGACTTCCCTCTCCCCAGCCACTTCAACCAGCTCCTCCGGCGGGATCCCAAGGTGCTGCAAGGCCAGCCGAGAGACGTAGTCTCTCCAACGTGTTCTGGGTCGTTCCAGGGCCTCCCGCCGGTGGGACATGCCCGGAACATCTCTCTAGGGAGGCGTCCAGGAGGCATCCGAACCAGATGCCCAAGCCACCTCAACAGGCTTCTCTCAACGTGGAGGAGTAGCGGCTCGACCCTGAGTCTCTCCCGGATGACCGAGCTTCTCACCCTATCTCTAAGGGAGAGCCCGGACACCCTGCGGAGGAAACTAATTTCGGCCGCTCGTATCCGGGATCTTGTTCTTGTGTGGGTGCTCCGGGAGTTCGAGGTACCGAGCCCCCTGATACGAGCTGTTCGGTCCCTGTACGACCGGTGTCAGAGTTTGGCCCGCATTGCCGGCAGTAATTAGATTCGTTCTCAATATTTTATTTATATTTATTATAATTTGTTAGATATAAAGTTAATCCAAAAATTGTTGATGCTATTTTAAATTAAATTTTTAAAATAAAAAGGTTTTCAAATTTTCGCAAATTTCATCGCGAAACTACTAATGGTTATGTTAATCAGATTTGCATATTGAAAAAAAAAATACCACACAAAACAGTAATATCCTTCACCAATTTTCACATTTATCTAACTATGCTTTTGATTGATTGATTGATTTCATATAGTGCCCTGTATGGGCATACACTAGCCTCGAATGACAAGACAACTTCCAATCAAAACTAATGATCAAATTATTTAAATTTATTAAATTAAATGTATTAATCAGTGGAAAGAATTTAAATAAACAACACCCAATATATGACTTCCTACTTTGAGAGGAGAGAGAGAAGATGGCTGCCCTCCAAGCATGGCCGCCACCGCCAACTCACTCGCGCCGCAAATGTGCCAACTTCTCCAACACTTTGATGGCACTCGAGTAGAGCGCGACGGGACGCCGTCATCTGACTGGACCTGGCTGGACCGTACGGACCTGATAATTAGTCTAATGTGCTAGACAAAAGCTTCAACAAAGAAAAAAGGATGGAGATAGTTCCTCTGAGAGATAAGCTTGTATGGAATCGGAACCGATATATATATATATATATATATATATATAAGAGGTGTCAAAATTAGTACGTGAATTTTGAGTTAAAATTCCTTTAACACCACAATTTTATTTTTTTTACGCGCGATTAATGACCACCCTTTACTTGTAAAGCCTGCACTGGGGGAATTCCAGTCAGACACGTCCACGTCAAAATGTAGCAGCAATAAATGTAATAATAATGCATATATTGGTGGAGAATGGGCTCGAGTTGTATTTTACAATTTAAAAAATGTGCACAATTTCACAAGATAGCTCTTAATATGAAAAGAAAAATGCACTGAGCTGTCACTGTCTTACAAATGCAATTATCCCATCTAGTGGCAGATAATTGAACTCAACACAAATCAATATCACACCTTTTTTTTTTTTTACATTACAGTACATATTTTTGAATTTTAACTCAATTTTATGAATTATTATGAAATTACTGTATCAATGACTAAAAGATGCATTCATATTTATATTATTTCTATCATATATATATATGTATTCTTTGTCAAAAAAAATCATGTATTATATGACATGATGATTTCTGGCCCGTGAAAAGCACTTAGTCCACATCTAAATTCTCAACTGATGAGAAAACAAGAGGCAGTTTCATGCAAAGAGTTTATTTGTGAATGAGACTGCAGTATCATACAACAGTAGCACAATCATAATGACTCTATGAATTCTCCTGCTATATGTAGAGATACAAAGATCAAAGGCATGTCGAAAAGAAACAATGAATGACTTCTCTTCCATTTTTTTTCTTTTCATTTACTCTAAAAATAGCTTTTAAATACTTGGCATAGTCTCGTAAATTCAACTACGAAACACACACACGTTTTGCCCGTCGTCGCCTTTTTTTTTTTATGACCCTTTTTTAAGTTTATTTTAATCACGAGAGCGTACCAAATGCAAATATACTTTATGAAAAAGAAAACATTTTCTTGCCCCCTCGTCCCGCTCACTTGCACTCCATGCAAGGAAGAAAAAAAGATGTAGAAAAAAGCACTTAAATCTCTTATGAAAATAGAAAATATTACAAGTGTGCATAATCACTGCTCACGTTGCACGTCAACCTGTCGTATAGAAAAAAAGTCCAACCAGACTCTTTTATTATTTCGACGTTCAAGTGTTAGCGCTCACATGCCAATCGTGGGGGGCCGTTTCTATGTGGGCGGGGCAAGTTTGCGTACATAAAAAATAAAAAACAGCGGTCAGCTATGCGTTATTTCAAAAAATAACGCAAACTTACGCTCGATCTGCTACAGCGTCCCCGGTTTTACTTGTCAAGTAAAACCACTAAATGACCTGTGACGACAGTGTTGCGTAGACTTGGAGAACATATTTGGCTGCAGTGTGATGCGATGCTTGTTATTAACAAAGAATACTCGGGCCACACTCAAAACAATAAATGATTACACTCTAAAATTCAAGGCGGAATTTCTCAATGAAGTTGGATGTACTTGAGGAACAAAGTTGTTTATTTAAAAATAAGTCACGTATTTTCGAGAAAAGGGTTTACGATCGAGAAAAAAGTCGTACATTTTTTAGAGGGTTTATATATTTTCGAGAAAAAAAATATTGTAATTTTGCGATTAAAAAGTCTGACATTATCAATACTATGGTCAGACATTTTTTAGTATTTTTTTGGGGATGTTTTAAAAAAAAAGAGTATTTTATCTTCACCAATAAAGCAACAACAACAAAAAACATTTATAGAAAAAAGTCACTTACTTTTGAGAAAAAAAGTTGCATATTTTCAAAATGTTTAGATATTTCGTTTAAAAAAAATCTGGATATTTTTCAGAATTGTATATTTGAAAAAAAAAGTTAAAATGTTTTAAAGTAAAAAAAAGTTATCTTTTAGAGGTATATTTTTGAGAAAAGGCATCGTTTATTATTCAGAATTTTAAAATACTTCTGAGGGCAGTTGAAGATTTTCAAGAAAAAATTGAAATCTTGGGAGAAATATAGTACTTTTTTTTTGTGTGAAAAAGTTGTATATTTTCAAGATAAGACCTGTATTTTCAAGGAAAAATATTGGATATTTTGGGGGGGAAAGTGTAATCATATATAAGTTGTTATCAAATAAAGTTACCTTGTGTTTTGCAAAACAAAACAAAAAAGTCATAATTTTAAAAAAGTTACAGAAAATATATGGCTATTCTTGAGGGGGAGAAAAGTCATAATTACAAGGTTATGCATATATTTTCAGGGAAAAAGTTGTGTGTTTATCAAAACAAATTGTGAAAGTCAAAAGTACAAAATTTGTATATGCAAGTATAGATGCCATATGGTATTTTCGAGAAAAAGTTGCAAAAAAAATATGGCCTTTCTTAATTTTTAAAAGGAATATATTTTTGGGGAAAAAAAGGCTTATATTTTGAGGCTCCCCCCCCAAGAAAATAGTTTAATATTTTCAAGAGAAAAGTTGTATACATTAAGGAAATTGTCCATTTAAAAGAGAAAAAAAAAGTTTGAAGGAAATTGTTATATACTTTTAGGAAAAAAACTTTTTCCCGTAATATTTGAGGAAAAAAAGTGACATTTTTGGAGTCATTTATTCTCAAGAGAAAATCTGAAATTTTCAAGCAATAAAGGCAGATATCTTTTATTGAAATGTTTAAATACGTTCAAGAGCAGCCGTACATTTTCGAGAAAAAACTGTAATCTTGTGAGGAAGAAAATAACATACTTCAAGATGAAAAATGACAATTTCGAGAATACAATAACATTCTCAAATATATACTACTGTTTCCTCCAATTATTATGACTTTAATCTAAAAAAAAAACGTTTTTCTTTTTCTTTTTTTTAATTATTTTTTTTTAAGAAAAGAAAAAAAAGAGAGCAATGATGATGACATTACGGAATGAACAATACTGAGCTCTCTAAAAAATAAATAAATAAACGTTTTTCAATGTGGCCCTAATACTCCTCGTTTGTTTTAGTAAGGCGACGTCGAAATTTACAAGAAATGCTGAGACAACCGCTAAAATGCTACAAGTGTAAAAAGGCTACATAACAATTATGTTACGTTATGACAAATAATTCGCACACATCCGTTGTTGATTTGTTACAATGCAATGCTGGATAAATGCAAAAACACACACAACTTTTCAAACACATTTTTACTACTACTGCTATTTTTTTTAAAGTATTTTTTTTCATTATTCTCTATTTAAAAAGTCTTATCTAAAAACCCTGTATGCATTGAAAAATTCCACGATATTTTGGCGCATTTGTGTTTTAGCTGCAGCATTGCATTGTAGCGTTTAAGTACAACTACCAAAGAATTGCGACCCCCCCCCCCCCCCCCCACCCCGGAAATCATGTGTGAATGCTGAGAGCAGGGTAGCAATTACAATAATGACAATGATTTTGAAAAATTGCAAACGTGCAAAAGAACTGAAGTGAGTTGACGTGGAGATACTTGTATTGGAATAAGACAGCGACGTTACACACGTTAGCATTGGGGCGTATGCTAATCTCTCAGCTTTCACACGAGAAGTTGGACAACAAAGATGGAAACCATTTTCCGTGTGTGTGTTTTTTTTCCCCACGGGATCAACAACAGAAGAGCCGGCCGGGCGAGTGAAAGCTGGAAGACGAGACGACGACGACAACGCGACGCACGAAACACGGCGCAGACGACGCGACAAACGCCACAAACAAACTTCCATTGGAACGCTCTAGAAAATTAGAGACGCTGTCCATATGATTATACTCTACTGACACACATGTGGAGAAATAAAACTTTATGGCAAAAATACAAAATACCTCTTAAAATATTTAAAATATATTTCATATATATTTATTTTTTTGTACATTATGCAAACAGATTAAAAGGCGATGATGATAGGAAAAATAAATACTCAGTGAAATGTAATGCAATGCTTGACAAATGTATTAGACCACCACCAATTTAAGAGAACGGATCATCAATAAAATCATATGTGAAAAATCAGACCCCAAAACTATTTCCCTTAGCTATATAAAATGTAATTGCAATTTATATCATGAGTAAACCCGCTCAAAAAAACTCAAGAAGCCATGCCTAAATAGTAAGGAAGTCTGCCATTTTGGTTTTAGTGGCCATTTTGGTTCAGATTTATGTTTGGGAGCAGCTCTTAAGACTATTTTGAAGTAATTTTAAGTCATGTGAAAATCCATACCAGTTTTTCTTAGCAATAGAAGTAGACGGCAGACACACAAAAAAAAAGTCTCAAGAATATATGCCAGAAAAGGCACAGAAAATCTTCCATTTTGTTTTAAAGTGACCATTTAAGGGTCATTTTCTTATTTTTGGGAACATCTTTTGGAATTTTTGGAAACTCAGCACCCAAAACCAGTTTCTCTTAGCTACATGAAATTTAATAGCAATGTCTATCATGTATATCAGCAGTAAACTCGCTCAAAAAACTCAAGAAGCCATGCCTAAGTACACACAGGAAGTCTGCCATTTTGGATTAGGTGGCCATTTTAATGAAAATATATGTTTGGCAGCAGCTCTTGGACCACTTTGAAGAAATTTTGAGTAAATAAATACAGCCTTTGAAACCAGTTTCTCTAAGAAATGTGATATTTAATAGCAATGTCTACCACAAGTGGGCGCACAATAAAGTCTCAAGAATATATGCCCGAAAAGGCACAGAAAATCTTCCATTTTGGTTTAAAGTGGCCTTCTAAGGGCCACTTATGTTTGGCAGTAGCTACTGGAATTCTTAGAAACACAGCACCCAAAACCAGTTTCTCTTAGCTACATAAAATTTAACAGCAATGTGTATCGTGTTCAAACCCACAAAAAAAGTCTCAAGAAGCCACGCCTGAAAAGATGCAGCAAGTCTGCCATTTTGTTTTAAAGCCATCATTTCAGGGTCCCTTAAAACTAATTAGACCTACAGATTTGGCCTTGCTACCAAATTTGAATCTTTGAAATGAGTTTTTATAATTGCCTGTGGGCAGTCAGTCTTGAGGACTCTCATCCTATAGGTGGCAGTGGTCTAATAAATCTGTCAAGCGCTGTACATATGACGATGATGTAAAGCAGCAGCCCAAATACCCTGACACCATGTCCCTGTAGAATGATCACAAGACTACGCTTCCGACAGGTAGCTCCATGACACCGCTCAGCTTATTTGTACAACAATATTGCTCTATCTCACTTCCTTTTTAAAATGTGTTCTATTCTATCTGTTTGTCATTGTTGTAAGAGTTGCTGTCAATTTTTATTGCTTCCTGAAGGTATCTGCGCGTTTAGACTTCACCTGAAAACAAGGCAACCGGCATGCCATGAACTGAGCGGGCGATCATGTGATTAGCTTAGCAACTGGGGGATAGAGGGATGGTGGGGGTGGGGGGGGGGCACAATGTCGCCGAGTTAAGTAAAGGCCGAGCGATGTCGGGAAATCAAAAACAGTTCTTGAGCCAAACGCGGTCGCGACGGGCGGTGCCGCCACCGCCGCTAGTTGCGACTTTATTTTGGTACAGCAAATAATAGCAAAACCCTCAAATTAATGCTTACATTCATAATGCGCAGATTCTCGAGTGTATTCACTGTCGTCATATGCATGGATGAGTTGCATAATGTCTGCCAATGAGAAAAGCATCGGGAGAAGACTGGGGGGGGGTTGAAGAAGTCGGTAATCGTGGGCCGGGTAGGGTAGGGTAGGGTAGGGGGCCACCTCCCTTTTGGCAGTGGAACAGCACTCTTAGAAGTCAAGCCGAGGGTGAGGGTGTGTACACAATGCTCTCGTCGGACAAGAAGGCCATTTCAGTGTCAAGAGATGAAGATGAAGGCATTCTAAGTTAGGCAGCCAGTTCACAGTGTTGTGTGGAGCGCTAAAACCTCGAGATGGGGACACGATGGACGCCGTCTTTTTCCACGCCGTCTCCACCTGTCACAGCGTTCTGCCACGTAAAAAGAGGAGTCATTGCACAAGAGACCGCCATGCTTGGTCAGGTCAAAAGGAATTGGGGTTGGAAGATTTGGGGTGTGGTCTCGTCACTCAAGCCTATGGAGTATCATGTTATCACAGAGTATCGGGATTCAGCAGCTCGCAAAACATACAGGGGCTCCTCGGTTTACAATGGAGGAGGCAATGTAACCTCGATTAGTAACCTATGCTAATGCAGTCATCAGTCAAATGAAACCTTTTATGTATAATGTCCTAGAGCAGGCTTCTCCAATCCTGGTCCTCTAGAGCCAGAGTCCTGCAGGTTTTAGATGTTTCCGTTCTCCAACACACCTGATGCTAAAGATCAGGCTCATTATCAGGCTTCAGCAGAGCGTGCTGATGAGTTGATTATATCAGGTGTGTTAGTGGGCCAAAATATCTCAAACCTGCAGGACTCCGGCCCTCAAGGACCAGGATTGGGGAAGCTTGTCCTAGAGTAAACTGACCTTCAGGATTATTTTTTAGGTAAATTAATTTTGAAATCTGAACAAATTCAAGTGCCATAAAGCATTCTGGAAGATTTTGTTTTTATTTCTGATGGTCCACTTTACAGGTGAGCCTGGTCGAGCACGGGCACATTTAAACAAACCACACTCACAATCTAATGCGCTGCCCTAAAAGTATCTAAGAACTCCATCCTTCCCTCCATCTATCCATCTTCAAAAGCACTATCCTGTTCAGGCTGGAGCCTATCCCACCTAACTCCAGGTGAAAGGCACCCCTAGACTGGTCGCGTTTCAAGTACGGTGCCACTGAGTAGAAACCAAAACCATGCTCCCTACACCAAAATCAGGCAAGAGAACCACCACACCACAACTCCTGGCATAACTCTTAACTTACCTGAAAGTAGAATTATCATTTCGCTTTGCAGTTTTGTCCAAGACCTGGCACGATCCAGCCACCTCTTTATCTTTGCCTTCCCCGCCTCTCTGGGAAGCGGCGGGGGGATCCTGGGAGTCCTTGCCCTCTCCGTCTCCCTCCCCAGAGTCATTGCTCCTGATGCTCAGGCGTCTCATGCGATACATCACGTCCACCTCCCGCATCCTACCCAGGCGTTCCACGGCCCCTTGGCCAGGAGAGATGGCTAGCTTATTCTGCAGAGCTTCAATTCTATCAGGTAGGGCGTCGCTCCGCCGCTCCCCTTCCAAGCTGAGAGACAGCCTGCGGTCTAGCTTTGGCACGACTGAAAGGGGCAGTCTCTCTGGCGGGAACTCTGGCAACCCAGAGTGATCTCGTCCCGGGTGGGTCCATAGGACAAGTCTATGCTCCGCTAGAGCAATTGGCTTCCTCTCTTGCTCCTGCTTGTCGTCCAATGTTGCGACAGTTTGTCCCTCTTGTCCCCGTGCAGCGTCAGCCTCAACACTTTGCGCTGTTTCCCCCTCAGTGACTTCTTTCTGTGCTGACTCCACCAACTCAGTTTTACTCGGTTCTTCTGAGTCTGCTGACCCATCTGCGGAACCATCTACTGTTTCTTCAACCTCGGCCAAATTGTCTTGTGTTGATGAATCCTTCTTCCTTGCATTAGTACCCGAGTTCTGCAGTTCCCAATTGCTCGCATTCTCAGCAGGACTTTCAGCTGCAGCACACTGCGGTGGACTTCCATGTGGATTGACCGAGCTATCTGAACTGTTCTCCTCGTGGAGAGGAGGCAGCGGGCCCTGTCTCAACTGGTTTTCCAGCTCTCTTTTGCAAATAGGGCAGTCCTCCTCTGAATCGAAATCTTGAGGAACCGCCGGGTCATTAGGATCGTTTGAATCCCGAGAGTGACGCAAAGTCTGACATATGTCTTCATAGTCAGGAGGACTCGTCAGCGTGGAGGCATCCTGCATGGGCTGTCGGTCCGCCCATGGCACCTCCGCCGCCGCGCTGTTTGTCGTCGGGCCGAAGTCACAAAGTGGCGTCTCAATGGGTTCGTCCGGCAGATCCAGTTTCACCGTCCTGCCGTCGTTGCTACGTCTACGTGGAAGATGCGGAACAACCCTGTATTCTCTAAAGCCCGACTCCCGAGGGGGCACAGGAAGTTCTTCCCTAAGCTGTTTGCTGAATGTGACCGACTTCGTGGCGGGCCTAGAGAAGGCGCTCTTGACTTCCCTGTACTCTGGATCAACAGACCAGCTGACTGCACTGCGCCTAAGGCTGCTGGGTTTGTTGAGAGGCTGGGACGTCAGCCGGATTTTGATACGCTCGGGGATTTCAACTGTTCCATCTGGGACTTTATTGCTAGCAGCACCGAGCTCCAAGATGTCTTTGTAGGCCTCGTTGAGGTCCTCGATGCACTTGTCAACGCTAGGCTGTTTGCTGCTCTGTTTCTGCTGCTGCTGCTGTTGATCCTGGACTTCTTTTTGGATTGCCTCCAGCTCTTTGACAGCATCCCATGGACGCTGGCTGACAATCGGTTTTATCAGGAACTCAGGAACCTTGAACACCTCCTTACCACTGCTCGCTGCTGGTTTGCTATCCACATTTCCTGAGGGTGGCACTGCTGGCTGCTGAGCTGTGCTCTTATTCAGCTGGTTGGAGAAAGTGGTGGTCAGGGAGAAGGCGCTGTTGCTCGAAAGTTTTAGACTCTTCACTCCCTTGATGGGGAAAGTGAAGGCAGTGCCCGCTACACCGCCACCATCTGCAGGGGCTTCAGTAGCAGCAGGGTCTGTGGTATGTGGTATGTGGTCTTCTTGTGCTTCCTTGTTTTCAGGGCCAGGTTTTTCGGCCTCTGGGCTAGTTTGCGTCTCCTGGTCACGGTACTGGTTTGCGGGCCAAGATCCTGACAACTTCAGTTCCTTGTAATGGTTTATTTTAGGAGGTCTACAAGGCAACTTTTTGAACATTTTACTGCTTGCTCGACTGCTCGTCTTGCTGCTCGCTATGCTACCAGTTAACGCTTGCAGCTCTGCCTCGGCTGAAGATGTGCTTTGGAGACTTTGGTTTGTTAAATGGCCTGTTTTGTTTTCACTGGGACTGTCAGCTGGGTCTGGTGATTTCTCATTATTGTTGTTTTGATCACGGATTGTACCAGTGAGCTGTGGGGTGACCGGAACAGAAACCAAACAAAAGATAGTTTCGCTTAGTCTTTTTTTTAGATTTTTGGACTTATCCTTGTCCGGTGGTTCGGGCTGTTCGACTTTCTTTACTTCTGACACAGTTTCAGGGACAACCGGCTCAGGCGGCTTGCACGGGGGAGGTGGTGGTTTACCCAGAATAGATGAAGGGAAAAACTGACTACGATTTTGTTCAGGACCTACACTCTCACTTTTTTTGTTCAATCCCCTGTTTCCCCATCGAGTGCTGCTGTCATTTTCAGGAAGGGTCGTCTTGCGACCCGTGTTGAGAGATTGTCCCTGTTGGGGAGGAAAGGCACTATCACATGTAGATTGTCCTAAATTCTTAGCGGATGGATTCTCTTTGTTGATGTTCCGGATCTTGTCTGAGTCGGTGAGAGAATTTCCGCCGGGCCCTCCTGAGATTTGATTCACTCTTGCGTCTTCAGCTGGTACTTGACGAGCTTGACCTTGTTGATCTTTGAGTCCAGAGGGTATTTGCTTTTGATAGGACGCCCCACGTTCTCCATAGTGTTCCAGCCACGAGTCACCTGTGTGCCTTGTTAGCCACCTCCCGGGGTCTGAGCTGGGCTGCAGGGAGTCTGATCTCCACCGCAGGTTAAGCATTTCGTTACGATTGATTGACAGAGATCTTGGGGGTGGGGCTCTTTTATACGATGGGGGCGGGATGTAGCCCGGGGGCTCCATTCCAGAGAGTGAGTGTTGTGCAAAATAGTCATGTCGCAGCTCCCCGCCCCTTGAATAAAAGATAGGCCTGTCTTTTAGCTTGAGACCCTGGTCTATAGCAAGCATTTCTGCACTACCCCTAATTTGCTGGTGAATCTCATATGACGGCGGCTTTAAGGGCCTGCTGAACCTGGGCTTTGGTAAAAGTGCAACATGGCTGCTTGGGCCGGCAGTCCTGCCCCACCGTTCCCTGCCAATAGCGCCGCTATAGATATACCGACTATAGGGCCCAGAGAAAAGAGTGCTGCTTAGCCTTTGCGGTCTGTCTGGTAAGCTTGGTCTGGATGGAATAAGCTCTCTGCTGTTTGTTCCGTCAGGTGACAAAACTCTTGGGAGAGACTGAGACTTGGCTTTTGTTCTTGGGTGAAAAAAAACATCAGGTGTCCTCAGGCGATACTGCTCCAAAGCCCACCTTTCTCCGTCTCCGTCCGACAACTGCCTGCCCAGGCCCACGGCGGGCCTCCACTCCTCAGTACCAAGGCTCTGACACTTTCGCTCCCCAGTCACCCTCAGCTGACCGGGAGCATCTTGGTCCCGCAGCCAGGAAATTTCCTCCCATAGCTGCTGCGCTTGCCTCTCTGCCCTGAGTTCCTCGGCCGCTATGAGGGCCTGCGGTCTCCATGCCCCCGCAGAAGCCCTCAGCTCCCTGCCATCGGCATAGTCCAGAAGAATGCTAAAGTCTTGACCTCGCCTCCGCCAGTACGAAATATCCCTCTCGTCGTGGCTTAGCGGCTCAGAGTAGGTCAAACTTGGGACATCATAGAAACTGTGAAGACAAAAAAACTCCGTCTTAGTAAGACTGCATGCGGTGTTTGAAGGACAAACCATGAACCATTTGTAGGTTTTCTTTGATTTAGGCAAGAATGTTGGTCATGTTAGGGGTTGAAGTCAACCCAAGAATTCGCCGGCTTCAGAGATATTACCGGAGGCCTAACAGACGTGTAACGTTGCCAGCTGTGACCAGAGTAGGAAATTTAACACCCGAGACTCATTGCTCATACCCCTTTGTGTTGAAAGCATACTGTCGCTGTCACGTTACCTAATTAGCTAAAAGTAGCAAAGCTGAGTTCGAGAGACACTCGCCATCATTTTGAACAGCGACAACTTGTTCCATCACAAATTGGGACAAGCGAGTATTAGTTAGCTGCTAAACTTCTACGCTAGTTTCTCTCACTCAGACACTGAATACTGAATTTAGAATACGGGAAATTCAAATGCCGACTTGACAGGCCAACCACTTGCCTAAATTTGCTGATTGGTCAGAACGGAACTGTTATCGGAATATTCTTCCTTCGTCATCACGTCGAAAAATAATCGTCAGATAAATCAAAGTGTCAGAGAGCCAATATGCTAACATGTGACTGATAAGGTTCCGCCACACATTGATCGGCTTTACACGACAGACATACTTTACTACACGTGTGTGTGCGTGTGCATTTGTGTGTGCGCAATGGCTTTTCCAACAAAGTGCTGAAGTCAGCCACTGCTCCAGCGTCCCTTAAAGACGCAAATTGTGATGTTTCTGCAATATGATCAGCATTTTTAATTGTGCTGATCTTTACTTAAAGGGCGGTTGGTAAAAATAATAATAATAATAAAGCATCAATGACTTGACTAGTTAACTCACGATTAATCACAAATTTCATATCTGTTCTAAATGAACAATAAAAAAAATTCTAGCTTTTCATACTCTTGTTAACAAAAGTGGAAAAATATGTTAAACTGATAGAAATAGTTCAAAGGAATTTTCGACGTTTATAGCCGTCAATGGCAGTTAATGAGTTAACGGATTCTAAAAATAGTCGATAGTGACAACACGAATTTCAATGTGTTCTCCAAAGGGTCAATCATCATTAGAGGTGTTTTTCCCCGTTATCTATTAAAAAACAACTCAACAGGTGTAAAAATGAATGACCACAATGTGTGTGTGACCTGCGCTAAGTGAGTATGTGTGTGTGTGTGTGTGTGTGTGTGTGAGTCACAAGCAGCATATGCTAGTGTATGGCTGAGGGGGGAGCCGCGGCACACTTGCCCAGCAACATGCTGACATCACAAAGCACGTGCTGGATGGGATTCGGTGTGCCAGTGTTTACAGTGGAGCGGCTCTGTGTGCTGTCTTGACGCAAGTTCGATTCACCCCCGACCTCCATCCCGCTCCGCTGTTGTTTTCATCTGTCACGAGGGGGGGGGGGTCGAGCTAGCTCCGTGCACACAAGCGTTCGTCAGAAGGCCGGCGTGAGATTTGTCAGCCATGCTGCTGCAGGAAGGAGGGATGCGGTGGGAGTTGGGGGGGGACCTGCAGTGCAGCTTTTGCATGCTGACGGGAGGAAAGGCGTAAAAAATAAAATAAAAAAGTGGGGGGAAGCACTCACCCGCTGTCAGTAGCCAAAGAATCCCCCAAGGGCTGAGCGTCACCTAGGATACCCATGAAGGCCTCCTTCCTCCTCCTGTCGCCCTCGTTGTCCACGTAACCCTTGAGGGGCGCCGGCCTGCTGCCGAACAAGCTCGCCGAGGCCCCGCCACGCTCCGCCTCGTAGCCGTTAAGCGCCGCCGCCGCCGCCGCCCGGCCCGCCCGGTTATCCAGCAGGAGCTCACGCTGGCAGTCGGCGGGCCGCTTGTCGTACGCCGTGGCCGACGGCGGGCCGCTCCTGGGCAGCTTGTATCCGTGCGAGATGAGCAGGTCCTCCACGCTGTACATGGCGGCACACGTACGGGTGGGGTGGGGGGGGTAAAGGTGGGGGGGTTGCCTTATGTGCTGTGATGTTCAGTAGAGGCCATTACTTTAGGGAAGGAGACGCCAAAAGAAAAACAGAAAGAAAAGGTTAACCACACACGAAGTACAATATCTTCTTCTAGTCATTCTGATATGATTGGCGCCAATAAAATACGGTACAGTTGCAATATATCGTTTCTGCGGGTATCAGAAAGTCTAATTTCATGCTTTTAATGCTATTTTTAAAGCAAAAATAAATAAATAATTGAATGCCCACATCATACCGTAAATACACACATATACATTAGAGCTGGGTTTAAGAAAACGGATAATCAATATTGAATCGATTTTCCTTTTCGGGCCTGGTATCGATTCATAAAACAGTGAATCGATTATTTTAATATCTGTTTTCCCCATACATGTATAACAAAATGGAATTTTAACTCATTCACTGCCATTGACGGTTATAAACGTCATCATTTCATTTGTTTAGTTTAACATTTTTTTCCACTTTTGTTAAAAAAAACTAGAAAAAAATGATTGTACATTGAGAACAGATAATGTGATTAACGTTAAAAAAAATTAATCGCCTGACGCCCCTAATTTTTAATAATATTTTCTTTAAAAAAAATTTTTATAATAATTGCAATTATTATTTATTTTTTTTTATAATTAATCGCATGACTTCTCTAGTTAACTCACGATTAATCACACATTTTATATCTGTTCTAAATGTACAATACATTTTTGTTTAGGTTTTCATACTCTTATTAACAAAAGTGGAAAAAATGTTAAACTAATAGAAATTGTTCAAATTAATTGTTGACGTCTATTGTTGTCAATGGCAGTGAATGAGTTAAAGGCTGAGGTTGTTGTTTTTTATATTACTGTTTTCTTGACATTTACTGTTACTTGTTCACATGCATGCAAAAGTATTTTCTTACATTTAAGAAAGACCTGACTTTTTTGCACTTTGCGTTTTGGAAAATCTAAGGAGATGTTAGCGATTCTTCACATGTGCACGACAAACTACATGAGAACGATTAGCTCCTGATGTCATACAGTTTGATGAAAGATTTATGTCACGCATAAACTTTGGATTTCACCACAGGAATCAAATAGCCTACGTGATTTTTTTGCTTTATGGGGCTTTTTCTGTATTTTTTTTTTCTTTTTTTTTTTTTTACCCCCCTTGACACTTGTATGACAGTTAAGATTTTTTTTAAACGTGCCAGTATTGCTTGTACACTCCGTTTTTGTTGTTGTTGACGTAGCATTATGATAGACGAGTCAATTCAACGATGATACTTTTCAGTTGTCAACTTGCTGTGCGCGCTTTCACTTCCAAACACATGCTTGATCACTCATATATAACCACCCCCCCCCCCCCCACTCAATCACACATTTTTTGGGGGGTACATTTAGAACAGATATAAAATTTGTGATTAATCGTGAGTTAACTACTGAAGTCATGCGATTAATTACGATTAAAAAGTTGAATCACCTGACACCCCTAATTTTTAATAATCTTTTCTTTGTTAAATAAATAAAATAATTGTTATTATTTTTGTCAAATTTTTTATAATCTTTTCTTTTCTTTTTTAAATAAATAAAATAATTGTTATTATTTTTGTCAAATTTTTTATAATCTTTTTTTTAAAAGAAAAAATTATTAAAAATTAGGGGCGTGAGGCGATTACCATTTTTAATTAATTAATTGCATGACTTCACTAGTTCACTTACGATTAATCACAAATTTTATATATTATATCTAGTCAGCTTAAATTTTTACATTTATTATAAATGTTTTTAAGCTGTAACACATTTTTTACACTTTTCTCATTTACATTTTTTCGATTCCGATTTTTGGGTCTGCGATTTGATTCAAAATAGATTTTTCGATTAGAACGATTTTGATTCAAAATGATTTTATTGACAATGATTTTTGCTTCAATCTATAGATGTGCAAGGAATTGTAATGATCTACTCCAGTCTGACTCTCTAATGCTAATTAGCGCGCTACTCGCGGCACTTTTATCACTCAAAAGAACGGCGTGCTCCGCGCTGAAAAAAAAAAACTTTTATTGGAATAACTTGATCGTGACTTTTTCCTTCTACTCTCTAATGTGGCTACAACTTAACAGTGTATTAGACTGCGTGGAACCACACTGCCCTTATGTGGCCAAACCGGGTACAACATGAACAGCGCTCCAAATAAAGGCACACAAGACAAAGGCAAGACAGTATAAAATAATGTAAATAAAATCGATTTTGGGACATTTAAAATTGATTCTGAATCATACTAAATGAGAATTATTTTTTTGGCGCACCCCGATTAAACACCCTCATTGTTCAAACCTTAATAATTACTACTGTTATACTACTATAATACTACTTATTACTACTGTTAAAAAAAATGCATGCGAAATTGCATTAAAAATATACGCCAAAGAGCAAGGTAGCGAAAAGTGAACCGCGTTATAGCGAGGGGAAACTGCATATCAAGATGTGTATCAAATCGTCTTTTATTGGTGTGATATATTTTAGGGGAAAAAATGACACATTTACAGTACTGAAAAGTTCATTCAAATGAATCTAAAATGACAACAAAAAAGTAATTATATCATACCCTGTCAAACGGGATACCGGGTACCAGTACCGTACCTCAATGTTTTGGCGTCCAAAACGGCTCGGTATCTTTTTTCTTTTTTTTTTTGTACCACTAGTTAAAAAAAAAAAATACGACACAGCCCGCCAACTGTTTTAAAAGCAGGTACACATACCTCGCCTGTCTACCGATATGCGGAAAACGCCTTAAGTAAGCCGCACGCCTCTTTCAGCGTGAGGTCGCAGGAAGATGGCTTCACGCACTGAACACTGAAGCGCTCGCTGGCCGTGCACAAAGTGTCATCTGGAACTTTATTTTTACTTCTTCTTAAATGGCCGACAGCCACGGCAAGACAACCGACATGACGTTTTGTAACAAGTGCAAATGTTTTTCGCGGTGAAAGCAGAAGAAAAAGCAACAATCCCTCCTGTCCCTGCGGTGGACTCAAGGTGCGTTCAATGAACAGGCACGCAGTAGGAAATCACAGCAATGCATTAAAAAAATAAGCACAGATGACTGACAGAGCGACAGGTTGTGACGCACTTTTTGACATTTCCCTTAAAAGTAACCGAGTGTGAATTATTTTGTTCCCAGTTTGTAGTATTTGATGACGCATTTGACTAATTGGGAGCGGAATGGAGAAGAGCAGAGACACGTACGCACACTCAAGCAACGTTACGTTGACTCATGTGAGTGCCACTGTATTACCAATATTTAAAACAGATGACATCAAATGCGGTCAAATAAGCACTTCAAGAAAATGGCAATGCAATGTGAAAGCACATAGAGTATATACATAAATATATACAGTATTTACATAAATTAACTTGTATACATCCTAATATTTGGAATGAATAAAAATTAAAAACCATTTGAAGTTCTTTTGTCAGTTTTCATTTTGCTGATGTTTTCGATTTTTGTCGAGGTAACGTTTCAGTACCGGTATCGAGATATTTTATGCGGGTGTAGTATCGAAGCCAAAATGTTGGTATCGTGACACGAGTACCATATCAAATCGAATCATAATCCTGCTGAGTCAAATCGTCGAGTCGAAACCGTCCTTGAATTGTTTCGCACCTCACACTCTAAAAACAGTTGGGTCAGAAGTAACCCAATTATGGATAAAAAATGAACCGATCCACTTTATGGGTCAATTTGACCGAACTTTCTGGGTTGTTTCATACAGAATGAACCTTTTTTTTTTTTACCCAAGTAAAGGATCTGACCAATATTAATGAGTTGTTTTACACTAAAAGACCCATTTCAAATAGACCCAAGTAGAGGATCGGTCCGGTTTTGACCCATAGCTGGGTTATTTTTGACCCAACTCTTTTTAGAGTGCATGTATCCAAAAAAACGTATCGGATCGTCTTTCGTAGAGAGATGCTACTAAGATATGATGTATATTAGGAGTGGGAATCTTTGAATGTCTCACGATTCGATTCGATTCCGATTTTTGGGCCTGCGATTCGATTCAGAATCAATTTTCGATTAGGAGCGATTTTCGATTCAAAATGATTTGATTGACAATGATTTTTGCTTCAATCGATAGATGTGCAAGGAATCGTAACGATCTACTCCAGTCTGACTCGCTAATGCTAATTAGCGCGCTACTCGCGGCACTTTTATCACTCAAAAGAACGGCTCCACGCTGAAAAAAAAAACTTTTATTGGAATAACTTGATCGTGATTTTTTTTCCTTCTACTCTCTAATGTGGCTACAACTTAACAGTGTATCAGAACGCGTGGAACCACACTGCCTCTCAGTGGCCAAACCGGGTACAACAAGAACAGCGTTCCGAATAAAGGCGCACACAGACAAAGGCAAGACAGTATAAAATCATTTAAATAAAATCGTTTTTGGGACATTTAAAATCGATTCTGAATCATACTAAATGAGAATCACGATTCTTATGAGAATCGATTTTTTGGGGCATACCCCTAATGTATATGATTCGATACATTTCAATATCATGCACAACAATGTGATACAGTACAATTTGATGTGATACGAAGCAATGATTTGATGGAACATGATCACATACATCACATTGTGATAAAATATGATACAACCCAATGCACTACGGTATAATAATTAGCATCGTCGCTACTCTATTAACAATATTATTCCTGGAACAGAGACACACTGAAGCACTACCATTCAACTTGTTAAGTATATACAGTAGGCTAATTTATTCCTGGAGAAGATGGAAAGTAAATGCACAGCATGACTTCTTCTTGGATCTGATGGGCAGTGAATGCACCACCAGTCAACTTACACAAGGTCATGACTTCAAAGCCCCTTTAATTTGCATAGCAACAACCAAAGTATCACTTTTTGCTACCACAGGAGATCATTAAAAAAAAAAAAATGCATCTGCAAACTTATCGAGACTAAAAAGTGTGCATATGCTAACATTTGCCACCATGAAACAAAGTTGTTCACGCAGGAGGTCACATAAAGTTCACTTCCAATGTGCATAAATTAACAGCCCACATAATGTACATTCACACGTCTCACAGCATGGGGAGTGTTACCTGGATCTTTACCTAGTAACATACACACCAACATACACAAACACACACACACACGCTCTCCCAAAAATCCGTAAATATCTCCTCATCCTCCTGCCATGAATGAATCATGCAGGTGAAACGCGTATCATAACACACGGCCATCCATAATACATGCTTCATGTGCACCACGCCTGCGTGGCCGCATGCCATGCTATGCTATATGCTACGATGCTACGCTATGGGTGGAGAGAGGGGGGGGGGGGGGCACTGCAATATGGCAACATCATGAGCCCTATCATCATACCTGCCTGGAGACAGCTGCATGCACCTGCACTTCAACTTGCACATGCGGCCATGCTGCGACCCAACCCTGCCCGTGCGAGGGAGGGGAGAGAGAGAGAGAAAAAAAAACACCACCAAAAATAATAATAAGGAGACCGATCATAAGAATTAAAGCGAAAACGCACAAGTTGCAGATGCGCTAAACTGGGAGTGTTTACCGACGCGCACACGCGCTCACGCGCACACATGCATGCATAGCAACCCCTCCCTAGAAACCATGCAGCCGGCGATGGGCTGCACATTGCACGGGGTGTGGGGAAACAACGCGTGCAAAAAAAATAAGTAATTTTGGTATCGAAACGTACCTGGCGAGATGCGTGCGTGTGTGCGTGCGTGGCCGCTCGCTGCTGTTCGGCTTGCTCACAGAGCGCGGAGCCCGAGCCGAGCATGCCGATTGGTAGGCGGGGAGGACGCGCCGGTTGCTGGCTGCCTCGGACTGCATGGGCTCCCCGAGACACACGCAGGGAGGGAGGGGTGCGAGGGGAGGAAGGAGGAAGGGGGGAGGCAGGGCGGGGTGTGGGTGGGGTGGGGTGGCCCGCCGCTCCTCCTCGCTCGTTGCCTGCACAAATGGTTACCAACTCTCGGCTCAACTTTGCGTTTTAACGGCACGAGTACCAAAACCTGCTTTTTTTTTAGGTCCCTTAATGGAAAGTTTTTCAATATTAGCCCCTGTGACAAATTCAACAAAATTAGGTGGATGTGTCGATATATTGACAAGAGGGTCAAACAAATCTCAAAGGAGCAATGTCTGAAATTCAAAAAGGAAGTCGGCCATTTTGGTTTTAAGCGGCCATTTTGGGCGCAATCCAGGATTCGTACAAAATTTGCCCAAATAAGCCCGAGTTCGAAGCAGATATGATGAGCGATGCAAACTCTGACAATGTTTAAGTTTCTTTATTTAACTATTAGGGAGGTAATGATATCCAAACATCACGATATGAACCTTGATCATTATCACGAAATTGTGTGGAGGTTGGTGATATAAAAAAGCTCACGATACAGCCAACAATAAATAAATAACATGAGAGATAACTGCAGCAGTGGACAAAACATTCCTAATTAAAATTACACTGCACTAATAAACTAACTACGCGAGAGTTCTATCATTCTGTAATGTAAATTTGACTGTATTAGAGTCAATTTTGACTCTATTTAAATAGGGACCAAATTGACTTTTAGAGTAAACTAAAATTTACACTAGGAAGAGAGTAAAATAAAATAAAAATTGAAAAAAAACTCACTCAAGGGTTAAGGTTCAAACTCACGACCTTCAGCTTGGGAGATTGCCACACTACCACCTGAGCTATGCCTACTGTTTTCTTTTCTCCAAGAGACCAAAGATCGTTTTTGGTCTGATGGAGTTAGGAAGCAATCATGAAATCAGCTGTAGCTGACACGAGCGATATACTAGCGGATAGCAGGAGCTGCGTGGCTCAGTGAGCAGATCGGCTGTCTCCCAAACTCAAGGTCGTGAGTTCCTTCCTACGTTGAGTCACTTATATTTTTAAATTTTTCCAATTCTTTATTTTACTTTCTTCCAAATGTAAATATTACTCTAAAACGGAGTCTAATTGGTCCCTATTTAAATAGAGTCAAATTGAATCTTTTTAACAGATGCTGCTTTTAATTTTGTGACATGATGACGACGACATTGTGGCAATTTTAATATCGCGATATTGCCGTCGTTACATCCCTACTAACTATGAAGTGAGTGAATGCTGCTTATCTGTAGTCTCAACCTACCTTTTTTTTATTTTATTTTTTTTACCATACAACTGTTTGAACTAAAACGTGAACAAAAGGCCAGCTATGCATGACCTTCCAATAAGTAATTTAACGCTTTTATGGTTCACCCAGGAGTCAAAGAAGAACAGGAAAGCAGGCTTTTAGCGGTTTCGCAGTTAGCATAGCAAAATTAGCTTCTTCTTTTTTTTTGCCTCTTTAAAACACGTCGAATAACAAACCTGAGAATTAACAGCCGAGACAATCGTCAAAAGGAAGCAGAAAACTAAGAGCCACAGAGACTGTCTCAAAAAGCTTTCAGTCGTAGGAAAGGAAGCACTGTGCTACTAAAGAAGCAGCTAGCTAGCGGCAGCTTCCGCTCGCTACTAGTGTGCCTAAACACCTTGCGGAGTCGCTTCTAAGTTAGAAATAATTTCCTGCGTGGCTGTAAATAAGTCTGACAAAGGATGACAAGAAAAGACAGAGAAGCCAATGACAAATGCAAAGCTAAGCTAAAATTGACACAGCTAGCGTGTTTGACACCACAATTAAATATTTGGGTGATCGATTCCACTTTTCACAAACATCTGAGTGGAACTTCCAGGACTTTTGATATACTTTGGCTAAGTAAATAAATACATAAATAAATAAGGAATTAAATTAGCCCTAATTAGATGCTACATTGCAAACAACTTGTACTTTAAAATGTAGTCCCCAAAACCTATACGCTACGTATTTCATTTAGGAGCATGAAATTGGGTCGAAATGTCTATCATGAGAGGGTGCATGAAAAAGGCTCATGGACCCATGTAGGAAATGGAAAAGGAAGTTGGCTATTTTGCTTGGAAGACGCCATTTTGTGGGATTTCCAGGGCTCCGAATCCTAGACAAGTTCTGTAATTCCCAAATGCTTGGCCTCTTATGTCATGAGAGATCATCAGGTGTGCTGCAGCAAATTATTCAATTTCACTTAATTGGTCAGAAAATGTTCATGACAAATAAAGTGTCTTCGTTCATCCATGTCAGTGACATATGCAAACGAGACAATTAAACGCTCATCCACTAGATGGCAGAAAGTAAAATGAATCTGCGAGACACTTGTTGCCATTAAACTCAATAAATAAACAGGCTAAGATATCACACAGAGTAAGTCAATTTGTTGGTAAATTGAGTCACCATTACTCATTTCAGTATGTATACTTTTTTGTGAGTTTTTTTCCTCCTATTGGCTCATTCAAATTTTGTTGACAAATCACGAATCCCAGACAGATGGGTGACACTGAGATTGATTGATTTATTGATTGATTGATTGCCTATGCCAGCAAATGTAGGTTGAGCATGGTGTCAAAGTGTGATGAGCAGCAAAGTCTCAAGGAGAAACAAGAAGTCGGCCATTTTGGTTGGAGGCAGCCATTTTAAGATTATTTCAGATATTTCAAAAGTCAACTCCTCGAGATTTCTCTTCGGTTTACTACAATATTCGAACTCCGTTTAAAAGACAAGATGGATGACGCTAATTTTTATCGCTTGGTGTTGTATGGAAAGTTTGATGTCTCACCTTAAAACACAACATGCTAACAACTGGGCTGTCGTACAAGTGCAAGTTAAAGAAGTTAACCAAAAATGATCAATTGTGTACTCACACTCTGCTGCTGATTGTAAACATCACACATGCCACTTTTTTTTTAAATTCTCAACAGCCATTCAAGTATATATAAAAAAAGGCTAGTAATCGCTGGTAATGACCACATTACAGTAAACAATTTACAGTATATACTTACCATTCGACGCGTGCAGATGATGTCTTTCCTTCTTGTGTTGTGATTCTCTTCACATTAAGATTAAACACACATACAGAACTCACTTGGCAGCCAGGAGAGTGGCGCTTTTAGTCAACATGCTAATGCTATAGGTTACATCACAGAGCAGTAAAATGACAGTTCTGTGGTTATCTTTGGTCACATTTAATATAAAAATGTAACAAGATTTTCTAAAGACTTGTGAAACTCGCGGTTCTGTTGTATATGTAAAGAAAATGACACCAGTTTATTGTTGATTTGTTTTTGTTTTTTTCTGAGCAGTGGCACTTTTGTTGCTATGCCAATTTTCTACCGCTATTCATCACAAATAGTTAAATTGTGGTTCTGAGGTCAATAGCGTATTTCTTAACTTTGCCATACTTGTACATTTCTATTGTGGTATCACAAAAACAAACCCACTAAATATCTAAAGAAAAAAACAAACTTGAATCCTTGTTCAAATGGCAGGTTTTTGGGCTAGAAAAAAAAGGAGACAAATCATTTCTAAACTTTTCTCACCAATAATGTGGCCTGAGGGGGATATATATATATATATATATATATTTTTTTTTTTTTTTTGCGGAAGCTCTCCACGGGAAATGGCTTGTCTTGCAAGATGTCAAGAAAAGCATACTAGAACATCAGAACTTAATTTGAGGGTAATCTAAATCAGTTTAAAATGGTGGCATTAGTGCTGGTTCCCATCCAACATGAGTTTGAATGCGATTGGTAAATTCTGAACACAGCTACATGAGGGTGTGCACACTTGTGCAACCTCATTGTTTTTAACCTCTGCTCTCTCTCTCTCTCTCAAAAAAAAAATCTCAACTGAGTTGCACAGGTCAAAGGTCAAGGTAATAGAGGAAATAGTTTTAAAACAAATTATCTGGTCTCATTTTCATATCACAAAAACCTTGCATTTGAACAGGAAAGTGGAGAGATTTTATATCAGACTTGGACCCTTTTAAACCTTGCAGTCACCCTCTTAGCCTCCTCTTGTTCTATTTTGGGACTGTTGGGTCACAGATGACTGCAATTGTCTCTCTTTTTTTTTTTTTTTTTTTAAATGTCATCCTTCCATGGCTCTATGTCGATGTCAAGGTCACTTTGCATGTCAAGGTCACAGTGGTGAAAAACAATGGCGCCACATCTCAATAAACGTCACTTCTTATTGACCTCCCCTTAGTCCGTGAGCCCCTTTGGATGTCTGCTTCAAAACACACACACACTTACATTGATATATACACACACGCACACGCACACACTGCTACACACTCTCTTGTCCCCAGCCCTGGTTGCCTAGGAGACAGCTGATGGGTTTCCCATCTCATAAAACAGCACCAATAAGGTCGCGTGACAGCCAAGATGACATTCCAGCGTTGGGGATATATGTCTTCCTCTAGTGGCCAAATTGGGGAACTACCCCAGCTGTGATTCTGCCTAGTAACCCAATCTGCTGACTTCTCCTGTCTGGCACAAGCATTAACATACAGATACATGAAAGAAAGCAGATTACTCTGGAATATACTTTATTCTAAGTGACATATTAGTATATGATATAGACTGTATTGTTATTAGATTTGAAAGCATCGAGTAAAAACACCACATTTGTACACAGCAGCCGGAAGCAGGAAGTGACTTGTGCTTTGAATTCCTAGCGCTATAGGCTAAGTAAAGCCAGGAATGGACCTCAACTTTTAGGGGTTGCTACTGCTAACACTCTTAATTCCAATGTTAAACATCATTTAAATGGAATATAAATCCTATCTAATGGCCTACTGCAGGGGTCAGCAACCTTTACTGTAAAAAGAGCCATTTTACAGCAACTAAATAACAAACAAAAAAACGCACAACATTTGAACTGATGATGAACAAAACAGTGTGTTTGTGTTATTGTTAGTTAGTCTATGTACTGAGGGCACAAGAGCTGCACCATGACAGGAAAAATGAGAGCAACGTCCAATACATAAACATTAATTTTCTTCTGCCTTTCGTCTTCTGTTTTTGGATTAGTTTTTATAATTTTTCATATATATTTTTTAGACTTTTCGGCCTTTCTGTCAAATTTCTCACTTTTTTGGCAATATTATGGACATTTTATGATAATTTTCTGCTTGCATTTTATGGTCACTTTTTGGACATTTTTAAAACTTTTTTTTTTTTTTAAATCTACCTTTCCTATCTCTTTTTATGACAACTTAAAAATTTGGACTGGCATTTTTTGAATATTTAAATATTCATTATTCAGATCAAAATAATTCATTAATTTTAAGAATGTTTTATCTAAAATAGCTCGTAGATGAAAATAAATATGTATGTTAATTTCTACACCTTTTTTTTTTAGAGATCCACAGGGATTCACAGGATGTTGACCAAAGAGCCACATGTGGCTTCAGAGCCGCACGTTGCAGACCACTGACCAACTGTAATGTACGATGGTCTACTGTAGTGACTTGATGGCCTGCCCAAATCACATACTGAAGTATCAAAGGGTTCACTGTTGTCTCAGATGGTCTACTGTAGTGTCGACTGTTCTACTTAGTGTCTAGAGATGATGTATTGTTGTGTAGTGAGTAGGCTACAGACCTGTTCAAAAAATTCACCATTAAAACTGCTGGGCTTTTTTTTTTTTTTTAAGTCAAATGCTGGGTTAAAAATAAGTCATTTTTAAACCAGCAGTTTTAAGGGTGTAGCTGACCAGTGATGGGACATCGTGATTTCATAGGAATGTTAGAGATGTGATCATTTGATAACTTGCAGAGATTTATAGAGATACAGGATTCTTTTTTTCCCCCAATTCTAGCACGAGGCGCAGTATAAATCTGCACAGGGGCAGATTAGACTGGGTTTTGGTATTTTCTTAGGTGCTCGTAGCTTGCTGCATGGCACATAGCTAAGGCCGTCACATAATTGTGCTGCGGCAATAATAAAAATGACGATATGTTCAACGAATTAATTTCTACAATTCACAGGGTTTGATCCACACCCACCACACATGATCGCGGAGAAAATCTGTCTGCCCCTATCAAAGTCACCAAAATCGCGTTACTACCTGCACCAATAGTTAGACATGGTTCCAGCGGGCGTAGTTTTGTCGACTTCCAGCCACCAAATTGTCAGGTGCGCCAGCCAATCGCATGTTAATGGCAATGCCCTCGTTATGCCAGAACCCCCACCTTGCTGCAGAGCGGCCTGCCAAATCTGTCTATCACTATCGAGCTCAGAGTGTTGCAAATTATTTATCTTTTTCTTACCATGTTGATAATTATTGCGAAAAATCATTTACATGATCAGTATATTTACGTAGATGAATATCAATGTTTTTTATAATATAATTAAAGGTAATTTAAGCAAATGTTATATTTCGTATGCATCAAACTTGTGGCCGTTTAATCAGTACTCTAAATGTCAGATGGCTTCGCAGTGTCGAATGGTTTAGTGTCTGATGGCCTACTATCACATTGGCACATGGTCCACTGTAATGTCATATGGTTTACTGTAATATAGAAGTATAATTCAGAATGAACAATCACAAATTTTATCATTACGCCTCAAAACAAGGTCGGCTATTACAAGTGCTTTTGTCCCTTAATGGCCGCCGTACCACACTGAAATGGCCAAATAATCTGAATACGCCCATGACTAAATACAAATATAATCACCGCGCTATACACGACACCTTTTGTGTTTTCACCTCTATGTGCCGATGTGTTAGGAATATCTTGAACAAACAGCGCCCCCGGTGGGCAGGAGGCTGGGAAAAAAAATGCTAGCAAAGCAAAGCAAATTCACTTAATTCCACATTTGGTTTCCCCCTGATTAATGCAAGTACAACCATCACACACTAGTGAACAGTTTGCACCCTTGCTTCAGCAAAGGCGTCCATGTTCAGGGTTGTTTGTAGTACGTCACTCTTCTTAAGATGTTCCTAAACGATCTACTGGCTAATTAAACGTGGTCAACCGTGATAAAGGCCAGGGTGGTCAAAAAGGAGAAAAGTCCACGTCTGCTAACTAGAAAGAGAAAAATAAACAAAATGTCTTTTTGTGGAGATTTAAACAAAATGGTGAAAGGTTTTTGTAAACATTCTGTCATCTAGGCCTCGCACGCTGACTGGATGCTGCCGTTCAGCTCGCCGAGCACGGGCGGCGGAGCGCCGACGTCAGTCATCTCGCCGACGTCAGTCATCTCGCCGACATCAGTCTTCTCGCCAACGTCAGTCATCTCGCCGACGTCAGTCATCTCGCCGACGTCAGTCATCTCGCCGACAATGAAGGTGGGCGCCTCCCCTTTGCCGTTGGCCGGGGCGCTTTCGGGTGGCGGTGCCTGCGACTCCTGGGTGGCCGGCTGGACGAGGGTGGGCTCCTCGTCCAGCCGGCTGGAGATGGACCAGTAAAGGTGAGCGTCCAGCCTGGCGGCAGCCAATGAGAGTTCTCGTGCTGAACAGGAGGGCGTGTACACCTGGAGGGGGATGGCGGATTTAACAATAGCAATTAGCCCTGTATCGTGTGAGAAACCAGTTCGGTGAGCAACAAGGAAGTAACTTAATATTATTATTATTATTATTTTTTATTTTTTTTCTTCTTCTTTTTTTCCCTTCTTCTTCTTATGATAATATAATATATAATAATTTATAATAATAATATTATATATATTATATATGTAATAATATATAATGATAATAATAATAATAGTTATTAATATATATATCTATATGTATAATATATATACATATATATATATAATTATTATTTGATTTTATATATTATATAATAATCAGAAGAAGAAGAAGAAAAAAATATATATATATGTATATATATTTAATTTATCTTTTTCTTCTGATTATTATATAATATATAAAATATAATAATAGTAATAATATTATTATATATAAAATATAATAATATAATACATAATAATAATAATTATTATTATAATATAGCATGAGTGCTCATAACGTGGCCGTTGTACGATTAGGAACCCGAAATTAGAAGTTACCTCGAAGGTGTGATGAAAAGCGCCATAGTCAATGTCAAAGAAGCCCTCAGCCAGCGACATCATGGGACTGAAGCGGTGCCCCCATTGCACCTCCTCAGCCAGGTAGGAGCTCCGAGCCTGGCAAGTCATGCCTGCACACAGGAAGCGTACAGCACTCGCGTTACTCACAGCCGCTTTGGGCCGAAAGCCAAGACAGAACAATTTCAGTGACCCAGCGGGTGATGAACGACGAGCTTTTATTATGAATATTCTCTGCGGCAGAGTTACGACTGAAAAACCTTCATCGAAAGTTGCTGAGCAAGAAAATCAATAGCCGTCTTTATCCCTGTCGCGTCAAAGAATAGCTTCAAACCTTTATCATCCTCTTTGAGGCCGTTTTGCCGCAAGGTATTAATTTAAAGAGCTTTGCTAGGCCACATCTTTTGCAGGTTTAATACCACTTTGAATTTTGATGACCACAATGGGGTTTTTTCAATACGCAAGTGGAAGAAAAAACAATTATAGCTATAAAATGTATTTTTTTGCACTTCAAACCAGGTTTTTTTTTTCAGGTGTTTTGTTTGTGTATGAGGGAAAGTAGGTTCTCAAGCTTAGTGATAGACCGATGTGTTTTTTTCAGGGCCGATATTATCGGTTATTAGTAGTGAAGGAGACCGATAAGCGATATTTCAAGCCGATATCCATTTGCAGTAAAAGAGAAAATATTAGTATCAATTTTTTTTTTAATAACTGTGTTGAAATGCCATTAAGCACGTTTGTTAAGACAACTTCTTCAAAATGTCCACACCTTGAAGGTTTTTCTTTTAACTTTAAATGTCGAAAGAATAGACAGCTTTGTTTAAAAATTCATAAAAATTGCAGGGACCATCCCAGGTCATCACCGTGTGTTAAACTAAATTAAAAACTAAGAAAGTAAAAGTATACCTAAAGTTTTCTATTGTAGATAATGTTTTCCAAAATTCAACATCATTTCTTAATTTGAACAATTTTTTTTAAAATTAAATAATAAGTGTAGGGAGTTCCTTGTGTCAGCATAATCTTTTATAAAGTAAAGTGGAATTTTAAATAATCACATAAATGAAAAGTTCCCTGTATCTCACCGAGTGACAAATGCATGTGAATGTAGCTAATTTGGGGTTTTCGGCAAGGGTTCGTAAAAGGTTTCAAAAGATTTTCGCAGACAGTGAAAAATTGTCTGAACATGTTCAAAATATCTTTGCGACAAGTAAAAACTGTGAACATCTAACAAATCCTGATGAAAACCCCAAATTCACTACATTCGCAAGCATTCACCGAGATGCCAGCTTTGTCGGCCTTCAAATGAGTAAAAAGGCAGATGTCGATATTTGTCGAAACGCCAAATATCTGCACCGATAATCGTCCCGGCCGATAATCGCTCTGTCCCGACTCGAGATTACAATTTTGATGGCAATATGTAGTATCAGCATTCCTCCTTCAAATGTAACTTTTAACTCAAAAGTAGACATTATAAAAAGTTTTCTTTTTAGGATGCGCAAGATTAAACATTTGACGAATGGGATATTCAAAACAACAAAACTACAATTTCAAAGCATTACTCGTTAAAATGTAATGTAAAATGTAAGATGTAAGTAGGGTGGCAAGATTAAAAGTGCAATAATGACTTTTTTGTCAGGCAATTATCATTTTCAAAATTTATGATTTTAGCTTAAAGCTGCTGAAAGCAGAAAATTCCATTTTAAATCACTACTGCCATCTGTGGCCGAAAAATGAAACTGCACACCCACTTCTTCCACATACACAATGCGCACATGACGTCACATCCGTAGACAGAGGGCGGGAAATTCAAACCTGAATCCGGTGTGAAAACTATGCAGGAGTACCCATTGTAAACAGCGAAGGTGTGTTAATCTGCTAATTAGAACGATGTTTCAGTCATAAATGGTCAAATAAAAAGCTTATTGTAAAGATATTTTTTAACAAATTGTTACATAGAGAAATTTTACAGTTAATGTAAAGTGAAAATAAACATCTTTTAAATTTGATACACCAAAGATAAACCCTGCCAAATTTGGATGATTTAAAAATTTGTCACATATATAAAATGAGGTGTGAAAACTTTGTAGTGTAATTGTGGTCTAACGTAATAATTACACATTTACATTATTTTTTCCCTCAAGTACCGTTATATTGTTTTTGATTAGGCATTTTTTCATTCATATCATAATTTTAAGTGCGTGTGCAGGTGAGAGTGGCTGCGCCAAATATTTATGCGGGGAAAAAAATGCCATTCATCCATCCATCTTTTGAGCTGTCCCTTCTTAATATTTCAAAGGTTCAAATTTCTTTCATGATCTCACCTGTTGCCTCCACCATTCCCTCCAGGATGACCACAATCTCAAAGTCCTCCTTCTCCAGCTGCGCCTGCGACATGTCCCAGAAGGGCGAGTGGGTGTCAATCTCGTGCGAGATGACCAGCGGCGACACCAGGAAGAGGCGGTCGTCGCCTGTCTCGAAGCCCACGCTTATGTCCGTCTGGTCCAGGGGGATGAACTCGCCTTCAAAGAGGGGACGCAGAAAGTAAAAACGTCCAATGCGCAGCCCACCACAAAAGCGGTTCGGAAAATGGATGGATGGACTGGATGTCCTAAAAGGCTGCAACACACTTACAACAGATTTATTTTGCTATTCTATTTTGTATACAGTGATAGAGACCGGGCCGGGCCGCAAATAGCTCAAATCCACGTATAATTGACACTCTTTTTTTTTTTTTACCAAAATATTCTCAAAAACGCTGAGAAACCTTTAATATACATTTTCCACGAAAAACGGGCATTGGCGCCCCCCAAAAAAACTCAAACAAAACAACAACAACATTGAAAAATATCAAAAAAAATATGTGAATACAGTGTTCACTCACTTTTCACTTTTCATTCCACGCCCGTGCACAGTAGGTGAATTTTCGCGAAGTAGAGGTTGTTAAAAATATATATATAAATTTGGTTAAATAATAAGGTTAACAATATCCTAATTGTTTGGATGGATAATTACTGATTTTATTTGTGTTTAAAGAAAAAGTATTAAAGCTAAACGTACTTCCATTTTCTGCTGACGTATTTCAGGTGTTTGAGCGAAATAACATGTCCGCCTTCACGGAGCACTATGCAAATGCAATTCACTGTCATCCAAGGCTGGACTAGCCAGTTGGCATTCAGGGCAGATGCCCGGTGGGCCGGCCACTTTTGGGGTCGATGCAGCGCTTTTAATGATTATTTTTCTACATTTTCCTTCTAGAGACTAGCCCACAAAAACATCATCAATAAACATCAGTGGCAGAACTACATGTTAGGCAGGAGTCGGTGGGCCTAAGTCAAAATGCCAGGGCTGATTTTTTTTGGGGGTCCAGTCCAACCCTGCTGCCATCCAAGTGGATTATCAAGCAGGAATGCTGTAAGTTTCCTTTTATTATACTTTATGCATATGAGTGTGAATATTAATACCTATTTTCGTTGAAATGTCGTTTGCAATGGCGCTATAGTGTATGTAGCTGAAAAAAATAAAGTGAGGAAATATGCACAGCTGTGTACAATTTTTGCGCTATAATACCTTGATCTTTTGTTGAGACTTCTAAATTCTAACTTCTAATTTATCCCTGCAGTTCCACGGCACTTTTATTTATTGATTGATTTACACAGTCGGACGCTGCTTTGTAGAGTGGGTTGTTCCATCGCGCAAAACTGGTTGGTCATTAGATAAACGCTGGGCTTTTTCCAGCCCATCGGACACTGAGTGTCTCGGGGGGGGGTTATGGAACAGTGGACCGGCCCAAACATTTGGCGTAATGATGTATTGCATGTGGGGGTCCACTATAAATGTTATTATAGAATTATTTATTAATTTTTTCTCTTTTTTTTTTTTTATAAAAAAAAAAAAAATATATATATATATATATATATATAAAAAAAAAAAAAAAAGTTATTATAGAATTATGACGGCTACATGAGAGCCTGGTAGCAGCCTCACCCTCCTGCGTCTGCTTGGACTTGATGAGCTTGGCCCGCATGTTGGCGCCCACGATGTGCGAGCTGCGCAGGTCGCCCACCCGGAACATCAAGCACAGCTTGTCATCTCGTAGCGAGATGACGGCGTGCTTGGAGAACACCAGCGTCTCGGCCCGCTTGTTGGGCTGCGAAATCTTCACAAACATACAGCCCACCTGCGCCGACACCACATAAAAATTACGTTAGGAAGAAGCTGACAACCAAAATGGCTCACAAGCTGCGTATTTCATAGAATAGGTGTGAAATGCATGGCAGATTCTGCGTTACTTGGACAGACTGGTAGCAGGACCTAATATATTGCATTTTTCAGACTTTACAGTAAGTCACACTGGCTGGTTCTGTGACTGGTTCTACTCAAGCACAACGTGTGTATATTTAAATTAGAGCTCGGACGGTAGCACCAAAAATCCCCATTCCCCTGGTCGTGTTGACTTTTTTGTAGGCAGTTGTCAAATCCTTTACCACTGATGGCATTATCAAAATAAAATAGATATACCAAAAGAAAATATTTTGAATTGATCATTGAGAAGAATAAATCAAAGAAGAAGAAGAAATGGAAGAGAAAAAGAAATCAAAGAAGAAGAAGAAGGAGTGGAAGAGATTTTGATTTTGAAAAAATGATATTTATTTACCGCACTTATTTACATTATTTTCATAACACACAGCTCGGCAAGAGCAATTAAATAAATAGATTTAAAAAAGAATAATGAAAAAAATAAAATGCTTTTACATCAGAACATCACTAAAACATAGCGCCTCCTCATTCACGTCGCACAGTGCCCCGTTAACAGTCCACATCTCACAAAAACTATCCAAATCTCCTGCTCTCTTGTAAAAACTAAAATCAATAAAGAGTCTGGACTTGATCAACTTTTTGCATAGAACCGTGGGATCGACTTCTGCCCCATCCTCAACTTTCCTTTTACGGGACAACCACACACCCATCTTGGCCTGGCTCAAAACAAAGTTTAAAACCCGGCTTTCTCTCTTGATCTGGCCCTTGTGGTTAAAACCATAAATAAAAGAGTGCTTGTGAAAAACGACTTTGCATTGGGTAAACACCCTACCAACCAAATCAAAAACAGCTCGCACTGATAGAAACAATGAAAGACTGTTTCCCTGTGTCCACAGAAGGGGCAGGCATCCTCCACGGCTGGATTTATCACGGATATAAAGGAGTTCACGGGCACGATGCCGTTGAACATCGCCGTGTTTTTCTTGACCACTGGGGCCTTGTATAAGGTGCCCCAAGCTGGCTTCAGTTTATCGTCTATAACTCTCCTCCATGGAGTGTCCAAGCGTCCGTTAAGTTTATTTTTATGTAAGGTTTTAAGTTTAAGTTTAAGTTTAAGTTTAGGTTTGTTCGGTAGAATTGTTTTCCGGGCCGGCTCCCAAAGAAACTGCTGGAATGGCCGCAGTCACCCAAGTCTGGGAGCAGGCCGATGTGGGGGAAGTCGTCCTCTGGGTTTGGAGTTAGGGAACCACTGCCATACAGACTGAGGAGGGAGCGCTCATGTCCAGCCAGTCTTCCTTTCCAGTGGTTCAGCAGCTGGTTGACGACCCTCAAGGAATGTATCAACCGGAATGGAGGCCAGCGGAGCGGGGTCCTCGAGACTGGGACCGGTCAGCTCCACTACTCTGCCAAGCGTTGCGACCCCTGCAGCTTGAAGGGTCTTGGACAGAGTCGCTCCCCCCCCCCAGCTAGGGTAGTCCAGCAGGGTTCCCTGCAGGACAGGTTCTTGCATGAGCCAGTACAGTGAGTCGGCCTGCTCCGCCCGCTGTTTTCTCAGGAAGTTCCAGACTTTGAAAGCACTCCGATAGAAACAAGGCAGAGAAGCTGTGCTCGTGCGAGACAAGTCCATTAAAAACAAACTGAAATCCAGGCCATACAAACCTAAATGCTGCAGGGTGCATCGGGCTAATGGTCTCCACAGAACATCCTTGGGGCCAGTCAGGAGCCTTTGTATAAACTGGAGTCTGAAAGCAGCGCCCCTGCTGGCAAAATGCACCAAGCCCTGCCCCCCATCTTCTTTAGGGAGGAAAAGGATGCTCTGTGGAACCCAGTGCCTCCTGCCCCCCCCCAAAAGAAATCAATTAAAATGCGCTGCAACTCTTCCAGGAGAGAGGCTGGAGGGTCCAAGACCATTAGTTTGTGCCACAAAGAAGACGAGACTAAGTTGTTGACGATGAGGGTTCTGCCCCTGTAAGACATTTTTGGCAGCAACCATTTCCACCGTTTTAACCTCCCCCTCACCGTCTCCAACACATTATCCCAGTTTTTCTTTTTGTAGGTCTCATCCCCCAAAAAGATGCCCAGATATTTAAAACCCCCAGTTTTCCATTCCAGTTCGCCCGGCAATTTGAGCTTGGTCTTCAGCCCCTCTCCCACCATGAGAGCCTCGCTCTTCCCCCAGTTCCCTTGCGAAGATGAAATAAAACCAAACTCTTTCACAACTTTTCTTAACGTATCAATGTCCTCTTGCGACTTAGTTAAAACCACTACATCGTCAGCATAGGCAGACAGTTTGAAAGACATACAACACTGGGGGATGTACACACCGTTGAAATTTTCCCTTAACTTGTGGAGCAGAGGCTCTATGGACAGAGAATAAAGCATCCCCGAGAGAGAGCAGCCCTGCCTCACCCCCCTCCGGACGTCGAAGGGGGCACTCAGACCACCATTTATTTTAAGAACGCTCTCAATGTCACAATAAAACACCCGGATCATGGCTACAAAGTCAGGGCTGAAACCAAAGGCGCCCATGGTTTGCCACAGGTACTGGTGTTCAACCCTGTCGAAAGCCTTTTCCTGGTCTATGGAAATAAGACCAGTCCCAAAAGCCAAGGAATTGCAGAGTTCCAAAAAATCCCGAATTAGATTGACATTGTCACTAATGAACCTGCCCGGCACGCAGTAGGTCTGATCAGGGTGGATGATGGACGACATCAACCCTCGCAGCCTAAGGGCCAGCGCTTTGGACAAGATCTTGTAATCGGAGCACAGCAAGGACACAGGCCTCCAGTTCTTAATGTCCTGCAAGTCTCCCTTCTTTGGTAGCAGGGTGATGACGGCCCTCCTGCAGCTCAACGGGAGTTTCCCCTTTTTGACGCTGTCGTTCATCACGGCAAGCAAGTCCGGTCCGACAATCGGCCAGAAGGACTTGTAAAAGTCCACCGAAAGGCCGTCAATGCCAGGAGCCTTGCCACACTGCAGGCTCCCCAGGGCAGCTTCCAGCTCCTCGAGCCTCACCGGTGCCGCCAACTGGGGGGTTTGCTCATTGGCTCACCTGAGGGAGACCGCTTAGAAATTTGCTGTGTGCATCTGGATTGTTTGACCGCTCATTCCTATAGAGGTCTCTGTAGAAACCGGCAGCATATTTCCTGATCCCAGAAGAATCTGAGACTTCGGAACAGCTACCCGTGCGTAAGCAATGAATGATCTACCTTTGTCCATTTTGCCCACTGCCGGCAACAGTTTAACTGCGTGCCGGCGAGTGAGACGCTCGAACTCGGCAGAGGGCGTTTCCGCCACCGGCATGTTGCCTACCGGCGACGCCGGTCCACCACCAAAAAAACACCGACACTAACCACTAAGTTTTTTACAAAAAAAACTACAAGATAAAGAAAAACTTATTACACATCAATTTCAAAAAAAGATGAAAAAAGTACCAAAAAACGCTCAAAATTCCGCACTTCTCCCTCTCTCCACCCCTCCCACTCCTCACAGAAGAAGAAGCAGAAAAAGAAGCAGAAGAACAAAAGCAGGTGGAAGAAGACAAAGGCTATTTTTCAATATGCATTCTTGTCCGAGATGTCTTGAAACGCCATCAGTCGCGACCCAAGTACTGTTCCAATTGCAAGTGCGCAAAAGCCATAAGGGTCCAGCAAAAGTCGGGACGGAATACCCGGATGTTATTCTTACTGCGAGCTTCCTGGTTCTGACGCATTGCCGTAACTGTGTACCGCGTGACTAGATGTTATATAATTATGAGTAATATATTAAAGAAGGATCATTTCAAATTATACATGGAATTTATCCAATTTAGAAATTGGAGAGAAAAAAGTTCTGGAAAGACACCGATGTGAGCTGCAGGTTTTGATCTGATTCTCCTGAAATTGTAAATTATCTTTGAATATATAGTAAATCATCTTTAATATATATTAATATATTTATATAATATTGTAAATTGAGTTGTGTAAAAATGGACGAGATTTAATAAAGTTGTAAAGAACACGTTGAATATTTCTTATTATTTACGCTCATAAAAGGGGAGGAATACAATACTTCCAAACGTGATGCTGGTGGGGGGGCAGCAATGCACATGAAATGAAAGAAGAAGAACAAATGTGATGCTCCTCCGCTGCCATGCGTTCCTTGAAGTACCAAATGCATCTTGGGATATTTCCTCTATGCATGATTGGTTTAAGCTAGCAAAAAAGAACGACATACGGGAAATCCGTGTGGTCTTGGCTTATGCATACTTCCGATTGGAAGAGTACTTGGGGCGCCACTGATGACGTCTCACAAAATCACAAGGACGTAAGTAAGGTTTTGAACCCATGTATGTTGTAAAAACACATTTTGAAACATCAACATAGTAGTACAAATTGATTGAAAGCAAGTCACATGATAAAACTGCGATGAAGCAGAAATCAAAGAAGAAAAAGACGAAGAAGAAGAAGAAGAAATGGAAGCAGAAGACGAAATCAAAGAAGAAGAGGATGGAGGAAAATGAAGCAGGAAGCAGAAGAAGTAGTGGTAGTCATGGCAACGAATGTATGCGCTGCAAACAAGGATTTAAAGCATCCAAAAGCGGTGCAATAAAAAAACAATTTATTTCTATTTAATATAAAATATAACACATGCGCACCATGAAGGCGTTGACCATGGATCCCAGGATGGCCTGCAGCAGCAGCAGCATGGTGCCCACGGGACACTGGTCGGTAATGACGCGGTGGCCGTAGCCGATGGTGGTCTCCGTCTCGATGGAGAAGAGGAAGGCCGAAATGAAGTTATTGACATTGTTGACGCACGGTGTCCACGTCTCGTCCTCCAGGTGATCCAGATCGCCCCTGAGGACGATGATTGGCGGCAAACGCCAAAATCGAAAAAACATGGTGGTCATTGTGCTAAATTGAAAAACCCCGATTGAAAGCGTAACGCACGGACAATGTCATGACGCATATAGACGTCATTTCCACTTTTCTACGGTCAATAAAAGACAATATATTCATGTCACACACCACACTGAATAAAATGTTTCCTCCTTGCTCCAAAAGTGTGGTTCTTTGCTACGTCGTCACATATACACGTGTATATATATATGTGATTATATACACACTGTGTCATTCCATATAGAAAGAAAATAACGTGAAAATGCCGCGGAGAAATCAATGTATTCAAGTAAGACTCATTTAGCGAGTGGGACGGCGCCGCCCATATGAGTCGCTCCTGTACTCCAAAGACCAAGAGTTGTTGCAAATAGAAATGAGTGAAGAAGAAAAATAATAATAATGGAGAACTGGCAGAAGACAAACAAATTCCTTGTTTAATTGTGGTACGGTATTCTGAATGCGTTTTATATAAACAAGAATTTCGGTTACGAAAGGGTAACCCAGGGGTTTTATACAGGTTTTTAAAAACCCAAATAAGAGCATATTAGGTTTTTTGAACGGGTTTACATGGCCTTAAAAAACCCGAACATTGCCGATATCCGTTATTGCCTGCATGTATACGTACTCATTGAAATTATTGATCAATCAATAAAACACGGACATGAAATGTAACATCATATAATGTAATGATAAATTGCTGTTTTTTTTTTAACTCTTCACATGCAGAGGACAGGAAAGAATACTAGGGGGCAGCAGTGCGGCACTGCCTCCCTTGCCTACCCTGACCGCACGTGCCTGCCTTCTGTTGTTGTTGTTGGCAAGGCGTCATAAGTGGATTACTTTTGAGTTATTTATAATATTGTATGATTGTACAATAACTAAAGAGCAATTTCATCACATAATTGAGTTAAATGAGATATTCATAATATTGGGAACATCGCTCATTATGACGCAGTGCAGTTGGACATTATTAATGAATTTACCATGGAAATTTCTGAAATATTTCGGTATTAAAAATGCTTTTTTTTTGCACTACAAATTTATAATTTTCCATTTTTAACAAAGTTGTACTTTGCAAAACAAAAATTGTGTTTGACTTTAAACCCAAAAAATGTTAATTAAATGTAAAAACTAGTTTCAAATGTAATTCCTTTTGATCATTAACATATATATATATATATAAAATGTTTAACTTAAACAATTTTAATTTCAAGCATAAAACTGTCATTTAAAAAATATATATATTTCAAGTGCAAAAATTCTTATTTTAAATAATTTCATTGCAAACGGAGTTTTTATTATAAAAATTAAAATATATGTAATTTTAAGTGGGCAGGTTTTGGCACGTGTTTACATGGCCTTAAAAAACCCGAACATTGCCTATATTTGTTTTTTAAAAGAGTTATTGCCTGCATGTATACGTACTCATTGAAATGATTGGATTCAAAAAGAAAATCAATAAATCACGGACATAGAACTAAAATGTAACATAATTTAATGTAATCATAAGTTGCTGATTTTTTCAACTCTTCACATGAAGAGGACAGGAAAGAATACTGGGGGGCAGCGGTGCCTCTCTTGCCTACCTTGACCGCACATCCCTGCCTTCTGTATTGGTACCTTTCACGCTGAGCGGCGAAACCAGAACGATCTGGCTTTGATGTGCAGTGTGAAAGGGGCTTATTATGGCTCTCCGACCATCGAACGGCGTTAAATTAACCATTTAGTTCCTGTACTTTTCACGAGGAATACCTACACCAATTTTGAACTATCCTTGTAAAAGTGAAGCTTCTCACTGATGTGCGCCTCAATGTAAGTCAACAGAACTTTCTTGTGTTCTGCAGTTACAAGGCAACACCATTAGGACTACTAGTTAATATGTATGATTAACCGAGTAAAGGAGGAAGCTAATCAATCTATCAAAGTGGGGTTAATGTTCATTTATACCATCCGTGTCTTTTATATGAAGCGGTGTCTGCGACCGAGGAAGTGCAGAAGTAGCAGCTCGTTCTCTGCCGCAGCTGCCGTTGGCTCTCCATTGATACGATAAGGTCAAGATTTTACGAGGTGGGCCCCTTAGCTAATTAGAGCGCGGCTCCTGCAGGAAGTGACACGTGGCCGTAATGCCACGACTGCTTCGTCATCATTTTTTTCCTTTTTCTTTTTAGCCTTCGCAGCATAAACGGTTCAAAGGAGGCGAGGCAGCCCCCGGAGGTCGTTTAATTAAAAGATGCGCTTGTGTTGTATTGACGTCCCGCCAAGTGACGGATTGGGCGCTCCATTAGTCGTGTCTGGCAATAAATAAGACGCCACAAGGCGAGTACAGAGCAGCTTTGCTCGACGTACGCCATCGCTAATGCCCGCTAAATAATTACCTAATTGTCTTGAAGACAAATAGTGTGCCAATTAGCATTTTGAGCAGTGCGGCAGAAAATAAAACGTTATAAATATTGTTGGCAAGGTGTCGTAAGTAAAGTGGATATTACTTTTGAGTTATTCATAACATTGTATCATAACTAAAGAGCAATTTCATCACATAATTTAACTAAATGAGATATTCATAATATTGGGAACACCTCTTACAATGATGCAGTGCAGTTGGACATTATTAATGAATTTACCATGGACATTTCTGAAATATTTCAAATATCGGTATTAAAAATGCTTTTTTTCCCCCCACATCACAAATTCATAATTTTTCATTTTTAACAAAGTTGTACTTAAAGTTTGACTTTAAACAAAAAATATTAATTAAATGTAAAAACTTGTTTCAAATGTCATTTCTTTTGTATATATTTTCATTTTAATCATTAACAACATATTTATATATATTTTTCAAATGTTTAACTTACATTTTTTATTTTTTTTATTTCAAGTGCAAACATTCTCATTTTAAGCACAAATATTTTCGTAGTAATTGTATTGTGAGGTTTTGTCATAAAATTTTAAATATATGTCATTTTAAGTGTATTAGATTAACTTTAACCCTGGATAACCCAAGAACCCTTTTCTTCTTTGGAAAATTATGAATTATACATTAAATGACTGCTATAAGTTCACTGAACACCAAAATATATGTTTTTTCAATTTTAACCCTTTTTTTAAACTAGCTCAGAGTTGCTAATTTATCAAAATATATATATAAAACATACTCCTAGGCATTCTGCAACATGATATGAAATAAATTAACAAAAAAAACAAAATGTTACCATCTGATGGTTTGCTGAGAAGACGGTTTTGTTTGGATTGATTTCCAGCTCAACAAAATTGGCATGTTGCCAGCCATCTTGTCACCACTCTGGCTCATGTAAGTGCAATATTCATCCACGAGATGACCCTATGCAGGGGTCAGAAGTGGCACTCTGGACTTTTGAAGTTAAATTTGTAAAAAAAACAAAAAAAAACGGTCTTTGTTATTTGAGTAGCAGAATTTATAGGGGCCAAATTTGACCCCGTGGGTTCTCCAGGGTTAAATGCAAAAAAAAGTTCACATTGAAACATTAAAACCTAATTTAGTGTCATGTAAAATTGAATGTCAAATGTTTGATTTTAAAGTAGAATGTCTGATTTTAAATGTCAAAAAGAGTCTTTTCACACTTAACAATTTGAGTCACAACTGTAAAAGGGGTCATTTTCAATGAACAATTAGAATTTTAATCATGTAAATTCTCAATTTTAAACATGAACAGTTCATTTTAAACATCCATTTTGTATAACGCTTGTCATAACTAATAATGCAGGCAAGCTGGAGCCCACAAGCTGGCCCATCTCAGCAAATCAAATGTAATAATTGTAATTGTAAACCAAAAGGATTGAATTTGGAAAAAATAATCAACAATAAGCCTTGTGAGACAAAATACTAATGAAATAAATGGATGAAGGGGCAACGCTCACCTGCAGTAGGCGATGAGGTACCAGATGGCCCCGAAGAAGAGCCACGTGACGGCGTAGGCCATGACAAAGACGAAGAGCGAGCAGCGCCAATTCAGATCCACCAGCGTGGTGAAGATGTCGGTCAGGTAGCGGTACGTCTCCCGCATGTTGCCGTGCTGCACGTTGCAGCGGCCGTTCTTCTCCACGTAGCGCTGTCTCTTGCGGCGCGTGCGAACTGGTACAAAGATACCAAGAGTCACGCTTATACATGACCCGCATAATTGGTTCCCCCAAAACCAGTAGCAATAGGAATTTAGCTAATTTTGCTAACACTGGCTATTCAAATTCAAATTTGTACTCCGTTACATAACATGACTGTTAATGACTAGCATGAAACGCTAAGCTACATGAAATTTAGCAGGCTTGTCTATCCCTAGTTGACCAACATTTTGTTTTGAAACAGACATTTTGGGGTAATTTTTGGTTTTCCGGGTTCTTTCCAAAACGAACTCCTGAAGATTGTGTCCGGTTGCTAACCACTTAAGGCCTTTTCATACTGCACTTCTTAGACGAGCACAGTATGTGCTGCAAGAGCACGACAGCAGAACTCAATGCTGCGCCACAACGTGCAAGTTCGCCATTTGCCGTCACGGCACGATTGCCGTCGGGGTGCAAACAGCAATGAACCACCCAGAAGGAAAGGATCCATGGTTACTTCCTGGTAGGCTTAACACTTCCAAATATGGGCAAGCTTGCCCCGAAGCGCCGTCATCCATACGCCCTGCCCTGATGAACACCAAGAAAAGCAAGTGCAATGTGAAAAGGCCTTTATACTAGACATCTGGACAATGCTAAATAGCAATAAATGTTAGTTTTGCCATTTAGTTTAAGTTTAATGACTCAACCGAAGTCAACCTTACACATTTCTTGACAATAAAATGTTATATGTGACCTCACTAGTCTAAACATAAGTTCATTCTGATTAATATTACATTTGTGGAATATGAGTTATAAAGCAAAATCCAGCCGTTTTTATCCATCACAGGCGGCGGCCATTTTGCCACTTGCTGTCGATTGAAGATGACATCACAGTTGCTCAGGGCTCAGGCAACCAATCACAGCTCACCTGTTTTCTGAAGCTAAGCTTTGATTGGTCGTTACCTGAGACCTGAGCAACTACGTGATGTCATTTTCACTTGACAGCAAGTGACAAAATGGCCACCTTCTTATATTGATAAAAACTGCTAGATTTTGCTGCTTAACTCATATTCCGGAAAATTTACCAGAATACCATATTTAGACAAGTGGAACTAGTAGAACATATCAAGAATTATTTGGAGAGTTGACTTCGCCTTCAAGTCAGCTCCACCAGGTCACTAAACAATATAAAAATTGGCAGGCATGAGTAGAACCACAAAAAGCCAAAAAAACAACAACATGAAAAGTCTCAGAATCACATCAAATGTTTCACTGAGGAACATGAATATTTGGTAGGCATGAGTAGACTCACAAAAACGTCATGGACAAGAAAATCTTGAAAATATACGGTAAGTCTATGATTTTAGTTTATAGCGGCTAATTTAGCCATTTTCAGGAGTCCTGCAAAGTTTAACTTGTCAGACATATTTTTTTCCCAATTGCTACTAAATTTGAAATACAAGATAGATGGGTCAAGAATTTGAGTTTTCATTTATGTGGTGGTTGATAAAACATAAAAATCTAACATCTTAACTCCACTATGATGGAGCCTGACCAATCGTCCTGAAGGCCACTTACCCCATCCAAATCGCCCTCTCTCCTTCTCCGGCCCTTGGGTTTTCTTCCTGGTCTGATTGGCTGTGGCCTCCCGCTCTGCCATCTTGGATTGGAACGACCGTTTCACCTTGGCCGCCTCGGTGGTGACGACGTGGCCCAGCTCCTCAGACACGTTGAAGACACCACAGCCGTCTGCAGGGGGGATGGGGGCCTCGGTGACCGCCTCCGGCTCCCCTTCCGGCTTGTGGTCCACAGGCAGTGAGAGCGAGTCCGGACGCGGGGGCAGGACGGAGTTCTCCACAGCCATAATACTTGCGTGTGTGTGTGTGTGTGTGATTGTGTTATTGAAATGTCACTTTGGCTCACTCTGTCCACTGGATGCTTGTTGTACTAGCATTTGTTTGCTGAAATATGAGAAGGAAAACATGCAAGTCAGGCTATTGTTCAGTCACAATGACTGATTCGTTCATCTCATCTCATCGGCTTGCCTGCACTCGCAAAATAAAGTGGAAGTCGACCTTAAACCTTTCTTCAGAATTAGATGTTATATGTGAGCTCACTAGTCTAAACAAGACATTCTGATTAATATTACATTTGTGGAGTATGAGCTATGAAGCAAAATCCAACCATTTTTATCCATTTTGCCACTTGCTGTCGACTGAAGATGACGTCAATGTTGCTCAGGGCTCAGGGAACGACCAATCACAGCTTACCTGTTTTCTGAAGCTGAGCGGTGATTGGTTGTTACCTGAGACCTGAGCAACATTGATGTCATCTTCAGTCGACAGCAAGTGGCAAAATGGCCGCACCCTGAGATGGATAAAAACGGCTGGATTTTGCTGCTTAACTCATATTCCACTAACGCAATATTAACCAGAATGCCATATTTAGACTAGTGGGGCTGCAAACAACATATTATTGTCAAAAACATTTTTTGGGGCTGACTTCCCCCCTTTAATATTTATTTAGAGTGCCTTGCCTCCATCATCTGCCGTCTTTCGCATCACCAGCAACAAACTTTTGTCATCCAAAAATTGTATCAGCTCTGCAGCTTTGGCATTTATCTGCTTCATTTTCAACAGGCCAATGACCAATCACAGCTCAGATTCAGAAAACAGGCGAGCTGTGATTGGTCGTTGTCTGAGCCCTGAGCAACTGTGATGTAATCTTCAGTCAACGGTAAGTGGCATAATGTGATGGATAAATACAGTTGGCTTTTGCTGCAGAACTCATATTCCACAAATGTAATATTAATCAGAATGTCATGTTTAGACTAGTGAGGTCACATATAATATATATTGTCAAAAAAATGTTTAAGCTTGACTTCCACTTTTCTGAGCCCCGTCAAAAAGGAGTTTACTTTAACAGCTACTCGTCTCAGTCAGCCGCTGACTGATTACGCTAGCCGTTAGCTTGCTCGCACTAGACTCATTTGCAGCTTCTTTCTGGTGATAAAATCGCAGTATTTTTACCAGAGGTGGTCAAAACTGTCAGTGACGATTGCCCACCTCTCGGCAAGTGCTTCCGCATTTTCTGCGAGCGCTTCATGACGCAAAGCTTCAAAAAAATACACGGACTGACCACCGACTGAAGTAGGTTTACGTCCGTCGATCCAGGTCAGTACGGAGTCAGACGGTACTTCTCAGTCCGTGCATTTTGACGCTCCGCGTCATATAAGACTCAACGAAAATGCGGAGCCACTCACCGAAAGGTGGGCATCCGTCACACTGATGGGCCAATGTAACGACAGTTTTGACTAAGGAGCTAGCGGGCCAGCTAGCCCTATACGCCTGCACCTTGTAATTACATATTTCAAGAATTTCCCTTCACTAATCAACCTCAGCTTTGCTACTTAAAAAACATATTACCAATACCAGCTGCTAAACTTGTCACCGGGAATTAATTTTAATTTTTTCCCCCATGGATGGCGTCATGAATCAGTCATCATATTAAAATTATGAATAAATGCGTTTATGTGTGTGCGTAACACTAACTGCAAGTTGCCTTCACACAATTAATTTGTCCTCTTTTTTTCCATTTCATTCGATAACAATGGATTGAAAAACTTTGTTATGAAGCCAGAAAATGTAATTTACCCGTCTGTGTGTCTGTTTGTCTGTCCAGTCTACAGTACAGTGAACAAGTGGTTATGTCTGCCTCACAGTTCTTACGTTGTTGTTTTTTTTTTTTTAATCCAACATTGAAACACCATGCATATCAAATAATATTTAAAAATGTATATCCTATTGAGATTTTAAAAGTTTTGTCCTTTTTTTTAAGCACATTTGGAATTGGAGTAATCCGAAAGTAATTAAACGTAATCAAGTTACATTACTTTAATGTACTGGATCCTGGGTTATGTTGCTAACTCTATTTTTTAAGTTACTTGTAACTTTATCGGAATACTGTTTCTTTTTTGTAAATAACACTAGCACGCTGAAGTCACATAATACCAATTTGAACAGCAAGTTTGGTTGACTTTTGAGGCATACTTATTTTATTTAGTTATTTATTTGTTTATTGTTATCATTATTATATTATATTATATTATATTATATATATATATATATATATATATATATATAATTTTGTCTATGTGCGCGTGTGTGCGTGCGTGCGTGTGCGTGCGTGCGTGCTATTTAATGTGCATTGCTATTGCTATCACAGGCAGGCCGTTTCAGGTGTCTTACATAATGCACGCAGCAGGGCCTGATGTTTCAAAAACTATCTCTTATCATTATTATTACGAATAATAACGCGTCTATTTGCACAACACAAAAGATTTATGTTGGTGTGCGTCCATCGTGAGGCTGATGAGAGACAATCACAATGACGCACGATCACAAATTGGCCACAATTGGTGAACGGGGTACCCAAGCAACGGTGCACATTTGCCCAACAAAGTGGTTGTTTATAAAAAATACTGAAATATCTCACCTGATTAGTTTAACGTCATTTGAAGAAGAAGGTGGGTATTCTTCGTGTGGAACGGTGGATCGACGCGTCGGTCCATTTTCGGCATCGATCCGGTGGATCCTCTAGGACCGAGAGGACAAAAGAAGAGCTCCTCAACCCTGAAAATAGACCTTGCACGTCCGCCTTTCGGAGGCTAGCGACTCGCGGTGGCCGTGTGGTAGAGGAGTCTTCCGCGGTGCGTGGATGCGATGGAGGCGGTCAGGTGTCAGCCCAGCCCCTCGAACCGAGCATTGCCTTGCATTGGTGAATTGTGCTGAAATTGCAATTGTCATTATTTATTTAACAGCTTGTACATTTAACACATTCGCACGTTCAAAACTATGCAATTAAAATGTAGGTAAAAAAAAAAAAACGGCAATAAAAAAAAACACTAATGAAAAAAACCCTGTGTGGAAACCTACGTTATACACGGACTAGACAAAACACTAATACAAGCCAACTAGGAGACACAAAATTATTTAAATAAATAAAAAGTCACATACTGTATTACCATTTATGTACAAATTGAAATTGATCACTTTGCTTGTGCAATATACACCCCGAACCAGCAGTTGGCAGTCCAACGCTAATGCTAAACGGTTAGCGGAAGTGACAGACGAAGAAGTTCTTTCTTCCTTTTTCTCAACATGTCGGTGTTCGGGCCGGTTGTGAAGGTTCATCCTGTTGTTCTCGCCTCCATTTGCGACTCGTACGAGCGACGAAATGAGGGCGCAAGTCGCGTGATTGGCACCCTTTTAGGTAAGAAGCCATTTTATTACTCGTAGGCCCATTTTGTCTGCTCTTCTTGCAATCGTGGTTCGTTTTAGCATTGATGCTGCTAACGCGTGCGTGCTACGTAAGCTCACGAGAGCGTCACTTTAACCGATCAGCTGTTTAATATTGTCATTTACTCGTAAACATTACTCGGTGAGATAAGGTCATATTGGACGCTCATTAACAGTTCGTGTCGTTCTCGATGTGGTTGTATTATGTGTGGTAGCTACTACCTGTGGTTAACAGTAGCTACCTGGAACGTTTTCGTGTTATATAATCTGTGTTTTCCCCCTTAAGGTACCATCGACAAGCACTCGATAGAGGTGACCAACTGCTTCTCTGTCCCCCACAATGAGTCTGAAGATGAGGTAAGTTGTACATGTTGTTAATGGCTAGTGCTACAGTGTATCGGTTGGAAACAGCAGTGATTAATTGGTTGATTGCTTCTATGTCTTTAGGTCGCCGTGGACATGGAGTTTGCCAAGAATATGTATGAGCTCCACAAGCGCGTATCGCCCACTGAGGTCATCATCGGCTGGTACGCCACAGGCTTCGACATCACTGAGCACTCGGTGCTCATCCACGAATATTACAGCCGCGAGGCCACCAATCCCATCCACCTGACCGCAGACACGGCCCTGCAGAGCGGCAAGATGAACATCCGCTCCTACGTCAGGTCTGTCTCGCCGCTTTTTTTCCTTGTTCGTTTTGTGCGAATAACCGCATGCTGACATTTCATCTCTTGCGCAGTGCACAGATGGGCGTGCCCGGGAAGACGGTCGGCGTGATGTTTACTCCGCTCACAGTCAAACACATCTACTACGACACGGAGAGAATAGGCGGTAAGGAAGGGGACACTCTTCAATGTCAATGTTTACACCAAGCAGCCTGCAACAACTAACAAGTGACACATTCAAATATCTGTCATTTTTGGTTACACTCTATGGATTATATGTAGTTATCCTGTTGATTACAAATGGCATAACAACATAATCTTTAAATTCAAAACCCAAAAAGTGCTTCTTCAGTGCAGCTACTGGCCAGCAGGTGAAGTGCTTGCTGAAAACCCAGATTTTAATTGATCATTTATCTGCAGTTGCATTAAAAAAAAATAGACAGATACTGACCTGCGCTAAAAATTATGAATATAATCAATAATGGACCTGGACGATAATGGGTTATTCTATTGAATTAATCAGATACATTTTTTTTATCTTGCATTACTAAAGAGGAACTTAGTCATCCCAAAATTTTCTTTGCAATAATGTTTTATGCAGCGCCACTAGTCAAAACACTATTCTGTTTAGTATGGTGTTTTGTGGAAAAGGAGCTTTTATCCATCTTAGTGGGTGGCCATTTTGTGATTTTCTGTTAAGTTACAATGGCAGCACAGTTGCTCAGGACTCACGTAAAGACCAATCACGGCACAGCTTCAGAAAAGAGGTGAGCCGTGATTGGTTACTGTCTGAGCAAATAAGATGTCATTTTCAGTTGACGGCAGTGACAAAATGGTCGACCCCCCTTCCTGATATGAATAAAAATGAGGATTTTTCATTTTAATTCATATTCCATAAATGCAATATTAATCAGAATGCCTTGTTTAAACTAGTGGATGCAGAGAGAACATATTGTAAAAAAAATATTTTGGGGATACCAAAAATCCTTATTCAGTGTTTCTATATTGATTTTTGTTTGTTTTATATAGTGGACTTACTGCAAAGGACACGCATCACTCCCAGTCGCACCAAGGGCCTGACGTCCGACCTCTCCCAGGTGGCCGGCTCGGCTTCCCGCGTCCAGGACATGCTAACCACTGTGCTGGCATACATCGAGGACGTGCTAGTGAGTCTCTGCAGACATTTTGTCAATCGCCTCCGTCTTGTGCGTGGGCTGTGACTGGAATCACTCCCTAAACGCTATATAGTGACCTATAGCAAGCTCGCCATTTTTTGTAGTATAGGTTAACCCCTTTATAATGTCCTCAATTGATCTCACAACGCATTTTGAAAGGGGACAAACAATGGTGAATAGAAAAAAAAAATATCCCATGAAGCAATGCAGCAATATAGACAAAGTAACACATCACAACAAGGATGGACATGAAATTCTTTGTATTAATTTAGAAAAAAAATTGGGTGTGCAAATCAAAATGTTACAATTTATTAGTTCACTATTTAGGTTCACCGCCTCAAGTGGAGCGAGCAAATTGTAATTATGAAATATCAGTGACGTGATTGATTGTCTTCCCGGGTTAGTGTTCAATTGATGGCTTAACTATATAGTCCACCCGGGCTGTATAAAATTCAGAATTCCTAAATTCCAATTCCGTTTTTGAATTTGAATTGAGATGGTTTGAAATTTTAATTGCATGAAATTAAAAAATCATGGTGCATTTAACAATGAAGCTTTACAGTATTAGCCTACAATATACATTTCATATAAATATTATTATAGGGACTTTTGTACACAATAATTAATTACAGTAAATAGTAGGGATGTAACAATATAAAAAAGGTCACGATATATATATATTTTTTAAGCGCTCATACAAAAAAAAACACTATTGTGCTTTTGTACATACCAGCAATGTATATAAACAACCTACAATCTCAAATAATACTTACAATCTCGTTTAATACTGAGGCACGTCACAAACGTATTGCATTCCGTTTGACCTGACCATTAGCATGGATTTTAAACATAGAAGGGCCAAAACATGCCTTGTGAAAATTACACTGCACTAAAAACTAGCCACCAGAGTGCTAGAACTGCACAAATGGGATTTTCCATTTGTGCAACCTGACTTTTTTTTTAACAGATGTGCTGTTTTTAGCATCGTGACATTACGACGATTTTGTGGCAGTTTTAATTTCGCGACATCACGATATTGCCGTTATCGTTACATCCCGAGTAAAGAGATTATTAAAATTGTTCAAAACTTAGACATTGCTTCATGGTAGATCAACACCCAGAATACTTTCCTTTTATCTAAGTCTTTAAAATGTCTGGCCAAACATTTTGGACAATATACAGGCTCATTCTCACTGATATGTGATGAGAATGAGTTTCTCTCAATTCAGTTGAATTCACTTCCGCTTCCTGCAATCCAAATTTGAATTCAATTCAACATCCTGTTGGGTTGAGTCAATTCAAAATCATCCATTGAATTGAATTCTGACATTCAAAATTTTGAACAGTCCCTGTAGTCCACTATATATATGTATATATTAAAAAAAAGGTCACATATCAGATCAGGAAGCAGGCGTACTTCTTAGAATTCAGTATTAGCATTAGCATTCCGCTAAACATGAATACTTGATCCATCCCAGTCTGGCAAGGTGACAGCGGACAACAGCGTGGGCCGCTTCCTGATGGACCTGGTCAACAAGGTGCCCACCATCTCAGCGGAGGACTTTGAGAATATGATCAACTCGAACATCAACGTACGTTGGACTTTCTTTTGAAAGATGATTCATGGCTTTGAGTTTGTTTTGAGTTTTTCACAAAAATAGGATAAACCAACACGAGAAGTAATTGCCATGTCAAATGTTTCCTTGCAGGACCTCCTGATGGTGACCTACCTGTCCAACCTGACCCAAGCACAGATCGCCCTTAATGAGAAGCTTGTGCTTCTCTGATGCGCCATTTCATTTTTGTGTACAATTGTTCTTTTTCTCAAATGAATAAAAGCAAAATATTCAGAGTCCATTCCCCTTCAAGCCTCTTTAGGAGTTATTTGTGCAACAATTTGACTTTATCGGCACGTTTTTGTGATTATAGAATATAACATAGAACAAATGGATAGCATCGCAGCGGTAACTGAAACAATTGATACAAATGTAGTCAGGGTTGGAATTTCCTTGTAACTCACTATTCAATGACATCAATAGTATCACAATGAAGTGACAACTATACGATATTTAACAGTATGAAAATGCTCAACCTGTACTGTAGTGTACATATTTGTTTTAATATGTTAATAATTTGCAATATTGAGTGCAGATTAATCACACTATTAATTTTGACCGCAGATTATCCTTTATCTGACAGCGGAAGGTTAAGGTAAAGGTAGCACAGGTTGTGTTGAGCAATCGGCCTAAACGTAACTACATGTATTAAAGTAAAGCATTTATTAAATGTTTGCGTATGACTTTCAGAATATTTGTTCAAGTCAAAACATTGGGGTAATTTTTTCCCTATTTTAAATTATGATAGTCATGAACTGATTAGAAAAAGAGGATGAGTATGGAGTCACAGGAGTGCCAAAATTAATAGGATATACAATCGATAAAAAAGAACAATAAAATAACATTTACAAATGTAGTCTTACCAAGGCAATCAATAAAAAGGAACACTTAATTCCTATTAATTTTGGCACTCCTGTGAGTGTGACTATATCTACGATAATTCACTCCACCGCTTGCAAAGAGAAAATAAGAATCAAAAACATATATTTACAACATAAGACAAAGAACAAAATTGTGGTCTGATCAGTAGTACTGCACACAGGAAGTGTTCTATAAACAGTGTTCAGTAGGTGGATAGAGGAAGCAGGGGATCAGGGGTCAAACAGTGTGAGAGATCGAGGGTGGTAATGGCTTCAAATCATGAAACGCACAACTAAATAGAGAAAGACAAGCACCAAAGCGGGTAAACGCACGCCGAGGAAGCTTGGCTTACTTTTTATTGTAGTTTTTAAAGTTTTGAGTAGACAAAATGACAGGATAACTGGTCCTTTTGGTATACATTCTCGCCTGACCTCGGTCACCACAACGACAATGGCCAGACACACCTGGATTAATCAATTTGTCCAATCATGAAAGACAGGAAATGAAGGCGTGGTATTGAGTTAAGAAATAGTCGATTTGTGCAAAGAGCCTATTTCCGTGATGTTCAGCACCACCAAGAAGTTGAGTAACACTGCTGGGAAGTATAGGACGACTTTGAATGTTTTTCTTTCTTTATTAATTATCTGCATAAATATACATTCTAACTGTCCAACCTGAGTTATATTGGTACAAAAAGTAGGCATGAACAAAAGCACCCAGTTGTTTTCAGCTGCTAGTGTCGTCCCGCTTTGGCGACCCTCAACGTTTCCCCTCAGAGTCGGCGCCTGCCTCGACCTTCTTGCTTTGCGGCTTAATGATATTCTCCATGGTGGCGTAGCCGTTCACCGCCCCCTCGTAGAGTGTGTCCCCGGCGAACCTGGCGATGGTCACTGCACGGTCCGGGTAGTAGAGGGAGGCACTGGTGGCGATCAAGCCCGCCGGGTAGATGACCCTCTTCACCCGCGAGCGTCTGGCTAGAAGCAGCCCCAGCACACCGGTACTAGCAATGATACCGGCCCGCGCGTAAAAGTCCCCCGGTGGATGTTTGAGGAACGTCCAGGTTTCGCCCCCGAGATCCAACACGCTTTGGACTTTGGGTTTGATGCGACCGTAGGTGGTCCGACACTGTGCAGCGTACGGCTCCGCGAGCTTCCGCAGGGTGGCGATACTCTGCTCAAGTCGCCCGGCTTTGGATTCCTCGGACGCGGCTTTGGATTCCTCGAACGCGGCTTTCTCTTGACTCTGCGCGGCGTACAGCGACAGGTCTTCCCAGTTCAGCAAAGGCTTTGCGGGCGTGGGGTTCTTACCGTCACCCGCCGCAGCGTAGACTGTGGCCGGCCACAAGGCGAATGCTCCGGCCATGAGTCTACCTGTCACCTTCAACATGATCCCTGGTAGCCATGTGTGGCAAATACGGCGACTCTGGAGGGACATTTTTTCACAAGGCGAACACTTGCAAAAATATGAGTGAACTTTAACTGATAAATCCTCATTTATGGTTTGTAATGTGGTTTTAATCTAGAAATTGGTTCCTTCATAGATCATGTAAGCTACTTTAAAAAATACAGGTATTTGGTGTTGCAACACGGATGTTTCCTCTCGACCGTTGAATGCAGTTTCTCTTTAAACGTCACGTTACGTTTTTGTAGCGGTCGTTCCAGTGATGTCATCGGTTACCATGGCAAAAAGGACGTCTCCAGGGTACAACAGTGGAGCGACACTTTGTGCATTGAAAAGTTCTACTTTAAGAGGAATAGTCATTATATAGATAATTATTTAAACTGAAAAAATGGAGTATCTTGACGTTTCATCTATTCAAAACCTTAAGGCGCTATCTGCCTTGCTATCCTCTCAGCAAGAAGAGGAAAATGATGAAGATTATGAAGTGAGTATATTTTGCTACGTCAGTGGGTTTTTTTTTTCAATCTTTTTTTTTTTTTTTATGCCTACTGTCATTTTTTCTCTCAAAATCTCTCCAGGATATGTCTCCTTATTCCAGGATGGGCCCAGGTCATATAGGCACCCCAGCCAAAAAAGAGAAAGAAGGTAACTTACTTCTCATTAAGAAAGAAAAATGCTTATAGTAATAATTTGTATGTGCATTTTAGAGTCGTCGGCATACACGAAAGTCAACAGCAAAGACGTGTGGAATGAAGAAGAGGTGGCAGAGGGCCCGCAGTATGATGATGTCACTGACCACCGGCCTCAGCCTGAGTATGTCCACACGGCAACATATGGATGCAGCATTCATGTTTTACTGCTAAATTAAACATGTTCTGTTTGGAGGTTACACTAGCCATGAATCAAACATGCCCCCCCCCCCCTCCTCTATGGTTGTGTACAGATATGAAATAATTCTCAAACAAAGTGTAGGCACCGAGGATCTCTTTTTGGGCTTGAGCAGAAAGGACCCTTCCTCCATGTGCTGTGAAGCAATGCTGGTAATACATCTTATTATGGAAAATATACATTTTGATCAGTCATATGACTATAGTTGGGTCTTTGGAGTGCCAAGTGGGGAAATTCCACGACCACGTAATCAACTTTTATCTGCCTATTTCAGAAAATTAAGGTCATTCTGAATTTTGTGACGTAACAGTGAGGCTAATTGACGTACTACTGCACCCACACACACACCATGATTTGGAATTGAGGCCAAACACTGTTTTCAAGTGATGGCCACGCTACACGAAAGCACTGCTACGTCAACAAATCCACAAACAAACAACAACTGTAAACACACTCCTTATCCCCCTTAGATAAATGTTCCCATAAGCCGCTCATTTCAGTATTTGTGTGTACCCCACTTTACAGCTCACCAGAGCATTTAAAAGCTCAGACTAACTATAACAAATAAAATAATTATGCGTGTTCCTTAATATTCTGGACCCATTTCACATAATCCATTAAGTCAACAATGTTGATGGTGAATATTTCTACAATCAGGTGAAAATCAAACTCCCTGACAACAAAGCATCGGATGTAACTCTGGACGTGAAAGAAAAATTCCTTGACCTTCGGACACCGAAATAGTAAGAAACATTATCATTATTACCTTTTATTACTTGTTATAACTCTCACTACACTCTTCTATCCGACTGTATAGTAATAGTCCTTTTGTTAGAGCTCCAAAGCCGGCCAGCCGCAGTTAAAATCGTCACCAGGCTGCCGTGGCCTCTAACAAGATAGTGTAAACGTAGCTTTAGGTTTGGTTTTCTGGTTGTTAACCTGCACATATTGTGTCTTAATGTTACAGTAGACTGGCTCTTCACCTCCCACACCCGGTCCACCACCAGGAGGGCAAGGCTCAGTTTTTTAGCGAACGCGAGGAGCTCGAGGTGACACTGGTGATGAATCGACCACTGGATGACATCAACATGCAGTGAAATTCGACAGCCTGCAAGATCACACCCGGACCGGATTGCATTCCACTGAATGATGTGATTGCCAACTAATGTAGACTATGCACATTGATCCACTACACAGTATAATGAATGAAAAATTGTCCTCATGATCCATTTTGGACCTCTGACAGGCTTTTTTGTGACTCAGTTCTAAATTGCAATTATAGTGCTTTCATACTTTAATTTACACTTCAATGTCTGTCTTTCTCTTAAACATGATAGTGCTCGGATTGATGTTTTAAGGAGAGCATTTATATACAGGGCGAAAAAATAGGTATACAAATATATATTTTTTCAAATTTGTATTATATGTACAGTATATGGCATCTTTACCTCATCCTGACCTTTTTCCATATGTTCTGCCTTCTTAATCAAGAATGCCAAGCGTTTTAGAGCCACCTGGTGGACAAACGTCTGTAACAAAATGATGGGAAAAAAACTCTTCACATAACTTTTACTTACGTATGAGTGTCCAATTATTACTATTATTAAAAGAAAAAAAGAACAAGATTTTAATTATCTAATTTGAAGTTCGCTCTTTTAAAAAATAAATTTGAAGTTCGCTCTCCGCTTCCGCTCAAACCGTTTCCCGGCATGCACTTGTTCCACTGCGCAGGCGCAGATGGCTGTGTTTAGAACATCCCCTGCACAGGCGGAAACTACAACTACAACTGTGGAATTGACCGCACTTGGTAAAGTTTATTTATTTTTGATAAATTTTACTCGTCAGTGTAGCGTTTTAAATAAAAGTCTGTTGAGCGTCTAATGTTTTAATTTAAAAGGTAAGCGAAACAAGCTAACAAGTGCGCTTGTCGGCTAGCAAAGCTGGAGTATCGTTAGCACAAACGGGCCCTTCCATTCACTACTTTGCTTGTTCTTTTTAAAAGCACGTTTCTTGACAATGTCCTGCTTATACTCGCTTATATTTTATGGTAAACCTGTTAAAAAAAACTCGAGAAAACATAAATTGTCACGCCGGTGGCGTTGCAGCGAGGCGTGCAGTGAAGGATTAGAATATTTTAAGGTGACTACATGATTAAAACTGCATTTTAATATAGGGCCAGTTCATCTGTAATGACAGGTTCGTAAACATTCGCTCATAACTCGCACACATACGTTCAATCTTTGTCGCCTTTTTTTCCGTTTTAATGGTAAAAACTGAATCACACTGTAAATAAGGTCATAATTAACATTTCAAGTGTTTAAGTTAGAAGTTAGACTTGATATGTCAAGACTGTTAAACTACGTTTTATGGTCCATATTAAAAAAACATGATATTGAGGAAAAAGTAGTTTGTGTAAATAAACTTAGGTATTCTTTTACAAGACATTATTTTAAGGTGGAGAGGTTGCTTTTTTTTCTGGAGAATGCAGTTGGATTTGTATTTGAGAGAAAAAGTTGTAATCGTGCACAAATGAAAAGTTGTTGACCAATTTTTTTATTTTTTATTTTTAGAAATAATTCGTTTTTGAGTGTCAATAATGTCAAGTAAAATTGCTACAAAAAATTTGATTTTGCAATGATGAAATTAATCTTGCAAGAAGAAAGACGTAATCTAAAATAATTAAGGTGGATTTTTTTTTTACAACATAAATAGAAATTACTTTGCATAATTAATTGCAGTGCACTTTCAATCACTTTATTCAAGAAGCATTAAGAAAGCAAATATATGTGCTGTCTATGTTCTATGGCTTGTGTGTTTTTGTATTCTACAACTAGGGGTGCACCGCTCACAATTGTCTGGCCGATCTCCGAAGTCTCACCTGCCAATCTCGATTTTTGCTTATCTTGATTTTTTTTCATAACAAGCAGCATACACCTTCAGAGTTCCAATCTTATTTTATTGGAAAACATTGAACAATATCTGTGAAATAATACAAACGGTTTGTTTTAACTGCAAATTAAGTAGTTCTTTGAAATAAAAAAATAAAAAGCCTATTAGTCATCTCAACAGAAGAGGACAGTGGCTGACTTTTTCAGACCTCTGAGGAGGGAGATGAGATCGGTGGAAAAGATCGGTTTATATTTAAGGGATCGGCTGATCACCGATCCCCCAAAACCAAGGAAATCGGGTCCGATAAATCGGCCGGCCGATCGATCGGTGCACCCCTAATTACAACCTTTATATGCTTTCACATATTGTACCATTGATGTTTTTGTTTAAAAATGAAAATTTTGTAAAGCTCAAATCATAAGCAAACAAAAATAATGAGCCCATTCATTCATTAAGCCAAGACTCAAGCCAAGTCACTTGTTATCCACATTCGGCATTGTGTTAGCCAGTTAACTACCCAATTCTACATTCTGATTCGCTGACACCCATGTCACTCACCAGGCCCTGCCTTTTAAACCCATACACACTCAATCTCACAGGTACTACTATAGAAGGTGAGGATGGCGACCCCAAGTGGACAAAAACACCTGCACTTCACATGTGCATGTTATTGTTTCATAATGCAAAATCTGATTTTATCTAATTACTCTGTTAGTCGATGGGATAATTGGTAGAATAATCTATTTATTATAACATCTTTGATTGCTGCAGGCCCTAGTTGCCCGCCGCTGTCTTTAAAGCAAAATTGAGTCTATGATTTATGGATGATTGTTTCACAGGCATGATGGCGGCAAGAGCATGATTGTTGTGGCCTAGCCATCATGACCGAGTGCTTCCTGCCACCCAGCAGCAGCCCCGCCGAGCAGCGGCGGGCCGAGCACCCGGGCGGCGTGGCGCGCACCCCCAGCTCCGAGGAGATCAGCCCCACCAAGTTTCCCGGGTTGTACCGCACCGGTGATCCATCGCCGCCACACGACGGCCTCCACCATGAGGTACCCGACGCATATGTGTCGGATGACGACAAAGAGCACAGCAAGAAGAAGAACAAGTTTAAGAAGAAGGAAAAGCGCAGTAAGTGGCAATTCTGTTAAAAAGCTGTATTACTAAAATAAAAAAATACAAACGTATGACAAAGCCCCTGACAGATGAGAAGAAACAGGGACGTTTTTGTAGAGTGATCCCCTCGTGCCATTTTTTAGGTTTTAGGTTTCCTGCTCTAAGGTTTTCATCCCACTTGTTGTGCTGTAATGTTATATCTGTTTGAAATGCATGTCTTCTATTATATTTGTCCATAACTTTTTCTAATTATTAGTTCTGTTTTCTGATTCTATTGCCAAGTGGTGTCCATCTTGTCTTGAGTTACCAAATATGGTGCCTTGCTCTTTAACGAGCTTCTGACAATAAATGTGAATAATTATTGCAATAATTTGATGTATTATAACAAATATATTATACAATTATTGTGATGCATGAAAGTATTTTTTAATGTAATTTTTTGATTGGCTATGATAAGTCTGTGTGCGAAGATGTGTTGTATACATCGTCTGCAGTTATCAAATACGGTTCCAACCGAATTTTCCATAATTAGTAGAATGTTTTTATGTACTATTAAGTATGCATGCATGATCTTTTTTCATGCATAGTTAATGCTATTTATGTTCACATTTTCCTATGAGGGCAACAACATCCTCTTTGCCACTTGGGCAAAGTTGTACGCGGTTTTCGACAGGGTTACTACGGCAACGTCAAGCGAATGCCAGTTTGTTTTTAGCTCTGACCTAGAGCGGAAGGTGGCGGACAGTTTGGGAACGCTCCCGCCCACTCACCAACCTTTTGTTTTTGAAACCTGGTGGCATAAGTGAACACTCATTGTCTTTTGTAAGACTATAAATGATTTAAAATTCGGGAGGTTGAGGCACAAGGGAGTTGTGCTACATTAGTGGCTGACCTGGTTTTTTTCCTAGACCCCCCCCCCCCCTCCCCTCCCTTCCTGTTTCTCATGTAGAAGTACTAACCAGTACTATCTCTCTCTGCCGCTCTCGACCCAGCGGAAGGATATGCCGCCTTCCAGGAGGACAGCTCGGCAGACGAGGCCGAGAGCCCGTCCAAGATGAAGCGCTCCAAGGGCATCCATGTGTTCAAGAAGCCCAGCTTCTCCAAGAAGAAGGAGAAGGACTTCAAGGTGAAGGAGAAGGGCCCCAAGGAAGCCAAAGACAAGAAGTCCAAAGACCTGACGGCCGCCGATGTGGTCAAACAATGGAAGGAGAAGAAGAAGAAGAAGAAGCCCAGTACCGTTGCCGCACCGGCTGGTGAGGTGGAGACATTGCCTGCAGAGATTCCCACATTCAGGCCTATCTTTGGTGCCCCCCTTGTGGAGGCGGTGAAGCGGACTGCGCTGTATGATGGCATCCAGCTGCCCGCAATCTTCAGGGAGTGTGTGGACTACATCGAGAACTACGGCATGAAGTGCGAAGGCATCTATCGCGTCTCAGGTATGATAATAAGACCTGACTGTAGGTTTGTAAGATGGGACGGCCAGGGAGAAGAGAGAGAACAAACAGCAGCAACAGCACTTGCTAAGATGAGTTTTCAAAAGGGACCAAGAGAGAAAATAAATAGTGACAAGGATGCGTTCTTAGTTTTAGGGGTGACAGACTGAGGGAAGGAAGACTACAAGAAGCAATATGTCGTTTGAGAAGAGACGCACAGATAAAAGCACCGGCAGAGGACAGAAAAGTAACTGCTAAGTTGTGTCTTTGGCGTGGGATAGAACGAGTTACATGAGGGAACAAAAAGCTAGACAACAATATCAAGGACATATACTGGGACTTAGTTTGAGAGGGGACAGACAGAAGAGAGAGAACAAACCGTAAGAGCAAATGACTGCAACAAGATGTATTTTGTTGTTTTGGAAGGGGATTGACAAAGAAAAATTGGGAACAAAAAGCAATTAAAAACAGAAAAGCAACCACAACATTTTCTAGTACTTGGTTTTCGGCGGGAACAAAAGTCTAAAATAAGTTTATGCAACACAACTGGAGGGCCGCGACTCGCTATGCAGGTCAGTACTATAATTAACTCATTCACTCCCAGCCATTTTCACTGAAGTAACCCCCTTCGCTCCCGGCTGTGTAACTGTTTTTGTATTTGTTCCGTCTCTGTTTGGGCGTCACGGTTTGGTGCATACTCGAAGACGACCAATACACAACTTCATTGCAGTATCTGCACTCCAAACCAGGTGGCAATAATGCGCCTAAATTTGTTTGCCAGCTGACAGTAAAAATAAAAAATAAAAACACGAAGAAAAAAACATTGTCATGACAACAAACGTACATGATAGTTTCCCCCCCACACTCGATAAATGGTTATTTGCATGTGTGTTTGTTTACATATGTCAGTAATATTTATTCGCGCCCCGCTTTGTGTCGGCACTCACGAACGCAGCACACACACACACACACGCACACGCACACGCACACGCACACGCACACGCACGCACACACACACACACACACACACACACACACACACACACACACACACACACACACACACACACACACACACACACACACACACAGACAGACAGACTAGGAGTGGACTAGTGGAGCTATTGGGCTAACACAGCTATCTACGGCGCTCTTTTCGTACTATTTCATTGCGTACCGAATCTCTCAAGATCTCCTGTCCAGCCACAGTGACTAAGGTTACGGCTCGTGCATCATATAAGACTTATTCAACTTTTTTTTCTTTTAGGAGAGGAATAATTAGATCACTTGGAAAACGACCTTTGTTGAGCCCATTTTTTACATTAGAAACCCCCCCCCCCCCAAAAAAAAAGATAAAAGTACGAATACTAAAACAATTATCTTGTCCAATGCAGTCCCAAATGTACTTTGTGTGAAATCTGAGCTTGTTTAATAGAACACAAACATGCTATGTTTGCAGGGAGCCATTCTGCTTACGATACAGTGCTGACTTGGCATATATAACATTTATTTAAAAAATATATTAATACACACTAATAATAATGCTGATAATAAGGTGGACAAACCTTCCATACCAGCTATCTTTAACAATAACGATAAGCTTTTTTCTTTTTCTTTTTTTTTCTTTGTTTTTTAAAAGAAAATTAAGATAAAGATACTTTTACGTGCATCTGCATGTTATGCCAAGTTATCTTTGGTAGTTCTAAAAAATCTAAATGACGCTGTGTTGGACAAAATGTTACCTTCATTAAAATAAATGGGAAAACCCCCCGAAATTTCAGCTTTTTGGACTTTTGTTTTTTCCTGTTATACCAAACTCGTACCGAACAGTGACCCAAAACCGAGGTATGTACCGAACCGTGACTTCTGTGAACCGTTACACCCCTAATGGCCGTAGCACTTTTGTTTTGTTAGATTTGAGGATGGATTTGCATATTTTTTTAAGTGACCGTGCTACTGGTCTCTTTTTTACTGGAATAGTCCCATATTATACTTGAGGAACCTCTGCAAGTTTGCTGCACGGACCACCTGTTGTTGCTTTTAGCGAGGCGCCTGCTAGTACAGTATGTAGTTTCAGAGAGAACAGACAGAGAGAAAGACAAGAAAAACAATCAAATACAGCAATAGCACCTGCAAGTATTTACATTAAGAGGTAACAGACCAAGAAAATACACCAAAAAAAAGCAATGATAAAAAACAATAAATGACCTTCTGTGGCTCCGTCAGGTATGAAATCCAAGGTGGACGAGCTAAAGACAGCATACGACCGCGAGGAGTGCCCGTGCCTGGAGGAGTACGACCCTCACACTGTGGCCAGCCTGCTCAAGCAATACTTGCGCGAGCTGCCCGACAACCTGCTGGGCCGAGACCTGGCTCAGCGCTTCGAGGATGCGTGCGGCCGGCAGGCGGAGGCTGACAAGGTGAGCGAGTTCCAGAAGCTGCTGGCCGAAGCGCCGCCCGAAAGCCGCCTCCTGCTCGGCTGGCTGGTCACGCACATGGATCACATCATCGCAAAGGAGGCCGACACCAAGATGAACATCCAGAACATCTCTATCGTTCTCAATCCCACCATACAGGTCCCTGCCACTTTTTACATGGCTATGAAAATGGGTTACTCTGTTTGTCTTAGAAGCTTTGGCCTACTTAAGCGCATTTATTTCTATGTGGGACATCTCCTTGGCTGCTCCACATATTCCCAATTTACTAAGTATGCGATTTTGACATAAAAAAAGAAAGAAGTAATTTTACATTACAATACGATATCAAATGAAACCTATTTAATATAAAATTTAACAAAAATGCTTGTGTGTACAGTTGAACAGGAAAGTCAGTCAAATGTAACTTACCACTAAGAGATGCTTTCTTTAGTAAATAAACCCCCACACCTCTCAACATTCTTATAGATCGGAAACCGGGTCCTCTACATGTTTTTCACGCATGTGAAGGATCTGTTCGGCAACGTGGTCCTGAGACAGGCGGTGCGCCCGCTCCGCTGGTCCAACATGGCCACCATGCCGGCTCTACCCGAGACCCAGGATAGCATCAAGGAGGAGATCAGGCGACAGGTGAGATGATAAATGTTTGTGGTGTGTTGTCTTGCTGCCCTTGAATGCAGTAAGTCTCCATTTAAATGTTGAGGATGTTTAGGATGGAAATGACAAAACATTTTCTTCTTGTCTTAAGTCTCGTTGAATTAAATACTGTTAGTCTCCTTTACCGTTTGAGAACGCATGGTAAAGAATTCCAAGAATTAACCTTATACTCTACAACAGGGTTCACCAATTCTGGTCCACGGGGTCCGTAGTCTTGCAGGTTTTAGATGTTTCCACCCTGGTGTGTTGGTAGGCGGAAACATCTAAAATCTGCAGGATTCTGGACCTCCAGGACCAGTCCTCAGTCCCCACTTTGCTACTGTAGTCCATTTTTATGCTGCCAATAGTCTCCTTACCATAACTACATGAGCCCCTCCTTAATTGTTGTTGTTTTGTTAGCATCACGTCCTAACTAGGCATGGGCCAATTTACCAGTTTGACGGTTTACGACGTTTTTTAAAAAGTCAAGGTTTCAATAACCGCTGCTGCTACTACCTGTTACCGGTAATGAGCTCTTGTGTGGTTTTTTTTTAAGTTTTTTTTTTTTTAGGGGGACTTCTGAGCAGGGCACAATATGATTGGCTGCTTGCAGAGTTGAGTTAATGAGCCACCTCTTTGAAGTTAATTGAGAGGGTTTGGGTGAGCAGATACACTTGGAGGAGGGAACAGGAAGAAAAACACACTGCAAACTAATGCCTTTTTTGCTGTGTTGATTAATGTGCATTGTCCTTTAAAAAAAAAGAAGTTGCGAAGTGGGTACAAGGACAACATGCGTAGCCCATCCATGGGTCTGTTGTAAAAATAGCTCACCAGTGATGGGATACTGTCACTTACTAAGAAGAATATGTATTTATTTAGTTAATTTAATTTAACATGGCGCACAGTTCTTCTGTACCAAATATTCTATACTTTGTTTAAATATAAAATAGATTGTGTTCAATGGGGAAAAACTGCTGTTTTTGATTACACAAATATTTTAAAATGTGTCATTTTAGAGCTGTAATTTTAATACCGTCAGAATCTAATATTGGCCCATTCTTACTCCCAATTGATGCGTTGAATGCAGCCTGTTTTTTTCTAGTTAAAGCATGTTTTTGCTGTATGACCGTGCTTTTGTAGGAGTTCTTGCTCAACTGCCTGCACAGGGACCTACAGGCTGGCGTAAAGGACTTGTCCAAAGAGGAGCGTCTTTGGGAGGTCCAGAGAATCCTCACCGCTCTCAAGCGCAAGCTGAGGGAGGCCAAGCGACAAGTAAGAGGCGCTCACTTTCAAATGCCATCGTCTCCTTAGTTGAACAATGGCGACATAATGATGATAACTCATTTTTGTGGCGCTTCAGGAGTGCGAGACTAAGATCGCCCAGGAAATCGCCAGTCTGTCCAAGGAAGACGTTTCCAAAGAGGAGATGACCGAGAATGAGGAGGAAGTGGTTAACCTCTTACTGGCGCAGGTGACTGCCTCGCTACCTTACATCCAACTCCTAATACTTCCCTCACTGGATGAATAAGCATAATGTTTGAGATTTTTAGAAAATGCTTTTAATTTAATTTAGCCACAATCACTAAATAAATAAATTACAATTTAATGAATAATCATTTGTTTATGATAAAGCAAATAAAATATATAATTCGTTGAATTTGAAAATAGGATAAAATATGTTATTAAGTGTTTAAAAATGTTCAAACATTATCAGTGTGAAATTATTGTTAAATATCTTTAGAACATTTGATAATTTATGGTACACATTAAAAATAAAGTATGCATTTAGTAATTTATGTATAATGTGTTATATATATATATATATATATATATATATAACAAATGTATTTAAAATATTAACAAAATTCATAAATATAAGAATTTTATAACATTTCATGAGTGCTGAAATTGATGAATAAATGTGAAAAAATATGAATGTGTATTTGTTGCAATGTCAAATTAAAATTCACATATATATTGGATACCCCCACTATTTGCTACTGACCGAGCCCTGCTGTGAATTGCTCAAATTTACAGAACTGCAATCAATGAATTAAACCTAACAGTAACACCAGGATTCCACAAGATAGCGCCTTGTTAGTACTGATATTTTTGTTTTGAAAATCTGCAAATAGGCTGATTTTCGAATGCTGTCTGCACTTATATACAAAAAAATAATAATAAATCCATCTATTTAATTTCTTTAATGAACAGAACAATACATAACACATTTAATTCTACAATAAAACTATAAACAGACATGATTTTATTTAAATGAGTAAATGCAGTATTCATATTAATGTGCCCTATTATTTGAACCATTAATAGGATACACAAAAAATAAAACAAACTATTTATTTTATGTTTTTATCCTGTGTAAAAGGCTGTTGATAATTTAAAAGTTGCTTATGAATTCACATATCTGGTCAGGAAAATGAGATCCTGACAGAGCAGGAGGAGCTAATCTCACTGGAGCAAGTATTACGCCGACAAATTGCCGCAGAGAAGGAGGAGATCGATAGGCTACGGGCGGAAATCGCAGACATCCAGAGGTAAAATGGTGGCTGTAATTTCCTCGCGTTTTAGCGCCGTAATGCTAACTAGAGCACTAATATTCCCATCCAGTCGTCAGCAGGGCCGCAGCGAGACCGAGGAGTATTCCTCCGAGAGTGAGAGCGAAAGCGAGGACGAGGAAGAGTTGCAGATGATCCTGGAGGACCTTCAGAAACAAAACGAGGAGCTGGAGGTAAGAACCAGGGAAAGAAAAGCCGCAAAGTCAACAAGAGCTCGTACCGCCATTCCGTGAGATGTTACAAAATCCCCTGATGCTGCAGCCAAGTCCAAGTTTCTTCATAACCGACTGACTTTTTGGTCACAGAACAAGAACACCCACCTGAACCAGGCCATCCATGAGGAGCAGGAGGCCATCTTGGAACTGCGCGTCCAGCTGCGCTTGCTACAAAGCCACAAGCAGCAGCATGAGGTATCCGCGCAGCCGGCGCCGCCACCAACGGCAGCCGAGCAAGCCGCACCCATGCAGCCCAGTCCGGAGGCCCGAGGTGTTGACGAGGAGCAGGCCAAGGTTGCCGACAGCAGCAGTACTGCCACCACTGCCGCCGCCACCACCACCGCTATCTCTGTTGTGGCACCTGCTGGAAAGACAGTGAAGGATCCTCCCAAGCCGTCGCCCAGCAAAGACAGGCGGGACGGCAACGTGTGAGGCAAAATTGAAGGGAAGACGTTCCCTTACTTAAAGTGGAAGTCAAACTTAAACATTTATTGACAATAATATGTTATATGTGACCTCACTAGTCTAAACATGACATTCTGATTAATATTACATTTGTGGAATATGAGTTATGAAGCAAAATCCAGCCGTTTTTATCTATCCCAGGTGGCGGCCATTTTGCCACTTGCTGTCGACTAAAGATGACATCACAGTTGCTCAGTGCTCAGACAACGACCAATCACAGCTCACTTGTTTTCTGAAGCTGCGCTGTGATTGGTTGTTACCTGAGACCTGAACAACATTGATGTCATCTTCAGTCGACAACAAGTGGCAAAAAGGCCGCCGCCCTGAGATGGATAAAAATGACTGGATTTTGTTGCTTAACTAATATTCCACTAACGCAATATTAACCAGAATGCCATATTACTACTGGAGCTGCATAGAACATATTATTGTCCCAAAAAATTGGGGGGTTGACTTCCCCTTTAGAAAAGAAATCAACCATAAGCGTAGTATGTGCATCATTGAGTCATCTTATGGTGACATATTGACCAAATAATTACAAATCTTGAAGGTCCTTGCCGTGGCCTTTAATATAATGCGTGAGTCAATGCGGATTGTTGCGAATTGATTTTTGACCTGCTTAGTAGTAAATGTAGCTACTTTCAAGCAAAAGAAAAGCACCACCTTTTTTTTGTTGTTGTTTTTTTTGCTAACTGCTTCAGCTGATGCATGCATATTGAATAATTAATTGCAGAGCTGGAAAGGTCTCACAGATGTTTGTTGCTTAACTTGGTTAGTGATTTTTGGCATTTTTACTCATTTTCAAGCTGAGAAAAAAGTATTTTCATCCTTGTTTCATCTTAGGGTGACTAAATAATTATGCATCTCCAAAGCCCTTGTTGATACCTTTCATATGACTGGTGAGTCGATGAGGCTTGTTGCAAGTAGATATGCTTAGATTTATTTCCTTTGTCATTCATCTTACAACATCGACTAAATAATGAAATACTTAGAAAGCACTTGAATCGATAGGGTTTGTTTGAATTGGTTTCAAAACTCTGGCCTGTGGGTCATATTCACTTGAAAATTAACCAAACCAAGAAGCCCACAAATACTTCTATATCATCATAAAAATAATCACGTTAGATTGTCATATATTTTCATGAATTAATGTCACCATTAAACTGTGCCAAAATGAAGACTGATTAAACATAAAGGCTCTTTGTATAATACCAAATACATAAGATGGCTCTAAATATTTAAATTGAAGAAATTATACCTGTATTGAAATTAAGCTTTCTGGTAATATGTAATAAAGTGTGTGTGTGTGTGTGTGTGTGTGTGTGTGTGTGTGTGTGTGTGTGTGTGTGTGTGTGTGTGTGTGTGTGTGTGTGTGTGTGTGTGTAATGTATATATGTATATATATGCATATATGTATGTATACAGTATATGTGTGTATATATATATATTTATATATATATGTATGTATATATTTATATATATATATGTATGTATATATATATATGTATGTATATATGTGTATATATGTATGTATATATATATATGTATGTATATATGTGTGTATATATGTATATATATATATATATGTGTGTATATATGTATATATATATATGTATGTATATATATGTATGTGTATATATATATATGTGTATGTATACAGTATATGTGTGTATATATATATATTTATATATATATGTATGTATATATTTATATATATATATGTATGTATATATGTGTATATATGTATGTATATATATATATGTATGTATATATGTGTGTATATATGTATATATATATATATGTGTGTATATATGTATATATATATATATGTATGTATATATATGTATGTGTATATATATATATGTGTATGTATATATGTATGTGTATATATATGTGTATGTATATATATATATGTATATATATATATATGTATGTATATATATATGTGTGTGTGTGTCATAGGTAACAAATGGCTGGAAGGAGTGTTATTGTGCAATCATCTCCATGGGAATTTTTGTGATGATTTCTCATGTATTTACCATATATATATATATATTTTTAGCACACTACAGTTTTCTTCTGGCTATTTGTTGGAGGCTTGGGTGGGACATTTCATATTTTCCATTTTAATTCCCTCCATGTTAATTGTTTTATATATACATTTATTGACTTGTAAGCTCACGTGTGATCTCATGATCTAACGTGATATATAAAAATACCCCTGTGACTGAAACACTCATCTGCTGTGAATAATAAAGAATGCATCCATTTCGACTGACTTGCTTGATTTATATCCAAACATGGCCAAAGAAAAAAATGCTTGAAAAATTTCCACCTACCATTACAAAACTGGAAGTTTGTGCAATATTTAACACTTCCCTATGTCTCAAAAGGACAGTAGTTAATTATATTTGTGTGAAATAAATACAAAATAAGACAAACGTTGAATGAAATTAACTACTGAGCCGAAAATGTTTTTTTTAACCAATTTTTTGTAATCCGCCCGGTTTCCGATGTACAAAAATATATGCAAAATTACAGCAGTACCAATAATCCAATACAGGAAGTTAGCAATGTCAAAGCTTTATCATTTCGAAAAAAATTATATACTGAGTTTTTTCCCCCGCAATTTGCGATCTGACCAACATAGAAATGGGTTAGTGTGTTGTTCACAATCAAAAACATGATCTCCATTTTATATGTGTGTCATTGTCATTTATTTGTCGATGTCGTTCTTGTTTTGAAATCCGTCACAGGATGTGCGTCTCATTTTGTTGCGGGATGTTCTTGCTGATGGTCAGCAAGTCAGACAGTCCGGGGCTGGGTTTTTCTCTCTTACGTAGAGTGGGGGGGGGCTGCCACTGAAAAAAAGTACGAGTTTCAAGCATGACGAGACAAAGACAGTGATTTGACACTGACGAATAATGATTTAAGTCATTTTGGCGACCCACCATGGCGATAAGGGAGCTCAAAGTTTGTCTTTTAGGGGTAAGTGGCACTCTTCTTGTTTATCACCCTCCATTTTGGGGAAATTCTTTCCTTGGACAATACTTTTTTTTCTTCTTCTTCTTTTTTTAAACTAAGCTAGTTTATTAGACTTAACTAGACCGCTTACTAACTAGCGATCCACACTGTCGACTTTTCTGTGCGAAAATAGTGTAAATGTATCCTGTTGATGGCGAGCTGAAGTTGACCCAGAAACCAAACTTCATCATCATCAGGAGCAGCAGACAATTTGAGAACATTTTCGTAGCATTGTGACGTTTATATGACGTCATCGCCAATTGAATTGCCAGCCTTTTAAGTTGTCATTTAACAGAACTAATAATACCGTCCAGACAAGAATAGTTTAGTGTAGTTCTCAGCCAAGTTCTATTAATTTATTTAAATCTACAATTATTGAGAATCTTTTTCTCAACGTTTTTTTTTTTAATTCTCTAGTCATTTTTCTTAGCTTTTGTGCGCAAAATGTGCCACGCATTTGTAAGGGGAAAAATTAAGAAGAAAAAAAAGTGACTTTCGGCTTGTCGCTTCAGGAATCACAACGAGTCACTAAATAATACAAGAAAATTAAGTTATTAAATGTTGGGGAAAAAATAGTCCGCTTGATTGTTTTTAATGAATTTTTATATAATAATTTAAAAATATTTTATCATTCTCAACATAATTGTTGACAGTGCAACATTACAACATTCACAATTTAATTTGGATTTAATAAAAACAATTCAAATAATTACATTTAAACTTGAATTCTCTTGACATAATTTTTTGGTTGTAACATTTTTAAATTCTTAGCATAAATGCTCATGTTTAAAAATAAGATTTAGTTGAACATTAAAATTGAATTCTCTTGAAGTAACTGCTGACATTTTTAAATGAAAAAAAGTTAAAAGGGTGCAAAGTGAAGTTTTACACCGCCGCTAATTGCTAAGTCATTTGTTGAAATTCATGATTATAAATAATTGAGATACATAGTGGTTCTCTATGATTGTACATTTCTAGTTTTTATTTTTGATTGATTGGGATCTAAAAAAAAAAAAATCTGAATAAATCATTGCCTTTCTGGTCTGTGTGTATGCGTTTGCATTTGTGTGTGCAGGACACCGGTGTGGGCAAATCCAGCATTGTATGTCGCTTTGTCCAGGATCACTTTGACCACAACATCAGCCCCACGATAGGGTACAGTATTAACAATATTGAATTATATTCATTCATGTGAAGACACTGATCATGTTAATGATTTCTTACAATAATTAGGAATCTGACACGTTTTCATTGTTCCAAAAAGTCACTTCTACAAAATTCCCACAAAATCACAATGTACTATTACTGGTTTTAGAACATGCCCACAGGCTACTCAAGTGGTCCGTGAGGGCTACCTGGTGCCTGCGGGCACCATGTTGGTGACCCCTGGTTTAGCTGACGCTAAATGAAGTCTAATGCTGAATGAAATTACATTTTAACTAATGTGTAAAGTAGTAAGTATGTGACAAGTTTCATTTGAAAATATCAATCAATAAATAAGCTTGCATGGGCTGAACTTCTTCGGGTTTCCTTCTCGTCGCGCACAAATTTCTGTGACATTTCAAACACTTACCCTAAAACTTAACTTAAATAGCGCAAATGAAACATTATTTGTGAGAAAAAAAAGCTTAGAGTGTAATATACTATCTTTTAGTAATCAATAATTCCCCCCACCCCCCTAAATGTGTTTGTTATAGAGATTTAGAAGATTTTAGATGTTAGAAAATTCTGCAAAGATGGCGGACTCTTGTTACATTGCTCTATAAATCCAAGTGAAGGATTGGGATGTTGCTTATCGTTGCTGCTATGTGAAAAACACTTATGTCCATTTAAATATTTTTTTCCTTTTTTTATTTTTATTTTTTATTTTTAATTTTTTTACATTTTTATGTTTTTGGGATGAAACTGAATGCAGACATCTCAAAAAGCGTAAAAAAGGGGGGAACAATTGACCGTTTTTCACATAGCAGCAACGTTATGCTGAATGAAGTGTAATACCAAAGAAGGTTTAATGCAAAGCAAAAGTTTTAACTACTACTAATGCTAAGTGAAGTCTAATGATGAGGCAACGTTAAACTGTTGCTAATTGAAGTAAAATGCTAAGTGACGTTTAATGCTAGGTCAAGGTTTAGCATGTAGCTAAATGCTAAGTTATGCTATGAGAAGTCTAATGCTAAGTGACGGTTTGAGCCGTAGATAATGCTAAGTTGGCTATTGCTTATTGAAGATTTACAGTATGTCTAAACTAAAATTCACTGCTTAGTGAAGCTAATACGAAGTGAAGCCTGTTGCTATATGAGTAAAAGTTTTGGCCATTGCTTAATGCCAACTTGCCAAGTGCCATTTTTGATCGTTGCTAATGCTAAGTGATGTTTTTTAAACTGTCGCTAATGCTAAGTAACACGCTACACTGTCGCTAATGTTAAAGGAAATTTTAGACTGTTGCCAATGCTAAGTGAAATATCAGATTGACGCTAATGCTGTCTGAGGTTTTACGTTGTCACGAATGCTAAATAATGTTTACTGCTAAGTGTATTTTTATGCTGTCGCTAATGCTACATGTACCTCTCCAGCGCCTCATTCCTGACCAAGACAGTGCCATCCGGAAGCGAGCTGCATAAATTCCTGATCTGGGACACTGCAGGACAAGAGCGGGTGACATATTTTTTTCCCTCTTTCCTTATTTGGTTGTTCACATACTTTGATTTCTCTCGCATGCCCTCCCCGCCCCCGATCATGTATCGCGTTCTCTTGTGACCGACTCGCTGTCGGCCGTCATGATCTGCCTTAGCGCTGAAGATTCTAGATTTGAGGAAACGCTAGCTTGGCGTTACGTCCATTTGACCACAGGGATAAATACGATTTCTTTTTTCGGGGGGTATTTTTGGCCTTAAAAATCTGTGATTATGGAGGGACGATACATGTACTGGAGGCAGTGCAGACAACACAAATGTTATGAAATGAAGAAAATAAACTGCTGTGAGTAATTGAATACAATTCCATGGAACAAGTACTGTATTAGAATTGAAGTTGTTAATGTAGGTCAGTGCTTCTGCTTCAATGTCCAGTGTCATTTGCAAGCATTTTTATGTTGACTGCTTTCCTTATTAAAGTGCTTAGCCCAGGATTTGAAACGGTTTCCTTTGAAGTTTGTTTCATCACAAGATGTGAGGTCATGGCACTTGAGTCCAGTTACGGCGCAATATTGTGAAATTTAAGTCAAGTTAATGCAGTCCTTTTTCCCCTTTGTAGTTTCACTCATTAGCTCCGATGTACTACAGAGGATCGGCTGCTGCTGTCATCGTCTATGACATCACTAAACTGGTAAGCTCCTCATTGGACACTATATTAATAATAATAAAGCATTGTCACTCATGGAGGCAGCACAAAAACTGTGTGTACTGTAGTGTCACGATACCAACATTTTGACATCGATACTATACCTGCATAAAATATATTGATACCGGTACTGAAAAGGTACCTCGACAAAACTCTAAAACATCAGCAAAAGCAGCAAAATAAAAAAATAAAACATTAAAAAAATATATATATATATAATTTTTTTTTTAAAGAAAAGATTATTAAAAATTAGGGGCGTCAGGCGATTAAAATTTGTAATTGTAATTAATCGCATGACTTCAATAGTTAACTCACAATTAATCACAAATTTTATATCTGTTCTAAATGTACAATAATTTTCTTCTAGGTTTTCAAACTCTTGTTAACAAAAGTTTTAAAAAAAGTTAGACTAATAGAAATAGATCAAATGAATTTTTGACGTCTATAGTCGTCAATGGCGGTGAATGAGTTAATAAGCTTTAATGAGCTTAATTAGCGCTTCATGCTTCTCAACGAGAGTGCACGTCCATCTTCCTGCACCCTCTCGCACACACGCTCAAAGAGGCGTGCCCCTTAAAACAGGCGGCCATGCAGAGTTGGCGGTCTCGTATTTATTTTTTTAAGTACCGGTACTAAGAAAAAATGATAATGAGCTGTTTTTGACGCCAAAACATCGAGGTACGGTACTGGTACCGGTTTCCAACGCTAGTGTACTGTATGTGGTGCAAAGACACATCACAAAACAAAAATAGCCACGCGCTGCCACCGCTAACTTCATCTAGCAATTTAAGTATGTCCCTTTTATCTAAAAAGCTTGGCAAATGTGTACATCCAATCAAACGATGCAGCTCTGCTTACCTTTTGGTATTAACATAATAGTAGTGGTGTCTCAGAACTATGTTACAGACTTGCAAACCACTAGGCCATCCAATTAATACCCCCCCCCCCCTCTCCCCAATCACTGCTGTGTGTATCATCAACAACCACGGAATTGTGGGAATGAAGTTGACCCAGTAATTCTCTGCTAACTACGTGTGCAGGACTCCTTCCAGACACTGAAGAAATGGGTGAAGGAGCTGAAGGAACACGGGCCCGAGGACATCGTTGTCGCCATCGCAGGGAATAAGAACGACTTAGGAGACATCAGGTGGGCTCCTCGTTGCTGTTGTGGTAATTCAGCGGTACCATGACGGAGCCAAGTTTACTGTAAGACATAACAAAGTAATTTAGACTTTGTGTACGTATGTATTGTTTTTGAACACAAACTGTATCAACACATGCAGACAGAGCAAACAATAACACTCACAGGCATATATATATATATATATATATATATATATATTCTTTATCCTCAGACAGACAAAGCCCTTTGAATTAATGCAGGTGCATCATGATTTGTTTGATTTTCTACATGCGTGTTATTAAATGTATTTGTACTATTGCATGCAATTTTTCTTACAGCACGTTACCAAATATTTTATTGGTGTTTTTTTAGTGCGCTGGAATGGATTAATGGCATTTCCATTCATTTCACTGGGGAAATATGATTGCGCGTTTTGAGTTATGAGCGTAGTCTCGGAACGACTTAAACTCGTAAGTCAAGGTCAAACTGTTATGTCCTTAAAAAAAAAAGATCCTTGTCGATCTCATACCTGACGCTGACATTGTAGGGAAGTCCCCATGAAGGAGGCCAAGGAGTTTGCCGAATCCATCGCCGCCATCTTCATCGAGACCAGCGCCAGGAATGCCGTCAACGTGGAGGAACTCTTCCAGAAGATCAGTAGGTTTCATGCTACTTCGTGGGGAAAACGGTTTGAATTGGAAAAGGGTTTCGATTGATCCGAATCGAATTGTTACATTTTAAATCGTGCTGTTGTTCAATCGTACCCCATGAATCCCTAGGTATAGAATCGTCTTTTATGGGAGACGTGCACACCATTTTATCAGCCATTCAAAAATGTAGTCGCAGTTTTAGTGCAGTTCCAATCACGCTTGTTAGATTTTAACATAGTCGACCTCATCCCATTTTGATTTGGTGCATTTTTAGTCGACTATAAATCCAAACATTTTAGCCATTATTTTAGTCCAAGAAAACATAATTTTATTGATCTAGTCTTAGTCAACAAAAACTGTCAATGTTGTAGTCTAGTTTTAGTCGGGACAATCATTTTACCCGTTTATTTTTTTGTCGGCAGATAATGTTGAACATTTCAGATCTGAAACTATTTCACATAACATTTTCTCTCATCTTTTTGATGAAAAACAACTTGACACACACTTGCAGTATATATAGTATTGAATCAGATTTCCAAAATCGATTCAATTCAATTCAGAAGGGTCCGATTCACGATTCACATTGATTTTCGATTCAGTTAAGGATTTCATGCAGTACCAATTTTACTTTTATATGGAAGACATTCTCAGACGTACCAATGCTGCAAATAGTAGAAACTTTTTTTATTAAGTGAAGTACATTTTCGCCTCGTTTTCATTAGTCGACGAAAATGCATACTGATTTAGTCTTGTCTAGTCTAGTCTTAGTCCGGTGAAAAATGTGTGTTGACGAAATTATTATTATTTTTTTTCGTTAACAAAATTAACACTATTGTGTACCCACATCCATCAATATATGCATGGTCACTGTCACTGATTTAACATAAACAATTTTGTATGTGAAAACCCAAGCTGTTGCTGTGCTCCCAAATACAGCATGGCGCCATTTTGACATCTTTAAATTTCAGGCAAACAGATCCCACCGCTGGAAAACACCGACGTGGAAAGCACAGAGTCGTTCAAACTGACCCGACAGCCTGCTCCGGCCACCAGGAGGTGCTGCTAGTACGGCCAACAAACTCTCAAGGTCTCAGTCGCCATGCAGAACATCATTTTGCTTAGTGTCACATGTATTCAAAGGTATTAGGGCCACTATGAGAACAATAAAAAAAAAAAATTACTCTAGATTTTGTTTTGAATTAAAAAAATATATATAGTTTTAGTATTATCTCATAATTTTACGAGAGTGAAGTCACAATATTATAAGAAAAAGTTGTAATATTAAGTATTTTTTCATTTTATATTGTTAGGAAAAAAGATGAGGAAAAAAATATTCTGTGAGATAAGTCTTGCAAAGCAGCATTACAAAAAAAAAAAGAACATTCTAACACTAATACAAGATTGTTCCAAGTTTTTTTTTTGTCATTCCGTTCGAAAGCTATTGTTTTCAGTGTGGCCTTAATACTCACCCATGTGGCATAATCTCAACTATCTCATAAAGGAAGAAATTCACTTCTTCTTTAAAAAAAAAAAAATCTTTTTTTTTTTTTTTTAGCAAATCTAATGTCTCCCCTGGTGCTTCATTGCAAAGCATTTCCCCTCCCGTCTGCTCTCATTACATTTAATGCACTGTTGCTCTTCAATGGCACATCAGCATACAATTTTAATGCACATGCTCTCTCTCGTGTAGCACACACATGCACTTGTGTAAGAGGTTAACTGCCATGCTTGTATGGCGCCTCCTGCTGGAACATTGTGACCCTGCCCCTTTACAACGATTGTTTACATGCCGAATGAACTACAGCGGAACCTCTACAGTGGAATTGCCATATTAAGCATAACGCGACGTTTAATTGACATAAACGTAAAATCACTCGCCCTTTCAAGATAGACATGTATGAAAAGAGTTGGCATTTGCTACTTCCCCCCCCCCATGTCCTGTTAGGTTCAATTTTGGTTCTATGGTTATGGTTTTCACACAAAATGATTATTTTATGAGGAAAAGTTGCAGTTCTTTCAATCACAAAGTAAGGCACACAAGTTTTCATTTAAAAAGTGTTGATTTTGCATGAAGGAAGTCATAATTTTATGAAAGTAAAGTCATAATTTATGTGGCAAAAGACATAATTTTTGTGTGTGAATAAAATCTAAAACGTTACAAGAAAAAAATGCTGTTTTACACCAATAACTTATTCTTTTTTTAAAAGAAGTTGCAATTGTATGAGTTAAAAAATATTTTTTAGGGGACAAAAAAGGATGAACGGAAATTGGGAATTTTATGAAAATATTCGTAATTGTACTTTTTACATAGAAATCATAATTTTGTGTGAATAAGGTTGTAATTTGGTCAGAATTAAATTGTAATTTTATGAGGGGGGAAAAAAAGTCGCAATTTTGCTTTGATTGTAATATTACCCAAAAAAGTTGCATTGCCAGGAAGATTTTTTGTTTACTTCTCAAGAAGAAAGTGACAAAGTCATAGCAACAATGAAGGCGTAATAAAATTGAGAAAAAAGTCATAACTTCCGGTTGTCATTTGCTGTCTATGTTTCTTATGTCATAAGTTCTATTTCCATAGAACAGCGTGGGACTTAATACGACGTCATGGCTGCTCAGTGTTACATGGCCATGAGTCTTTGCGTGAAGAGATTCGCCTCAAAAAGCACAAGCAATAATCAGTTTTTAACAAAGTTAACAGCTGTATAATAAAGTAAAAGTGCTGATTGGGTGAGTTGATCCTTTAGACGTTCACGGAGTGTTGTTCCACTTTGGAGGTTCCGCCGCATAATGTTCTGTGGTTTCACTACAGGGAATGTGTTTTCCATGTATTTTAGTTTTTGCCCAAAAAGGGTTACTTTTTTTTTATTTTATTTTTTACTCTTAAGCATGTAAGAAAGTGTTTAATAAACTAACAAACGAGACACACCTTTATAAAGGGGAAGTCAAGTCCAAACTTTTCTTTACCATATAAGGCTTGCTGGGTGCATACCAACATATGGTAAAGAGTATTTTTCACATCCTCTTCAAAGTGCGTTTTTTAACAAGTCTTCCTATGTATCAACACTTTTTCTTCATCCATGCTGGACTCATTGTGAATATGCCAAGAAGCGATCATGCGACACATACTGGATGTCAAATTACCGGTAGTTGAGTTACCAAAAGTGCCGTAATGCATGAATCAGCTGATTTCTCAAAGAACGTAGAGCTTCCTTGTACCCGCTCTAAATTGTTTATGCATCTAATCAGTGCACTGTAATAAAATTTTAATTATTCAATGTTATACTCTTTATATTTTATCACAGTGTGTTCCTGTTCTAACATAATTACGTTCAATCTACTTTGCCCATTTCCATGAAGATGGGGCCAAGGGAGGACATTTTGGTGCAGGGTCATCTTGAAAACCTGAATGGAAAACATTTTTTGTTGTTTTTGATTGAAACAAGAAGAAGCCCAGCAATTGAAACAATTTATTTTTATTTTTATATATATATATATATATTTTTTTTTTAACTCACCTTTAGAAGGTCATTCATTTCCTCTTCTATGATCATCATCACACAAGTCATGATTTAAAAATAATAATAATAATAATTTAAAAAATGCAGGGAAAAAGTCACACTTTCAGTGAAAGTTGAAATTGTATGACAATACAATTGTCATTTTATGAAAGTAGTTATTTTGAGAAAGTCATAATTATAAGAATACAGTTGTAATTTTGTGAAAATAGTCTTTAAAAAAGAAACAAGTCTTAATTTTGTGAGAATATGGTTATTTTTCCAAAATAGTTACATAATAACAAGTTATAATTTTATGAGAATAGTCATATAAAAATCTTAATTATGCAAGAGTAGTTGTAACTTTTCTTTTCGAAAAAAACGGTCTTAACTGTACAATTTTTTTTATGAGAATGTCTTAATTTGATAAGGATACAGTTGTAATTTTACAAAAATTGTCATTACAGGGAAAAATAGTCTTAATTATACAAGACTAGTTGTATATCTAAATAAAGTTCTAATTGTTTAATTTTATGAGGTTCTTTATATAATGAAAATAAATAAATATGTAGTTTTACGAGAGTAAAGTCATAATTCTAAAAGCAAAAAAACAACAGTTGTACGTTTATAAGAAGGTTCATGACAAGGTTTTAGTTTTTCAAAATTGGTAGTGTTTTTTGTTTTTTTGGGGGGGCGGTAAAGTCTGAATTTTACGTGGAAAAAAAGGTGCATTTATATAAAAATAAAGTTGTGTTTTTACACAAAAAAACATAATTTTATAGGAGCAAAGTAATAATTTTGTGAGTGAAAACACTAAAATCTCAATTTTATGGAGACAACAATGACACTATTTTAAAAACAACTTGATAATGGATTTGGATCAGGAAGTTGTTTTTACGATTTCCTGTGTCGCAATAAAGTTTCATAGCCTTGTTCTATGGTTATCATGACAGATTGATTTCCACAATCCAAACATGAGCATTTGTCCTCGACGCTCCGCATTCGTGTTTGTTTCTGGGACATGCCTGTGCGAGAGGAAACTCTGAGGGAAAGCATAAATGCCAGTGGTGCGTTTCTTCACCTCCTGACATGGTGAGAACTTGGAATGTGTCGCCATCCGACCCATGTTGTCCCATCATGCCGCCATCTTGGAAGCTCAACGGTTGGAAAGGATACAATTCGGGGTGTTTCCCATATGATGAGAAACATTGTTCTATGAGTGCAATACAATCTGAATTGAACATTAAATAATATCTTAGATAGAAAGACATTTTTTTTAAATATATATTGGGTTTTAATATTTTTTAGAATGTAAATTTAGTCATATTAACAGTGTTTCGTGGATTTTTTGGGTGCAATTTTGGGTGCACCCTACCAGACCCCCAACCCCCCACCCCCCCGGAGTATCCCTATACTGTATATATTTTTTTATTTATGAAGGCTGGACTATTGAGAGTGTTTAAACAAGTGAGAAATGTGAGAAAATGTAAATGCGTCTATGAGAAACGCGTATAAAGTATGTGGTGAGTGGTTTTACAGCCTTAAAAACATTCATAAAAAAATAAAAAATAAATAAATAAATAAAGCTGACTACTTCTCGGATTTCACTTATTGCAGGTACTTTTTTGCAATATAGCCCCAGTAATAAATGAGGGGACACTATTTACAAATTTGTTAGAATGTTAATAAAATATGTGAATTCTTAAAAAAAAATCACCCTCATTTCTTGTTTTAGAATATAAAGGAATTTTAAAATGTCTTGTGTTCATATTTGTATCACTATAAATGTATGCTGTACACTGTATATTTGTTCAAAAAAAAGAACATCTTCAATCTCGCTCATAAATCTCTCATGTTCGACGAAACACGGTCGTTGACTCTCAAAAATAAAAAATAAAAATACAAAACCGCAAATAGGTGAACCGCGGGTGACGAACCGTAACTGCGGAGAGACTTTTGTGAGCCACTTTGTTTTAGAGCCTAATCTAAAACAAAGTGGCTCATAAAAGTGTAATTATAGTCTAAAATTTCGACTATAATTAGATCACATTTAAACAAATATGTGAAGCGTTGCAAACAGTAAAATGTCACGTTAGGTGAATTAAACACGGCGGGGGCGGGTTCTGGTTCATCAGCTGCGTACGTCAGCACGCACGCACGCACGCACGTATACACCGGCAGCGGGTGCCGTGTGCGCGCTCGTGTATTTGTAGCCACATGCCCGCGCACGTCGGCGTTGTGCACAGCGGAGAGAGAGCGAGAGGGGAGAGAGTATCCTAGCTGAGACTTCCACTAGTCAGTAGTGACCCGTTCCCACACACACGTCCCCTCCTCTTTAGCTAAAATGTCAAAGTTGGACCAGATCCTCGTCCTCGAGCCTCCTTCCGACCTCAAATTTAAAGGTAAGGTGCTCCGCAATGTGCCTGTTGCGTGACAAACGTCCCGACGACTTGCGACGGCGTGTTGCCGGGGCTCCAAATGTATTTTTACTCTCGCTCCGGCGGCTCGTCGTAGGCTGCGAGCTAGCGAGCGTTCAGCGCCATTTTAAGTTAGCCGCGGACCGGACGGGCCGCCGCTGCCTCCTCGCGCTGCGGTGACGCGGGCTAGCCGGGCCTCGAGGCCACGCTGGCGGTCAAAGGTGGCGGAGATATGCGGGGGGGAGGCTGACGTCGCTGGAAGTGTGCGTGTTAGCAATGTTGGCACCGCCAAGTACCTTTCATAATGGTTTGAATGATTCTATTAATGGAATGACTCTATGGGAAATGTACAATTTGCCATTAGCAAGCTAGTTAAGTGACTGACAGTTGGAAAAACAAACTTGGCTAAATATTTTTTATACAGCTCACTTTGGTGAAATGGTGCAAAGCCACCCAAGCGTTAGGGTAGTGTGGAAAATCATTGAATGCAAGGCAGTGCTGTGCTAGCTTTACCTGGCTAGCAATCAGTGATGTGTCATTTAATCGTTGGCTAGGCAGGCTAGCCCAAGTGTTAGCTTGTCTTAAACGACCCCTTTTAAACTTGTTTCTAAACATACCCCTGCTCCTAACCTCCTCTTGTAACATTTGTTGATTCCAACTGTTGCTTTTTATGTTGATGGATGGATGTGTTCTAGTGATGAGCTTTGCAGGGAATGTTGTCAGCCCTTACAATTAGTGTATTCTTTATTTATTGCTTATTTTGTCAAGAGTCCTAACATGGGTAGAAAATGTTAGAATATAATATGAGAGCTGTTTGAGCTTTTTTAGCATTTGCAAATATTAAGGTTCACATAACACTATTGGCTGCAATAACACCTACTTGCGCCGTTACGTGTAAAGTAGTGCCATATCTTATAAGGTTAATTTGTTCCGTTCGTCATAAGTTAAAACACCCGTACCTTAAATCATCTTTCACCAAATTAGCCTTAATTTGTTTAGCAATGTGATGAAATTTCCCTCCCAAAAAATAAACTGTCAGATTGGTTGCAATGGCAGAATTTCGAAAATCTGATGATGGGTTTCACAGAAATGGAGGGTTGGAAAAAGTATGCTTTTGGGGAACGTTTTTGTGCAATATCACCCAAGAAAATACCCAAATTAGAGTAAAACATTATTTATAACCTGATTATATCTCAACATGTCTCCTCGACTCTTTCATTTCTGCTACTCGGGGACACCCTTCTCTGATACATCTAACCTCTCTCGTATAAATTCTGTCACAGTGCTCTTTACCGTTCAATTCAGTAAGGGGGAAGTGCCTTTGCACGTTTTGCCGAATGCCAAAGTAGTTTGAGCATATACCGGATAACAACATTAATTAGAATCTAAAGACTTAAGTAGTTTGTGAACCATAATTTCATGAAGAAGAAAAATGAGGAAGCATGTTTTTTTTTGTGGTCGTCATGTACAGTACATACATGCAATTTGACCTCTGCATTTGACCCATCACACTGAGCAAACACTGGAGCAGAGGCCTGCTTTAGCCTCCGCCGGAGTAGTTCGGCATCTTGCTCAAGGACAACACAGCCATGGGTTTGGGGATGGGCTTGAACTGAGGTCCCCTCAGTGGCAGATGATGCTTTTAAACCAACAGGTGGTGGAATAATGCAGATATGGAGATGCACAAACACATGCGCTGCTCAATAAGCTGCCATATTATTTGTGGATTGTCTGAGAGGATAAAGGTTTTGTATGCTCTAACTGCATGTTTTGCCATTGCTTGTGTTCAAATACACGTTTAAAGGTTTATTATTGCCTCAACCTGTGATTGGCTGTAGGCCGATTCAGGGTGTATCCTGCAGAGTGCCTACTGCCCCAAGACAGCTGGGATAGGCTCCAGCACGCCCATGACCCTAGTGAAGAAAAGCAGGGCAGAAAATGGATGGATGGAATTGACACATTAATGCCAGTTTGGCTTGTCAATGGTGTTTTACAATGAATGTTAAGTTAGCAAACTTTACGAAGGAAAAATTATGTGGTAGTTTTAAATACACATAATTATTTTTGTTTTGTTTACTTTGATAGTAAACTTCAACTCGGAGTGGCAATAAACGAATTTGAAGCCCCTTTTTTGTTCACTTGTTGCCAAACTGCTCCTTGCTGTGAAGCGTTCAGTGCCAATGTTCAACTAAGGCTTCTATAAATCCTCTGAAAGTTGTGCTGGTTAAGTCTAAGACTACTTTGAATCCTATACAGGGCTTGTGACTGCAACCGACTTCTCAGTGTGTGCCGGTAAAAATGTATTCAGATCGCACTATCGTGAGTGCGTGTCTTAATGTAGCCTGGAAACCAGCGAGTGGTTCTCTGGGCTCGGTCGCAATGAAGCGCATTTCTGAGGTGGGGAAAACCTGACCAGACAGATAGTGGAAGGAAGCAATCGGCGAAGAGCGGACGTGACATCAAAGAAGCGACGTGCGGAAGCAAAGTAGGAAACGGTAGCGGACCGGTGGATGGAAACGAGGTAAATTCAACATGGCATGTCGTTGTTGTGGTAAAAACTAGATTTTTAATATTATGAGGAGGACGGACGGACGGACTTCGTTTGGCCGCCGAAGAGTGACGTTGCTCATGAAGAATACATCCCAGCAAATAAATGAATTCAAATTTTTAAGAAAGTGGGTGTGGCTTGCCAGGCTAGTCTTATGCACCCTCAGCAGTTTCATTGTTGAACGTTGAAAGTTGTCTTTTTCAATACTTTAGCCGATCTCCTCCCGTTGCAATGAGAAATCGCTTATATGTGCGTCCAGATCCAGAATTACACTTTAAACGCGTTCTGCTCTACTTCGACTGTTTGGAAACGCACAATTTTCAAAAGTGCTGTTCGGTTATAGTCAGGCAGTACAGGCGGAAACACTTCAAGCATGAGCTGCTGATTGGTTTACAACGTAGGATGTGTTCGGAGTTTGTTTGTTGTCTTGACTCGAATGACGTTCTTCTGCTTCAGTGGCGGCCATAGAAGTAGTAACAGTAGAAAAGAAAAATGTTTTCAAGACAAAGCAAGCATGAAAATAAAAGATGAAAAAATAAAAATATAGTGGTTTAAAAATTACACTTGTTATGACGACTGTAAATCCAGCAAAGTGTTTCCCACGGAGTCAAACTGTAGCTTGTTTGAGTCCAAAACATGACTGAAGATTTATTTAAAAGGAACCCCGAATGTCATGACAAATTTGCTCTATATTCTTTATTTGGTTGTAACTAACATAACTATGAGATTCATTTTTCAAAAATCATGTCCTGTTTATTACATTTTGTAGAAACTTTATTTGGACGTAAGCCGCCGTTATTTAGGTCGCAACGCATTGAGTGCGTAGTGACGTAGAATGGCGGCAGACTCTCTGCCTAGCAATGTGAAATGCCTATAAAGAAAGCAATGAAATTCTCCGTCGCGTTCCTAAAGGGACGATCAAAACTCTTGAATGCGTCTGGTGAATGAACAGAGCACGGCGTGGGGGAGGGTGACTCTCACGATCATGTTGTTTCTTTAGGAATGCTACGAGGCTTAATTTGCTTTCTTTATAGGCGTTTCACATTGCTTGGCAGAGACCCGCAGCCATTCTACGTCACTATGCACCAGTGGTGTTAGAAAAAATCGATTTGGCAATATATCGCGATATTACAGCGCGCAATTCTCGAATCGATTCAATATGCGGCCGAATCGATTTTTAAACATAATTTTTTTTATGGGAACATTCAACGAAACGTTTTACTTAGGGTTAGGATTTACACATAAAGCATGGAAGAATGTTATATTAATGGAACATTAGGCCTTAATATTTTATTTCAGTGCTGTTCAAACATGAAACAGACTGCAACCTGTTTGTTAAATGCAGTGGCTCAGTTATGAGCCTGAATTTTTAGATCAATACATTTTCATACAAATCTTACAGTGTACATGTACAAGTTTACTGAATAGTATTTTCTAAATTCGAGTAAAAAAAAAATTGCAATCAATTTATAGATTCGAATCGAATTGTGACCTATGAATCGTGATACGAATCGGCAGGTACGAGGCAATTCACACTCTTACTATGCACTGAATGCGTTGCGACGTAAATAACAATGGCGGCGTACGTCCAAATAAAGTTTCTACAAAATGTATTAAACTGGAAATGATTTTTGAAAAATGAATCTCATAGTTCTGTTAGTCACAACCAAATAAATAATATAGAGCAAACTTGTAATGACAGTCGGGGTTCCTTTTAAAGGTCGACATGGCTGCAATCCATTGGTCACTTTGTTTTGGATGAACGCTTAAATGTGGCTCAAGTTGAACCCCCCCCCAAATATTTCGTGTCCCTGAATTGAACCTTCAATTAATACTTAACAATTAGCAGTCTGCCACACGACGTCCATGTTCTCTGGTCAAACTTAATGATTCAAACCAATAGATGTAATTAATCCAAACATCAAATTACCCGATTGAACCCATCTCTGACTGAATTAATAAAGCAAATGCTGTCAATTGAAGAATGAGTCAAACGGGGTATTTTTTAGTATTGAACAATACTCATACACCACTTCTCGACGTACCAATAAATAACTTTCTTATATTGTTGAAGGAACATGTCCTGCTCCATGTGGGAATCCTCTAGCAGGCTTGAAGGGGGCAGCCCTCTTTCCCCCCCCTGCTATTTTTAGACCACGACCAGGCTCGGGGGACCCAAACTTGGCTGGCATGCAACAAGATGAGCCAAGGTGTCCGCTCGGGGTTAGGTAATAGATGGAGCCAGTGTGGGTGTACCGTGGGTGTATTTATGTTTGTGTTGCCTTGAGTTATTCCTGCAGTGTATTTTTTTTTTTATGGGCTACTTTGTACTAGTTATTTTTAGACTCTACACTACCTGCCGCTGAGTCATTTCCACTTTGCTGCAATGCTGCCCAGTGTAATACTCCACAGTAGGGCTGCCCCTTTTATTATTATTGATCTATTTATTGATTTTAAAATACATATATCAGGGTTCTACTTGAACTGTGGCTCAACAGTCATGTAGTGGTCGGGCCACCCCAAGTTCACTGACACAGACCAGGCCAATACAAAATTCCACAAATATGTTTAAGTCAATAACTTTTTTTTAAAAATTCATATATTTCATATATGTTCAATGTTTTTACTAACTTCAATTGAGCTATCATCATTTATCTTTTTACTGTGCTGCACACATCTATTTGTGTCATGTTAAATCCTCCATAACAAACGGCTTGAACAAGATATACAGACAGCCCAGAAAATGTCAATTGTTAAATATTCAGTTGCATTTTATGCCCACCCCACCTCCAAATTTTAGTTTTTGTTTTTTTCCATCAGGGTTCATTCAAGGCGTACAGATGTACAGAACGAATCATGACATAAAAGCAACACGCTCTACTTCCACACGACCACACTGACTCTGCTCACGAGTCACACACCAGTCTACTGGCTGCGTCTGTTTTGACTGAGACAGGGAGGAGGAGTTTTTGAATGCTCAGAGTGCATCTTAGTGTTGGAATGTTACTGGAGTTGGACATTATTGTCACAAAATATTCTAGTGTTGTATTTTGTAAATTTATACAGAAGATTATTTAAAAAAATTAAATGTGTTTGTTTCAAATCTTTTTTCTTTTCTTTTCTTTTTTTCCTGGCGACCCCATGGCACCCCATTGAGGAGATCTCAAATGTGGCCCTTAAAACTCCACTGTTGGGTTTGTCAGGCCATGTTACTTTAAAACATGTCTCTTGTTTACAGATACAACTAAGACATAAAAAGTGGATGCTAATCCATGTTTATTCATCTTTCCCCCCAAAAAAGAATCGATAAAGAATCGAATCGTTAAGCAGAATCGAAAATGGAATCGTAAAAATCGTATCAATTCCCATCCCTAGACATCAGCCTCCATCGATTCAGGGACTAGAGGAAGAAGCAGATTGTGTTTGAATTTCGGTAGATGCTGGAGTGGGGGATCTGGCATGCATCAGGAGAGGGGTCGAACAGTGGAATAGCGACGGCACCTGCGCCCACCTCTAGCCCTGTGGTGGGGCGGAACACTGGGGAGGGAAGGAGAGAAGGGAGCACCGGGAGACGGGCAGCACCTCCGGACCCCAGACCCGGTGGGGAAAGGTCCCGGTCGTCACGCCAGCGAGCTTAGTGAAAACTAACCATGTTAGTGAGTTCGCCAGCTCGCCGACTGGCGAACTCTACCCCTACATCGTGGATGTGACCCCACCCGGTGTATATACAAGTGTGTGTGTGTGGTGCATTAAAATTAGGAACAGGTGAGATGGAGCTGAGGAAAATGATATCCCCCCGCTCCGATCCACCTGCTTCCCAGAAATATGTTGGTGAGTGTATGTGGTGCATTAAAATTGGAGGGGAGTTGCAGAGCGAAGACGGTGTCTCTACCTTATGCTTAAAAGTGTGAACCCTAAGTAAGAAGTTTTGTTGAATATTTCCATCAAAAATTGATGTTAAAACATCGATTTGCGTGCTGTAATATCACGATATATCGCCGAATCGATTTTCTTTTTAACGCTCCTAATTACGAAATAATTTAAACGTATTGAATCTTATGGAGCTCTGATTATGTGCCACCAGGAACTGAATGCGAATCGTTTGAATTGCTAACATTGAAAAGCTGATTTGAATTGGATAAATTGAATTGGTTTTGTGTAATTTGAGTCACTGCTTTGCAGACGTGAATCTGAAAATGAATTGTACAGTTTGAAATTAATACTGTAAAACTGAAGTCCAGTAAACTTGTAACTGAATTTAAAAATATGAAATGAATGTCAGTTTTCCCTGAAACTTTATTTCATCCTGGCAGAAAATGTAATTCTGTATTATGTTCACATTCAGTTTTCGCAATACAAATTCAGTTCTCTTGACACAAGTTGACACTCAATCAATCGCAGTTGCATATCCTCTTCGACCAATCATTCTGCATCTTCATTTATTTACTTTTTTAGCATGTGACATGGGGATTCTCCGGAAAGTCGAATCTCCTCAGCAGCTCTTAACCATTATAACACCGTTATTTAAACTTAATTTGTGATTCACTGTCAACCATTTGGGTCGTAGTGTGTTTTGCCCCAGTTTTGTATTCCACAGCCTCCCTTTGCCTGCTGCATTCCAATTCCTCAGTCTTCAGTCTCCTCTGGGACATACCACCATGACAAAGTAAATAATGGAGACTCGTGTTTCCCTCCATTTTTGTTATTTAGCTTGTCTCATTCTGGCCTATCCCTTTTCTGAGGGTGCAGCGTCATGGGAGGAAAGATGGATAATGGTGTACTTTACAGGCCGGGTCCAAGAGGGCGTTGAAAAGTTTCTTACATGTAACTAAAGCACATGAATGTTTTTCTGCTAACAAACAAGCACAAGACATCTAAAAGCACCATGCTGTTTAAATTTTTTTAATGGAACAAATCATCTTGACACGATTTAACCATTTACCCTCCAAAAAAGTGACATTTTTTGTGCTTAATCAGTTTAGATATTTTATATTTAGTTTGTTGTTGTTTTTTTTTAACTGATAAAATGTTGCTATCTATCATGTGTGTTTAATTGGGAGCGGGTGATTCGCATCTTTGGCAGTGGTTATCACACATCCACATGTTTCTGGGAATATTTCGAGCTCACATTGTCGTCGACAGACCGCATCATTGACGAGGTTGTACAGGTTTGCAGGAATGTGTGTGTGTGTGTGTGTGCTTGTGCGTGCGCACGTTAACAACACTGCCATGTTTGTGTGTTGCGCAAGCGGGTCATGCCTGGCGTCTTATCTTTCTGAGCAGCGGGTGTGAATGTAGCCTTTTGTCAACACCGGCCAAGCTTAATGCACAGCCTTTAATACCTTACGACCTGCCATGCACAAACACGGAATTCACGTTTTCCTAGCTCCAGAAGCTAACTTATTGGTCACAAGCTGACAGGAAGTACAAGTGATTATGCTGTGGGACTGTAGAATAGATAATAATCAACTATCCGACAAAACATTAGCGTCAGCTATGCTAGCAGATATTGAAATCAGTTGCGTCACCGGACGTTAGAATTGGCTACACTATCGGAGCAAATGAAGGCTTGTTTATGAATATAAGTCTGTGGCTGAATGCAGTAACCTATCGACACGAGGATCAATACTTGGTCTTGATCATCTTGTGACTGAGCTCGCTTCCCATTAGGGTTCTAACTATGCTAGCTGCGTTTAGCCTTAATGAGTCCTGACATGCTACATCAACTATAAACTCAGTTAGCTTTGGAATCGGGGAAAAAGAGCAGTCTCATGACGCAGACTTGTCCTTTCCCAATTTATGATGCTATCTAGTCTAAAATCCTTTTGTGTTTTATGATGCTGGCAAATACAAAGTACGGCACTTGGGAGCTGGGTAGGGCATCACAAATTTGAGCTGATTGGTTTATTTATGCCAATTTCCAGGAATCTTAGTCCCTCATTCATGTGTTTGTTGATTCTCAAAAAGTAGTACCTTACACAACGGATAATTAAATGAAAATCATTTATTTCATCTCTTCATTTGAGCATTTAATTTTGTCTTGATCTTGAACGCAAACATAAAAATGTTGCCTTGAAAATAAATACAAATAAATAAATAAAAACTATTAAAAACTGGCCTTTGTTTTTTTTTCTTTGTTTTTGACATGAGAAAGAAAAATCTGCCGTTTTTTTATTAATTTTTTTGCAGATTTGTTTTCCGGGGGGAGGTAACTGCATGTCATTATCTTTATTTTATATTGTAATTTGTCAATGTATAAGAAAAAAATATTCAGCAAGAAAATTAGTGTTTTTTGCAGATTTTAAGAGCTAATATTAGCCGGTCAAGGAATTGGTTGGGCCCTATTGTGTACACACTGAACATGAATTCGCTTCAAGAGGTGCAACGATTAATCGACACTTAATCTATAAATATTTTGATAATCGAACAATTGTTTAATATCTTTTTTTATTTAAAATTGTTCAAATTCTCGTAATTTTAGCTCCTCCACAGTAAATATTCACTGATTAATACAGTCCTCCATAAAACAATTACTTTTACTTTGGTTAAAATAAAAATAAGTAAATAAAAAACAGCATTTTTGCCTATTTTCCTCACATTCCAAACCAAAACAGTAACCAAATCACAATTAGTGTGGTTGTGCACTGTAAAATAATGTCCTGGTTTTGCAAAAAGAGATGAAAATCCAAACTTTTTTTGTTATCCGATTCACTGATTAATTGAAAAAATAATCGAAAGATTACTGAAATAATCGTTTGTTGCAGCCCAAATCGTGATATAAAATAGCCTATGTCATGATAGAATTTTTCCATAATGCCCAGCACTAACACGATATATTCACGACGGCGATTGGCTGTCACGACGCAGCATCATGTGAGTTTGTGAATTACAAACTTTCAAATCAAGCTACTTTTTATGTGTTCGCCCGACTTTGGCATCACCCGGGATGATTTTGAGCCTATTTTGGCATTTGCATTTCGATGTAATCACATCACACAAATTGTTCATTTCGCGTCAGGTGTGAACACGTCATAACAACTTTTATTTTACTCGAGCGGATTCTCATATCTGACAGTCCAGCGAGCTGATTGTGATGGCCGGTCTCATCATGCTCATTTTTGTGTCTGTTAGCATAGCTGATTCTAATGTCCCATGGCATAGTGGATTTATAATATCCGGTACCATAGCTGTTTATTACATAAATCCAGCTCCATCTACTAAAGTCTGTTGAATGCTTTTATCTTCATGTCGTCTGCTGGGAGCCCTCTCACACAAGTCTTCAAGCGGTGCCACCGCAAACCTAACAAGCCTTGATTGGATTATTCCTTGAAATCAAATTGGCCTAATTGAGTTGCACGATTGTTCGAGCGACCTCTTGAAGTTCTTTTTGAACTTTTTGCCAACATAATTTGTTGTTGTTTTTATCGAATATGAGGACTGCACTTGGAAATACAGAATTTCCACTCCTTAATTTACATTGAAATCATCGGGTTGCTAACAAATCTTTTTAGAATTGCTTATTCCATAGAGTATTTGTTTTGGCTTATTTAGTTTTTAGTAATATGTTGTTGTTGTTGTTGCTAAACTTTTTATTTTTGTCTTTTTTTAACTTTAAAGTGAATCTCTTTGACCATTGATGCCATTGTCCATGTTTACCTCATGGACAATGGCCAAACATGGTTCCAGTTGGAGCAAATAATAATGGTTTAAAAATGACAAATTATAGTTTGGAGCAGAATTGTATGTGCCGGCCAATTTAGCTGATATAGCACTAGAAATGCGATTTATGTACTCATGCCTCCTCAGTCTGTGGTTGTAACTCCGCTACTGGTCATTCTGTCCTGCGCCAGGTCCATTCACAGATGTCGTCACCACCAACCTCAAGCTGAAGAACCCCTCGGACAGAAGAGTGTGTTTCAAAGTCAAGACGACGGCGCCGCGCCGGTATTGTGTACGGCCCAACAGTGGCGTCATTGAAGCGGGAGCCGCCGTCATTATCTCTGGTCAGTGAAGCTTGCATGTTTCCACCGAGTGCTGCAAAAAAAAAAAAAACAGCTGGTCATAAACTGAAACCACTGTTACATTAAAAAAAAGGTATAATGTTGGCAAACCAAATTGTCCACACTGCCAAAAATATTGGCTGTGTGGACAATTTGGATGCGCCCTTTTTTTTTCTTTTTCTTTTTGCCTAATACTAGGGCTGGGCGATATGGCCCCAAAATAAAATCTCAATTTTTTTTTCTTCTTCCAGTCATTAATCACAATTACGATTTTAATTTATTTTAATCTAATAAACCCATCAAAGGTTTATTTACAGGTTACATTTATTTGAAAATAATTACTGTACAAAATGTTCAGACTACAATAATTCAAAATCAGTTTTAAATACATAACCTTAACATTCATAGTTTGTGCTTAATTGCCACAATTAAGTAGTTGGTAGCTGTTGTAAGCATGTCTTGGAAACCACCCATCTAGCATTCTGCCACGTGTGGAAAGTTACAACTCACAATAACATCTGGATGTAACTGAACATAAGAAATAGGGATGTCCCGATGACACTTTGGACCCGAGTCCAAGTCACCTCATTTTGAGATCGGCCGATTCAGAGTCCCGAATCGATACCAGGGATTTTCGATTTTATTAAGGAGAGGTTTTTTTTTGTTTTTTTTTAAACAAAACTACCCCAACACCTTTTTATATGGTTAGTGGACAGAGGTGAAACTAAGTAAATCATTTAAAAACCTTTTTTTTGGGCGGGGGGGAGGGCACATCTATGAGTTACTCTATTTTTAACCAGTATATTGATTTTTCACAAGAGCTTTATTTTTGAGAACCTACTGTAGCTGTTATAAAGCATGCTACTTAACACAAATTGATGGGTTAACCTAATGTTGTTTTACCTTAGGAAGATATGTGTGTGAAGCAAGACAACTTAACAACAAACAAATAACTGCACATGAAGAGCAAGCAAGCAAAATATATTTAATCTTACCATATCATGACTTTGGGGATGGGCCGAATTTGGCGGCCCCGCTTGGACAGACGTCTAACCCTTCGAATTTCGCGCTATGCTAGGCGCCGGGCTCCCTTCGAAGGGCGTCCAGACTTCAGAGTTGCCGGTGCAGGCACCGCAGATGGATCCGCCGGGATGACACGAAGCAAAAGTAGGGTTAGGGTAGCGTCGGTGGAAACGAGGCTAAAGACATGTCAACTAGGTGGCGAGTTGCCAGTCACGGCAAATTAACCACTGTGGATTGTATCTTGACAAAACTATACGCAACCACTTCATATTACCCAACCACCGTCTGCTTTATCATACCCGACCTCTTGTAACCAAACAACCTCTACACGACAAATGTTGCTCCCACTTGAAGCACTAAAAATACACCAGTAATATGGTGGAAGGTGCACATCTCTTATTAGAAAGGATAGGACGGATGGCTAAATAAAAAATGGTAAACTTACATCTTTCCCGTTTGCAGTCGTGTCTCACTGTTGGGACCGATCCATTATGTTTAAACGTGTTGCAAATACAGCTCTGAACAGGCTTTCACTAACAAAACAGTCCTTTGAGAAATGATGTCGGTACACGTCATTCAAAAATTTAATATAATCCACTGTCCTCTCAAAGATTTGGGACGATGGAAGCAACCACTTTTTCCTGATCATTGTTTCCCCTCTCCACGGAGCATTTGCGAGCAGGGGGAGAAAAAGAAAGGCCCAGTCAGCTTTTCGAATTTCAGTGGGCGTGACAAACCTTTACCAGAAGCGGTGACACTAACCCGAGGGGGCGGAACCTGTGTCTTTTTGACGTCACTAAGTCATGGAAGGTTAATCTGCCCGAGAAAGTTTAAGAAGTCGCGGACGGACCTTTTTCATACCTGGTTGGATTGTAGACAGGCCGGGGATGCATATTATTGATAGAAAACCACACTTAAGTGCATTTTCATACAATGGGACCTTTAATAGTGTCACTGTAGTAAAGTGACGCCATGCCGCACGCATTGTGTGGAAAAATGAGGTGTCGCTCTGTGCCACTGCCCAACTCCAGATTTAATAACAATTTATAAAAAAAACAACGTCATATATTTATCTGACTCCTGATCGGTAGACCACGTCTGATTCCGATCGAGTCAGCAAGCACATGATCTGGCCCGATTTCCAATCATGTGATCGGTTCGGGACATCCCTAATAAGAAAAACAACTTTTTATAATCCAGGAGACAAAGTTTGATTTCATGATTTAGCAAATTTTCAACGATTCGTTTTTCATTCGAGTTAATTCGATTTATTGCCCAGCCCTACTTAATACAGCGTTTAGAGAATAGAACGGGGACTGTATAGGCACACACTTAATGCATTTTGTTCCCAACTTAAAACTGTTCCAAGGTGTTAATATTTTTGACATTCTTTTGTCAAAATACCCCATAATTAAGAACTATAGTACATGTAATAAATTACACACAGGTCTTGTCTCACTGAAATTTGCCCATTTTTATTATCCTAATAACCTTCTCCCGATATATTGCCGTATTATTTTTTTTATTTTAGCACACGTCTAACTAATTAAAAGTTTCACCAAATAAATCTTAAATGTTATTGTAGGCATTTTGCCTCTGGTTAAAGTCTCATAGTTTTGTGCTAACATTGACTGCCGATTTGACAGAATTTTCTTAACAAAAACAATAACGTTTTTAACGACTTGGAGACAGTACTGTGTGTGTATATGGTGCATGAACATCAACCACCATTTAAAGTGCCGCAGATTAATCTCAAAGTTCAGCAGTTCTAGTAGGCTTTCCCTGACTTTTCTTTTCCTTTTCACAGATAACTGAACGTTTTGTGCCAACACTGACTGGTTGTCATATAAATGAAAGATCAAAGATAGTTTGCTTACAGACACACTTTCAAAAATGGACTGATACAAAGTATTTAGGTTTAATATCATTCTTGATCACTCTAAGACTCCGCTATTTGCACATAAGCTATTAAAAAGAAAATGTCCATAATATGTCGCCTTGAATCAGATTTCCCCCAATAGACAAGCTTATCTTAAATGTCTGAACTGTGTGCTTTTTCCGTCCTCAGTTATGCTACAGCCCTTTGACTATGACCCCAATGAGAAGAGCAAACACAAATTCATGGTGCAGACAATCTTCGCTCCACCCAACGTCTCTGACATGGACTCTTTGGTGAGGAACTAGAATGCGTGATGGTTGAACTGCACCCTCTCTGCCACCAGAGGGCAGCAAAATCACAGTGATGCATTCCTAGAGACTGGACTTATAAGCTTGTTTGTGTTTCTTTTAACATATTATAATGAACGTGCGGACATATTTCGTAGAACTGCGCATTAGGATCGCAGGATAGGCTGTGGTTGCATCATGTGAGCCCAGCTGTTCTGCTGCGAGCAGTTTGCCACGATGAATAACATTCCCCACTTTGCTCTTTCTCTCTGCCACTGCCAGTGGAAAGACGCGAAACCCGATGACCTCATGGATTCCAAGTTGAGATGCATCTTTGAGCTACCTTTGGAAAACGATAAGATGGTAAGGAAGAGCTGATGCTAATTGTTGTTGCGCTAAGTATTAGTTTACCAGGGAGACCATATGCACAGCAACGCATTAACCATTTCTGGATGACAAGTGGGGCGAGGTACAAATTTTCAGTTTCTACTGGATTGCCATGTAAAGGAAAAAAAAACCCAGTAAAAATATTTTAATTTGAGATGTCACTGGGTTTATAAAGTCAATCTTGTAGTAGTTGTACCGCCACCATGACATACTGAGGGTTTCCCCTCCCCACTTTCAGAATGACGTGGACGTGAGCAAATCTGCCCCGGTGATGAACTCTGTCAAGAATGAGCAGCCCTCAACCACAACAGCAGCAGCTGCGCCCGCCACCACCATCATGACCACTGCCTCTGCCTCCTCATTGGACGATGGCGAGATGCAAAAGTTGCTGGAGAAGTGCAAGCGGTTCCAGTCCGAGATGAGCAAAATGGCTGAGGAGAACCGGCACTTAAAGGTGGGACGCGTCCCCTGTTCCATCGCATTGACAATGGCGGTGGCCGCAGAGATTATTGAGATTATATATCGTCAAATTATTATCAGGTATAATAATAAGTCAGTGATATTATTGTAAAGTAGAAGTCAAGCTTAAACATTTTTTGACAATCTTATGTTATATGTGGCCTCACTAGTCTAAGCATGACATTCTGATTATTATTACATTTGTGGAATATGAGTTATGAAGCAAAATCCAGCCATTTGTATCCATCTCGGGGGGCGGCCATTTTGCATCACAGTTGCTCAGGCAACGACCAATCACAGCTCACCTGTTTTCTGAAGCTGAGCTGTGATTGGTTGTTACCAGAGACCTGAGTAACATTGATGTCATTTCACTGATCTGTATATATTACTGGATAGCCGATAAATCGAGATTCCTCCGCCATATTACTACTCCCAAGAAACGTTTCTTGGCATACAATCCTATACATTTACAGTATAGAAATTGGAGAACATTTGAGACAGTACTTGGTAGAAACGGCATGTTTTATGATGTTTTAAATTTGTTAAACATAAACAAAAGGATTTCAGACATTTTACAACTTGCCTTAAATACATGTATAAATGATATACTTAATTTTTAAGGAGGAAACATTTATTTTTTATTAAAGAATTATAACTGTGTTTCAACAAAAGATGACTCTAGCAAATCTAATGTTGGGGTCTAAGGAACTGAGCGATTAGAAAAAGGGTGTCTTCAAAGCAGCTCATACCGTCCAGTTGTTAAAAAATAGTGATCATCCCGCCACAACTCAAAATGTCTAATTTGGTCGTTTAAGATTCAAGAACACAACTTTAATTAATTAATTATAATTATAACACCTTGTTATTTTATGCATGGACCAGGTATAAAATAAGAATGTATCTGTCGCTTATTTCACTTGCTAACTGTAAATGACCAAATGAGACATTTTGAGTTTTTTTTTGTTTTTTTTTTGTTTATTGGAAGAGGTGTTTTATAAAATAGATGAAGACACAGTTCTATTCTCTCTTTTTTTATATATTGAAAAAGACAAAGTGCAATTTAAGGCACATTCCCTTCCTTTAAACATGGAGAGTGAAATACAAAGTATAGCCTTGACCCAGGAATATTAAAATTAAAGAAAGCAAGCCAGGTAGGTGTCCCTCATTACTGTTTTAAGCCCTTTTTTGCACTTCAGCGCCACCGTACCAGCCAGGCACTAATGCTAATAATAGCTAATACTAGCTGCTAGCCACTAACGTCGGAGACTTGCGGCGTATCATACAATGACGACGTAATTAACTAGCGGTTTCTTAGCATCCTAAAATAGTGATTAAATGTACCTCCGGTATGGCATTGTGAAAATGTTAGTAGAAAATATGTAATTTAAATAAAAACTTCAATATGTAAGCCAGGGGTGCTCAAGTTCGGTCCTCGAGAGCCCCTATCCAGCCTGTTTTCCATGTTTCCCTCCTGCAGCACAGCTGAATCTAATGATCAGCTAATCGGCAAGCTTTGCAGAAGCCTGATAACGATCCTGATCGTGAATCAGGTGTGTTAGTGGAGAGAAACACGGAAAACAGGCTGGATAGGGGCTCTCGAGGACCGAACTTGAGCACCCCTGAAAGCCAACACATCAAAAAGAAGTCAAGCTGGCGATCACGTCACCGCCCCGGCCGACTTCAAAGTAAAAGCCCACCATGGCAATTACATTGGCATCAATGTTTTGTTTGGTAAAGCTAGCATTGGTGTAGGCGGCGTGTTACGTTGAGTATGTTTCCAGCTTCATTGACCTAACTGAATGACGTGGAAAATCCATGATGTGCTTTGCGCTGGTGTGCCGTCATCAAATATCAATACTGCCGTTAGTGTATCGATAGATTTATTGCAACAGAGCGCACAACAATATATTGCAATATCGATACCCTCACCCCTAGTACGCATACGTACAGTTAATACAGTAGTCTGCTTGCGAGATGGGAGGAGTAAGATGGCCGCCCTGTGGCTTCAATGGCTAACACGGCCGTGTATGGGCTAGCCAGTAATATATACAGATCAGTGTCTCATCTTCAGTTGACGGCAAGCGGCAAAATGGCCGCCCCCTGAGATGGACTCATATTCCACTAATGCAATTTTAACCAGAATACCATATTTAGACTAGTGGGGCTGCATAAACATATTAATGTCAAAAAAAATTGGGGTGGGGGGGGGTTGACTTGCCCTTTAAGGTCTTCTAGTCCGAGCTCTAATTGACATCGGTGCACTTTGCTTGCACCCCCCAACAGGATGACGGCGCTCGCATAAGGAAGATGGCGCGCTCGGATCACGCGTCCGCCAACTCGGCCGCCTCCTTGCCCTCCCTCCTGGTGGTCATCGCGGCCATCTTCATCGGCTTCTTCCTAGGGAAGTTCATCTTGTAGACTCGTGAGTCGGCGGCGGCGTTTCCGTCCCGCCTTCCCTCGAACAAGTGTTTGTGTTGACGTCCGCCATATCACCGCTAGCGTGGGTCTTCAGGCCAACACGCGTGTAACGACAAAGGCGCTGCCTTTTCCTTTTTTTTTTTTTTTTTTTTACTTTCACTCACGGTTAAGTGCGCGCACGCGTCCAGAAAGCAAAGGCGAAGACAACGATTGTTTTCTTTCTTTCTGTTTTTTTTTCTTTTTTCTTTGAAGGCTGCCGGTCATGTGACAGGAAGTTATCTGTCAGTCCACATGGAAGTGAATCATAACCACCTCTCTCTTCTTCTGTTGCTTTTAATTGGTGTGGACTCACTTGTTTTAAAGAAATTATTTTAAACATAAAAAAAAAATAACGAAGAACTTCCATCACCTTCACTGGATCACTTCTTTCTTTCTCTTCTACTTCTTGGAATGTTCGTGTCCAGTTGGGGATCAAGGTGCATCCTCCTTGTACATTTGTCTATTCTTTACCCACCAATACAGACTTTATATTATTATTATTATTATTATTATTAATAATTATACAAATCTTCTATTCCCTTCTGAGGCAAACATTGACTGAAATGGGTCTCCGTTCTTGAATCCTGTCCCATAATATTAAGCATTGAAAATAAAATTTAAAAAAATAATGGGAAAAAAATGTGCTTTCTATATGAGTCTCTCTTCCTCTTTGGTTTTTTTTTACCCATAACCTTGTAGCACCAGAAAACTTATCACAGCATCAAGAGTTGAGTAAATTGGATCTGTCGCCATCATAAAATATTTATTAGCTATAGATAGCATTCATTGACGTCACGAGATCTCGTAAGTTGGCTCCATATTCTGTGCCTGGTTTACAGCGTTCTCAGCCGTGCTCCCGTTTTGTTTACACCGAATGTTTTTTTTTTATTGATAATGTCATCCTCAGCTTCCTCCAACATTACTTGTGTAAAGAAGACGTATGCGGTAGGGATGGGCAGATTGATACCAAAATATCAATTTCAATCCAGCGTGTTCAGTTTTAAGTATCGACCCCCAAGTATCAATACTTGCAATTCATTTATTATATTTTCTTTATCTCTTAAAAAAAAATTAATATATATATATATATATATATATATATATATATATATATATATATATATATATATATATATATATATATATATATATATATATATATATATATTGTACATACAAGCTAATTTTTTATTCCGCCTTGTGCATGAATGTAAGCATTGCACCGGCGTCTGACCCCGCCCACTCTTACGTCCCAAACCCGTGTCAAGCATACTTTTCCTTCGCCCTTCTCACCAACACAAACATTTGGAAGCATGGCGGCGGTATCGTCTGCATCAACTGATGATGGTGAGTGTGGTTGACTGTAAAATCACAACTATCTAGTATTAAGTTTTTATTTAATTTTTTATTGTATATATATCTGGGTGAAGGCCAAGGCCCACCGTGGGCACTGCACGCCACTGTTGACAAGGTGACATAGAATTGGTAACTCAATAGTTTGAGGTAGTGCAACTGAAGATGTGTTTGCGCTCTCATTCTTATGAGCACAGCGGCAGCGCAGATGTTTTTTTATTTTCCCGCTTTGTGTATTGTAAAATAAAAAAATAAAACACTTCCGGAATCAATATCAGATCAGTATGGCGAAATTTGGTCCCATTATTACGTTGTTTCTGATCGAATCTAAAATCACCGGTATCGCCCATCCCTAGAATGCGGAAGGTTTAGATCAACAGTCCTTGGAGTGGTACACGAAATGTTTTGATGAATGAATTACAAACATTAGCCTGTGTCGGGACTCCATGGCGATATTCACTTATGTGCTTAGGTAGGATGGCTCCATCTCAAAACAAAAACGACGTTCTTGCGTCTTCTGTACTTTCAACTTTTTTTTTTGGGGGGGGGGGGTTGCATTCAACTTTTGGCCTGCTGGGAAATTAAAATAGATAATTTAAGAAGGATATTTGGATAAATCTCAAATTCAAAACCGCACACATATCAAGATCGCATTATGGTAAAATACATTTTGACAATCTTACATTATTACTTACCTTAATAAAAATGGTCAAAACACACTTTGGTAGACTTTGTGGGTTGGAAATATTTATACACAGTAGTAAAACACCTATTTTAACACAGTTTTTTTATTTATTTATTATTCCAGCAGTATCTATAAAACGCCACTAGATGGCAGTACCGCCCTGTAAGACTCAGCCGAGTTTGAGAGAGTTTTACGCTGTGATTGGTCAACTGCTGGTCACATGACATAAGGACGCCATCTTTTTACCCTGTTGAAACAGAGTTGGAAAACCTCTGGCTGTGTCCGAATGTGCAGTTTGTGCACCCTACTCCCTATATAGTGCCCTACTGTGAGAAGTCACGCCATTTTGTAGTGGTGTCCGAATGTCCAGGGAACGAAAATGTAGGGCACTCAAAATTACCCACAATGCATTCTGAAAAGTAGTGAACATCGACGTTTACTCATCCGGGTTGATATAGACCACAATTCATTGCGAGAATGAAAAAATACATGGCACGAATCAAAGCGCTGCATTAATATACACAATAGAAATAAATAATGCATTTTTGTTAAAACATTTTTTTAAATAATTTACAACAAAGGAACTAGAGTACATTTTTAAAACATTTTCATTCACAAATAGTCGGAGATTTATGCGCCGGTACGTCGTACAGTTACGGTGGTCACGTGATATGTGACGAGGAGAAAGTAGTGAGCTGGCTGTCCGAATCGCCAAACAGAATGAGGGCACTTCATATTAAGCCACTATATAGTGAGTTGCTATGTAGCGAATGAGGGGTTAGGGGACAAGGATGGACATTCGGACACAGCCCACATATACGGCTCTGGTCAGACTTTTTTATTTTTTTATTTTTACAAGGGTGAGTAGTTCTATTTTGTCCCTCATCGACCGCCAGGTGGCGGTGCTGAACAGCACATTTGAACTGTTTTCTTCTTTTTAGCGTTTAGTGGTAAACTTAATTTTACACTTCAGTTACAGTTGTCATGTTTATGACCAATAAACTGATTTAGTTTTATATTCTTTCCTATGGGGCATGAAATTTAAACTACTTTGGTTTCAACCAGGGGCACATTGTGTTCCATTTGGTTCCTACAAACGCGATAACCATCACCTAGTGGATTTTTTTTTTTTGAACAATCAATTCATCTTCTTTGGTTGCTGTCACTTCCCATCATTGGCAAGCACAAATCTTTAAAACATAAAACAATGGCAACATTTCGCGTCCAACTATGACGTTTACCGCCATCTGCTGGCCAAGATTATTAACACGCAAGCCATTCTGGTGTCAAACTTCAAAGCAGAGGCCTACTTCTTAAAGCAGCATATGCAACATTTTATAGGCTTGTCCTATGAGATTATCTTTTGGTCCGAGGTGCATTACGAGTGGATTCTTCCTGATAACAGGGTCCAAAACTGGTTGGGGGCGAATTAAGTGTTCAATAACAACCGATCATTTTCACATGTGTGGGAAAGCGGACCACTCTCAAGTCATTTGACTCGGTGGATTGTAATGTGAACGGAATATAAAAGTAACAACTAACAAATAAGTGGCAGTAAATCGAACAAAATATGTCCTGATGTCGTTTTGTTTTTCTGTGGAAATATATCTTTTTTTAAAGGTCTTTTCTTGCCATCTTACTGCACTTGTGCCGCCAGCTTCTTTTTTTCCGTAAACATTCGGATAACATCTGTGCATATCTGTAAGTACAGTATGTGGTTTTTCTGGGTTTATGAAAGATCGCATTGTGTGAAACATTTTTTATTGTGGCGAAAGACTCGTGAGACAAGTTACACAAACACTCAACACATTCCAACCGATTGCTCGTCTATTGCAACTGCGTGAGCTCCAGTAAACTTCCTGATTGTAGATTGTGATGTCAAAACGGAAAAATGTCATAAGTCACAGTCAGTCAAAGTGTTTGCCCTTGTTATTATTGAGCAGGTTTTTAACATTTGCGATTGTCAGCCTGATCTTTTTTTTTTTTTTTTGAAGAGTAATCATTCCTGACACATTCCACATGGACGTCCAACAATCAGGCCTTTGCTGACTTTTCCCAGGAGGAAGAAAATGATTGGTTTGTGTCCATCCCACTTTATCAGGATGTAAAATGACCGATTAAAAATGAAATGAAAATCTCATCTAATAGCTCATTCTTGGATGAGTCCATCAATGGAAAAAAAAAAGATTGTTCCAGTATTTTCATTACCCTGCTGTCTTGATAATAGAGTATGATGTCGTATTAGGGCCTCGTATAAATATATCTTTTTTAGAAGGCGGGGCAATATTCCCCCCCAAAAAATAAAATCGCGAGGAAAAAAACCTGCATGAAGCATGCTACTTCAATGTTTGTGCCAATACTTTTCGGTCGGGTTTTCAAATAAGGAGATAGTAATTGCTTCAGCATAGATAAACCATTAAGCTTTAATGCATTCACTCTTTGAAGTGTTAACTACATCCCAGGGATCAAGAATTTAAGTTAATTTGTTAAAATGTATGTTTACTTGTACATTTATGTTTCCAGAATTATTATTTACACATTCATACATTTTGGTAAAAAAAATTTGTACAAGTATCTAAGTTGTTGCGTCGAATCTACTGCTCTCCGTCATTCACTTGCTTTTACCTAAAGTATGCTAGCATCTGATTGGTCAGTGTTTAGTCAGCTGATAGGGGATAAGGAAGTGTTGTCGCTCTAGCTGCGATGAATGACGAGTAAAGTTTAAATTAAGAATAAATCCGTGTCCATCCTGCCTTTTCATTTTATAAACAGTGTCCCATTAACCACCAACGAATCCTCACATTAGACTATAGCTACGTTACGTGTGTTTTTTTCTTGCAAGTTTGCCAATTTGTAAAGTGGCATATTTGTGAGTTTTTTTTTCCTTATATTGCCCCCACCCTCTAAATGTTTTTTTTTTATACGTGGCCCTAATATGCCGTCGTAATAGAGTTACAGTAGGTGCAATTTCGTGTGTTTATGACTGAACATATAATGTGACTTTTATGTTTCTTTAAAATAATAATAATAATAATAATTAAGGAACAGGATCTTTATGGAGAGTGAAACCGATGGTGGGCAACATCCGGCACGTGAGCCATATACGGGCCCACGAGAGCGGTGTCCCCCAACCAATGGCGGGCCATTTTGATACCCCAAGGGGATGCATATCCAGATATACTGTATTCCCAAATCAGGAATGTATGCAATCACACCCGTGTGTGCCGTATACTGTAATATGACTCCTGATAGTAAAATGGCTACCCGGTGAATGTACGTATCACATTATATATACGGTACATCAGAGTCCATCTGTGGTTCTTTCCGCCTAAAGTGCAGTTGTTGTTTTTTTTTTTATTATAGGGACAAGACTTTGCCTCCTGGCTTGTTTTCCCTCCTTCAGCCAGCAATCCACGGAAGCCATTTTGTGGCCCTTTAGGCACAATTGTACCACTTTGGGGTCCGACGACCTCCTAAAGGCGACTTCAGTTGCTTCTCCAAAGTCTCCATTGTGAGTCTAAAGCGACAAAGTCATGACTAAAATCGGCAAGAGCACCGCCACGAGACCGGCTCGGCGGCATCCCCCGCCGCCATTACGGAGCCGCAGGGGCGTGTCGTCCCAGCCCAGCTGGCGTCCCGTTGGCTGGCTGCTGGCCGAGCAGCGCACCAGCGGCAGCTGGTAGGACGTGGCCCGCTTGTCCGGGTGGTCCGGGCTGGAGCCGTCGCTGGGCCGCTGGCCGTTGAAGAGCAGGTAGCGCCCGCTGGCGTCGCGCTCCATGCGGAAGAGCTCGTACTCGGTGTGCGGCAGGCGGATCCCCAGGGCCACGCAGCCGTTGGTGGCCGTCACGTCCTGCTCCACGCCCAGCTGCCACGACCGCTCGGCGCCGCACTCGTCGCCGTTGAACACGTTGAGCAGCGAGGTGGTGGCGAAGTCCATGGGCGTCACTCTCATGTGGTTCACTACGGGAGGGAGGAGATGGCGAGATGATGTAAGGGCTGTGATCTAACGAGGTTAGACATGTTTATTTACTATATGTTGAAGTTTGGAGGGGAATCTTGAGTGATACTGTGCTGATTTGAGATGTTTTTTTTAAATTATGATTTGGGGTTATTGTGTCATATGAGGCCGCGACTGACAAAGTAATTACAGATCCGGAAAGGACTCATCAAGACCTTTAACTCATTCACTGCCATTGACGGCTATAGACGTCAAAAATTCATTTGAACTATTTCTATTAGTTTAACATTTTTTTCCGCTTTTGTTAACAAGAGTATAAAAACCTAGAATTTTTTTTTTACATTTAGAACAGATATCAAATTTGTGATTAATCGTGAGTTAACTCGTGAAGTCATGCGATTAATTACGATTACAAAATTTAATCACCTGACACCCCTAATTTTCAATAATCTTTTCTTTAAAATAAAAATAATTGTAATTATTTTTTTCCGATTTGTAATAATCTTCTTTTTTTTATTTTTATAAAAACATAAATTAGGGGCGTCAGGCGATGACCATTTTGAATCGTAATTAATCGCATGTCTTCACGAGTTAACTCACAATTGATCACAAATTTTAATATCGGTTCTAATACAATTTTAAAAAAAAATTAGGTTTTCATACTCTTGTTAACAAAAGTGAGGAAAATGTTAAACTAATAGAAATAGTTAAAAAAAAAATTTGACATCTATAGCCATCAATGGCGGTAAATTTGAGGTACAACTCAATGTGCTTTGTAACAATTGATATATTTTTTTAACTGATAGTCAAATAATTTACAAGGTAAATATGTGTTTTCTGAGTTTCATGCTTTTCTGTTTAGTATGTCATATTAGCTCATATTAACGAAATAAATACAGATCGGGATAGGACTCCTCATTAAGACCTTTATTAAAGCGCACACTCTGAATGAAAGTGCTACTTGCCAAGTCGTTAGGAAAAAAAAACCGTTCTCTGGGGTCACCTGTACTGCCATGCTTAACACTTCATCATATTATGTCTCGCTAACAAAATTATTGGATAGAACTCATAAAGACCTTTAATTTGAGGTATGACTCAATGTGCTTTAAAGCATTTCTATTTTTGACAAATTGTGCAGTTCTGAATCCAAAATATTTACTTTGTGAATTATGCTTTATTTGATATTCCGTCATCATATAGGGTCTTATTGACACATTCTGGATAACACTTATCAAGATCTTTCATATGAGGTATGACTTAATGTGCTTTGTAGAAAAATCTATTTTTGACCTTTTTACTGGTAAACTTTGATTTTGGCTCTATTAAACGCTAACAAAAAGGTAAATGGCCGGTTGTCTACCTGCTTATACATCCCCCAAATTTGAAGGGAATTAGATAAAAAGTGTGAGAAAAAAAAAATCAGGTAGTTAGTGTTTGACATATTTGACCTTGCTGTAAGCTTGACCTTGGACTCTGACCTCGACCCTACCGTCACGGCAAATATTCCGCGTTTACGTGTTTTGTAACCAATAGAGATGAAAAGCAAAAAACATCACCTTTGAAGACGAAGTCGGTGCCGCCCATGACGTGCGTGGAGTGCAAGCCGCGCGAGTAGCGGCCGCGGGCGTAGATGGTGAAGGTGGGGTGCTTGCACACGGGGTCGGAGAAGTGGTAGTAGTAGCCCTCCCACGTGTGGTTGTTGTCGTGGAACAGGAAGTGACGGGTGAGGAAGAGCACCTCCGGGCGCACCTCGCACCGCTGGCTCGCCCACTGGCCGTACAGGCCCACCGCCAGGTCGGCGCGCGGCGGCAGGATGGGCGGGTGAAACTCGTCCGAGCGGTAGATGATGCGGCAGGCGATGCAGCCGTGCGCGTGGTTCTGGAAAAACAACAGCTCCAAATTTAGAATTACGTCTTATAATAAGTCAAATCCGCAATATAGAAATAACCTATTTAAATACTACATAGTCATCTTTTTTATAGCAGTTATGGCACTTTTTATTTATATATAAAAAAAAAGGTCTTAAATTGTTTTGTTTTTTTAGAATAATACAAACACATTTAAATACATAATATATTAAGAGAGTGCAAGATTCATGGCTAAGACAAAAATATTGTCCAAGCAGCATACTGATCCCCCCGTTTCCAGTAAACAAATGACAATTTTCCCCAAATTAACAAACTTATCTTTTCAAAATCATACCCATAATCATAGCCAAAGATGTACTTTATAAAGTGAATCTAAAGCCGTCACTTTCTGTAGGAGTAAAAAACAGGATTGAAGACCATTTAACATTCAATATCTTTCAGCAAAATCAAGGCTGGTCTCGAAATATGCCTACTTCCTGTTTTCACTCTTCTTTCAAATTGACACAGTGTAAATGGCTGACAGCGGAATTACACCCAAAATAAAACGCAGGCAGAAGAAAGCGGAGTTATAAAACTGTAGCAAAAATAGAAAAATTGCTGAAAAAAGTGATGGAGGTTACGTATATTGTTTATCCTCTGCGACAAAATGACTGATATTACAGTAGTTACTGAGTGACTTCCTGTATTATATTTTTTAAAGTTTAAAGTAATTTATATCACGCTTGTATTATAGTGCCCCACCACATCAGAAGCAACCGCAATTAATTTGTTATGATGCACAAACATAGATTCTTTACATTGCATATGTTATTTTATAAAGTAAAATAATATTCGTTTCCCTTTTATGGAATGAATTCCACATTTTCCAGGGAGGCTGGAACCGATTCATGGATTACCATTCATTTCAATGGGGAGAGGTGATTTGAGATGCAATTGTTTTGTGTTACGAGCATGGCCATGGAACAAATTCAATTTGTATCTCAAAGCAACACTAAATTATAAGGCATTCTACTTCGAGAGTGTGTTTTGTCAGATGTTGAAAATCAGAATCGGGGGGGGGGCAAAAGCAAGTTTTGTTGTTCTTGAAAACAAGGAACAAATGTTTGCAAATGTTGTTGCAATTCAAACAACCATAAAGTATTCACATTTGTTTAAGAGAACAAAGCAAGCATTTCAGCATCACTTTGCGGTGAACATGTTGTTTTACGTTCCGAACGAGCAAATAAAGTGGCAGCGAGGCCACAGTGGATCCCATTTTGGCAGGGTTGCACCTCTGGGGGGGGGGATTCCCGCCATATTTGAGGGGGAGCCAACGTTGTCGAGTGCGCTTCTTCTCATGTGTGGTGGACGGCAAATTCCAGCCTTGCCGAAGCCTGACGACCGTATTGGCTATGTAAACGCTGACCACAAAAAATAAACATTTAAAACAAAAGTCACAAAAAAAGGTTATGACATTAAAAGCTTAATAAAAAAAAAACAACGTCAAAATTAAACTTGTAAAAACAAATACATGAAAGAAACCTGAAAACCAGATCACAAAAATGAAGGTCACAAGTTAAACAGCATATAAAAAGAATATTACTGAAAAATAAAGGAAACAACATCAAAATATTTTATTATATAAAAATTCCTACCTTCCTTTTTGGTGGATTTTAGCATCAGAAACAAAATAAATAAATAATAATAATTACAGTGAAAACATAACAGCGAAATCATAGACAAAATAAAAATTAATACAACTTTTTCAAAAATGAAGTCCAAAAAAAGTAAAAAATTAATCAAACAGGGAAATAATTAAATAAATAAAATTGAAGAAAACAACTCATAAAAAAAAAAGTCACAAAAATGGAAGGTAACTTCCAAAGCAGGGGTGCCCAAGTCCAATCCTCGACAGCCCCTATACAGCCTGTTTTTCATGTTTCCCTCCTCCAACACACTTGAATCAAATGATCCACTCCTCAGCAAGCTCTGCAGAAGCTTGATAACGATCCTGATTATCTGATTCAGGTGTGTTGGATGAGGAAGATAAGAAAAATATGGGCTCTCAAAGACCCAGGCATGGGCACACCTGATCCAAAGCAAAGTCAAACAAAATCCCCCAGATGAAGAGAAGAAAAAGAAAATTCTCTTTTTGGGGTATTTTCTTTTTTTCTGTCTTTTTGTCTTTCTTTTCTTTCCTTTTTTGTCTTTCTTTCTCTTTTCTTCTTATTTTTTTCTCTTTTTTTATTTTCTCTTTTCTCTTTTTTCTTTTTTCTTTTTTTTCTTTCAGTTAGAGTGCCTTTTAAAAAAATGTATTTAAAAATTTTGGGCGAAGGCTTGTTTTGATGTCTCCTGCTTTCACATTCTTTTTTTGTGGGGATTTTAAGATAATAAAAAAACAGCCACAAAACATCAACAAATTAAGTTTGGACAAAATGATGTTAAAAGTACAGCAGAATGAAGAATCTCAAAAAAAGAAGGCACCATAAAAACAGCCACAAAACATTTAAAAACAAAGCCTAGACTGGAAGGCCACATCAACTGCAAAATCACAACAACAAAAAGAAATTTGAAAACTAAATGAAACAACATGAAAATAAAGTCAACAAAAACGAAATAAAGTCACTGAAAAATGAAGGAAACCGTACCAGTATAGAAAACAGTCACAAAACATCCAAAACATCATCACAAAAAAAATGGAAGGCGAGCACCAAAACAAAGTCACTCAAATCACGACATGAAAAACAACCAAAGTGTGCGACTGACCTTGGCGTTCTGCAGGGGCATCTGGTAGCTGGAAGGTTTGTAGTAGAGCCTCTGCGCGCTGTCCGTGTGGACGTCCCCGAGGAAGAGCTCCTCCACCAGGTGGTCCGGGTTGTGGTGCATGTACTGCTTCTCCACCCGCAGCAGCTGCAGCTCGTGCATGGCGAAGTTGAGCTCCCTGGAGCAGTTGTAGCCGCCCTCCTCGCTCCACAGCTCGTAGGGGACGTCGGCCTCCCAGGGGCCCCTCGCCGCTCCCTTGCAGCTCCGGTTCAACCTCTGGCTCAGCTCCTCGGCCACTCCGGCCCCGTGGCACGTGATCTGGACCCGGTGGAGGTGGTACTCGGCCTCGGTGCCGCCCCGGACGATCCAGGAGGCCTGGCGCAGGCGCAAGCGTCCCCGCACCAGCAGGGTGTAGGTGGGCTTGGTGCAGTGGTTGTCCTCGTAGTAAAACTGGTGCGCCTGGAAGGTGTTGTTGGCGAGAAAGCGGTAGGAACGCGTCAGGAACTCCGGACCGGGTCTCACCTCACAGCTGAAAGGGAACAAACGTTTTCAGAGCCGAGACGCGGGAGAAGACCGCGGAAGAATGGCGGGGACGCCCACCTGGTAGACACCCAGTGACCCTCCACGTTTGGGGGCATCTGCACGGTGATGCGGGCCCCGTCGTGAAGGTGCTTCAACATGTGGTGGCACATGTGGGAGTCCTTGACCGAGCGGCCGTAGGTTTTCTCCAAGGAGAGGTGACGCGACCGCTCCTCCACGGAGAAACATGTTGACAAACCTGCACAACAAACAAAAATAACACGATGTGCTTTAGTTGGAATTCGGTGTTAGGGTTAGGGTCGTTTTAGGGGACTTTGGGGGTAGGTTAGGTTTAGTTTAGGGTTTAAGGGTTAGGGGGACTTAGGCTAGTTTTACACTCCGAGATGCAGATTTGGAAGTGACGCTACGGACGAGCCCACTGGTCAAGAGGAGCCACAGAAGCTTGCTAGCTCGTTGATGGCTAGCGTCTCTTGTCACAGTTCCTAAGATCGGGAGTTTTTGATGTTGGGAGTAATTTTAATCATTGGGTTGGGATTCATTTTAGGTGGCTTCAGTGTTGGGTTACAGTCAAGCATTGGGATTAGCTAATAGCGTTGACATAATTTTTGTGTTAGCTTTTAGTTGTAGGATTTGGGGGGCTAAAGAGTTATAGCTTAGTTTAGTGTGAGGGTTGTGGTTAAAGAAGTCTCAGTCATCTGGATAGTATTGCAGTTACGAGGTAGTGTTAGGTTCGAATTAATTAAAGGATTATTGTTTTGGTTTTAGACAGGTTAAGTTTAGTTTTAGGGATGCGGTAGAGTGTTACAGTCGAGTTCACAGCATAAATGTTGATGTTTCATTTTGGATTGGGTTGTTTGTTAGAGAGCCGTTAGAGAGTTCAAGGTTCCAAAGTGTGAATAAGAAGAAAAGTTGACAGCAGCAGCAACGATGAATCAAGGACATTTTAAAAATTTCTGTCCTAGCATGAATCTATAAAGCAGCTCTCAAATGGACAAATAGAAAGAAATAAAGATGATGGATGAGCCCTGCTCCACTCAAGTGAAATGGAATCAAAGGTTCTGTAGGCTTTTTTTGGGGGGTTTTGGTTTGATCAAATGTAACCTAACTCAAGGATTTGATGCTTGCCAGGTAACTTTTTGGGGGAACAAGTTTACCATTTATAAATTGGACAATCGAAAAATTTGCAAGACTTCCTTTTTGTTGTATATTTCCACTCCTTAATTTTATGCTAGGTGGCTAGGCTACATGTTAGCTCATCTTTTTATCTTTTCTTTTTTGCTAGCATTTCTAATGTCAGGTTTTAATAGTCATGTTAACCCTTCTTATATGGAAATATGTCACAGGTTCATGCCCTTATGTTGCGTTGCAAGGTGGTTACATGTTAGCATTAGTCATTGGCAAGTTTTAGGGTGTTACAGACTTTAAAGGTACCCCCCAAAGACATGCGAGCGCTCTCCAAATAGGATTTTTTTTAAGCATGTGCTCCCACCCATATGTTCTCATGCTAGGCGGCTACATGTTAGCATTAATAGTTATGTTTTAGGGTCTCCTTATGCCACGATGCTAGGTGGCTACATGCTAACATTTCTTAGGTCAGACGCCAGGGTTTAAGATCTCAGAAACTAAAAAAAATAAATAATGTTGCTAACCCTTCTTAAATGATGTTTAGACTTTTTAGTAAACTTCCTGCTTACACATACCACAATTTCCCACGCTACCCTTCCACTGTGATGCTTGGTGGCCTCGTTAGCATTTTAATGTTGGGTTTTAGGGTCTGGCAAAGCATCTCCAAAGGTTGCATTAGCTCTTGTGTACCCACGTCACGTCCTCCCCTCTGACACCGTGACACTAAGTGACTCCATGCTCGCATTACTCATGCCAGGTTTTAGGGTCTTACCAACTTGGAAGGTGCCCCCAAAACCCATGCTAGTCCTTGCTAAATGAGTTGATCTAGCCTTTTTTAGACTTCCTGGTTTGCGCCCCATTCCCACGCTTAGCCTTGGGCCGTGATGCTAGGTAGCTATGTTAGCATTAAAAATAAGGAGTATCAAGGGCTGCACAGTTAAACATGCATTAGACGTTCAATATGATAAAAAAAAAAAAAGAAGAAGCCTGATTAAGTAGGAGGATATGATTAAAAGTGTGTAGCTTTGATTTTTCTGACTTCAGAGGAGTCGTTGGCGTCCCAGCAAAGACGACAATCGGTCGACTGGGCTCCGAGCTCTGTAAAATGTAAAAAATAAAAAAAATAAAATCAAAGCGCCCGCAAGACTCCCACAGCTCTGAAAACGCACACAACATTGCCAGCTGGCTCAAACCGCCGACTGGTGAGGTAACGTCAGCGCGGACGGACCCCGACAAGCGCAGACGCTGCAACCCAGACAAAGACTTGAACAATTCTCGCTTGTACACCATAAAACATCCAAATATGTGTTTGCTTTCACGTGGAAAAATGCTATAATGGAATCCAGAATGTCTGCGTATGACACATGCTAGCAGGGCTAATGCTAACCGTTGTGGACTATAGGAAAAAAAACCGGAGGTATGAGGTTTTTTTTCCTTGCAAAATTTAGACTTTTGTAAAAATGTTTTAAAAGAAAATTTTGATGTCAAATTTGTCTTTTTCCCCGTGAAGGGACATATTCTCCCCAAATATGTTGTTTTCATAAAATTACAACTTTTTCTGTGGAAAAAAGCTAAAACAGAACTTTACCTTACAAATAGAACAAAAAAAATGCCCCATAAAAATTTTATTCTCATGTCTGATTTAAAATAATCCCTTTGTCTTGACTTGAAAATACGGTATTATTCTTGTAAAAGTACAAACATTTCCCCGTAAAATAACAGTTAAAAGATGAGCCTGACCATTAAGAATCAATTTGTTTTGATGTTCTACGCTCATCAAAATCCTATTTTCAGAGACAGTCGATCAGTTTGTTTTGTCCACACTTTAATTCCATCACGCGGTGTCCTTGAAGGCATCACATCGCTGACCTCCGAGCATCAAAGTAGCCGAATTGGCATCAAAGTGTGTTAATAACAGTGATGGATGGCGACTCCTATTTCGCGTGCTCTTCCTCGCGCTATCAACTCGTCTCGTTGGCCGCTCGTCCGTCATCAAGTCAAGTATGAGCAGAAGACACTCGCTTCTTCTTCAAGTATCCCCCCCCCACAACAAAGTCTTCTTTTATCTCCAAGTGGAAAAGTCCCATAATGCTCTGCTGCTCACGTTCAGACGGCCCCTGGGGACTTTTTTTTTTTTTTTTTTTTGGACTTCAAACGTCCCTTTTCCCACCAGCCCTCAAATAAATGGACTTGTTTAAGGCCGGCCTGCCAACAGGTGCAGACAAAAAAATGACACGTGCCTGCCTTGCAACAAATCAAATCATTATGACCTCGCTGATCACTTTATTGATTTCTCACAATAATTACCAACAATAACATAAAGATCAATATCCAACACTTTACGTCTAAAGGGATGAGAGACAAAATGGACACAACAGCTCTAGCATCAGCAGTAGTTGCATTTCTCTGTTGAATCTCTGCAGGTGATTACATTTGCAAATTGTCACTTCTACAGCATTCCAAGGAATTCACAATGTCTCATCGCTGGCGACCTTGTGCCTGATCAACAATGACAAGTTTATTGTGTTAACTTACAATTATTTTTGCTGATTAAAGAAACAAAATTACTTGAAAGCTCACCCTAAAAAAAAGTCAAAATATATATTTTTTTTAAATAAAAAATAATAATCCAACTTTTTTCACATGAACCAGTTTTTTTTCTCCTTGAAAAATTACCCCCCCCCCTTTATAATGCTAATTAATTTATTGTTGGAAAATGAATGATAAGATTAATAATAATAATAATCATCATCATTTTTATTATTATTATTATTATGTAAAAAAAAAAAAACTAAATAATTGCCTAAGAAAATGCGTTCCAAATTAGGTCTATGTGGTGGTCCACTTGTAATTAATTTTGTTTTAAAAACAAAATATTACTACATGATCATCTTTCATTGATTTAAACGTTTTAGTTAGCAGACAAGTGTTATTATTATTATTATCATTATTATTATTATTAGAATTACAGTAATTTAGTTTTTTTTATTTAATCATTAGCCTGTCCAATCAAGCTAGCTGTAGCTGGCGTTGCCTTCAGGGACAGGCTGTAATTATCCATCTATCTATCTATCTATCTATCTATCTATCCATCCATCCATCTATCACATACATGTCATTAAGGAGGTTGGGTGTACCTAATTTTATGGTCTAAAATTCCTCATGCGCGCACACACACATGCACATATGCATATTGTCCACATACTGTACATGGAGTTGCTTTACCTAAGCAGGAGGAAATGATCAGAATTAAAGCCAATTCCATTGCGGGTGCAGAGGCTTCAACTTGTCCCACACTTGATGAACTGCTTTCTGTCTTTTCACGAGCCCCCGTCCTTGCTTGCTGCTTTCTCAGGTGAGTGGGGGGGAAAAAAAGAATGATAATCACATGATGGCTCCGAGGATGAAGAAGAAGATGGTGGCGCTGGATCACAAAATGTTTGAGCGGAAAACTCTCAAGTGGAGAGGAAAGGCTGCACGGAGCGACTTGCTGAGCGGAGCAAATTCTGAGCGAGCCAGTTGAGCTGCAGCCCGCCTGCATTCCTGGTGGGCGTGGAAAGCCTTGTGGGCGTTTCCTCCACGTGAAAATGTCAAAAGATGATGAAAAGTTGCCACCAATAATTCAGGTGAAACCATTTTTGCCTGGTATTTAAATGAGATTAATTTTTTTTTTTTTTCAGAGTGAGGTCACACATTTTGCCGGTTGAATCCCACGATTAGAACTTGAGTTGTGGGCCTTCACGTTTGTGTCCTGGTGAAGGTAACCCTAACCCTAACCTAATCCGAACCCACCAGGAAGCTTTTGGGTGTTGGAATTGACCAGAAGGAAAAGAGAGTCAGGTCACACTTTCCTACACAACACAATCTTTTAGTAATTGTCACTCTAAGTTAAAATCCTACTCTCCGAACCCTAACCATAGTTTGAAACCCTAACCCGCTTTTAAAACCCTATTTTGAAAACCTACCCCTACTTTAAAACCTTAACCATGATTTGAAACCCCATTTTGAAACTCTAACCCTACTTTGAAACCCTCCTTTGAAGTCCTAACCCTAATTTTGAAACCCTATTTTAGAACCCTAAACACTACCCCTACTTTGAAACCCCGGCCATAAATTGAAACCCTCACGCTACTTTGAAATCCTAACCCAACTTTTCAACTGTAAGCTGAAACCCTAATTTGAAGCCCTTAACATACTTTAAAACCCTATTTTGAAAACCTAACCCTATTTTGAAGCCTTACTTTGGGACCCGAACCCTACTCTGAAACCCGGGGTCACGCATTCCGACGGTCACATGATCCCAGTACCACTATTCGCAATTGAGACCACCGCAATAGTGAGCATTCTGTTTTGTATTCATACTCAAATATGCGAAATGACAGACTCGTTTTTGAAAAACATTCAAATGAATTATTATTATTTCGATTTGAAAACAATTATATTCGTTTTACTGTTGTGAAATTAGTAGGTTTTTTTTTTCTTCCTGAAATTTATTCACAGGAAATTGTACCTTTTTTTTCTAGCAAAATGAAAATTTGTCTGTATTCTGTTACGATGACATCTTTTTTAATTGTTATTATTATTATTATAAAATTACACCGTTTTTAACCTGATTTGGTCAAACTAATTCCTTCATTCTTGTAATCCTTCCCCCTCTCTTTTCATTATGTCCCTAATTCTTATTGGTTGCGGACATCAAGCTGTTTTCCATGATTGCTTCCATGTTTCCAATGAGAATTTCAAAAACCTTCCCCCCCCCCCCCCCACCCCGCCCGGGCTGATCTGATAATCTTCTTTGACTGCCATTGAAGGCTTTACAAGTCCAAGAAGATCCATTTGAACTTTGCTGGCACTAGTCAATAAGATAATAATGAATCTGGATTCTTTGAGCCTTAAGGTGTTCCGCTGCATGCTCTTTCTCCTCTAATCCGGGGTCCTTGCTCCGGCACAGTGAGTCAACCCCCCCCCCCCCCCCATCACCCACCTTCGCGTCCCCCTCTTCCTCCTCTTTCAGGTCCCCGGAAAAAGTGGGATGCAGACAAACACCCCTGACGGGATTTGCAAGGAGGCCGGAAGGGGCATTCATGACGGGACCAGAGTGGGAGTCTTGTTCTTGTGTGTTGACCCCTGCACACTCGCAGCATCGTTGCACCCGCTTTGTGCGGCGGCAAAGAAAAAAAAAGATTCATTTTGCTATCAAGTCACCGACATAACTCAGGAAATTTGTTTTTCCTCAACAAAAGCGTCACGGAACCTTTTTTTTTGGGGGGGGGGGACTAAAATGTCAGGTGACACCCGACACTCCCACCCCGTTGTATTCAAAACAAATTTGCAAAGCACTAATTTAGGGACATGTTCAACCAAGATGCATCTTCCAAATTAGCGTTTCAGGTGTTTTCAAACTTCTAAGCACTAATCGGTCAGTAAAAGTGGGAAAAGTACGAATTGGTGTACCACACACGCATGGACCAGAGGAATCGAATAAAAAAAAAAATTTCCCCCTGTTTTTTGAGTAATTTTTCCTCCTGTTTTTCGGAATATTTTTTGGACAGAAAAAAAAAATTCAGTAAAACAGAAAAAAAATTCTGAAAAGCAGAATATAACAAAAAATACTCAAAAAAACAAAGCTCCCCCCCAAAAATTTGTCAGAAAAACAGGAGGTTTTTTTTCTTTAAGTGAATGCAATACGCTACCGCAAGAAATGAAACCAACCCGCCAATTTTTTTTGCAGTAGTTAACAATACAGTGCTGTAAGAAACTATTTAAAGTAACTTATAATCGACTTCGTTCAGTCAAATTAAAGTTAACTGTTATTTTATAGCGAAATTAATCAAGTTACATTTTAAAGAAAGTAATCAGTAAAGTAACTAAGTTACTTTTTAAAGAAAGTAATCAATAAAGTATCTAAGTTACATTTTAAAGAAAGTAATCAGTAAAGTAACTAAGTTACATTTTAAAGAAAGCAATCAATAAAGTAATTAAGTTACATTTTAAAGAAAGTAATCATTAAAGTTACTTTTTTAAGGTAACTGTGGCAATACTGCTTACGCACATTTTCATAAACAACAAAGAGAATTCAGACTTCTTTGAACGCTAACGTTTAATAAGCATCAAAGAGAATTTGGCATTCTTAATGAACTCGATGAAAGCAAAAAACTCCCCCGAACCAAACGCTTGCTCAACTTTGGAGCGTTCGCTGCAGCCAACATAGTTGACATGTTTTTCTAAACACTGGAGCCGATGTCGTGTGTGTTCCTGATGAAAGCCAAGTTGCAACAGCTGTCTGTTTTGTGTTTGCTTCTGCTGACGGCTCCCCGAGGACCTTCGTGTCATCGCGAAGGTCCGACCCAATGGGGGAGGGAGCGGCCCGGCACGCTCAGCGAAAATAAATGAAATCCCACTCAGTCAGGAAGACTATTTAAATATGTTTGTTTTGCGAAAGGCCCACCAGGCCACAAATGCCAGCGTGGATCTTCAAAACAAATCGTTGCGTTCCACTGCCAGCGCATTTTCCCCAGAAGAAGCAATGGAAATAGAAATGATCAACTGTGGCCATCCTAAAACCGACATCAAGTGAACTGCTTAGTTTAAATAGTTATAGTAAGTAGTGTAAGAATAACCTAATTGCTGTAAAATATATACACCCTGGAGAACCCAAGAACCCTTTTCTTCTTTGGAAAATTATGAATTATACATTAAATGACTGCTATAAGATCACTGAACACCAAAATATTTTTTCAATTTTAACCCTTTTTTTTTAACTAGCTCAGAGTTGCTAATTTATCAAAATATATGTATAAAACATATTCCTAGGCATTCTGCACGTGATATGAAATAGATTGACAAAAACACACACACAATTTTACCATCTGATGGTTTGCTGAGAAGACGGTTTTGTTTGGATTGATTTCCAGCTCAACAAAATTGTCACCACCACTCTGGCTCATGTAAGTGCAATATTCATCCACTAGATGACCCCATGCAGGGGTCAGAAGTGGCACTCTGGACTTTTGAAGTTAAATTTGTAAAAAAAAAAGAAAAAGTTTTTTGTTATTTGTGTAGCAGAATTTATAGGGGCCAAATTTGACCCCGTGGGTTCTCCAGGGTTAAAAACAACAACTTTGTGAACATTTTGAGCTTAACTTGGATAACCAATGGTGATGATAAAAAAAGGAAAGTTTTTTCTTGATAATAATAGATTTTATTCTTGTAATTATTTTTTTTCTTGAAAAGTACGACTATATGTCTTGAAAAGAATTACCTTTTTTTTCCTGTAAAATAAAATATTCTCATAAAAATAAACATCGCTTAAAATGACAACCTTTTGTTTAAAAAAAAACATGACTTTTTTTTCAACGATGTTGAACTTTCTTCTTGTAAAATTTTGTTTTGGAAGATGCTTGAAAAAAACCATGATTTATTCGCTTAAAATTGTGGCGTTAAAAATGTCAATATTTTTCTTATTATTAAATTCAAACTTTTTCCTCTTCACATTTCCACCTTTTCTCAAAAATATGACCCTGTTTTAAAAATCAAAACATTTTATTTTTTAAAACAATGATGCTTGTAAAATGTGTATATTTTTATTTAAACAAAATACAACAATCCCTGTAAAATTGCTATTTTATTCTTGTGAAATCACTTTTTTTCTTTGTAATTTTTGAAAATTTTGAATTTTTGGACTAAAATTTGATTGTATTCTTTTTATAACATAATTCCCCCCCCCCTCATAAAATTTCACTTCAACCTGGTCCTTGCAAAATTACAACTTTTTTTTTTATTCTAGCAAATTGAATCAACCCCATTTGTTCCATAAACACTGAAAAATCTACAAGTTCCTGCGAGTTTTTGTAAACATAAAAGACACTTCAGCATCTTTTAATTAATTAAATTAACCTACGTGTTTTTGTAACATCAAAGACAATTGGAGCCTTTATTGAACTAAACATCAAAGACATTTTAGCTTCTTCAATTAACCGATTTTTCTATTTTGAACCAACCGGACATGATTTTGTAAAGCTAACATGGTTTTTGTAAACAGTCATTGACCTTAACGTGCAATTTTTGTAAACATCAAAGACACTTTAAGCCCCCCCCCCCATCCCCACTGGTTTTAATGAAACTGAAATCCTTTTAAAAACCATTTTGAGTCTTCAGTGAATCAAATGTTCACACGTTTTCAAAAACATCAAACAATTTAGATGAACTTTACTGAACCGAATGCTGCCCGAGTGCTTTTGCATGTTAACACGCACGCACGCACGCACGCACGCACGCACGCACGCACGCACACACACTAGACTGACGATGGTGTTTTGGTACACCACTTGAACCCCATTTTGTCCAACACAACATCCACATTTGTTTCTTCTTCTTGCGAGGGAAAAGAAAGTCGGCAGCCAAAGCGTGCAAGTCAAACGGGCACGGCCATCTTTCCAAGTCCAACATGGCCGCCATCTGCCGAGGCGAAATGAGATCCAGATCGGGTGAGAGAAGACGGATGTCGTGGCTGCGGCCAAAACGTTTCATGGGGTAAACATGTGTCCCATGTCGAACGAGGGCTCCTCTCGTTCGCCCAATAAAAGCGCCAGTGTGTGGTCATGTGACCAATTGGCTCTGCCAAAAGCGCACAAGTGGGCGGGAATGATGGGACGGAAAAATGGAAGCTGGAAGGAGAGGAAGAAAATGCATAAAGATGACACTCAAGAAACTTTTTTTTCAAGGGTGGGGGCGAGGGGTTGTCATCTGTACTGGGGGGGGGGGGGCAGTTTTTCCATGTTGCTGTTTTGTATTAATGACACCAACACGGATTGGCGGAACGTCGCCGCCTTGGGCAGATCATTTGCTTCAGTCGACCAAATAAAATAAATAAATGTTTTGCTACACATCAAATCAAATTTTCAGCCTTTTCAATTTCATTAGCCAGCACTTTCGAAACAAACAAAAACAAAGTACTGGACATAGATAGAAATCAAAGGTCAGACAAATGAACAGAACAAATTTGAATGAGCTAATTCATAAAGTTAGCTAAAGTCAAAGTTCAAGATTATTACAATTACGAAAGTTAACAAAATAACTAAAATGACTAACATTTTGCGTTCATAAAACTAAAAAAATAATAAAAAAAAAAAGTAAGGGAAGGTAAATTTGTAAACAATCCGATAATTTTTGAGTCTTCGAGTGTAAATTAAAGTCAATCATGTCTTTAATGACAAACGTTTGCGTTTTCATGCTGTACTTATTTGTAATCAAAGAAGAGAGTTGGAGTTGTCAGTGAAACTTTTTTCGCAAACGTCAAAAGCAATTAAGAATCTTCAATGAAGCTAATCAACTTTTGTAAACATCAAAGGCAATTTTGTTTTCAATTACGTCTTTATTGACACTTGCATCATTTTCCCCCCCACAAACATCAAATACAGTTCAGACTTTGATGTTTACAAAATATATGTTAGCTCCTTCAAAGACAATTTAGATCCTTCCATAAAGCTAACATGGAATCATTTTGTGGTCAGCGAGCGTGAAATAAGCTGCAGACGACAATACGATCAAAGTCTTTTTTCTTTTCCTTTTTTTTTTTTTTTTTTTTTAACGAGTGAGCTGCAACTCAAACGTTGCGAGCGGTCACGGACACGCATTAAAAGATGTCAAGTCCTTTCGCATTCATAGAAATCCATGACGCAGCGCAACTCTTTGAGGCGTCTAAAAGCGGACTGCGGCGACGCAGTCGGGATTCTTGTGGCTTTGGTGGCCTCGGCTCCTTCCGCGTGTTCGCCGCTGCAGCTCGGCGAACACGCCGGCCGACGCTGCGCCGTCACGCAAGCCGACTGCTCAACCTGCTCAGCAGATCGCAGCGGTGGCGATCTTCCATTTTAGCGACCGTTTACGCTGTTTTTCATTTTGAGAACAAACACACGCGAGAACATGACAACTCAAAGACACGATTCAAAGTCTTCGGTGGTGCTGCATTAACATCAAACAAACCCACCATATTCTTTTTTTCTTCAGTGAAGCCAAGATACGTTTTCATCAAAATCAAAGACAATTTGGTGACAATGTCCTTGACAATTTTCTTGTAAATATCAAAGATAATTTAAAAGATTTCACTGGAACTAACATGCATTCTTAAATGCAAAAAGCATGAAAGGCAATTAACAATTATGTTAACCTTAACAATTCAGAGCCATCAATGGACCTAATGTGCGTTTTCATAGACCTCAAAGACAAGTCACCGTCTTCATTGAACAGAACGTACGTTTCGATAAACATCAAAGACACTTAACATACTTTATCATAAACAGACAATTTAGCGTCTTCAGTGAAGCTGCCTTTTTTTTTAAAAGACAACCTAGTCTTCAATGAACCCAACATACTTTTTTCATAAACCTCAAAGATGACCAAGAGCCTGCAATAAACCTAAACATCAAAGACACTTTAATGTCTTCAATAACCAGATTGATACCAACACTCTATCACAAACATCAAAGACAATTTCATTTCCAGTTAAACACCCTCTTTTTAAACATCAAAGACAATTTTGTTTTCAAAAACAATGAATCCAATTGAGTGTTTACTGAAACTAATATGTTTGTAAACATCAAAGACAATTTAAGTCTCCAACGAGCCTACGTTACTTAAAAAAAAAAGAAGATTTTAGCTTTCAATGAAAATGAAGCTAAGACTTTTCAGGAATCAACAAATACAATTAAGTGCTCGCTTTTTTCTTGACATCAAAGACAATTTAGAGTATTCAATAAACACATTTTCATAAATGTAAACAATAATTTAGTTTTTGAGCTTAACATACTTTATCATAAAAATACAGGAAAAAAACACAATGTCTTCAATGAACGTATCATTTTATAAACATCAAAGACAATTTTGTCTAAGGTGAGTCTAACACTTTCTGATAAACATCAAAGACAATTGTGTATTTTCATTAACATCAATTATTCACTGAACCCAATGCACTTTTTGTAAACATCAGTAACGAGCGCCATGACACGAGCTCACTAGATTTTCTTTGACATTCACTACAATCTGGTCTTCACTGAAGCTAACATACGCTAACATCGTAAACATCAAAGACAATTTCGTCTTCACTAACCCAAACATAAACATCACAGACAATTTAGAGTCCTCCATGAACCTATCATGCTAGTTTTTTGCTAAACACTGAATTGGATGAAGTCTTCACTGGAACTGGAACATTTTGTAAACATCAAAGACACCTTTGACTCATCAGCCGGTTGCATCTTTTTTTTCATCCGGAAAGGAGGCGTGTGAAAAAACAGCCCGTCCTGCAACTGTTTATTGTATCAGGAGGAGAAACGTTTTCTTGGCAGCTTTCGGAAGCGGCGAAACAATTGCCCCCCCCCCCCCCCCCCAACCCCCCCACCATGGGCCCGCATAGCTTTCATCTGTTCCTAATATAACGAACAAACGGGCGTCCCAGCACAACACAAAGAGCAGCGCTGCGCGGCAGGTACGCTAACGCGTCATCTTCTTCTTCTCCTCTCTTCGTCTTTTTGTTTTGTTTTTGAAACTTGACAGTTTAATTGCTGGAGGTTCACATTTGAAAACATGCCAGCACGCCCACGAAAACATTTGATCTTCTCTTTGCCTCGCTTGATGTTTGCGTGTGTGTCTTTCTCGTGAGCCTCACGTCTCATTCGTTACCTTCACTCAGGCTTTCATTTTGCTCTCTGAATACAGTACAGTCACGTTACACACAGTAGATCTGCAAAGTATTTAATTTTTTTTTTTTTTAAATCATAGTCCTCTCCAAAAGTATTGGAACGGCAAAGCCAATTCCTTTGTTTTCATTGTATACTGAAGGTATTTATGTTTCAAATAAAAATTTAGAGCATCATCAGAAATAAGCAAGAACTGAAAGAGGCTGCAGTAAAGGCCTGGAAAAGCATTTCAAATGAAGTATGCAACAGTCAAGGGAAATCAATCAATATACAATTCTTGTTATTTCTGTATTTATTCACTTTTAATTCTGACATTTGTCACAGTCAATTTCGTTTTACTAATATCATTTGTGTAATTAAGTATTCCTTGTCTACACAAGCCCTTTTCATTGATTTTTTATTATTTATACATTTTTACCATTATTTTAATTTTTTTATTCAAATTTTTTTATCATTTTAATTATTTATACATTTTTACAGTAACTTTTATTTTCATTTATTTATTTAAATTTTTGATCATTTTATTTATTTTATAATTTTTTTACGGTTACTTTTATATATATATTTTAATTTATTTAATTTTTTTATCATTTTAATTATTTATACATTTTTACGGTTACTTTTATTTGTATTTATTTATATAAATTTTTGATCATTTTAATTATTTATACATTTTTACGGTTACTTTTATTTATTTATTCTTATTAAAATGTTTGATCATTTTAATTATTTATACATTTTTGTGGTTACTTTTATTTATATTTATTTATTTAAATTTGTGATCATTTTAATTATTTATACATTTTTACAGTTACTTTTATAGTTTTTAAATATTATTTTCATTTAAACGCAAATCAATTAAATCATCATTTAAATGTATGTTATAAATGTTTGCTTGTCCAGAATTGTTTTGTTTTGAATTTGTAATGTTAACTTCATATTAATTTAATATATATATATATTTTTTTTTGGTAACTATCAAAGACAATCTAGTGTATTGTGTGAAGCTAATGTACCTTTTCGTAAACATCAAAAGCGTTTTCGAGTCTTCAAAGAACCATGAACATGAAAGACGATTGAGAGGGTTAAATGATCCTTTATTGTAATTTTTTTTTTTAAAGAAAAAAAAAACGTCAAAGACATTTTAGTCTTCGATGACATTCAAACAATCAAACATGTCTATCTACGCCAAGGCCAAACATGGGAGCCATCTTTTCTTCCACACTTTCCACCAATGCAGTGTGTGTGTGTGTGTGTGTGTGTGTGTGTGTGTGTGTGTGTGTGTGTGTGTGTGTGTGAGAGGCACCAGAATTTGTCCCAGATTTTTCCCTCCTCCTCTTAGACTTCTTCACGGTCGTCGTCGTCTTCTGCGGGCTCTCTGACAGCCCGCTTTGATGTGGCCTTCTCACTGTTGCGACCGCAGGCGCAAGAGGAACCAGATGGTCTTCGGGCTGCCTTGTGGAAAAGTAAAAAAAATAAAAATACCAACCACCAACACCCCCGACCCAACAAAAAAGAGAGAGAGAGAAAAGAGGGCAAGAAATGAGGGGACAAACGTGATTTGGAAGAAGCAGGTAAACAATCAAGTCATCAGGGAACACGAACGGTTCAGGCGGAAGAAAATGCAAAACAGATGTGTCGTTGATGTCTCCTTGATGTTCTTCTTACTATCAACACTTGGAAATGGAAAAATGCGTTCAGTCATACAATTCCCACCATTCCGAATCTTTACAGCCAACGTGTACACACTGGACACTTTTTTTCCGATGAGTTCCCCAAAGTTTCACATGCCCCCAAAATCACACGAGGGAGCGACTTTGATGTCAAGTCGAAAAAAGAGATGTCAAAAATTGTCATTGATGTTTTATAAAAACTTGTACAGTATATTTGTCAGGTTCAAACTCTAAATGATTGTGTAGGTTCATGACAAAGTATGTAAGGGTCATTAGATTCTAGGGTGTCTTTGATGCTAGCAAAAAGACATACATTAGCTTAATTTTAGACTCCAAAATGTCTTTGAGATTTGTGGAAACGTATTTTAGATTGAAATTCACTCACTGAATAGGATAATTGTCTTTGAAATTTGTTAAAATGAATGTATTAGATTTATTGCATTTGATGTTTATGAAACCACGTAAATTGTCTTTAATGTTTATAAAAAAGTGTATTATGTTCAGTTCATTGAAGAATCAGAATTGGCCTCAATGTTTATAAAAAGCATGTTTTTTTTAAACTAAGGTGTGTGATGTCTACGAAATTGGGTACGTCAGGTTTACAGAATATTAAATGGTTAACAAAAACTCATGTGTGTTATTGACGAATCAAAATTCTCTTTGATGTTTATGAAAAGTAAAGTAAAGTCATTACAGATTGTGAAACTGTCATTGAAGATTCAAAATAGTCCCCAAGGTTTGCAATAACTAATTTAGTAAATGCTAAGTACGTGTCTTTGATGTTTCCAAAAAAATGCATACATTAGGTTCACATGAAAACTTTCTTGATTTTTTTTAAGAACTGTCCTCAAAGTTGACAAAAAAAAGTGTGAACTGAACACGATATTGTCAATGCTAATTTGCTAAGTTCTTTTAACAATCAAAATTGTCTTTGATGTTTACAAAAATGCATATTTTGTTTTCACTGCAGAAGTAATTGTCCTAACAAAAAAAGTACATTTGGATCATTGAAGACTACATTGTCTTTGATGTTTCTAAAACCATGTACAAGCTAGCATTCATGTCAACTTGAACTACATTTCCCAGCAGGTTTTGCAATGGCAGCGCTCGACCGGACTCGCTGTCCCCCCCCCCCCCCCCACCCCCCACCTCCCCCCCACCCCCCGCCGCCCCCGCTTAGCCACTGTGGGCTGTTGAAATGGTTTATATATAAATGAAAGAAAAAAAGTTGAGTCTCCTTTTGGTTGCGCTCGTAGCGACAGCATGTTTTATTGCCGCGCGCTGCTAATTACACACATTTCACACAATGGCAGCAACAATAGAAAACTCATTACAGTAAACAACAACTATTTAAAACTTCTTGCTTTCATGTCTTTTTTTTTTGCTGTTGTCTACATTTGGACGGATAAAAATAAAAAATGGCTACTTGAAAAGTTATTTTTTTCCCATCCTGGTTGACCACTGGTGCGCTAACGCTGCACATATTTGCCGACAAAGCAGGTTGGCACAACGCTGCTCTGTCTGACCACCAACATTCCCAACCTCGAATGTTGGGCATCGGGAATCGAGTGGAACCGGGACTTTATAATTCCGGTTCTCCAGAAATCGGTCAGATTTTAACATGTAAAAAAATGATGTCTACTAGGACGAATGAAGAAGAACCAGCAGTAAGTATTTGCGAGTATTAAGCTTTTTATTAGGAGTCTTAATCAAATTTAGGAACCAGAAAATGACCCTTGTGGGACACCATACATTTATCGGCAAGCCTTGAGGCCTGTCATCATTGAAGTGGTATACTTTCGACATCATTGATTACTATTACGTAAATGCTGTATCAATGGCAAAATACTGTGATTAAATCGTATTGGGATTTATGAATCATCGCTATATCGTGATACTATCGATATCACCGGGAAAATATTGGAATGACATTATCATGGTTTACTCACAAAACATCAATTAGCATGAAATTACTTATTGATGCTATCAGTATCGTTGAAAAAATATTGGATACATTTTTTCTTCCTAATCTATCAAGTCTTGCTCTATCATGATACTGTCGGTATCTTTGGAATTGTATTGTCTTTTCGTGCCTTTCTTTCAATACATTGGTACTACAATTATCACCAGAAAATGATTGTTATAATATTTATTTATAGTTTTCTTCCAACAGGTCGATTAACACACAAAACATGAGAGTAAGATAATCTTTTTTTTTTCTTTTCCCCGATATATCAACTAGCACACAATTGCTGTATCTTGATACTATCAATTTTGTTGGAAATAATATAATTAAAATACTCACTATTGTGACACTGCCGGCATTGCAGGACCAATATTGCAATAATATTGAATCATCTTTTTCTTATACACTGGTTATCTCTGTATCATGATATTATTGGCATCATTGGAAATGTATCTTATTAAAATGCATCTCTTATTGCTGTATCGTGATACATTGTAAATGATTAAATACATTTTTTTTTAATATATATATATATATATATATCGACTGTATCGTGATACTACTGATATCACTTGAAAAACATTGTGATAATATTGTATTGTGCTTATCTGCTAATATAGAAATTGGCATGCAATTGCTGTATTGTGATACCTTTGGTATTATTTGCAAAATAAAATCTGTGTATATGAAATCGATGATACTATCGGTATCAATACAAAATAGCATAACATTGCAGTGTGTTTTTATTCTAAAATATTAACTGCCATTGACGGCTTTAGACGTCAAAAATTCATTTGAGCTATTTCTGTTAGTTACATTTTTTTCCCACTTTTAACAAGAGTATGAAAACCTAGAAAAAGTTGTTATGGTACATCTAGAACAGATATAAAATTTGTGATTAATCGTGAGTTAACTATTGAAATAATGTGATTAATTACAATTTAAAAAAATGTATCACCTGATGACCTAATTTCTAATAATCTTTTCTTTTCTTTTTTTTAAATAATATTTTTTCAAAAAAAAAATAGATTATTAAAATTAGGGCGTCAGGCGATTATTATTTTTTTAATTGAAATTAATGGCATGACTTCAATAGTTCGCTCATGATTAATCACAAATGTTATATCCGGTGCACAAATGTACGATATTTTTTTTCTTACTCTTGTTAACAAAAGTGGAAAACAATTTGAAACTAATACAAATAGTTCAAATGAATTTTTGACGTCTATAGCCGTCAATGGCAGTGAATGAGTAGCCTACTAATTGCTGTATGCTGGTACGATTGTTATAAATAGGGAAAATGTCGAGATAAAATTGCATCACGGTCCAAATAATATGACTGAAGTGGGAAAGAAAAAAAAGTCTTCCCTTGTGTTTTACTTAACATCCTCTGCACGGACCACATACACACACATGCTTCGTCAAGCAGAACACGCACGCGCACACACACACAGGAAGACGGTGTGCTTTGTGGAATTAACCCCCCCCCCCCCCCGCAAACTAGTGGTGGTGAGGGTGGCGGGGGGGTTGAGGTGTTGTCGGAGGGTCCGCGGCTGCAGAGTGGTGTCATTGTTGATGACAAGGGTCCGTGAAGGACGAAGCTTCCTGTCTGCGATGGAGGTTGTCGTGGCGACAGCAGGCTTCAGTCAAACCAGGGTTGGCTTTGATCACGAGGACGGAAAGGCAAAAGAGGAATCCTTCAATTGGCAGAGGCGGTCCACATCAAATGGACCGCTGGCACGACGCTGCGGCCCGCTCTGGAAAAGTCTTAAAGCAGCACTTTGGATCCACTTACACCAGCACACTTTTTATTGGACGACATCAGAGCAAAAAAAAAAAAAAAAAGAGGGAGGAAAGAGGGAATGCTTCCTCCAGACCAGGTGGGGGGCCAGAAAACAAGACAGTGATATCGCCATATTTTCGTACCGAATAAATATCGGGACAGAATATTGCTAAAGTAGCCTAATAGAAAAAAATATAATATCGCTGCGATTCTTTTCTAACAATATTAATTGTGTATTTATACAACACTTAACTCATTCACTCCCATCCATTTTCACTGAAGCAACCCCCTTCGCTCCCGGCTGTTTTACTGGATTTTGACGGGTTTTGCAAGGCCCACGGAATATTGTGTTCTATTGCTATAAAAAACACGAAACCTACCAAAAGAAAGATTAGAGTCTCTTCTTTTATCATTTGTATCCGTTTCCGTTTTGCAGCAATTAGCGTTAGAATGTAGCTAAGTTTCGTCATTATTCATAAATCTGTTTAAAGCAGTGGGATCTCTTATACTCTGCTACCACCTGCTGGCTACCGTTGCTTCAAGCGACCTCTTCAGGTCAGAGGCTGCATCAAAGCCTTCTAAAAAAAACACACACGTATAAATACGATTTTGGGACAATGGCAATATTTAAAATAGAACGTTTTTATACCTTTTTGGGAGCAAATGAGTTAAGTGATAATCGACCTTGAAAACTATAATACATTATGAAAATATTTTTTCCTGTGACAGCCATTGTTGATAATCCATATTATCACTATTAACTCATTAATTCTCATTAAAACTCAAAAATCAGAGGCAAGAGGCGATTAATTTTTTTAAATTGTTAACTCACGATTAATCACAAATCTTATATTGGTTCTAAATGTACAATTTAAAAAATTCTGGGTTTTCATACTCTTGTTAACAAAAGTGGGAAAAAATGCTAAACTAATAGAATAGTTCAAATGAAATTTTGACATTTATAGCGGTCAATGGCAGTGAATAAGAAAAAATAGATAAAAAACGTGGGGCGTCAGGCGATTAAAGTTTTTAATCGTAATTAATCGCATGACTTCACTAGTTAACTTGCGATTAATCACAAATGTCATATATTTTCTAAATGTACAATAAAAAAAATTCTAGCTTTTCATACTCTTGCTACAAAAGTGGAAAAAAATGTTAAACTAATAGAAATAGTTGAAATGAATTTGTGACGTTTTTAGCCGTTAATGGCAGTGAGTGAATTAACAGGGAAAGGGACTTGACACCAATAACTAAAATCTGTGTATAACTTAAAAAAAATTCTGATAAATATTCAATACGTGTAACCACCAGCAAAAAAAAACAAACAAAAGTTAATATGTAAATACAGTTGCCCAACACGATACGATATTATTGCACTTCCCATGATTCTGATAATATCACGGTAATAATGAATATAGTGGAAGAAAACAATGACATGATATTGTGATTGTACCTATGATGCTGATCATGACTTTGCCGGCTAAAACAGCACATTTGAGTAAGAACCTTTTTGTTAAAGTGATGAGTGGGAACGACAACCGTGTCAGTCTGTCAACATCAAAATGTGCAGTCATTTACGTTGATTAAACTCAACTGCCTTAAAAAGTAAACCGATGCCTCTCGTTGTTAGCCGCTAGCGCTGCCTATTAGCCGCAGCTAAACACTAGCAACAGACACCGTACGATACAATGTGTTAGCAAAAATAAGTCTCTTTTCAGCACCCTTAATTGGTGATTAAACATGATTTCAGGACGAAGTTGTGTTGTTGACGTAAAAAATAGTGACCACAAGCCCCCCACCCCGCCTGCCTACGATCTGTATATGTCTCATCTGTACCTACTCCTATAGTTTATACAGTAGTCTGCTCGCGAGGTGGGAGGAGCAAGATGGCCGCCCGGTGACTTCAACGTCTTGCTATCGGCTATCCAGTCATATATTCACATCAGTGGTGATGCCAATACGAACGGTCGAAACAAGATGAGTCAAGCCAGCCGTTACGCCACGACACGTTGCCGGGAACAACGGCAAAATAAAAGCCTTCCAAGGCATTGATCTCCACATATTATTTGGTAAGGTAAGTTTTATTTTTAAGTTCTCACTGCGTTGGCGGCGTGTTGCCAGATACTGTGTCAAATATCCCCCCACAATGTTTTCTTATTGTAAAATCTGGAGATTAGCCGGAGAAATGAGTGATCGGGACCACATGGGAGAGAGGGGAGAAATCTGGTTCACGTTAAAAAAAAAAAAAAAGATAGAATATTAATTGCCAATGAATAGCATAGCCTAGTGATTGTGCTATAAACAAGTATGACTTCCTGCTTTTAGTCTCTTTGTTGTCTTCATATATCCTTCAGTTGCACATGTAAGAATGCGAATGATCTCTGCAGCAAATCCGCCTCTGGAAGCGATTCAAACAAGATGGCCACCACAAAAAGGAGAAAAGCATTAGTCGCAAGCTCATCGGATTGGTGGACGTTCACGTGTTAATGAGCTGCAGCCTTCGCTTGTGATGGGAGTGAGAAAAGATGTGCGACACACATGCCGGCAAAATGTGTGTGCTTGACAGGAAATGAAAAATGAAAGATGGAAAAACGGAGAAAAAAACAAACCTTTTCAGACTTTCCTCAAATAGATTCCCTCAAATGGACGCCATGACCCGTTTGCGGTTTCGTTCCAATATATCGATTACTCAATTGGCGTGATTCGTGTGGGAAATTAACGAAAAATAAGTTGCTACGGACGAGGCACGGGCGCCGTAAAGTCGAAACAATGTCGGTCGCATAAAATTAAGATGATAGTTCTGGATCGACGTTTTCGTCTAGCAATATCGATTACTGCTGTATCATGATACCGTTGCTATCAGAGTAAAAATGTCATGATATAATTGAATTTACGCTTGTCCTCCAATGTCTCAATCATTGCATTATCATGATACTATTATATCATTTGCTACATAGGTTGTCACTGTATCGTGATATTTTTGATATCATTGGAGAACATCGGGATAATATTACAGTATAGAAGCATTTTCTTCCAATATGTCAATAATTGTATCATGATACCAATATTAACAATATAATATTCAATCACGGCTTTCTTCCAATTAAAAATGTTTGCTGTATCACGATACTATTGATCTCATTGGGAACAATATTGTGACATCGCATCATGATTTGCTGACAATATATGGATTATAACTGTATCGCATCTAATAAGACTGTATCATTTTGTTCTTCTTTTTTTTTCTTTTTTTTTCATTTTGTTCTTCTAATACATAATCTCTCATTTTTTTTCAAGTATATCGATTATGACTGTATTGATAAATCTTTGGTATAATGATATGAAATAATGCTATTTTTCCAATTTCTGTATATTGCTACCGTTGATATATTTAAAAAATTATCACACTAATCTTGTAATAAGTGTTCCAATATATCAAATGTGATACAATGGTTGTATCGGGATACTATTGGTTGTTGGAAAATATTGCAATAATATTGGATCATCGTTTTCTTCAAATATATTATTACTATATTATTATTATGTCAGTGAGAAAATATAGATACTAATAAATATCAGTTGTTGCACAATCACTGTAGCGTGATACTGTTGATACCGTTGGAGAATTATCTTGCTAATATGTGGGAAGTGATACTATTGGTATCTTGAGTTGGAAAGGATTTCACTAATATCGTATTGTACCAATTTTCTCCCAATATAGGGATCAATGGGCAATGATTGTATCGAGATACTATCGATATCATTGGAAAAAAATTGAAAATTGAAAGTCTGGCAACTGAACTGGCCAAAATTGTCTACTTGGGTGCAAATATTACATAGCGATATTTCAATTTGTCATCAGAAGAGTCAGTGAGGGGTCAAACGTGACTCGCGTCGCCGACACTTCATCAGCTTTCCGAACATGTCGGCGATGGCCGAAGCAACGCGGCCAAGTCGTCGTCAGACACTTGCCTCATCCTCTCACGAGCTCATTCGGAAAGACGCTAATGAAACTCCTGACCTCGCCCCTCATCTCTTTAATGTCGCTTAAAGTCACACACGCAAATGCGCACACACGCGCACACACACGCACGCACACGCACGTTGTGGTCTTTTAGTCATTTGTCTTCCTTTGTTTACTCGTGCGGCCGCCTTTCAACTCTCCGAGATGGGATTCGATGAGACACATGCAGAAAAGGTTTCAACCCTCCCTGGGTGTGCGTGTGTGTAATTTCTAAGCTCTAATCGGAGCGGCAAACACACACATATGAAGCACATTAATTTGTGGCCAGGAATGACGACAAGATACGAAACTTTCCCATAGGAAAAAAAAAAGAAGCAAAAGCAATTCATCTGTTCCACAGGCAAGCACTTTCTAAATCTCGTTTACAAGTGTAAAAAATAAGTTAATCATCGTGTAGGCAATCAGGTGTGTACTCACCCGTAAGGAAATTGGAAGGACTACTGGGCAGCGTGGTGCGGGAGTGGTTAGGGTGTCTGCCTCATAGTTTTGATGTTCCGGGTTTGAATCTGATTATGCTTTTCTGCAAAAAATAAAATAAAAAATACACAATTAGATACAATTAAAAAATACAAACTATTAGACAAAAATATTACAAAAGACATTTGGAAATACAATGTTGTTATATGAAAAATACACAAACAAAAGATTTTCAAAAATAGAAGAATATTGGTTAAAAAAATAGGAAGAAATACAAACTTGATATACTGTTGCAAAACCTTAGGAAAAAATGTAAATTATAATACAAAAATATTTTTGAAAAAATATATACAGTCTTACTTCAAAGAAATACAACCATATTAAGGAATTAAAAAATTATATATTATAAATATATATTATTATATATTATGTATTCTTATATTTTTGGTTTTAATTTTCCTATTTTATTTATTTTTCTTCTATATTTTTGTAGCTTATTCCTATTTATTAGATTTTTTCTAATATATATATATTTTTTTCTAATATATATATATATATATATATATATATATATAATCAAATAAATAGGAACAAACTACAAAAATATAGGGGGAAAATAAATAAAATAGGAAAATTAAAACCAAAAATATAAGAAAAACACCAACACAAACGAATGAAAAATTATACAAATATAATAAAAAACACTATATAAACAAAAACAGGACAAAAATATCACAAACTACATTCTTTTTACACTTGCGTGTATGTGTGCATGTTCATCGGAGGACTTTTTAAAAACGGTACCCTCTCCTGGTTCATGTTGGTAAAAAGATGTTGAAGTCAGGTTGTTCGTCTCTGTCGTGACTTTATTATTATTTTTCTTACTCTAACCTCCACCCGACTGAAAAAAGATGTGGAGAAGATGTGGCCGCGTTCCCTTCTCATGACTCGCATGACGGATGGCCAACGCTTAAACGTGTTTGCGTTCAAGCGTCGTGCAACACCTACACACATGTTTAACTAACGTGTGTGCGGAAGGCGGCCAGGGGTCAGGGGTCAGGGACTTGGCCACTTTTCTTTGACGTGTGTTACAAAGTTTTCAACTGGTCGATTATTGGCCAAGTCTTTGTTGTTTACTCATCAGCATGCCTGTGAGACAAGAATCAGGGCATCAGGGCATCAGGGCATCAGGGCCAGATTGTTTACACAAGACCATGACAAATCATTTCCAGGACTTTCCCACACTCAAAAACTCAATCCATACTGCTTCTATTCTGTGGGGTACACCCTGGACTGGTCGCCAGCCAATTGCAGGGCACGTATGGCCATTGTCGGACAGAAACCCTGAATGTCCAAATATGGGCAATTCCTATTTCCCCCCGAATTTATGCTATTGGTCTGTCTTCAACCTCACGACATTTGTTATTTTTACGCATTATTAACCAATTTCAAATGCTGACAATAGCTTGAGGACAAATCTATCACTACTGTAGACCTTTCTTATTATTATTATAAATTAATATAAAAATATTTATGATAAGAGTTAAAACTTTATTCTTAAACATTACTGTTCAAATTGCGCTTCTAATAAAGTATTGGCAAAACCATTTGTCATTTTTTTTGTTAAACGGAGTCATTGAATTTACTGAATTTAACTAATAAAGTAACATGCAATAATCACGTAATTAGTAAAGAAACTAAATTACTTTTAAAATCCAGTAGTCATTAAAGTAACTGTTACTTTTAAAATTAAGTAATCGGTAAAGTATCTAAATTACTTTTAAAATCTAGTAATCAGTAAAGTAACTGAGTTACTTTTAAAATCCAGTAGTCAGTTAAGTAACTAAATTACTTTTAAAATCCAGTAATCAAAAGTAACTTTTACTTTTATAATCAAACAATCAGTAAATAAGTTACTTTTAAAATAAAGTAATCAGTAAAGTAAGTCAGTTAATTTTTAAATCAAGTAATCAGTAAGGTAACCAGGTTACTTTTAAAATCAAGTAATCAGTAAAGTAACTAAGTTACTTTTTAAATCAAGTAATCAGTAAAGTAACTGAGTTACTTTTAATATCAATTAATCATGAAAGTGACTAAGTTACTTTTCAAGGTAACCGTGGCAACACTGGAAGGAAAGGAAAACCGAACAGAGAGTTGGGCTTTATTGGCCTCCGAACAGGTTGATGCATATTCAAGTAAAAAATTATTTGGTGTACCTTTGAGTAAAATCTTGGCCATAGAATTGACACATTCCTTTATGAACAAATGCTCATTCACGTTGCACCAAAATCCAACTCTAGCAACAAAAAAACAAAAAAAAAGCTCTGCTGTACTGTGCTTTCAGTTCGGTTATAATCAAGTCACGATCTCGCAATTTATGAGACCGAATTGTTTTGTCTCTAATGCTGCAAAATCACTTCTACTAAACAAACAAATTGATTGGCTCATTTGGTCACATGATTGAAACAAGCGCTACTGCAATACTGAATGTATACAATATAGATATGTGAACTATTTATAAAAAAAAGAAAAAAGATCGGCCTGGGATTGACGTCGGGAGTTGTCGTTCTGTCCCGAATTCCCCAATTCCAAATCCGGCCCGGGAATGTTGAAAGTGTAAAAGTGGAAGCAGGTGAGGCCATTCAACTCGCATTTGAAGTGCGGCACAAAAAACACTCAACACTTTTCAATTTGTGTTGATCCTCTCTGTGATGGCGCGTTTTCTCCTTTGGAAAAAGGAACGTGAGGTCACGGCGGCATCGGCCTGGGGAATTTCATTTCATGAAACCTCCCTCGTGGCTGAGAGTGATAACAGCCGCGAGGGAGGACAACGCCGTGCACTGTCCGTAACCTCCCTGAAACTGATCTCGACCCTCGAATGTGAGTGCAAGCAAAGGGACATTCCATGCCTATACAAATACTTGACTTTACATTTGTTACAATGTTTTGGGGAATATTGTTGCCCTCGCGTTTGGCTGCAAAAAAATTCCATTGGATTTTCGTTTTCTGGGGAGTATTTTGCAATATTTGTACATGTTATTGTTTGTATAATTGTTTGTCTTATTTCTTTTTTTTTAGTTTGACATTCTGATATTGTATTACTAATGTAACATATGCGTAGTCTATGCTTTGTTAAATATTTTGTATAATGTTTTTTTCTAAAATGTTCGAATGTTCTAAGATTTTTTAAATATGTGTGCCCTTTATCTGTGTCTGGATTTAGATATATTTGTGTATTTTACCAAATATTTGTGATAATACAAATATTTTGTATTGCAGTATTGTCTAATATTTATTTTGACTACTTTTGTACACATACATTTTTATTTTGTAATTATTTAGTAAAATTTTTCTAATTGTATTCTTAATTCAACATCTATCAATAGTATTTTTTGTTATTAAATATTTTGTATAATTTTTTATTTGGGTCTTGTATTTTGATGTATTATCTAATCATATTACTTTATGTGTTTGTTTTTGGGTATTTTTTATCTAATATCTGTGGATTTTCCCCAAATATCCAAATCCAATGTAATTAAAAAAATATTTTGTATTGCATAATTTTCTAATATTTTACAATATTTTCTTTATTATTTTCTTTTTTTTCTGTAATACTGTACATTATATTTTCTTGTCTTTTAAAAAATATTTATTTTTGTTTAAATATTTATAATGTGCATTTTTTTATATTTTCCCTCTAAGTATCCCCCCCCTAATATTTGTGCATTTTGATTCATTTTCTTGTCTAATAAGTTTTTTTGTCTAATATTCATCTATGATTGACTTTTTGTCGTCATATTTTTAAACATAATAATTCCCCCCAGGTAGCAGACGCTTTTAACACAGGGATCCCACAAAATTGGCACACTCGAGTCGAAAGGAAAATTTCCAGACCACCAAAATTGAAGTAATCTGCAATTTTTTTCCCTCTGCTGTTGGAATCTGTTGTCTACTACAATAAAGCTTCAAATGCACCTTATGCTCCTCGATCTGTACTACTTTTCCATCTTTGCTGCCTTCCCTTTAGCCACAATTCAATTAAGCAGGCCGACAGTGATCACATAGATGCGCACACACGCTCATGTTTGCTTCTTTGCGCCATTTTGAGCATGCTGCCTTTGTGAATCGCGAATATTTGAAAGGAGGCGGTGGATGATCACAGGAGACGACACTCCACTCAGCGGGGTGAAAAGTGCGGAATTGTTTGTATACACTTGTTTATATATATTTAGATGTACATGTATACATGTGTGTGTGTGTGTGTGTGTGTGGTAGAGGGATGAATGCAATTAAAGTTGTGTGCGTGTTTTTTTTTTTTTTTTTTTTAATTAGACGCTGCTTTTCTGGGAAGTCTGTGGCGGAGCTGGGTGGAGCCTCAGTGGAGACAGGAGGCTTGCGGTCGGGCCGAGGGAACCACGCCGGCCCCTGTAATGGAAACCGTGTGCGTGCGCATGCCTGACACGCACACACGCACGCACACACACACACACACACACACACACACACACACACACACACACACACACACACACACACACACACACACACACACACACACACACACACACAGGTATAATGTCTGAATGCCACACTAAGATACAAAGACAAGAACACAAACTCAGATCCACAGAAGCTAATGTAGAAAAGAATGTGTGTGCGCCAACCCCCAAAATGGCGCACTAAGGTAGAAAGATGAGCTCATGAGAATACTAAGGCTAAAGGCCTACAAGTTTAGTATACAAGAACGAGTGTGTACCAACCCACACAATGCATTTATATCATTTCATGGTCATGCATTGTCACATCACATAAAAAATATATAAAAACAAAACCCAAGACACACACTCAGAGAGCCACATAAAACGGTGTGTGTACCAATCACTGATCTGTATATATTACTGGATAGCCGATAGGCCAAAACTTTTGAAGTCGCGAGGCCGCCATATTACTCCTCCAAAGAAACGTTTCTTGGCATACGAACCTTTACATTTACAGTATCAAAATTGGAGAACATTTGAGATAGTACTTAGTAGAAACAGCATGATTTATGATGTTTTCAATTTGTTAAACATAAACAAGAGGACTTCAGACATTTTAGAATACCCCCCCCCCCCATACGAAGAGCCTACGAGCTGTATATATGTCTAATCTGTACGTATACAGTAGTTATGATTGCGAGATGAGAGGGGTAAGATGGCCGCCCTGTGGCTTCAACGGAATGCACAGGCGTGTATGGGCTAATGGCTATCCAGTAATATATTCAGATCAGTGGTACCCAATCCAATGGGAATTTGCAGTAGCTAGATGTTGTGAAGCGTGCTGCCGCCATCTAGCGGTGGGGGTCTGAAGTGTACTACATTTTGACAGCTTGTACCTCGTCGCACCTCCTTATCGACAAAACTGGTGGAACGATGCACGCGTGCATTTTGTCGTGAACTATTGTGCCACACACACTAAAACAGAAAGCCAAACGTGTGTACAGCCAACTGTATGCCGACCCCCACCACCACACACATTGTCAATTCACATGCGCGTCCACACGCGGTGCCTGTCACTCTCACCGCACGTCTCATTAAAGCATGCGCACGCACCAAAGCGTGCTCGTAAAAAGGTACGCAAGCACGCACGCACGCCAGCTCGCTCTCATAATGCATGCCTGCGCACGTACACAAGCATGCGCGCGCATATATCCAGGCACTCGGCTCACGCGATGGTAAGCACTCGCTGGTCAAATCTCCGTTCAAGTCATCTTTGGGAGCATGCACCCGTTCGTTAGGCCACTTCCGCACACAAACTGACAGAGATGGATTTAGTAGGAAAGGTTAGCGTTGTTTAGCTCAAAACAAAGCCGGAAGTTTCCACCGTGTCGTCCTTCCCATGCCTCCCGTGAATCAAAATGGAAGAAGTGCTCCACCTAGCGTCGCCGCCAGGAACCGACGCTTCCGTGTTTCACTCCCCAAGTGCGTGACCACCGGTTCCCACGCCACGGAGCACGAGCTCGTCCTCGTGATACGTCATGCTGCTTCCACGAAACGGCAGGCGGGCGGAAGTGCGAACAAAATAAAAGTCGTCATTCTGGGAAAAAGAAAAAAAAGAAAAACAAGCTATAGCTTTTATTTTTAAATGACAAATATTTCATATTCAGGAGACAGTGACAGTTGATCTTTTGTGTTTTACTTCCAAATAAAAACATGACAAGTAATATTTAGATGAGTGTCGCAGTATGTCATTAAATATACAAAAATATACTTGCATCCTGTGGGTTGAGTTTCACCTGTCGGTAATAAAACATCATATTAGACTATAGTAAAAGCTTTGGTGAAGTGTGATTTTTTTTCACTCCCTGATTTTTTTTTTGTTTTACAGGAAAAAATTAACCAAATAAAAAGAGTATGAGCGCACTATTAAATGTGAAGGCGTCTAAGGGCCACACTGAAAATGGCAAAAAAGTCCAAATAAAACAAGAATAAAATGTTAAATGATAAGAATTGGTGTTTTGAAAAACAGTCACAATAAAGAGTGTAGGCATAACTCAGAAGTTTTTTTTCTCAAAGAAAAAAGTCATGAGAATAAATGCGTTTTACTTGTAAACTTATAAAAATAAAGTCGCATTTTTTAAAGAAAAAAAAAGTTTTACGAGAATAAAGTCATATTGCAATTTTTTGTATTTCTGAAAATTTATATACAATAGAAGAATAAAGTTTGTTTGTTTTTTCAACAAAATGTTCCAAATTACAAGAGTACCGGTAAATATTATTGGATGGAAAAAATTACATTACCATTACGACTTTATTCTCGTAGAAGCACAACTTGAGTCTCATTACTTTTATTTTAATTTCGTGTGGCCTTCAACACTCCTCCACGATTAAAAGCTGCGCTCTGAACAACAAAAACAAACAAGTTAAAACATAAAAAAACGGTGTTTTTATTGTCAAAGCGTCTGAGTGGGACAACGTTATTTATATTTTTTATATACGTATGTGCATCATTCCTCGTTGTGAACTCTAAATTGTGCCACAGGCTAATTATGGTAAGTAAGCTACAGTATATACAAACGTCCATCACTGACCGTTGACGTGTGTGTGTTACTGTATGACAGTAAATTCGTCAACGGCGACCCGACGCTTTGGTATTGTCGCCGAGTGACAAACGCAGGAAAACGGTCGCCTCGCTTTATTGTACAGTGCGACCAATCAGTACTAACTAAACACATCATCCACATGAATATATGCAACTAAAGTTAAAGGGGACATATTATGAAAAATATTTAACTTTTCAAACAAAAATGTTAAAGCGACAATCACCAAAGACAACATGAGCAGCCCACGGGTCTTAAAATAGCTCACCAATGATGGGACACTGTGACTTACTAAGTAAAACAGAAGAATGTTAACATTGATTTTGTGAAACTTAACATGGTACACGTCTCTTCGTGTACCAAATATTCTATATTTTGTCCAAAAATAAAATTGTGCTCAATGGGAAATAAATGCTGCTTTATTCACTTATTTAAAAAGCTGTCATTTTAATACAGCAAGATTTTTGTTCACGGTCATCACAACCACGATGCATGTCAGAATTTTTGTTTGTCTTGCCGCAAAGTGTGGCATGTCCTACGTCGGCCGACGATGACCTGTGCCGTCGGACCGTGATCTCGGCGGCATGATTCCGGTAAAGTGACATGGCGACCGCCGTGACCCACAAAAAAGTCATGTAGTTGAGTTTGGCATGAGAGAATATGGAGGAAAAAAATCAAATAAAAAATAAGGAATAAAATGTATTTTCCTGGCCTTCTTCTAACTTATTTACATTTGTGTTATTATATTATCTGATAATTAAGCATATAAATCTACATTTGGTTTGGAATGACAAATCAGCTTCTTTTTTTTAAATTTGCATCGTGTTGTTTTTTAGACTCGTTTGACAATCTAGAAAAAAAAAGGTTCATTCTGCTGGTCTTATATTTTTCTTTTGATTTTTAAGAAAGCAAAAAAAAAACATCATATTAATTCCTTTCTTTTGTTTCTTTACAAAAAAACATCGAGCTACTACGGTATGAGAACTAAACAGAGAGTAGATTGCATTGCCCCTGTTGGAAATCTAAAAAAACAAAACAAAAGAACAGTGGATTTATTCCGATTTTTCCTTTTCTTTTGAATTCATCCATCCATTTCCTTAACCGCTTATTCCTCGCAAGGGTGCTGGAGCCTATCCCAGCTGTCTTTATGGAGTAGGCGGGGTATACACCCTGAACTGGTTGCCAGCCAATCCAGGGCTTCTTTTGAATTGTTATTATACATATATTTTTGATAATTCAAAATGTAGATTTTTTTCCAAATAAGGATTAAAACTTAATTTACTGTACACATATTACCAGTATAAAAAGTCTAAACACCCTTGTTCAAATGCCTTTTTTTTATATAAAAAAAAGCATTTCAAAACTTTCCACCATTAACGTGACATGTACAACTCGGTTACAAAAAAAAATAAAAAATGTGGTTGCATACACCGTCTTGAGAATTAACCAGTCACATCCACACACTTATGTTAAAGGATCTTAGTGCAGTTTGTCACTTTTTTACTCGCGACTGCCACCTCTGGCCCAAAGCGTAACCGCAGCATCTGTGTCAGGCTCGTTGATGGTGCGCGTGCGAGTACGTGCACAATCTTAAAGTGACAGCCACAGTTGACAAACGAAGACACGAGGTAAGAAAACCTCCGCCCTCCCCTCCCCAAAGAAACTGTGGAGTGTGAGGGTCCGCGCACTCTACTATAAAGTGAAGATAAAAGCTGATAGGTGCAGTCAGAGGAAACCAGTCAGGGCTCTTCATACTCATCTGGGCATTGGCGGCGCATGCGTGATGTAGAAAAAGCTTTAACGTGACCTCTTTAAACGGCACAATGCACCTTTAAGGTATAGAACATAATTTGTTCAATGAAGTTGCACAAATTCAAGATGATGCAAAAGTTTTGAAAAGATTTTCCTTGCTCTCATTTTTTTATATATATATATATATCATGAAAGCCTGGCAATTGAACAGTGCTGTACAATTTATTATGATCCTTTTTTCACCCTTTTAAATCATAACAAGAAAAGAAAAAAAGAAATTTGCATGGTATTATACGTTTTGATTGTTAAACTAACAGCGGGTCTGAGTTGTGAGGGGGGGGGGGCATAATATGTCTCCTTTAAGCTCCTCTTGGTCATCGTTCGGGACCATAAAAACAAACGAAAGTAAGAATGAGACCATCATTCTAATGAAGCTTTGTGACAAAAACTAAACATTGATTTTACATGTAGAAACGGAAAAACATTGTTGAAGAAGAAGAAATATAGAAGTAGTCTTTTGCGAATGCCAGTCGTGGGGCTTTTTTTTTTTTTTTGGGTGCGCCTCCGTCTCAGCAGTCCGAGTTGTGCGAGTGCGCGGCGGCGGCGGCCGCCGCCTCCAGCTTCCAGTCCCGCTGGTCGTCGGCGGTGTGCTGCGAGGCGGCGGGCGACAGCGACATCTGGCGGCGCGGGTTGCCGCTGTGCATGGTGTTCCAGTGGCGCTTGAGGTCCGACGCCTTGATGAAGGCCTTGTCGCACGAGCCGCAGTTGAACGGCCGCTCGCCGCGGTGCTGCCGCTCGTGGTCCTTCAGGTGCGACTTGTGCTTGAAGGCCTTCTCGCACAGTTGGCAGGCGAAGGGCCGCTCGTTGCTGTGCACGCGCTCGTGTCGCTTCAAATCGGGCCCGCGGATGAAGGCCTTGCCGCACACCAAGCAGCGGTGCGGCTTGAAACCCGAGTGGATCTTGAGGTGCTCCTTGAGGTGCGCCGCCGTGGTGAAGGCCTTGGGGCAGTGCTCGCAGCCATACGGCCGGTTGGCGGTGAGCAGCCGCTCCTTCTTGGCGCTGTGCTCCAGCGGCTTGGGCCCGGCGCCGGGCAGCGAGCCGTGGTCGCGGTGGCCGTACAGGAGGTACTCCAGCTTCATGTCGCCGGACGACGACGAGCCCCAGCCGTGCGCGTGCGGGTCCTTGGCCAAGCCCGTGTTGTAGCCGTGCGGCTGGGCCACATGCGAGCCCCCCGCCCCGCCCATGCCGTCCATGGCGGTGTCGTAGAAGCTGTTCTTGCGCACCTCCTCCATGGCCAGTTCCTTGAGGATGGCGTCCTGCGCGCGCAGGCCGTGGTCGCCGGGCGGCGCCTGGTTCTCGCGCGTCTTCATATTTGTCAGCTCGCGCTTCTGCGAGCACAGGTTGTCCAGGAAGTTGATGCCCAGGATCTGGCCCGACGACATCATCATGTTGATATCCTTCTTGCGCACGGCCAGCCGCGCCGTGTACATGTAGTTGAGCACCTCCTCGAAGATGTCCGAGCGGATGAAGTCCAGCTCTACGATGGAGTTGTCCTCGTCTGTCTGCTTCTTGAACAGCTTCTTGAAGTAGTTGCTGCAGGCCGCCAAGACGCAGCGGTGAGCCCGGAACTCGATATTCTCCACCACCACCACCACGTCGCAGTGCTCACCTTCCATGCGCTGCTGGTTGAGCATCTTCAGGAAGGTCGCCTTGTGGTCGTAGTCGATGTAGCGCAACAATTCAGACATGGTGTCGAATGGGAGCAACCTGGAAAGGAGGAAGCGAGTGAACTCAAAAATCTCTTCCCACACTGCCACTAAATGATTATATTTATTTTTGTACAGTATTGTTTACATACTTACAATGCACTTTTGTGCCATATATTGAACAGCAGGAGAACAGTAAAATATACACACTCACAAATAAGCTGCTACCAAGCACAACACTCACCAAGACACCCACACAGGCCCCGCCCCTTACAGGTACATACACAGGATCTACTACACGTACAGTTTATTCAGTTTATTTAATCCAACGTAAAAAAAAGCAGCATACCTTTAACTTAATATGAGCAACTCAGATTAGTTGGGCCTCCAAATACGTTTTCAAGTGTGTTTAAAGTGTTTTAATAACCACTTGTCACATCCACAAATCTTTTCATTTCACTGTTCCTCTTCTGCGCGTCCAAACAATCTCAATAAATGTCTTCAGAGTTTTTATTTAGGCAACTTCCAAATTTGTCTCCGGGACCATCTCCAAACCATACTACCGTCTTATGAGACATTTTATTTCACTTTACATGGAGCTTTTCTATCACTTGCTCACCCCTGACACTTTTCCACACCGCACCCGGACTCTCTTTTTCGCCTTCCGTCCACCCTCTCGCATTTCTCCGAACAGTTGAACCCAACTACTTTAAAACTCCCGCATCTACTTCACCTGTACTCCTGATAATAAAAAAAAAAGAGAAGGTAAACTCCTTACATTCACGCGCAAACAAAAACAAACTAGCTAAATATCCCCAGCAGGGAAACGAAAAGCAAGATAAATTCAACAACGACAAGCGCGAGACGCGAACAAAACGCACTTGAATTGAAATGCGGTGGTGCGTTCATGGCTTCGACGGTGCGTTCAAGGCTCGCGTGACAAGCCTGAAGAGAGAGGGAATATTTCACATTTCACTGCGCCCAGCCATTTTGACCAAGCAAGCACAAGCTCCGCTGGCATGTTGTTCACAGAGGAAGGAGGGGGTGGGGGTGGTGGGGGGAGCGCGAAACGAGCGCGGAAACACGGTGGAGGTCGTACTCGACACACAAATAAGCTTTCTGTTCCAAAAGCACTCGAGGGAGAAACGAAAAAGGTTCCTACCCGTAGTCCGAATGCGATTGCCCGTGTTGTCACGCAAGGCGAGTCGACGACGAATCCACACTAGCTGCTGCTGTCGTTTTTCCTCTTCCTCCTCTTTCTTGTTGTGACTGCCGCGCCGCGCAGGAAAGACTGCGTTGCTCCACCGCCACCCAGCGCATCGGAGACGTTACAGCAGCTGGAGAGCATCACGTGTGCGAGGGGCTGGATGGTTGGTTGGATCGATGGACGAGCGAGAGCAAGACAGACGAGAGAGAGTGATAGATACAAACCCAATTCAAATGAAGTAGGGACATTGTGTTAAACATGAATACAAATATTTGCAAATCATGTTTAACCTATATTTAATTAAATACACTACAAAGACAATATATTTTTTCAAACTGATCATTTTTATTGTTTTTAGCAAATAATCATTACCTTAGAATTTTATGGCTGTAAAACGTTCAAATTAAGCTGGGACAGGGTCACCTTTACCACTGTGTTACATCACCTTTTCTTTTAACAACATTCAATAAACATTTGGGAACTGATGACAATAATTGTTGAAGCTTTGTAGGCGGAATTCTTTCCCATTCTTGCTTGTACAGCTTCGGCTGTTCAACAGTCCGGCGTCTTCGTTGTCGTATTTTACGCTTCACAAAGTTAGGTCTGGACTGCTTTGGGGGATCATGCTTAATACCATAAAATACATTTGTCTTTCCCAGGATACAGATGCTTGCAAAAGTTGCCAAAACATATGGCATGTTGAAGACTCCAAAAGTTAATTTGTTGGACAGTAACCATTTCAATTACTGTCCTCCCCCCTGAAAACAAAACAGGAAAAAAAAAACACCTCTTGAAATGTTAGGTGTCAAAGTACTGGTAGTTTTTTGGTATCAAATAGTTCAATTTAATAATTCGCAATGAAATTGTTAGTTACTGATTTAAAAAGATAAACAATGTTTACTGGATTTTTTCCTCTTAAGGTTGGATGCAAATTGGCCGAAGAACATCGCTGCTGTTCTAGAGATAAACAGTAACAATGGGATTGCAAATAATTGGCAAATATGATACATTTGGAGTTAATCATGCAATATAATATAAAAAATGTTCATTGGAGTTTTTATCTAAACGAAGACTAACAAAATGGTCATCAACAATACAAAGTTAAGTTTGAAGAAAATGTTAATAGGGGGGTTGGAAACAATGTAAATGGATTTAATTGACACCAATAATGAGAAATAATTGGCATATTTGGGGATTTGTTAACGTTTCTGACACTTTCGGATCATTGAACCGGCTCTGGGTCAAACCAAATGCTGTTCCTGAGTAACGAACCTTAACAGGAAGGTCGTGTAAACAAAGCAAAAAAGTTAGTGATGATGAGATATAAACTGTGTTTACTTACACCTTCTCCCATTTGTGATTCTTTTAAATCATTGAACTAGTCCCAGGTAAAATTTGATTGCTAATCTTGAAGGAATGGGGGGTGGGGGGTGACAAACAATCAGGAAGGTCATCGACAATGCAACTTGATTTAAATCATAAAAATTCACTGAAGTGTTAGCATCTTGTGAATTGGAAAAAAAAACAGTTCTAGATTTTCCAAATAGGTCAATTGACCCGTAATATAAGAGTAGAGTTAAATAACAGATCACTTTGAAGTTTGACATTTTTGAAAAATAAGTGGACCAAATGAAAAACTCTTACATACCACAGCCCACATGCCATAGTTTGCCCACCCCAAGAAATAATCCATAACAGTCTTTTGTTGTGATGTATCAACGTTTTATTAACCGGAGAAGGAAACTGCAATTCAAAACAGACACACATCGGCCACTTTTCCCACCCATTGGGAATAAAATGTACTTGGCTATGGAGACGGGTGGCGCTACGAGGGGCTGCCGTACAGCGGACACATTCAAAGCCTGCACAGGCACATTCAAATGATTTCCGATGAAAAGCCTCGTCATAGCTTCGATGCTAACACACAGAAAAACAACAACACTGATATGATTGTTAAAAAAAAATGCAGTTCAAGTAAAAATGACAAACAAAAAAAATCAACGAAGAGAAATCAAAGAACATGGCCTGGTGTTTATATTTAGTGGCATACCTGACGGGAAATCCATCTACAGGAAGGTTAAATACGCTTAACGTATATGCAGCCTCTTTCTGGAGTGATGGCTTTTAATTCATAAATAAAAAAGCTGGCTACAACAATTAATCTCATAAAAACGCTTTAAATTCATAAGGCAGTGAAAGCAACTTGCTTTAATTATTATTACTTCTTTTAAATCGTACAGCTTTTTCCGGCTTAATCTCGCATGGGTGTGTGTGATGGTAATAATAATAATAATGCCGTATGGCGTCTTTCGCCGCATGCGTTCCTGTTTTTTTTCACTTCTGCAGGTTGGATGGTTGCGACTCGCGGGCAAGCTGGAGGAAGGGAGGGGAAGAGTTTCAGGTCCCGCCGTCAAATGTGGAATTCGGAGAGGTCGCGGTTACTCCTGGAAGAGCGCAAGAAACCAGAGGTCAGTGCATGAAAGGTAGCGCACCCCCACTGAGGCCCCCATTTGGTTCCCAGGTGGGGCAAATACTGGTGAAAATATGCCCCTTTTACACAAGGTGTGCGTAAAATGGCCGCATCAGGGGCGAAGGTGACATGACATTGGGCAACAAGATCGGGAGATGACGCCAGAGGCACCATCTGTTGTGACGTGTAAATGTTGCTTTCAACACAACCAGGTGGGAGAAGTCACGTAGATGTGAGAGGTGTTATACCTCACACCCTCGTCCCGGCTTTTCCTAACAAACAGATGCCGTCCCACTTTCTACCCGCCGTTGATACTACCTCCACCTCAATAATGCAATACTTGTTGGTATTTCTCATACTGTACAGTGATATGGGAAAAATACAGCGTGAAAGTTTACATACCCTTGTGGTAAACTTATAAGCATACTGTATGGTGAGAAAAAAACCCGTAATGCTCATAAAATCCAAAATACTGTGGCATTTGTTGGATATTTTCAGAGGTTGAAGTTGACGAGATGTTCATGTGAATTTTCATGACAATCCATAGCATTTTGTGTCATTTTTCACTGAAGCAATTCCCTTCGCTCTTGGCTGTTTTAGTGGATTTTGACAGATTTTGCAAGGCCCACAGAATATTGTGTTCTATTGCTATAAAAACACAGAACCTAGCAAAATAAATATTAGAGTCTCTTCTTTCATCAGGAAAAAAAGTACATTTCTATTAGTTTCCGTTTTGCAGCAATTAACATTAGAATATAGCTTAAATTTAATCATTATTCACAAACCTGTTGAAAACACTGGGGAAAAGAGTGTTTCAACATGGCCCTGGTTGATCTTATACTCTGCTGCCACCTGCTGGTCGTTTTTTGTAATAACTACCATTGCTTTAAGCAATCTCTTCAGGTTAGAGGCTGCATCAAAGCTTTCTGTATGCTCTAGCATAAAAAAAACAACTATAAATATGTTTTGGGGCCCATGGCAAAATTTAAAATGGACGTTTTTATACGTTTTGGGCGCAAATGAGTTAAGCGTCGCTTAGCTTTTGTACATTTACAGTTGTGCTCATATTTCAAGCACAACTTTAACGGAATGTGTGGTATTCCACAGGGTTCAATTCTGGGGCCTCTGCTCTTTATCATTGTATCTGCTCACACTTGAGTTCTAATTTAAGAATAAATCTCTGGAGTTAAGTCGAACCAGCAAATTGTCACCTTCTGAGATAGTATCAGAGAGGATATGTGTAAGGGTATTCAACAATGCCGGGACAGCGGGGTGAAAGTCTAATGTGGTTTCACTTCTCCACCTGTGATGCGTTGAAAGCAAAGTCTCGTCACACCAAGGACCAAAATTTCCCTACAGCTCTTGATGCGGAAATTTTGCGCGTAAGTGGCTACTGAGATACCGTTGAACAAAAACGCCACATTGTCAAATTAGTATTCGAGATGCAGTTTGGCAGTTAAACTCACACCAGTTTGGAACACAAAATGGACAAAACACAGCGGAACCTCCAAGATCAAACGCCACTAAAGTCGTACCGTTTGAAACTTGATATTTTACAGTAGAATGTGTTGTTTAGTTTTGACAGTTTAACTTGTTTATATATTTGTGCAAGACGTGTTACGAAGTTAAAAAATGAGATACATAAGGCACATTTAAATTTTTGTTCCCGTGTTGGTATGATCAACACTGAACAACCATTCCAATATTCCCCACCAGTGAATTTGCTTCAGTGCCCTTGATCGACCTTAAGAGGTTCCACTGTATGAGGTTATAGCAGAGTTAGCGTCACAGGTCTTTGAAGTATGGAATAAAAAAAACAACAACAGATCTATTCAGCATAGATAGCACAGGTGTCTGGGGCGCTGCCGGCAATAGTGGCATCAAACCAATTTGGCATTTAAGCCAGTGCAAGTCAAGACAAGTTAGCTCGCATTTGTTCAAAACTAGATGAGAAAATCCCTCAACGCGAGGACTGAATTTCAAGCAGACAACCCCCACGCCACTGGGTGTGCATCTATGCTCTGCAAAGGAAACATTCATGATCAGGTTAGTAGCTCTACAAACAAGTAAATATACACTAATGCATCAAGCGTAAGGCACATGAGACCAAAGGCAAACATTCCCATGTGTTGAGTCACACAAGCACACACACACACACACGCTGGCGCATCTCAAACCAGCAACACATTGTTGCTGGAATCGCGGCGGGGGAAAAGTTGCACTCCAAAACAGGTGGGACAAAATTGGGTCAAATAAGGACTGACCCAACTTTGTGTTATTGAACCCCAAAAAGTTGGGTCAGTTTATGCAGACAGATGAGACATTCAATAAAACACGATGAGACTGATTAGTGTCATCTCGGGGAGAAACTCTGAAGCTTATGGAAGGTAAAGTATCACTTATTTACTCATTTCCACCTGCAGTAGTCACCTAATCAGATCCAAAAGGTTCCTGAACCATTTGAAGCGGGATCTGACCTTAAGTCAAGTGGCTATACACCCATCGGGGCTTAATTCTACCATTTTCTTCCTTTCTGATTTACAGCAAAGGTTTGATTATCAGGTATCTGAAGATTTTCCTAACCGATTAACCTGTTGTGTGGTGTATGTTATGGAGATAGGAAAGGAAAAAGTTGACTTGTCCAAATGCACATAGTGGACAGGAAGTTATTGAGCTATTTGTTAATGTCAAAATATTAGGGTATTTTTTCCCCCGTTTTAAATTATGCAAGTAATTAACTGATTAGAAAAAGAGGAGCGTGTGCAGTGGATCAATTTTTTTTGAAAACGCCCTCATAACATTAAATGTCACATAACAGGTGCTCTTCAAATTTGGCAGGCAAAAAATGTTGATAACATTTTTTTAATTACGCGATTAATCGTGATGAATCTAAATTCTAAGATGTGATAAATCGGATTAAAAAATTTAATCGTTTGACAGCTTTAATACATTGTGTGACTAATGGGAGGTGAAGTACACTGTGTAACTGCGACTGGTACCACAATTTCAAGGCCCGGGGGGGGGGGTTTGTGTCCTCTTTTTTTTGGAAATGATATTATGGTCACCCTATAAATAGTAATTGCTAGCACGCTAATGCTAATCACGATTGCAAACCATTTAGCATTGGCAAATTTTGTTGGTGCTTAATAATGTTCTTGCACAAATGATAATAAGTAATAATTAGTGGTTATATCTAATCAATTAAACTCATGTAGATATGATGGTAATCGCTAGCGCGCTAATGGTAATCGCGATTGCTAACATTTAGCATAGGCTAATTTTATTGATGTTTAATAATCCATATGTACAGAATATAATGAGTAGTTATATCCACTCAATTAAATTTATGTATATATAATAATGACGTATGTATGAACTCATGGTGGTTAGAGTTTGTTTACCTTAAACAGTAATCGCTAGCACGCTAATGCTAATCTTTTAGCATAGGCTAATTTTGTTGATGTTTAATAATGCATATGTACAGAATATAATGAGTAGTTATATGCACTCAGTTGAACTCGTGTTCTATTCCATTTTCAAGAAATTATGACATTTATAGCAGGCTTTCCCAATCCTGGTCCTCGAGGGCCGGAGTCTTGCAGGTTTTTTGATGTTTTTGTTCTCAAGATCGTTATCAGGTGATGAACATATTATATGAATCAGGTGTGTTGGAGGACAAAAACATCTATAAAAATGCAGGACTCTGGCCCTCAAGGAGCAGAATTGGGGAAGCCTGCATTATAGGGTGCTACATGGCTTTATGCAAGCAGTTTGTGTGTCTGCTCTGCGGCCATAGTGCTCTGTAGCGGGCAGCGCCTTAGTCCCTAAAGAACGTGTTTTAAAGGGAGAGAAAAAAAAAGGCCACATCCGCAGAGGCGCATAGTGTTTGTTGTCAAAATGTTTTCCAAAATGTGGAAACATTTTGCTTATATAAAGGGGTCAGCAACCTTTACTGTCAAAAAAGCCATTTTAGGCCAATTAAATACCAAAAAATCTGTCTGGAACATTGTGATGAATGAAATTGTGTGTTAGTGTTAGTTTAATGTACCCAAAAGCGAATTAGAGCTGAACTATAACAGAAAAATATGCAACATCCAATACTTTAAGATTCATTTTCTACCTTTTATCACCCCCCAATAATTTGTTTTGTTTTTTTCAAATCTTTTTAATTTTAATTTTATTTTTTTGGGACTTTTCTGCCTTTTTGTCAAATTTCTGATATTTTTTGGCAGTTTTATGGATATATGGTAGTTCTCTGCCTCTCCCTTTTTTTGGACATTTTTATGGCTATTTTTAAAATGCCTTTAAAAAAAACCAACAATAATTTTCTGACTTTTTTAAGTTTTAAACGTTTTAATTATTTTTTCGTCTCTTTCTGCCAAGTTAAAATTTTGGACTGACATTTTTGGGATAGTTATTCACTTTTTAAAATCTAAATTATTAATTAATTTCAAGAATAGTTTATCTAAAAATAAATATGTAAAAAAACAACACATTCATTTCTACTCTTTTAAAAACATTTTTTTTTTTTTTTTTTTTAGAGATCTACAAGGAGCCACAGAAGAGGTACTAAAGAGCCACATGTGGCTCCAGAGCCACAGGTTGCAGACACCTGGTTTATATTGTTTAACAATCAGGGCAGGCCAAAATATACTACATATTAGGTCGGCACAACAACACAGGTAGGAACAGAATGGCCAAACATTTTGCTGAGCAGCATTGTCAAAGTCAAAAGAGCGACTAAATATCTACCTTTAAATAGTAGTGTAACGACTGAGAATATTTTGTGCACAACAAACTTGTGCCGAACTGGTTGGATTTAATATGGCAAATAATCAATAGTGTTTATAGATGAGGAAAGTGGGAATCTGATTTCCATAAAAGCAAAACTTAAATGAGACACCATTTTGGCTATACCGTCTTTAACGTTGGACTCAGTTTTGTTGCACACGAGTCTCTGAGGCAGCTTTCTGCCAACTGAGGCACGCCCTTGTACGCGTCAGATCAGATTCCGCTGGATGTCGGCATGTTTGCAGGAGCCGGTCGAGCAGGTATTTTATCTCTCCGGGACTGCTGGTGGCTCTTTGGCGAGGCCAAACAATCTATGTAACTAAATCAGTGTTGAGTGAACGTCGAACATGTTTTTATGCACAAAAAAAGTCATTTGGACCCATTGCCTAAATTGTTACTAAGTGGTCCACGGGCTGCGGCGTTTTATTCATGTCCAGCAGGGGGAGTGTTTCCACCACATGAGATTGCATGAGAATGACAGAAGCATTAGCGGAAAGAGATTGTAGGGCTTGTCGTTACAAGTTGAGACCATAATATCCCTTGTGTGCGTGCGGCCCGGCTGACCCTTTCCTACCCCAGCACAACAACAAAATGCATTCGCATAGAAGCACTACAAAAAAAGAAGAGGGCGACTGTTGGATGATGGGAAAAAAGCGGGCATGCCAGAAGCGGGGAGCAGGACTGGACTGGCTGACTTACCTGGGTCAGTCCTCCCCCTCCTCTGGCGTGATCTCTGTCTCTTTATGTACCACTACTTTGGTCACTGACATGTCAGGATGCTGCTCTTTAGCCTCCTTTATGGCCTGAGCCAAAGCCTACATATGCACAGGCGCAGTGCCAGAAGGGGCGCACCAGGAGTGGGACAGAGAAAGGGGGGGAGAACGGCAGGGATAGGAAGTCACCGTTATTAAGATATAAAAATCAAAAGTTAACAATTTCATTAGTGTTGAAAGAAGAGTCTGGTTGCAGCCCCTCTTCTCCCCATCAGAGGAGACCTCAATTCTCCACCACCATCAGCCTGGAAATGTCATTTATTGCACACTTGGACTTCAAAATAAATAAGAGACACTCATTTAAACACATGCAAGAAAACGCTAAGTGACTAGTCACGACTCTTGTACTATTTTAAAATGTTAATATACTTACACGTCAGCCTTTATTGAACAAGCTGAATGTGATTTAATTTTGTGCAAGATAGTTTTGTACGTGTCTTAAAGATCAGACTTGCGTCACTTGGCAGCCGCGAAAGCTAACTTGAAGCTGATGAAGCTATTTTTACGCATCTATGTTTTATCATTATATACTTTATATACTTAACAGAACAGAACAGAACCGTTTGACTGGGAAGTGGGGCTTTTTTTGTACTGAATTCATTGGTAGTAAAATGCTCTCTAATAAGAGCTGTTTGCTTCTGTAGTAAATCAGCTAAGAGATACGTGGTGAAGTTGTCTGAACATTGTCATAACTTTTAAAATTATTTTTTCACCATGGGAGAAGACACTGCTGGAAGCAGAAATTTGTATGAGGACATCTGGGAGCGCTTTTTCAGACATGTTAAACTTTTATAAAAATAAAAAAAATACTATATTAAAATGTAAACTGGCACATGCATCTATTTTCCAATTGTGTGTTATTAATATTTTTTAAGGAAAAAAAAAAGTCCCCTAATTCATAATTTTAGGTTGCAAAACGTCAGAAATTATCAAGAAAATAATGTCTGTATACTGTTCAATGATGCGCCAGAGAGAAGACATTTTTTGGCGCATATTTTTAAACTATATCTGATTTCCAAAATGCTAAATAACTTGAATGGAAAAGAGAGAAATAAATATTTACTTTATAGTATTTAAAAACAACAACTATATTTATATTTTTATTAATTAAGATTATATTTGTGATGTGTTTTTTTTTTTTTTTATCTCCGGAAAGCAATTTTATATTTTGAAACCCAAAATGGAAAGCAAGTGTTTGATGTATTCCCGTCCTGATGGTGGTGGTGAATTGAGATCTGCAGGCACGTGAGGAGGAGGGGCCTGAGAATGGGGAGCTGCAGCCAGACTCTCTTACATTTTGAGGCTGCATGCTTTGCCCCTGTGATTGCAAGTGACTCAGTTGGGCTCCTGAGAAGGATTGAAGATGTTTTAATTTGGAAAATTGTTGCTTAAATCCAACAAAAGCGAGCGTTTTAAATGAAAATACCTCATCGTGGTCGATCTCGGAGTCTCCCGTGATGACAATTCTTTTCTCGATTCTTGTCTCTGAAATGCCTCCTTTCACAGTCTGACAGATTAAAAAAAAAAAAAAAAAAAAACAATCAGAAAAAAAGATTCATATAGAATAGTGGTTCTCAACCGCGGTCCTCGAGTAGCTCTATCTAGCCTGTTTTCCATGGCCGTTTCTTAATATAAAAAAGACAGAACGTTCTTGTGACGCAACGAGTCGGGTCTTGTTAAGAACGTACTTCCCAAGCACCCATATATCGCTGGCGTATTTACGTAATTCATCGCAGTTTTATCATGTGACTAGCTTTCAACTATTTCAAAATGTTTTTACAACATACATGGGTTTAAAAACCTTACTTACGTCCCTTGTGATTTTGTGAAACATCATCAATAGCGGCTCAAGTACTGTTCCAATCAGAAGTATGCATAAGCCAAGACCACACGGAATTCCCGGATGTCCTCCTTCTTTGCTAGTTTAAACCAAGGATGCATCGGTTGTTGCTTGCTTGAGAAAATATCCCAAGATGCATTTCGTACTTCAAGGTATGAATGGCAGCGGAGGAGCATCACATTTGTTCTTCTTCTTTCATTTCATTTCATGTGCATTGCTGTCCCCCACCAGCATCACGTTTGGAAGTATTGTATTCCTCCCCTTTTATGAGCGTAAGAAATATTTAACGTTTACTTTACAACTTTATTAAAGCTAGTCTGTTTTTACACAACGCAATTTACAATATTATATAAATATATGAATATATATTAAAGATGATATACTATATATTCAAAGATAATTTTTATAGATGTATGCACCACAATTTCAGGAGAATCTGAATCAAAACCTGCAACTCACATCGGTGTCTTTCCAGAACCCCCCCCCCCCCAATATAACCCTAAATTAGCTAAATCCCAGGTATAATTTCAAATAAATCATACTTCTTCAATGTATTACTCATAATTATATAACATCTAGTCACGTGGTACACAGTTACGGCAATGCAATTGGAACAGTACTTGGGCCGCGACTAATGACGTTCAAAAGGACGTAAGTACGTACAAGAATGCAGATTGAGAAACGGCCCATGTCTCCCACAAGCAACACAGGTGTTTCAAACAATCAGCTAATCAGCAAGGTCTGCATGAAGCCTGATTACGATCCTCAGCTGTGATGGCTGGGTAGACATGGAAAATAGGCTGGATAGGGGGACTCGACGACCGGGGCTGAGAAACAGTTATATAGAGCACCAATCACAGAATAATTTAAAGTCAGCATAAAAACTGTTTAAAAAAACAAAAACGCTTAATACTGTCCAAAATATTGTATAATTCGTACTGTATAAAAATAAGCACCAAGCAGTAACAGGCCAAAAACACCCCCCCCCCCCAAAAAAACAAACAAACCCAGGTAATTTAGCGTGAAAGGGGCCTTATGTAATGTCATGACAAAAAAAACAAAAAAAAAAAAAAAAAAAAAAAACTTGTACAAGTAAACTTGCACTGGTAAAGCAAATCTTGGAGGAGAGTTTGCTCAATGTCGAGAGTTAACGATGAACTCTGACCTTTGTGATGTGTGTAGTGGTGGTGGTGCTGTTGGTTTCCGAGGTGATGGTCTGGGCGCTCAGCAACACGCCGGGGTCTGCGTCGCCGTTCATATCGCTCTGTTGACAAAGTTTTAGACAAATTTACGGCTAAGTTTGAAGGCTAAACAGCTGAAACTATGAGCCAGGAGCATTTGATCATAGAAGATAGCTATTCGCACGTACCACTGCAGACTCATATGTGATGGTCTTGGTCTCTGTATGAACCACAGGCGTCTCTTTGGTGCAGACCACTTCCCCTTCTGTATGCTGCTGGACAATAAAAAAAACACATTACCGCTATAAGAGCTTGGTGGCGATGCAGCAGCAGCAGATTATTATTATTGCATATTAGTCTGGATTTACACTGCAAGTCATCTATTCAGATTTAGCTACATTGCTAATTCATGTCTTGCTGTCTTTGGTGTGGATACTCACTGGACAGGCTTCCGGCGCTGCGTTTATCTCCATGGCAACAAACTTTTTCTGTTCCAGGTCAGCTGATGCCTGCGAATGAAAATGATGATTGCATGATTGGAATGTTTGCATTGCAAAAGTAATTGGTATAATGCATCAGGAGCACACTGAAAAATATTACTCCAATATGTTAAAAATGTTTTATTTCAATCTAAAGGAAAGTTGTATTTTATGGGAAAACTTTTTTTTATGCGAAAAAAAAGTATCATGAGTAAAAGTAGTACTTGCACGAGAATAGAATAAGGATAAAGCTGCATATTTTTATAAAGGAAAAGTAACAATTTAAAAAGAAAAAAACTATTATTATCCGTTAACCTTTATGAGAATAAATCTTACAAAAAAGTAGTAATTTTATCAGAAAAATAAGAAATTTTACTGACCAGTTACAAGTACAATTTTCACGACTAGTCATTTACAACAAAATTGAAAATTGTTTACAATGAAGTCTTATTTTTTGTAATTACTATATCTTACTTTCACAAGTTTGCAGTTTTCAAGTTAGCATATTAGAGTCAAATATAATTTGCAAAAAAAATAATAAAATGGATTGGTTAATAATTTAACCATTTAATAATTTTACCAAATAATGTTACACTCTAAAAACATCAATCTAAGTTTTGTGCAAAACAGCTAAATCTTTTGGGGTTGTTTTGTACAAAATTACCCCGAAAGTTGGGTCAAATTGACCCAAGTCGTGGATCAGTCTCTTCAAAAAAATTTTTTTTTTTACCCTAACTGTTTTTAGAGCGTACAAGAAAAAAAATCCACAACAAAAGTAAACAATTATAATAATAATTTAACACAAAAACAAATACAAAAGGACAAAGTTCTAATTTTATAAGTAAAAATAAGTTCTTTAGTTTTTTGTTTTACAAGAAAAAAAGTCGTAATTGATAGAGAATAGATTCATACTATTTTGGTTGTACAGGCTCTTTTACTGGGCTCTTTACCTCGATAAAAAGATAACAACTTCCTTCTCATGATGATAATTTTCTTCTTCAGTGTGCCCTAATATGCTTTCATAGAAAACAAACACAATAACCAACATAGCCCTGCTCATTTCCACGCATCACCTGTGAGGGAGACGAGTTGCATTTTGACTACAACATCTTGGGCAAATCAAACATCAACAAAGTCAGCTTGTGAGCGACCAGCAAAGTGTGGTCACCTTTTCGGAAGTCACAGAAGAAGAAACCCATCCGAGAGTCGACTGGCAAGGACAAGACGAAGGATACAAAGAAAGAAGGACGAGACAGACAGGACAGTGAGACGGGATATCAGAGTACCGGTAATAGGAGAGAAAGAGAGAGAAATAAAGGTGGGGAAATTTCTGATGGATTGTATGGAATACCGGAACTAAACTGGTTGCTTTGTGTCTCTTTGCAGGTAGAGCCATACAATGTTTTCAGGGAGAGAAGAGCGGGGGAGTGGGATGATGTGGGAGAAAAGCCGCAGCGGTGGCGGCGGGCCAGGTGGCGCCATTGAGTAATTCAGAGTGCTGTTTAAGAAAAAAAAAAATGTTGCAGCACAGCAAATGCGTCTCCCACCCGACTGCCCACCCGTTTGTTTCCTTATCAGCTGTGGGAGCAGCTGCTAAGTAATGCAAATCCAAGCGTGTTCAGCAGACAAATTAAAACAAAAGTGATCATAATATGGCGGATTATGGACAGGATGAAAGAAAAAAAAACAGGACTAAAATCCTGATTTACGTGGAAAAAGTTGTAATCATATTAAAGCTACAATTTTATGACTATAAAAGATTAATTTTCAAGAAGAAAAATAGTACTAAGTTATGAGTAGTCATAATTGTATAATATATATATTATTTTAATTTAACCACCTGGTTACATAAATATAGAGGTGAAAAAGTCTTTATGAGACTTAAGTTGTAATTTTCCAGAAAAGAGCTAGAATATTACGATAAACTTAGTTCATTTTACATTTTCAATATACTGTAATTTGATGTATTTATACTTCTTAAAAGAGCAACTGATTCTTTTTTTTTTTAATAATACAAAAGTAACAATTTGGAGAGAAAGTTGCAATTTTATGACTGTAGCGTTCCAATTAATAAATTTATTTTTACAATGAAAATACTTAACTATTGTAACAACCAAAGTTGTATTTAACGATTAAAAATGGTGCAGCAGCGAAAAAAAGTATACATTTTATGAGAATAAAGTAAGACATTTTAAGTTAATTTCATTTAAGATAATAAAGCTATACTGTAATTCTTATGAGGGAAAAGTAGCAAATTTACAAGAAATTTTCATTTTTTAAGAAGAAAACTTGTAAAATAAATAACAAAAAAGTCACATAAATTTGCAATTTTATGTGAACAAGATTGTAATTTTACAATAATAAATATTACAATTGTAAAGTTACTATTTTACAAGAAAAAGGCTGTAGCTTAACAAGCAAAATAAAAAACAAAATAGTTTACAAAAATGAAGACATATTTTATACACTAAAAATATTTCAGTAAGAAATTTTATGAATATTTTTCTTTCAAATAATATTATGATGCAATAAAGTTGTACTTTTAATTAAATAAAGAAATGCAGCATGGCAGCATTGTTTTCCTTATCAGCGTTGTCAACATCTGCTAAGTAAGGCACTTTTTCTTTTTTTTTCTTTTTTAGCCATTAGGCCAAAACAAACACGGGCTGCCTAAAAAGAAGCAAAAGAAAGTGGCGGCGTGAAGGTAAATAGTGGCTGTTAAGGGACGAGATAGCGAGTTAGCCATGCACAGCACTATATGAAACTCTTATTATTGTTATTATTAGAAGGCTGCCTTGGCTGCTGCCAGGGGCGGGGGAGGTAATGAGGGGAATGCTTTTCATACAGTTACCAATGCTAAGGGCGCGGTCTCCGAGAGCGTAATCTGAGCCACGTCGGGCTTTGACTGCTCAAAGGTCTTCGTCATCTCCTCCGGCAGCACTCTGCAGGCCTCGGATTCCTCCGCCCTCGCCACCTCCGAAACCCACGAGGCCATGGCCTTCTTGGGCGAACCTTTGACCTGAGTGGCGTCCTCCAGTAGCGCCTCCATCTTGGTCATGAGAAGCTTTTCCACCTCTTCCTTCCCTTCCGTTTCCACCTCGGCCTCCTTCAAGATGATGAGCGTGCCTCGTTTGTCGGTGATAGCCTGGGACACTTCCTCCCGGACTGAACCCGGGCTCAGCTTAGCCACGGACTTCTCAGACAAATCGTCCTGGGACTCGGGGGTTTTCTCCTCCGCTGCGAAAACGTCGTCGTCCATTGTGGCCGACGGGCTAATCCCCTGCGGCCCTGTTGGGGGCACTCCATCCGCTAGGGTACTATCTGCAGCGCAATTCAGCAGATATTCCGCCGCCTGGGGAGACACTTGCCTTATTGGAAATGGTATTCTTAAGGAAAACAGGGCATCTCTGCATCTTAAACGAAAGTCAAACTGAAGACTTTTAAAGACCTCCCTTGGACCAAATTGAAAATGGGCTTTTTTTCCTACAATTTAAATGTGTCTATCATTATGCTTGCGTCACGGATCAAGAATCACAGTACAAATACAGTGTCAATGCATGGAGTATATTTTCACTCACAGAGGCAGCACTTCAACGAGTCGCCAAATTATTACACTTAATTTTGCGGGTCCGTGTATGTGGCCCGTCTAACAGGTGCATCGCCAAACACAAATAATTCTCCCCTCCCACGCCGACAAACACAATAGCGAATGCTCATCTATGTATCCAAGAAAACCTAACGCAGCTTCTGCTTAGTTTTTAGTGATGTTTATTTGATAGAGAAATAGTCCAGCCGTCATTTGTAAATGGCGGCTCATTGCCCTGAAACGATGGGTTTAAGGATTTATGTACAACTTATTCTGAGGATTAAGGATGCTATTTGGGAATGTTCGTATTTTTGATTTAGAAACGACGTTTTAGGATTTAAGAGTCATGATTAAAGCCTTCAAAACATCCTTTTAAAGAGCGGATTGATAGATTTTCATGTCATTTTTAAGAACAACAAAAGCCTTCATATTGGAAGCATTTTTGAATGAAGTGATGTGAAGTTGTAAAGTTAAGAATTATGGCATCCTTTTTAAAGAAAACCAAGGCTTTATTTTGGAAGAACTGCATTTTGTTAATTCATTTAGCATGATTAAGGCATTTGTTTTGTAAAAAATTGCATTTAAAACAACCTTTTTTTTGAAAGCATAATTAATAAAAAAAATTTGAAAGCATAATTAAGGCCGGGTTAGGGTTAGACAGACAGACATTTTTAATTTCTTCTACATGTCACGATTAACAGGTAGATTTTCAACAAAATCTCTGCCTTTTTAAAGATCGCTGGACAGCCATTCCATGACATAACTGTGAAGCGGTCCAGGTCCTTTTGCCCCCAAACTACATACCGGATTAATAATGTCAAAATACACAATGAAGAGTAGGAAAGAGACATTTAGAGCCAAAGAGAAGAAGACAGTGCCAGCTTTGCAGAAACACAAAGCAAAAAGACACACTCATGCAAACAAAGCCATGAAGAAAAAAAATGGGGAAAATGTCACCTCAGTGGCTTTAAGTTCCGCCTTTGTCTCATCTCCGGCAGGTTCCTCCTCTTCTTCCTGCAGAAAAAAGAAGAAGAAAAAAGGGTAAGATGCAAATAAACACTAATAGAGCCGGGAAACTCAAAGTGTCATTTTTGGACCGTCGAGTCGGGTGTCAGTGTTCAGGAAGTAGTCCAGAAATAGTGTCGCAGTGACCACAAGAAGAAATCAATGAAAAAGTTGACAACCATGGAGAAATAATGTGGTCAAGCTGCTAGTGGCAAAAACCCGTTGGATTTAATGTGCAGTACACTCTAACGCTTTTCCATCATCCAAGTGCCTCAGTATTTTTCTTTTAATGTGCACAGACATAAAATATATTGCTCCAGACATATTGATACACACTCCTCGCTTTAAACACACACATGTAATTATTCAACCCGTGCTTACATCCTGGAGGTCCAGAGGTTCTATCATGGGCGGCTCGTCCGTTCGGGGCGAGCGCGCCGGGGACGAGGAGAGCCTGCGCTCCCACTCGGTGAGGCCTGGGACGCCGGCATCCGTCTCCAGGAAGGAGCGCTTCAGCTCGCTGATGTTGGTCTGGTGCTTGACCATCTCGGTAGGGGGCTCGGTGTCCTATATTGTGGGGCCAGGTGACCATGATAAGAGGGGTGTGGGCCAGGAAGCATTTTCATGCTTCCAAGTATGTAAAGTCATCTTGCAAATATAAAAAAAATGGTAAAAATAGGGATGGAAAAAAACAAAAATAAATAAAAAGGGAGTGAGTCAAAAAGTAAAATGGATAGATGCTTTGTGAGCTACTCATGATATACAGTGAAACCTCAAAGGATAAGCACAATCAGCAAATGTCATGCAAGTTAAGTCAACCAACTAAATGTTTAACTCATTAAACGTCAAAAAAACACTTCAAAAGTCCATCAGCATCAAAACATTTAGTGCCAAAGTTGCGTTTGTTTTTGCATTGGGAGGGGTTGATATGGGTCTGATGCGCTTCCCCTTTAAATTGCAAGCGATTGAGAAGTGGTAATGAGGTAAACCACCAGCAGAGGGTAGCAGTGCACCATTTTAGATCAAAAAGCCCCTCTGTTTGCCAACTGTTTTTTTACAGTGGGGGGGTATTTGGGGGTATGGTCGGCCATCTTACGACAGTTGCTCTGGTTCCGTGGTTCGTAGTCGGTTGTACTTTGGATGATTTACTCAAATACTCCTAACTTGCTGAATTCTGACGGATTTGAAAACGGATTGGTTTATTACAAGCTTTATTAACGAGGCTAATTGGTTGAGAATTTTTGAGGGATAAGCAATCTACAGTTATTTTAAAGTCTGTGCTCTGTTATGAGTGATCGAGCAGCCCTGTCCCAAGATGGCCGTCCTGTGCTCACATTTCTTCCCATTGGCTTACAGCACAGAAAATACATCTAGTGTTTATATCTATATTGGCAGCCATGGAGACAGTCAACGCAACATACTTTTAGTTGGACTATCTGAAGAGTACATTTTAATGGGGAACAAATCTATATATGTATATGTGTTACGATAGCAAAAGAATGATTGTGTTTTAAGTGAAAAACATCGATCCTTTAAAATTTGACAAGCTCGTTACGTGAACATCCACTCACGACTGACGGACCAGACGCCCTGCTAAGCTGGCGTCACTCCAGTGCTTGTATTTCACAAAATAGACTATTATTTTGCAATCAAAAGCCATTTCCAACTGCTTTGTAGAAACAAACCACTGTTTAGATGTTAAAGAAAAAAATATGAGCACAAAGTCAGTTTTGTTGATATCTTACGTTTACACAAAAAGCTATTTTCTCTGGCTTTTGGGCAAAGCGCCCGAATTTCTTAAAACATACCAATCTTCTACTGCTGATTACTAGAGCATGGAAATATATATAATTTGACTCAAACTTTTCTCTGGTGAAAGAAGAGAGCGTTTTATAGTTTAGTTAAATTTTAAGGAAACTAAATTAAATTTTACAAGGCCTAAGTCATAATTCTATGTGAGAAATGTTCGTAAACTTTAAGGCAGAAACCTTGTGAAATTACGAGAATAATTGTATATATTACGAGTAACTGAAATCTGATCTTTTGTTCGGTTTTCTCCACGATCAACTGAATTTCAGGCATTTATACCTCAGAACTTTTCTGCATCTTCAAATGTATTTTCCCCAAAACATCAAATTTCTGAATTGTACGACTTCAGCATAGAAGAGTAGAAGTTCAACGAAAAGCAGCCTTAACCATAATGCATTCAAACTAGGACCCAATGCTAATAAAACACATGCAGTGAGTCACAAAGCAAAGGCACAACACTCCCAAATCCTGTTAGCATTATAAAGACAGATTAAGTTGCTGTAGTTTCATCTCTGAATGCTCCACAGGAGCAACTCGAGATGCTCGTATCCACACAGGAAACCCGAGCCACTGCACATGACAATGCTAAATCAGTAGTTAGAATTACTTTGATTGTTTTACCAACCTCCAGCATTAGATTACTGTGCTTGACAAAAACGTTTTCCCCTTTTGCCCGTCTTATGACACTACACTGCAGGGGAGAAACAAACAGGAGTGGTTTCAGACTCTGAAAGCTTCTGCATGGCTACAAATCAAACATGGATGAGAAAACCTGCAATCAGGAAGCCTGGCTTCCATTTACCAAACAAGACAAGTCAACTGGGCTATGGAAGAAGCCTAAGTAGAGGAAAAAATGAATTCAGGCAGTGAGGTGTGTGGCGAATTGGCAGCAGGCAGCGAAACGAGCGATGGCGTGACACGGCGCGGCGTACCTGAGTGGGCATCTCAGAGTCGTCATCCGCATCAGACTGACAGCGAGTGAAGAAATAGTGACACGGACAAAAGGGAGGTGAAGTGGTGGTGGTAAATGTGGTGACAAGAAGGGATAAATGAAGGCCAAAATTGGTAAGTGGAAATATGTGGCAAAAAGGGTAGTAGATAAGAGAAAAGTCAGTGTCTGTGACGCTTTAGGTAGGAACAGTGTAAAGATGCCTTGCGTAGTGGAGAAGCAATTGGGCCACACTGAAGAAAAAGTTCAAAGACAGTAATGACATTTAAGTCAAAAATGTTATGAGAATTAATTGTATTTTACCCAAGAAAAAATAATTACACTTAAAAGAGCGCGAGTTACCGAGTCTGGCGGAGGTATATGTGCATAATTGTAATATTAAAAATCATAGTAACAAAATTCTTGGAATATTCTTTTTAATTGTATTTCTTTTTACAATTTTTTTTTATTTACAATATATTGCATGTGCTCCAATTAATTTTAACACAGCATTCCGATTAATATTGCATTTGGGGAATATAAATTAAGCAGCAAAATCCACCCGTTTTTATCCATCTCGAGGGACGGCCATTTTGCCACTTGCTGTTGATTGAAACAGCAACAGATCAGGACAGTGCCTCAGGAAACAACCAACCACGGCTCAGCTTCAGAAAACTGGTGAGTCGTGATTGGTCGTTACTGAACCAAATTGCAAAATGGCTGCCCCCGCAGACTGATAAATACAGGTGGATTTGGCTGCTTTAATTTCCACATACTAAAATATTAATTAGAATATCGTGTTTAGACTAATGGGGCTGCATTGAACATCATTGTAAAAAATTTTTTGGGGTTGACTTCCCTTTTATAAGATCACTTTATTCTTGTAACATGACAAATGTTTTCTGATATTATGATGGCTGTTTCCTCAAGTAAGACGGCCATAATGATATTTTTCTTTAAAAAAAAAAATCTGACTCACTAATTATGTCCTTATTCCCCTAACAAGATTTTTTGTAACATCATGAAGGATCCTCTAAAAATGACAACATAATGATTTTTTTCCCACGTACTATCACAACTTTTCTGACAATTTTATTACCAAGTGTTCTTGTAACAATTCGTCACAATTATCTAACTCCATGCTAATAACATAATGTGTTTTCTCGCAATATTACACGCATTTGAGCGAAACCCAAAAATGGTTACTTTACTTAAAGTAATAAATTTTTTCTTGCAAATTTCTAACTTCATCATCATAAGACTAGCACTTTTTTTGTGTAATGCACTTTTCTTTTCTCTCATTAAATTAGGCATAAGATGTATTTCTTTTTATCATTTAAAGCTTTCTTTTTCTTTTCAGTGTGGCCGTTTCCACTTATTGTGTGTGTTGACTCATACTCAGTATAACAAATGTCTCACATGCACAAAATTCCATAATTGTAAAGTAAAATGCGACATTGCACCAACAACTCAGTACATGACTTGTTCATGCTTTAAAAGTGTGCAGTGTCCCCTCCTCGACATACAAACCTCCGTGGCAGTTATATCTCCGTCGAAGGCAAAGTCAGTTTGTTCACTGTCAGTCTGCTTTGTCAAAGCCACAGAAAGCGTTCCGAGCGGCAAGAAGAAGGAATACAAACAGAACACCCCAACATTGTAAAAGGCTTTGAAACAATACACGACTTCAGCCTTTATAACGACAGATGGAAACAAAATGGAAATGCACAGGTTGTTTTTTTCGAGTCAGACGAACGCTCCAGACAAGGTTGGCAAAACAACAGGAATAAAATGAAAAGAACAGCAAATCAAAACAAAACAGAAGCAAGCATAACACTGTGAGGAAGATGAAACCTTCAATCAGTCAATGTTTGTGGCTGCATTTATAAGATGACTTCCAAGGCTCTCCCCCTCCATGCACATTTGACACATCTCTGCATTACATCACGCAGATCATGTGAGATCCAAGAGCTTGCTCATGTCTTGGCACTGCTTACAGTCGAAGGGATTATCGTTTCAAAGCGGAGCAATGCAGAGAGTCAAGAATAATGAAAGCGTTTTCATGCGGTCTGTACTAGAAGGAGTCTTGGATAAGAACAATGACAGAGACGGGTTAGGCACAAAGCTGTGTGTTTAAATGGGCTTTAGCCAGGGATTAGTAACTAAACATAGGATACTCAAAGGGGACATATTATGGAAAAGTTACTTTTTATTTGTATACAAATAATTGGGACTCTGGAGTGCCTGCCCATCCATCAAGTATGAAATTACACAACCAAGTAATCTTTTTACGCTGCCTTGCTCCAAAAGCATAACTGAATGAATAACCCAATTGAATTGTGTCAAAAACGATTTGAACCAACGTTTGAGCTACTTAACCCAAATGGTTGGGTCAAATTAAATTAACAACCCAAAAGGCAACCCATTTTGGGGGGTTGTTAATTATTTAGTTGACCCAACTTTTTGGATTGATTGAATAACCCCAAAAAGTTGGATCGGACCCAATTGTTTTTAGAGTGATGCAACATTTTCAAGCAGAAAATCTGAAGTCTGAAACACTAGGTCAAAGACAAAAAGCAAGCAGATTGAAGTTTTGGCATGATTAGCATGTTAGCATATTATAACTGGCACAAACTCCGTCGTAAATGGAGGAGTCACATTTGCTTGCTATTTTTCTTCACATTTTCAACTTCCAGTTATTTCCCAAATAGTGGCTGTTTGCCTGGTGGCAATGCTTTAGTGTCACACTAGTTGTCATGGTAACAAATGTCATACTCTGCTTTAGCAAGCAAGACTCGTTTCATCAATACTAATTTTTTTAAATTGTGTAAGATAAGTCTTAGGTATTTTGACAAAAGCATTCCGTAGGCATTAATTATACACAAAAAAACCTAAAATGTTTTAAACGTGAAAAAGCATAATATGTCTCCTTCAAAGTAAAAAAAAAAAAGAGAGAAAAAAGTGAGTGTCTAACCCTCTCATCAAGCCAGTCAAACATGAAATGATGACTTCTCTGGATGATGATGATGATGATGAGAGACGAAGAGTGTGAGGTTCTGAAAGTAGGACAGACACTGGGACAACACAAGTCTCCAGGTCGGCTCTGGACTGACGAAACAGCAGAGCGCCAAGCGGGACAGGCGTTAAAAGCTCTTACACACCTCCTCTTCCTCTGAACTGTCATAGTCATGGTAGCCCTGGGCTACGCAGGCGGTCAGCGAGGCTGCCTTGGGCTCCAGGTAGCACAGGCACAATGCCAGGGGGAAGGAGAGGGTGAGGGCGTAGGGCACGGAGAAGGAGGTGGAGAGCAGAAAGAAGAAAATGAAGAGGAAGCAGGGGATGAGCGACGGCGACTTGATGGGCACAAAGTTCTGAGCGCACTCGGGCAGGAAGCGCATCTCTGACAGGTCGGGGAAGCTGAGGTAGCCATCCTCGTCCAGGAAGGCCGACAGGTCGGGCAGATGCAGGGAGAAGGAGAAGAGCGTGCCGCCACGCGCCCTGCCGCTCTGCTCCAGCCGCTGCTTGCGGGCCGACAGCAGCAGCGCCCGCTCCGCCAGCAGGGCCGCTTGGCGCTCTGAGCGGGCCTGCTGGCGGCGGCGGCCGGCGCTGTCCTTGGCCGGGCTCACAGAGGAGGCCCGTTTGCGCGTGTTTTCCCTGCGCCGCCGCCGCACTTTTGTCGATGACACGGGGGATGAGGGGAGTGAGAGCTCAGAGCCGAGGGGGGTGGTGGTGAAGTCGCGGGGGGAGCGCTGATGGCGGGATAGGATGCATGCATGTGTGTGTGTATGAGTGGCGATGGGGAAAGGAGGCCAATATGCATGAGCACACATGAGTCAAAGTGTGGGGTTAAAAGGAAGAACAGGAGGAAAAAGCAAATTAGTAAAGCACACAGAAGATGAAAAGCAAAGTCTAAAATAGAAGCAAGTGGGATATATCATCAGCCGTGAGGAAATTTGAAAGCTAAAACGGGTTTTAAAGAATATAAATTCTAAAAGCTAATTGAAAGCTTCTTTTGTCTCATGGCACCGAGCCTGCTACAAGGCGGCGCTTTACCTTTGCTTCTTGTCTGAGCGGTGTCGTGGTGCCGGCGGCGGCTTCCGTCGTCGCCGCACGGGCGTCCTCCCGCTCTGCCTTCTCTTCCTCCGCCTTTTTCTCGGTGGTCACCGTGGTGATGATGTCACCCCTGGCGGCACTGTCGCTGTCTTTCATCAGAGTCTCGTGGTTCTCTGTGATGGGCGCTGGAACACGCGAGGACAAAGACGGATGAGATCTGGATGGGAGCCGGCGTCCATTTGTGGTGATTTTATTATCCGTACGGAAACAGTAATGTGGTGAAATGGCCGAGAGCTCAGCAGCTCACATGATACCAGTTCCCCTTGGCAAATTACAATTTTGTAGCCAGGCCTGTTGAGTAGATGCATAAAAAAAAGAAAAGGAAAAAAACAAAGGGTGAAAAAACAAGCCATTTTAGCGGGATTCTGGCCATTTCCAGGGGTCCGTTAAAGTCAAACCAAAAACATTTTCTTGACAATATTTTCTATGCAGCCCCACTAGTCTAAATACAGTATTCTGGTTTAATACAGGGAGTCATCAAGTTACAGCGGAGTTCCGTTCCTACGCTGGCGATAAAACCCAAATTTCAACTTAAGTCAGATTTAACCGTTAAGTTCGATATTTACATCAAAATCCACACGGACATTCATTGCTGACAGACAGCAGAGCGGAGCTAATTCAATCTTAAGCACCAAAATGTGACGCGCCTGATGGTGAGCCGACCTGCTGATGGACGTCCGTTGCTGGAGGTAACAACACAATTTTAAATAACTTTAAAATGCCGTGATTACTGTGGGATATTAATGAAAAAGAAGGTAATACGGACGAGGCACGGGCACCGTGAAGTCGAGACGACGTAGGTTGCGTACGACTCCCTGTATTGCATTATGGAATATGAGTTTAGCAGTAAATCCAGCCGTTTTTATCAAAATCAGAAGACGGCCATTTTGCCACTTGCTGTCAAGTAAAAATGTCATCACAGCAGCTCAGGTCTCAGTTAAAAAACAATCACAACTCAGCTTCAGAAAAAAAAGGTGAGCTGTGATTGGTTACTACCTGAGCCCTGAGCAACTATGGTGTCATCTTCAGTCGACAGCAAGTGGCAAAATGGACGCCCCTGAGATAGATAAATACAAATAGATTTTGCTGCATAACTTATATTCTACAAATGTAATATTAACCAGAATGTCATGTTACTAGTGAGGTCACATATAACATATTATTGTCAAGAAATGTTTAAGGTTGACTTCCACTTTAAAAGCAAAGGAGAGACTTTGTTTCTTCATTATTAAGTGAATGGCAGCAAAGTTTGATGACCAACAGAATCTGCCATGTTGGTTGGAAGCGGACATTTTAGGGTCATTTCTGCCATTTCAGGGGTCCTTCACAGATTATGTTGTCTGACAGCTATTGTCTGATAATGACGACATTTTAACCAAATGAATTAGGTACATGGGTGATGTAAAACAGCTTTTTGTTTTCAGCTTTGCAAGTTGGCAGTTAAGTTCAAAGATAAGCTCAAAAACTCACCAAATACGAAGCTAATTTTAGATCAGGGTATGTAAAAGGTCTGTTTTTACTTGCCGCAAAGAAATTTTGAACATGTTCGACGACAAGAAAAAATGTGAGAAGTAAAATAGTCAGGGAACATTTTTGCAACCTTTTTACGAACCCTGACAAAAAAAAAAAATCCTACCTTCGCAAACATTCCCTGCTCAGTGAGATACCCGAGATAACAACAGGAAATTTTGTAAGCATGTCTAACATGAGTAGACCCGCCAAAAAAAAAGGCTTAAAAAGAGAGAGTGAGTTAGACATTGTCAAGTTTTAAAGTTAATTTCCAGGCATCCTTAAAGAACAACTTTGCCCAGAGATTTTGTCCGATTAGGACCAAGTTTGAACCAGGCATACGAGATGGATGACGCTTAAATTTGGAGTTCTTGTCATTACCTGTGGGTGAGGTGTGATAACTTGCCATAAAGCACAAATTTACTTGGCAACATGAAATTTGGTAGGCATGTTTATCATTGCTGATTTGAAGCAGCCATTTTAGTGTAATTTTGGCTATTTCCAGCCATCCTTGGGTGGGGATAAAGCAAGGTGACAAAATTGGATGACTCGCCACAGGTCTCACGTGGTGGCTGACCTTACCTCCATCCAAGCTGCGTGACATGTTGTAACGTTTGCTGGCAGAGCGCTCGAAGAAGGGGGCAGGTCGGATGATCTGCGAGCTGGCCCTGCGAGTCTGAGCCTGCGTTCTGCCGCTATAGCGGAACTTGGAGCCGAGGGTGAGGAACTTCTTTGGGGGCACCTCGGGGGACACGAGCCTGTCAAAAGTTACACATGCACATGTAATCAAAGCAGGTGTAGCGTTGAAAGTATTTGTTAGGCAACACATTGACTGGAATCACTTTTGTTACGAATTGTTCGTATATGGTTAATTATTATTGGACAAAATCACTTGACAACCAAAAATGGATAGAAATCAACATATTTTTCCCTTAAAATACATTTTCTCAGTTTAAACTTTTGAACTGTCATCTATGTTCTATTCTGAACAAAATATTTAAATTTGGCACTTCCACATAATTGCATTCAGTTTTTATTCACAATTTGTATCTGGTGTTTTTTGGAATTGGGTTTGTAAATCTGATGAATTATTATTATTATTATTGTCAAAAATATTTTTTGGGGGGTTGACTTCCCCTTTAAAGATTGTCTTAGAGTGTATCTGATAGCAAAGAACCAAACAAGGGCTTGCCTCATTGCTTGCAAGTCTTACCTGAAGAAGGTGTGGTGCTCAACGCAGACCTTCCACAGCCGTTTGGCAGCACGGTGGTTGGGAAGCTTGAAGCCGATGGTGCTTTCAAACTGCTCAAACTTGAGAAACAAAACTATGATCAAACCAGATAAAACAAGCGCAAAGCTTAGAAAAGTCATTTACCTCGCCGGGTCGGATTTTGATGTAAAAGTTGGTCCTCTTGTAGGAGATCTTGAGGATTTTGGGCCAGGCGAACCGGTTGATACGCAACCTGTCCCTGTAGATGAGAAGCCCGCTGGCACACACTCCTAACATGATCTCCACACCCTCCGAGTCCTGAGAACAAACACACCGGAGGATGATAAACTGCACACAGTACCACCTTATGTATAGGACAGCACTGACTGTTATCAGGAGGATGCAGGCAGGTGGCGAGTAGCATCAAGCAATTGGTTCTGCTACCTCAAATTAGGACTGGAGGGGTGCGCCTAAGCAAGAATGGCGGATTGCATTACGCTCTCAGGTTGAAGCCATTTGATAAGGGGTGAGCCGATCCAAAGCGGGAAGTTTTACAGGGATGTTGAAAAGTGTGTTCAACCACATGCACATGTGGAAAGTGCACACACGTACGGTACGCACAATAAGCAGCCGCTTACCTCTCCCTCGGCACGAGCCAAGCCTTGGTAGAGATGCCCTATCAACTTTGCATTCAGTGAGAGAGCAGACAAAAGAGGGAGGCCGGTCTGATATACTGTATAACGTCTTATCATTTATCAAGGATATAGTTGTACTGGACATTGAGCATCGATGCTCATTCTGACTCGTCAAGGCTACTTTATCTACTACCATCTGATATAAGTCCGTGAATGCAATAATCTCTTGCTCGTTTGTCCTTGACTAGAGATAACATATTCATGTACGATTAACGCCGTTATCTCAAAGATGCCAACGCGGCCCCTCGCAAGCCAGAGGAGAAGTGGTGAAATGATGAGTCAGCAGTGCAGCATCGGTGGTGGTGGTGGTGGTGGTGGTGGTGGTGGTGCAAGTGAGGCATCGCAGTGGCAGCCATGACTACTCAGAGCGAGCTTTTAATTAATCATCCATTTAAGAGAGATACACCTCTCTCACATCAACAATTCCATTTTACCCCCATCAGAAAAAAACAGGAACAAACGCATGTAATTACAGTAAGTGTGGGACTAAGCCTTGTCATTAGTGAAAATCCACAATTTATTCCCCCCAAACAAAGGTTTATAATTGCCTATAGATTAGAGACTGATACATCTTTTTTCAGGGCTGATACCAATACAGATTATTAGTAGTCAAGGAAGCCGACAACCAAAATCCCAACAAAAAATTTCTGTTTAAACGTTAATGCGTCACTTAGCTTTGTGTCGAAAAGAAAACACGTAGGGAGTTTCTTGGCTCAGCATCTCTTAAGACGGTTAACCGAAAATAAAAAAAATATAAAAATGAATTCCCTGAGCCTTACCCAAGTTCAAGATGATCTTTAATAGGCCGGCAGATTTTTCCAAAAAAGTGATGTGTCAAATGTCAATTATCACGCAGATCACCATACCAGCCGAAAACCGGTCTAGCCCTGCTATAAATGCCACAAAATGGAATCAAAGCACCACTTTTATTACACAGGGCTTGTCTAATAGAAGCTCCTCTGCTCACTTCAACATAGTTCCTTGGCACCAAGTGTAGCCCCCTCCAGTTGTGCACAGTGACAAAGCAAGCAGAAGAATATGATAATTGAAGTGTTGTGGCTACCTTGGCGTGGTGGAGATCCACACCGTACATGGACAGTTTCTTTGCATTTTCCAGGAAATGCATTTCGGCTTCAGCCGGCGTCATCCCCCTGATTGAATGACAACACCACACAAGGAACATTGAAGAAAGGACTGTGAAAAGCAGATAACACTAGAGAATTGAATCAATTTCAACAGGAAGCAGATCTAATTCAGTTGCATTGCATTAAAATCCAAAGTGAATCAATTTCCTTTTGTGTTCATAGATGTTTTCAGCTGAATCTCCCCCAAGCAGCTGCGAGTGCATCCATTTTTAGCAACGACGGCCTTTAGTGAGAGCCTCACACAGATGCTACTGTGCTGCGTTGCTGCGCCCTGGACGGCATCAAATTACTCACAAATCGTTGCGATGCAGAGAGAATATGATGCTCAGAAGCACAACAGATGGCTTTTTTTTCCCCATTTATGAAAAGACACAAATCCAATTTTCGGGAAGATGTGTTGCCTTCCAGAGCAGTATCACAGAAGATGCTAACAAAAACAACAACATAACTTAAAATGTTCCCGTTCCTATGAAATTGCATTGCACTCTTTTATTAATTCCAGTATTTCCTCATACAGTGACGGGAGCTGTTTATTTACTCAACTAAGTGCCAGTATTTCGTGGAGGTTAGCCGTATATCTGAGGGAGGCTTTATTAATACAAATGCAACCTAATATTACATATATTTCTCCCTGACTAAAGGAGGTATGCACTTCAGGTGCTGCATTTATCTATTCATTTTAAGAGGAACTATGATATTTACAGACCTTCTCTACTAGTCTAAGTACAGAGAAATGCAGATAATATTACGAGAGTAGTTGTATCATTCAGAGAGGGGGAAAAAAGTCATTGTTAAGTAGGGCTGCTCGATTATGAAGAAAATATTAATCATGATTATTTTGGTAATAATTGAAATCACGATTAGGACGATCATTTATTTTTTTGAACAAAACAACAAAATGTTTAAACGTAAAAAATATTAAGACAAATAAAATTCTTTGAAACACTATCACTATGCAAGTTCCTTTTGGATGAAACACAATTTACTAAATTAGTTATTTAAAAGTTTAAAAAAAGGTGCAGATGTATAAATTTAAACAACTCAAACAACTCAAAAATTAGTATTAATAATCTTTTTTTACGATTATGCTGAATTTGTAATTGTGGAGTGTACTAATTGAAATTGAAAATTTAATTTCGAATAATTGCACAGCCCTATTGTTGAGGTTACAAAATGTCAGCAAATAAAAACAAGAGTCACTACAAGCTTTCTGTCCAACTTCAACTTTGCCTTCTTATCAGTGGACCTCAGATTGTTATGGTCAGTGAAATGTTTTTCTACTGTAATGTAAACATCAGGTTTGCAGATGTCACCTCTGCTATGAAGGCAGGGTGAGATGAGCTAATGACATCTATTTGAAGAGCGGTGATTATTCATTTAAGTGGGCACTATTTGAGGAAATACTTGCTGACTGCCTCCTGTCCCTTAGCTCAAAACACTTACTTGTAGGTCTTGTGAAGCTCCATGACTTTCTCCTCCAGCTCTTTGGTCTGGTTGGGTGCGAAACGTAGCTCGCTGATGTAGTCGCTGCCCAGCTCCTCTGGATCATAGTCGCCCAGCTCTGACTGCACAGTGTACGAGCCCAGAACAGTGTGGGTGGCAAAAGAACAAGGGAGGCGGCCCGAAACTACGTCGTTTCGGAGTTGCAGGCACAGGTCGTACCTACGAGGGTGGGGGAGAAAGGGGTTAGAATGGCTTGGGCTGTCAAAACAGAAGTGGGATTTTTATCATGCTGTGCCAGTGATGATCAAAGAAAACGCCAAGAAATAAACAAGCCGACGCACCTTGTGATATCCTCAGTCAGCTGGGAAGGGTCCGGAGGGTAAAACTTGACGTTAAAAGCAAAGTTCCAGGGGCCAGCTGAGAAGCACAAGAAAGTAAGGGTAGATTTTAGCAACTAGCATTTACTGTTTGTGGAATAAAGTCATTAATAAAAAGCATTGTATGTTAGAAAAACATTAAGACATGTTTATTAAAAGCCACATACTTCTGATTTGCTTTTTCAGGTCCTTGTTAGGATCCAGCCAATTCTGCCAAAAAAACAAAAATACAAAAACGGACAACATCAAGTCATCTTTTTTTAATTGAACCAATACACGGTCTTGAAATTAATTGGGATTTGCGGTCACAATACCTTCTGTTTCTCCACGTCTCTGTATGTAATGCCAAAGTAGTCCTTCTCCAACAGATTGAGGTGATCGCAGACTTTGTCGAAGAGAACATGGCCTTTGACCCGCTTCTGTGAGGGGACAACAAAAAGTCTGCTGAGTATACTTACATTTTCCAACACTGTCACCCAGGACCTTCGGTGCGAGTTAAGCAGGGTCCTATATACCGACAATATGGCCTAATTTGAGGATTTTCCCCCTCTTTGTGATCGAAGGCTACGTTCACACTGCAAGTCTTAATGCTCAATTATGATTTTTTGGATGAAATCTGATTTTTTGGAGTAAGCGTTCACAAGACATTACCTATTAATCACAACCTCAGTCTGGTCTGCTGTGTGGACATAATGTATCCCCAAAATGACCCACATGCGCAGAAGAAGATACAACATCACTCCTAACACTGTGTTTGCGGAAGTAAATGCGATGGTCCAGCGTGTCAGGGCCACGGACTTTTAAAAGTCCGTTGTCCGGGCTCATATTTTTACCATCTCATAACTACAGTGGAGTGATGCGGGAGGAGGTAGAAATAATATTTTGTGAAAATTAAGCGAGCCTGTTCGATCGCCTCATTTCACGGAGAACTCTCCTTTTTTCCCCTCCCCTAAAGATGACGTCACGTCATTGCCGCGCGCAATAAATGAGCCGTCTGCGTGGCTAAATGACTAATATCACCACCACAAATGTCATCTTTATACTTCATGTTTCAAGTGGGATTAAAATAAAGTCAAATATAAAGTCACAACTGTTACTCGAAACAACTTTGCCGATTCACGTACGTCGCGGATGCGTCAAGCATAAATCAAGTTTAAAGGATAACTCAACAGGAAGTCAGACTCTTGCTCCACCCCTCACTAAGATTTGAAATTGGCGCTCAAAGGGGGTGTTGCCTGGAGGACCATTGAGTTGCGAATGGGGAGAGTGTTGGCCGTGGTCTGGCTGTGATTGACAACAGCAACTCGCTAAAAAGCCGTTTAAGGAAGCGTGTACGAGAATGAGCCAGTGGGTGGCGGGGGCGACTACGTCATGCGGAACAAGTGACGTAATATGTATTGTCTCGTGTAATGAGAGGACACACAGCCAAATTGAGTTTATCCCAGTTCGTTACCTGAAGATGGTGCCAAACACACGGTTTTTGCCCCAAATTCAAGCTTTCAACAAACATGCACTAAAATGTCAACGTAATGACCAGGACATATAGACAGCATTTGTAGATACTAGTTTATACAGTTTATCACCCAAAAAAGTTGATTTAGTGTAGAGTTATCCTTTAATGCCCCTGCCCGCGCGAAGCGCATATTGGACTTTTGATGACGTCGAGGTCGGATATGTGCGACCTGGCCGTTCAGACTGCGGTCGCATTGCAAAAATTCCGATACATATCCGATCTAGGACCACGTATGAAAGTGACCCAAGTCGGATATGAAAAAAAAATCGGAATTGAGCCATTCAGACTGAAAGTCAGATGCTGGTCGCATTTGGGCAAAAAAATCTGATCTGGGTCGCATTTTGTTCACACTGCAGTGTCAGTGAAGGCCGAGTGATGTGTTATGAGGGATTTGTAATTTTTTACGCCGATCTGCTGGGTCAGGACTGAATTGTAAAAGTTAAGCCAGTTGAAAGTTCCAATATTTACAATGGTAAATCCCTGCAAACTGAATTTGTCTTAGCCAGCAATCGCCAAGTGTGACATCAAGTCCGCCACATAGTATGCTATATACTATACGATAAGATTCCTTGTCACGTATTGGGTCTCCCCCATTTTGGTATGTATGTGCACCGACTCATGCTCATTGCCATATTTTAGTGCGTAGCTGTCCTGAGAACTGTGCAGCGTTCCTATGCGATTGTGTAAGAGCCACGAGGACAATTGGCAAGAGAATTAATCCTGCCAGGATGTCTCTGAGGATATTAGCAGAAGTCTTGTCAGGCTAATGCTGTTCGCTGCTGTGACAGCGCTGCTCAACACTTTTAACCCAGACTGCACTGGCATGGCCTACACACCCACACAAGGAACTTTTTCAAGCACTACCTTTTGTTGAATATTTTCCTCACACAGTGGCAAAGTTTTGCATAATTCTGGAATAATCTCATCGCAATGTTAAAGAGGTCACATTAGGGAAAATTGACTTACATACAAACATTTGGGCGCCTGGCGTATTTGCTCATCCAAATGTGAAATTAAACAAGCAAGTTTCTTTTTATTAAAATGCATCCATGAGCATGCCCTCACTTCAACCCGCTGTTACACAACGGTGAGGGAGAGTGGGGTAATTTTACTTTATAATCATCCAACACCGAATTTCTCTGCCCATGATACAGTCATAGGCTGGGCAAAGATCCACAGCCACATTCAAACGATGGCTATAGTCCAGCATAGCATAGCATACGGATGCCACTGACACACTATTATGCAGAAACACAACACCTCTTTAGATTGTCAAATTGCTTGACATTTGTACATTTCTTAGCAAAAAGTCATCAGGTCAAGAAAAGATGAGAATGTGCTTCCCTTTTAAACAAAAGGGGGGGAACGTAAAATGAATTTGACTCAATTTTCCTAACCAGTCATAAAAGCTTATGGGTACAACAGTTGATCAGGACTCAGGAGTAACCATAGCTAAAGTTGCCTCAAGGCACCTTCCTGAGCATTTTTAGAATTTAAACAGTGAACACTCTTTCTTCTAATATCCACACATATCCACCGCGGTTGTAAAGGCCCCTGCTACTAGGTCAAAGCCAAATTAAGCAGCGCTGTACTATGTTTTGTTGAACGCATGAATAAGCATTAATGAACAGCATTAGATCCTGTTAATTGTTGTCTGCAACGAGGACGTAGGGGGTGCATACACACAAAATATTGTATGGCGTGTTGCCTCCATGAGTAAAATGCTTTTATTAGGTTTATAAGCATTCGCTCCCCCAGTAGGCTACAGTGCAGTGGTGGGCAAACTCGGTCCTCGAGGCCCGGAGTCCTGCAGGTTTTGGATGTTTCCCTGCTCCAACGGAGCTGATTCCAATCAACAGGATCGTTATCAGGCTTATGCAGAGCTTGCTGATGAGCTGATCATATATCAGCTGTGTTGGAGAAGGGAAACATCCAAACCCTGCAGGACCACAGCCCTCGTCGAGGATCGAGCTTGCCCACCCCCGCTGTCGTCCAATGCTCAAGTGTTGCCGTCATGGTCTCAAAAGATAGACTCGGCAATAGTGTGTAAAGTGGCCTATAATGCTTGATCTTTAAGGGGTTTGACGAAATTACCGTATGTCACAAACATAAAAAATTGTGATAAAGCACATTATGCCCCCTTTATGAGAATAAAGTAATAACAATGACACAAGATGACAACGAATTGCCATGAATATGTCGTAATAACGGTAAGCATGTTTGACCAGCATTTTAATTAACGCATTTACGGTCCACATCTGCTCGTCCTGGTACAGGAAGATGAGTACCGGTAATGTAATTATTAAGGTCACAAGATGGCACCAAATGACACAGAATGTGACCTAATGATGGTAAACAAGTTTGGAGAGCATTTACATAAGTTCAAAGAAGGGAAATGCTTCTTCAGAACACTCGCATTCATTTTATATTGCTAGCAAACAGTATTTATTTGTGCCCCTATACTCCAACCACAGGGTCTCACTCTCACCTCCACATTCAGGGTGTAGTCAGAGCCGTCCAGTAGCGTCACCTTGCACTGCATGATCTTCACGCTCTTCACTCCTTTTAAAGGAGACCTAGACAGACGACTGCTGGATGACTGGCGAGACTCTTGGTCCTCTTCTTGCGTCTCCTGATGGGTGAAGATCATACAAACTGGAATTTCTTAAAATCAACAAATCTTTGGGAAATAAACGAAACACCCAAACCAAGGGTGGGTATTATAAATAGTTTTAAGGGAAAAAAACGAAAATCTGCCGCATTGTGTAGGCCAGAGGTCTCCAAAGTGCTGCCCACGGACACCAGGTAGCCCCAAAGGACCACATGACCGCATACACATAAACAAAACACACACAAATAAACACAGAAATAAATAATAGAAATAGAAATTGCATGTTGATATTTACCGTGTCTATCTTATTGTGAGAAATCATTTACATCAGGTGTCTCACATCAAGTTTGTTATTTCAAAAGTATGTATCAATAGCTCTCAGAAAGGTTGTTGACCTCTGGTTAGGAAAAAAAAGTGTATTTTTACTCCAGTATGTTTAATGTTTCTAACAAATTACTATGTGGATAATACGTACATTTTTGAACGTGCATACCAGCAAATCAGGGGGCCGTAAAATACACGAGTGCAGAGGAAAAAAACTTTATTTGAAGCGCGATTATGGGGCTGTATAATATTTTATGGCGTGTTATCTCGAGAAATTACGGTATAGGTTTTTCTGGATGAATGCTTTTTCACTGCGAATAATAATATTTAGAGACTAGAAAGATCAGACATCACATCCAACTTCCACTTCCCTAACGCTTCATGTAGACATCTTAAACAAAACCACCAGTTCTGTCACATGTCTGCTAGCTAAAAATAGAGCCTGCTTCTCCAAATGAGTTCCTGTCTCTTCTTGATAATCAAACACTATTCACAGACAGTTTCGATTACAGGTCCAGGTCAAAATGTCTGGATCTATTGCAGAAAAACAAAAGCCCAGTCAGTAATAATAACAAATAATAAAAAAGTTTGTGTCAAACTTGGAGAACTTTAAGTGTTATGAGCCTGTGATGAGTCATATTCAAGCCATGAAAACAACCCTTCCGTAAGTCTGTCTTGACAATAAAAAAACGCAAAGTTTGGGTCAGTGGGTTTGAACGCTCCAACACATGGTGGTTGCACTTTTTCTGCATCCAGCACTTAAAATTGGGAGACTGACCAAAAGAAGTCATGCTGTCATCATTCTTGCATTTCTGCTCGATCGTCAGCCAAAAAATATGACATAAAAAAAGGACAGCTGCATCCTCATACCAAAGGCTGTTACCAGGAGTTTGCATTTCATTTTGGCAGCAGAATTGCTTTGGTATGGATGATAACATAAAAAGCTTTAAATCAGCTGCAATGGGTGAACAAAAAGGCACAAATATATTCACACATTTGCAGCTAGCCTTACATTAGCTATCGGCGGAACAAATATAGTCAGATGATATTCTGTTGGAAGAAAGCATGCAAAAAAAAGGTGGACATTTTTTCCATAGGGAGTTAAATTTGGGTAAATATTAAGTGGGACACTTTCCTTGGAAATTACCAGTAATGATTATTAACAAAATTAAAAATAATAATAATTAATCTAAATATAATCCAAAATGTGAGCCAACAAATGTTTTTTTTTTTAATTCATCCTATAATAAAAAATATATAGATTTTAGATAGATAGATAGTTTATTTATGTATTTTGAACTTTTGCTATTTACAATATCAGCATGCCCATATTAGGATTAAACATTTGACTTTCCTTTGTAGAAAAACATGAACATTTGGTAATTAAACTGCTTTTTTTCCTTTCACATTTTTAGTTTACAACAATGATCATTTTGTTGTCCAACGCCAAGCTCGGTGGAACCGAATAAAAAATTGTATACTTCCTACTATATTTGTTGAAAAAAATGTTTAAATAAAAATTATAATGCTATGACATTTTTGTTCCCTTTATATTATTCTCGTTATTTTATTGAAAGTGAAAACAATCACCCTGCATTTGTCTTGAGAGCGGTTTAAAAAAAATATATATATATTTGCTCTCAATTCTAACAGTGTTGCTAGGTAGAATTGACATATTGGTGTGGTGGGTGGGGGTGGGTGGGTTTGTTGGGAATCCTAACAACCATAGTATGCACTCAGGTGATTTCACGATTGTTCTTTTGCAGGCGCCATCAGAGAATTAAAAACTCTGTTAATAAGTGAATGTTAATAGTAAAGTGTGCAAGCCATCATTAACCAGTGAAAAGTGAACAACAACACTTTGTCATGTGTTCCTCTACATCTGCTGCAGGCGCAGAATGACCACTTTTCCACACAAAGGCACAATTGACTCAGGCTGAGCTGCGTTTTATGGACTAGTTATGATATAAGTGTATGATCTGACCTGTTCTTTCCTGGCCGGCGTGCTGTGTCCCACGGCGGCGGGAAGCTGCTCGACTTGGCTCTGAGACGAGGCGGGTTCAGCGGCTTTCGGGTTCTCCTTGGGAGCCTCTGTGCTCTCCTCTTGCTGCTGCTGCTGCTTGGCCTCAGAGTCTGAGCCTGATTCGGTTGTCATGGTAAATTACGCTGGAGCGGAAGAAGACGAGGATGAGTCAGCTGACCACTTACAGAGTAGGGCACACATTTCAGTTTCAGCTCTGTTAATCTAACAGACACAGGCAGAGATTTCAAAATAAGGCTAAGGAATGAACATACTACAGTTGATATGTATTACTTGATTTAGATGTTTAGTACTAATATATATTTTTTATGTTTCTACTTCCTTTATTTGTATTGCCTAACAGTTTGTAAACAAAATAACTTCAATTAGGATATTATGACTGGTGTCCAACATTTGAGTCCATCTGTGGTTTTATTTTGGTAGGTTTTTTATTTTGATTCCATTATTGTTGGCTTGATAACATACTCAGAGCTGGTACTGACCAACTTTTTGTCAAAAATAGGACTTTGATTTGGATATTCTGTCATTAGTGTCGTCTCTGAGACAATGGTTTTATTTTGGCAGGTTTTTACTTCCTATTTTGGTTTCCTTTACCGTTGACTTGATATGACACTCAGAGCCGGTAATGACTAACTTTTTGTTAGTTTGATTTTGGCATTTCTGATCAGTAAATGTAGTAGTAGTAGGCCTATTCATGTTAAAAATGAGATATGTGAAGATGAGAACATTTTGTTGGATGCCACAAAGCTTTCTCGGGATCGAAGCGCAGCACAGTAAAAGAAAACAAAGGACACGCCATGTCCCACAGGTCCTAATCTGGGCTAAAAGGATACATACGACTGCATGTTTTGCCAAACAACGATGACAGATAATATTTGGTGCTCTGGGGCCCCACTGGTCTTAACTACCCGCAGGCTGTGCTTGAGAGATCAGAGGGCATGAGTGCAGAATTTGTGGGTGTCTGGTGCTGCGGGGTTGCTAGTGGTGGACGTTTACTATTCTGCAGTCGCCCATCTCCTCCTCCCTTCGGCTCTATTTATAGGGCTCTGTTTATTTCGTGGTAGAGAGGATGTCGGTCGGGGACACCGGATCAACAAAGGCAGCACTGTGGTCTGAGGTGTTCCCCCGAAAAATGTTTTGCGCCAAAGATAAAACTCAAAGGATAATGATACTACTACAAAGCATAGCCTTCAAAGAAGCAGAACTAAAATTGGCCCCCAATGCTGCTTTTTACACTAACGGCACTACCATATGTTTTAATGTCTTGGGACTTTTCGCGTTTCAGGCTTCCTGCACAGGTCCAGGGGTCTTATAGAATCTGTACCAAAGTGCAAGGGGCATGGCTGCATGTATAGACAACAAGATTACAATAACACTGTGATACAGCAATAATCATGGACGATACATGTTGATATCTGCATACAAAAAGATCTTTGTTCAAAACTGAAACAATTTAACAACCCCAAATGCTACTGCTATTGAGTAATGCACATGGGCTGGTACTGAATGGGTTGTTTACTCAAGTTTCTATTCCTGGACTTTTATTATTATTTATTGCAAATGTATGTAAATTACTTAAAATGTGAAACCAAAATATAGTTGTGCTTGAAAGTTTTTGTAAACTTATGAGCACAATCTAAAGGTGAGAAAAAGGCTTTAATGCATAATTGTTTTGATATTTTCAGGTGCATGTGAATCTTGGCGACAATTCGTAGCATTTTTGTGTCATTAAGCGATGTTTAGCTTTTGTACATTTAAGGTTGTGCTCACAAGTTTACATACCCCAAGGGTATGTAATCTTTCAAGCATAACTGTAAATATACAGAATGTATTTAGTGTAAGAAGAAGAATGAAAAAATACCTTAGATTATGAGAATAATTATGATAGTCACACACATTGAGAGTGTGCAATAAATGCTGGCAGACTGCATAGTTAATATAGTACTTTATATTGATAGTGATATTAATCGCGCTGGTATCAATCAGTATTTCGGTTTTACGTCTAATCTACAACTGAAATCAACAAAATCACTTGTCATACAATAATAAAGAGATCAAACAGATGCCAACATGAGCAGCCTAACACTTTAGCGACACTGGCCAGACAGACTCTTGAAATTCCAAAATGTAAACTTACAGTATTTTACACGTGTATATCAATGTCAACACAAGCAAAGCAAATGAACTTGCAGTGCTGAAATGAATGACTGCTGCTTTAAAAGTGGCTCTAAATCCCGCCTCGGCAACAAAACAAACCACTTAAGAGTCTCAGACATTGATAGCAATTCTGAAATTACTTTCCCTGAGTGGAGCTAACTTTGGTCGCTGCAAACATGCTGATTGGGTTACTTTAAAATACCCAGACTATGTAACTTGGCAAGGCTGCAAAAAGTTGATGACCAAATATAATTTACAAGCTTTAGCAGCAGAAAGTGATCAAGTCACATGCTCCAAATGGCAGTGCAGCTAACCTTTGCCTTCCAGGAACTGTGAGGATCGGGATCTCAGCACAATATAAAATGGGAGGAAGAATACGTTCAGTCACTGGAGACAGTCTCTACTTACTGGGGCAACACAACAAAGCACACAAGTCGTCTTGTGCATGGACCACTACAGGCATTATGCGTAAAAGAAAGATGCATTCAGCACCCATTTTATGATGGTATAAAGAGGAAGGCGATCCAATTCACTAACACCAAAAGTCAGCCGAGTCAAAGCTTTGACAAGGCACTTTTAGAAATTGCTTGATTCAACAGCCAGAATTGTGTGGAAATCAGGGCTCAGCCTTTATTGCAGTTACAATTTCAGCATGTCCAGATAATCATAAATGTTATCTACAAATTTTTTGCTGTTATTTTGTGCTGCTGTATTCAATTAAATTCTTGTGACCAAGGATGTCAATATCATATGGCTTGTACGTATCTTTTTTAACACTAGATGATTAATTTTCTTTGACTGCCCTCCCCAATCAAAAACTATTATATTGAGGCCAGTTAGGTACGCAAAATCAAAGCACAAAGCACTCGCGTGTCTCCCCTACAAAAACAAAGCATCATTGGGGAACCACTACGGTAGCCAAAATAATCCCAGAGATGGTTATCAAAGGCATGAAGAAGATATTCATGCATGTTTATGTAGTGTATGACTACATCACACCAGTGTCACCGAGCGCCTCAGTGCTGGCGGATGGATCGCACTCTCATTTTGAAAGGTCCATTTGAGATCATCGCACATATATGCAGGGGATGCGGGGTGGCCATCTGCGCCGCGCGCCATTAGCCGGAGTACAACACAGCTGGGCCACCGCACCCCCCACTCTCACGAGCACCCCGGAGGCGCGCTGAAGTTACATCGCCGGCGTTTTTCTGACACGTCACTCCGGCCGTATGCTAAGCCGGCCCCTCCCGACATGGGCCGCCGGGGGCTGACAGCTGCTGTGCACAATCCCAGTCACTGTAACAGGAAACCATGTTGCTGGGTCTGGACGTTCGGATTAAGCGCTTCCAGATCCTTAAAGTGCTTTTAAGTGGCCTGAATTGCAAACAGAAGGAGGGCTGCGCGATTGATTTGTTTGGCCCTAAACAACCTGAGATTATCACACAATCTTTTGAGGCGTTTTGATATTCTTGATCTTGAATTGTGACGCTGGTTTACCTCAGATTATTTTGTTAGGGTGTTATGATCAGGGTTTTATGCTGCCGATTCTAATAACAATCATCCATGAGTGAGATCGGCTGATACCGTTGCCCATACAGATCACATGGATTTCGCTACACATTTTTCAGCTCGCCTTGCCTACATCATGTGACCAAACCCAGAACACAGGTAAACAGTCACGTTCGCAAGATGAGCTTGCGCTCGTGGGAACTGTGACGTCAATTTCAGTGGACAACGGGTGGCAATACAGCAGGAAATGGTGCGACTTGCGCTTCAAGCAAACACAAAAAGTGTGAAATGCACCCAACTAAATCTTTTGACTATCAACAGTACACTTCTGCTCGGTACAGCATGGCCTCAGATACACAACCGTACCAACTAGGATTAAAAAGTGGGGATGGTTGAAAAAACAAAACAAAACACTGCCTCAATTTTGATAATCAGTGACAAATTAAATAATCTCAACTCACTTCCCCATTAGAATAAGCATTGCAAAAAAGCCTAAATAAAAGCAAGTTGGCGGTTAATGTTTGCACAAATGAGGTCTCTCGAGGTACACTAATGTCTTGTGCATGCATATTGGCAGTCAAATTCAAAAGTTGGGTCGACTTTGGATGCTTTTTTAAATGTTTTATTGTACAAACTTGAGCGTTCAACTGATTGCGCTTCTACTTCTTTTCCAAGCGGACATGTGGAAAACATTCCTGGGCTACGCTTTTACATCCCGCTGCTTAGCGCGGTGTGTTGTACCGGCCTTAATAATTCCAGATATCCAAACAAGCCGAGATCTGTTTTCATCTTCAGCGTGTTCTGCCAGGACACTCAGTCTGCTCTCAATCCAAGCAAGACCTGCAGTTCACCAACGGAAAGTACAAGGTCATCCAACAGGCTGTAAACCGCCCCTACCTTTTTGCATGCGCACTAAGCGACAAAATGCCATAAAAATATCAGCAAGTCAGCAAAAGGGCTCTCGCGGCTGCCTCCTAACCTTCCGGTGGTCTTATCTTTGTGACACGCCAACTATAAAATGGAAACTGCAAGGTGACACGCTTTGAATATACACACAATGCTAGCTTGCTGCAGTCACAGCATCACACCACGTCGCCACCTGCTGATCTGGATTGTGTTTCCACTGTGGCGGGTTCGATAGGTCAGCTCTGTGACATTACTACCATTCCATGCTTACAATTCCATCGTAACACAGCAGTGGCAATTCCTTTTAATCAGTCCACAGTAGATATACCATTAACAAACTCACCACAACATTTTAATGAAAGAGTATTGAAAAAGTTTACCCAGCTATTTGATGAGCCTTCACAGTGCTGACCTCAACTGCTTGGTGGAAATTGGAAAAGCAGTTTCCTATACCCACAATGAAGCAGTTTCTTAAAAATGAAACAACAAGTGTTTCTTGGGGGGTGGAGACGAATGAATGCTAATGAACCATTCCATCCATTCAATGCCGATTATCCGAGGTTGGGTTACGGAAGCAGCAGCTTCAGCAAGGAAGCCCAGATTTCCGTCCCGACATTCACATCATTCAGCTCTCCCGAAGGGATCCCAAGGCACTCCCAGGCCAGCCGAGAGACATAGTTTCGCCAGCGTGTCCTGGGTCGTTCATGAGGCGTCCTCCCGTTGGGACATGCCTGGAACACCTCACCAGGGAGACATCCAGGAAACATCCTAACCAGATGCCCGAGCAAATTCATTTCAATGTGGAAAATTTAGTTGCGTGAGAGTAAATCGACCTACGAGCTTGGTCACAGAAACAATTAAACTCGTAAGTCAAGGAACCAATTAAACTTGCAAGTCAAGGTACCACTTGGTTTCCAGGCCAGCTAAGAAGGCCTTGCTAGCCAATCACTGGTAAGACGGTGCCTTGACTTACAAGTTGGGGTTTTTTCTGTGACCATGCTCATAACTCAAACACTCCTATTTCAAAAGACCTTTCCCCACTGGATGGAAATTCCATGAATGCATCAAGTCCCACACACAAAAATGTTTTTTTTTTATGTAAGACAAATAGACTTAGACGTCTATAGTGTTTTGCATTGTGACGTTAGCGTTAAGCTATCTGACTTTTGCAACTTGAGTAATCCTCATTGTTTTGTTTAAACTTTGCAATCTTTGCAATAAACAGCTTGTAGCAATGCATCGGGCCTCTTTTTTGAAGAACTGACACTATTTAGTAAAAAAAAAAAAAAAAAAAACTACTTAAAACTCGAAAATAGGCATGTGTCAGGGTTTTATACTGCCAATTCCAATTCAATCATCCAAGAGTGAGCTCGGCCAACACCGATTCCGATCACATGGATTAGCCGCACTCTCTCAAATGACATAAAAGCTCCACACGGTAGCATGTTTGTTTGGATTGCTGCAGCGTTCGGGAAAGGGTAGAGGACACACTACAAAGCATAACAGGCTGGTCACTAGTTGGTTGCAGGCTGCAGATGATCATTTTTTTGTGATCCACATACACGGATCCATGGAAAATTGGCTGATCACTCGGAGCACCACTGTGCATAGAGTAAATCAGATGAGACTTGACCAGCAATAACTGAGCACATCATTGCTATTGGCTGAAAGTGCCCACAACATGAGAACAGCAAGTCTGCTACACAAACATACACTCATCAAGCAAATGAATGGACAACAAGGCCCGCAATGTTGAACAACAACAACAGGCCAGTGTGCGTCTCAATAGGCAGTCGTCCAATGACTCGAGATCAGCTAGTGGAGGGATGCGAGGATGCTAAAGCGGCCACGCCGAGTGAGTGTCACCCTGACCACGCCTACCCGCACTGCAGATCAAAAACAGCCCCAATGTGTGCCGTCTTGGCTGCCGATAACCTGACAAATTCCATCCCCCCTCGCTACTCAGCCACAACCGGAGGCGTCATTTTGTGTCAAAGTTTCGCTCCAGAGTTGTTTTCCTTTCACTTTTTTTCTTTCGCCTCAAGACTGATACATCAAACAAGCTAGCTTACCTTTTAAAGTCTCCTTGTAGCTTTAGCCACACGTCAACTTTAGCCTCTTATGCTAACATTTCGGTAGCACAACACGGAAAAAATGATTTAATTGAACGCAGCTATCTCGATATAAACATCACTGAGTCACCGACGTGCGTTCACGACCCCTGAAAGCGGCGTCTCTGACGTGACGACGAGCGTCCCCCTATTTACCGTGACGAGACATGAAAGAGGACAGAACTGTTTTGATTACCAGAACGAAAGACGTTCCTCGCTGGGCTGCTTACGCGGGTTGCATGCGCCGTGCTGGGGCTCCTGTTCCCTGACAGCGCCGCCACTCTACCGTGGTTCCTTCTCTCTCCGCTCTCCGCCCTCCGCTCAGTTCGTGCCGCCAAGCAGAGAATTGTGGGAAATCAAGGTGCGCGTACGCACACACTGGCCTTGCGTGCGCGCACTCGCACACTCGCTCTTCCGTTAGCGCGCGCACTCGCAATTAATGGTATAGTTCAGAAGGAGACACGTGACGTAAACATGTCGCCTTTTAAACGGTGCGTTGAGTGGGTGGCACCATAACAGAAATATGCAGTATTGATGCTGTCGTTTTAATACTTTATTTTTTTCCCCCAAAGGTTGAATATGTATCATGTAAATTACTTAATTAAAATGTATGTATTCGTTTTAACATATGTTTTCTTCATTTATTTAATTAAATAATTGGTCAAAGTAAAATAGATCTAATTTTAGTAAATAATTGGCGAATTAATGATAAACAAATTCATTGTAAATACAATTTGCACTGGTATAATATGGGCTGCTCACTTCTTGTGTAGATTTTTCATGTACTCCCAGTGCTTGCGTGGGTTTACTCCAGGTACTACACTCATATTCACACCTGTGGAAAAGATTTAGTGCCTTAAATGAGTAAAGCAGGCATGTTATTGAAATGTGGGAAGAAGCAAGACTACCTGGAAAAAAAACACGCAAGCGCAAGAATAACATGTAAACGCTATCAAGGAAGGCCGGCAGAGATCCAAACCTCAGAACTGTGAGGTCAGCATGCTAACCGCAGTTCAGCGTGCCGGTGCCAACCACATAAGATCCAGTACAATGAGACAAATTACGCAAAATTTTGACTGACGTCCAGATACCACATCTCACAAACTGCTTCACGTTCCTCCATTACATGCGTCAGGTGTTTTCAAATGGTAAGTATATTTTTATTTTATTTTTTATTCCATTTTATGATAGTGTTTGAATTATTTGTTAATTGTCTTTACAATTGACAAATGTTTATGTACCATACACATGCCATATGTTATATAGTATTATAAAGCCTTTGGATTTCCGGTACCAAAATAACAACCGCTATATACAAACTAAAGTAATTTGCAGATCATTCAATGTGGATTAAAAGATACAAATCACATTCTGGAGCTGTTGAGTCAACACTGGCAAATGTAAACCGCAGGCACACAGCTCTTCCAAACTAAAAGCAGCCATCAATCACTGCTGCGTCCCTGGAGGTGTCAAGCAGTGAGGTTTACCACCGCACAGTTCTTGACTTGAGTGCCTCCATTACGCCCACGCATTTTGCCTTTGCCATTCAGCATGAATTTAGACTGGGTGATAAGAGTAAGCAGTGATCAGTGTTATTACCAAAATAAATATAGATCAGGGGTTTGCGAGGAGGTCACTGATGGCGTGGTGGTACGTTCGCCCGACTTTATGTGCATGCAGCGCTTGTTCAGTTCCAATTCAGTCACGACATGAATGAGTGAGTAGTTGTCTGTCTCTATATGTGCTCTGTGACTGACTGGGGACCGCTCCATCGTGATTGCCAAACTCAGCTGCGATAAGCTCCAGTTCCCTGCTACGCTGAAAAAGATCCGCGCTGAAGACAAAGGTAGGAGGGACGAGTGACATAAGTTGAACGCTTAAGTGTAGTTGCTCATTCAAACAAAAGCTTAAGCAATAATGCTCAAATATGAGAAAAAATACTATTGGGGAAATAAAAGAAAAATATAAAGAAAAAATACAAAGTGAGGAAACTATAAAAGGTATTAGAAATGGTAAATGGGCTTCACTTGTTTAGGCTCTCTTCTACTTTTTCGGCACTCAAACACTGTTGCCTCATTTTACCTACTGATGATGCAGCATCAGGAGCAATTGCAGGTTCAGTATCTTGCTCAAGGACACTTTGACATGGTCACAATGGCCGGGGATCGAACCCACAACTGCTGGGAGATGACTACTCGACCACTGAGCCATGCCGCCCCACCACAAAAGACAAAAAATAAAGTAAACAAATAAATAAATACAAATTTAGACAAAATACTACAAACATGTTAGCCAAAATACTATACATAAAATAAAAAATATATATTAAAAAAAAACATTAGGTGATAAATACCAAAATATAAGAAAAATACAAAATATTTACAGTTACATGAGTAATACAAAAACATTAGATGAGGGTACTAATTGCTTGAGAAAAATATTATTTGAAAACTTCCCAAATTTAAGAAAAAATAATAAGTTGAAAAATATCATGGCACATTTTTTTATGCATGTATGCATGTAAGTGAAGTGATTTTTTTTTATGTATGCATGTATGTATGTGACAATATTAAATAAAACAAACAAAAGTATTAAATGAAAAGCAAATTTCAAAAAATATAAGCATCTTGGAATTATTATTTTTTGTATTCACTTGTAGGTCGAACAATAATTGCACATTGTTCCTTTCTCATTACAGCCTTGCATATACTATAAATAATTGATTAATCAATGTTTAATCAGTAACAGATTGTGTGAAACTGTTGAAGCAAAATTGGCTGCACCCAGCAGAAGTCTTGTAGTTTGCTTCCTAAATGTCAACGGGTTCTTAATTCTTATGAAGAACACGTGTAAGCTAAACAACATTGCACAACGCTTATCTAAATACTTTACATAAATATTGCAAAGCACTCAGTGTTTCTGATGAGCTTCAAAGACACGCTCGTCAAGGACACACCCACTCAGGAAATCAAAGCAGTGTGACAGTTTACCAATGCAGAGTACACAAACGCACCGCCATCATTGTGCTGGTCGTCACACAAGTACACAAAGCAAGTTTTTTTTCCCCCTGGATGTTTTTGTGCCTTTTTGCCTTCTGCCTCCCAGAGGGAACCTGACCTAACTAGGTCAAACTTTGACTTTTATTTCATTTAATTGCCGACTTGCTGCGTGCCAGCACATACTCATGTCGGGCACATTAGTGCTCCAGTTTAGCGCGCAAATTCCGTGAACAGCGACAAAGTTGTGGCCCGGCGTGCTCTAAATAGGTGATTCTTAAGTAGCCGGCAAGCTAATTGTAGCACGCATCATAAAGCAAGAGCGTTAAAATCCGGAGGGAGTGAGGTCTGGCCCGCCTGCAGCCTGACAATAGAGGTAACAAAATATTCCTTTACTCCCACTAAGCAACAACTAAGTGTCATTTTTCTCGCTGACATTGTGCACAAGTACTTCAATGTCACTATGTCATCACTATGACGCAATGCCTCCATTTAACCATAAACAACTCTTAACTGGCTTTGGCTGGCAGCATCATGCGTTGGCTGACTGGCTCAAGGAAGAACGGGCTGTACACGAATCGTGGTGACTCGAACGGAGTAGCGAATTGGCTGTTAAAAATGAAAAAAAAAAAAATCCAGATTTGACTCGCATTGTCTGCGTTTGTTGATGGCCGTGCACACACATCCCATGTCTAGAGTAGCGCCTGCGTCGTGTGGAAACCACGCTACATTCGAGCACAACACAGAAGCGTTCACGTGTATATGGAGTATTTAGCCAGCCATCGAGCATTAAACTGTTGAGCAGTCAATGAAGACCAACTAGACAGTTTATCAACGCTTTTGTCTTCGTTACAGCGGCATATGAGCAGAGTTTTACCGCTTCATTCACCACAACCTGCCTGAACGTATCACACTTGGAGAGTTCAAGGCTATTGTAAAGCAACGTGAAACAAATGCTATTGGGCAATGTGACTCAATTGTGTGTCTTTGTTGCCCCTGTGGCCAGGTCACTCTTGGAAAAGCGATTTTTAATCCCAATGAGTTTTTTTTTTTTACCTGGTTAAATTAAGGAATGATTGAAAACCTTACAGGCTGGAGCGAACACAAGTAGGTTAGCTTAGCGCTAGCTAGCAGCAACTCCCCAAGTGGGTGGATTTACAATTTCCCGAAAGGATAAGCGGTTCAGAAAATGGATGAATGGATGGATAGAGGAACACCGTGGGTTCAGTTTTTCTACTGTATGGCGAGGGATCCTGGAGGTTAAAATAAGTTCTCTTAAACTAACGGTTGATTCTGCCTGACGGTTAGCGTGTCAGTATACTTCGATATTAGGCTTGGAAAAGCGCTTTGGACAGTAGGCTATATGGTGTGGATAAAGCACTATAAAAGTGCACTTCACTTACCAAATTTAAATTGGATTATTCTTTTTTTGGGGGGGATGACTAAAAATGACTATGACGTGTTTTTCAGCAAAACTACAATTAGTAACGCATTCAAATGGATCGGTGGTTAAATGCTAAACAAATATGCAAACACGGATTTCGGCTACAAGTGCAAGCATTAGTTGTTTATGACCACAATGTATCCCACCATCAGCCATCATCCAGTTGGGACCTTTGCAACATACAAGATATTTGGTTAAGCTCTGACCTTGTGGTTACGTTTTTGTTCTTTAAAACCCACTGAAGTGCAAACGTTTGTGACGCTAGCAAATAATGACTTCACGTTAGGGTTCGTTTGCAACGTTTTCAAAACGTTCTCTAAACCATTGTAATGGTTCTCCAAAAACATTATAAAACTCTGGGCGAAGGTCCAGCGAACGTTTGCAAACCTTGAACGAACCCTGATGGGAGCGCGCATTCGCTGCCTTCGCTAACACTCACAATCCTCAGTGGGATATGGGCTAAAGGTGGTGTATCACTGAGTGAATGTTGATTTATCATCAGGGTGCCTTAAAGGTTCGCAAATAGCTTTTATAGTTGCAAACAGTTTTTGTTGTCACCAAGAAATTTTGAAGATGGCGAAAAACAACATTCGCTACGTTCGCAAACACTCTCAAGCCTTCGCCACTCGTGAGATTCCACCTTTATGGTGATGCACTGAGGCATGCTCTGTCCACATACAATTATGAAAATCTTCACAATTTAGTCGCACATCTGTCTAGTATCTGAATTGGACAAAATCTTTAGGACTGAAGAACCATTGGAAATGGCAAAAATGCAATTAAAATGGTCACTTCAAGTGAAAATGGCAGACTTCCTGTGTCTTTTCATCTCGCTAAGAGAAACTGTCTTCAGGGTGTGTATTTTATGGCGCGTCAACGAACTTTGCTGATGACGAATGACAAAAACTCAAAATCTTCATAATCGCGTTTGGCCATTTCTCTACAATGGTTCAGATTTAGTAGCAATCACAAAAATCTCAGGGTTGAGTCTCTCCTCAAAGACCAAAATGCTACTAAAATATCGCTAAATGAAGCTGGATTTATGGGATGATTAATGGAGAGTCATCAAACATCTGTCCACACATTTAGGAAAAAGACAAGATCATCTTTGAAAGACTCTTCGAAATTGCCAAATGCCATCGAAATGGTCATTTCAAACCAAAAACGCGAGTCATCAAACTTCACGCACACGCAATGACGAAATTCTTGAAAATGCAAATGATAAGAGCACACTTGCAATAAAGTACATGTGTCAGCTGTGTTAATGTGCTCTGGACTTCTTAGAAGGGGAAGTGTGTACGTGTGCAGATCAATGCCTCGTCACACACGCTGGCTCAGCACGACGACACAGGACATGTGATGTGGTGGACTCTGCTTAGCTTATGTGGCTGCTTAAGTCTTCACTTTTTTTATGCTGCATACACACACTTCCCCGCTCCTGTTCCTGCGCTCCTGTTCAGCAGCCAACCTTGACCTACTTTAACCCCGAACCAGTCTTTTTTTACGGCAACATTTTTGTGCCGAACAACCGATCGCACCTCTATGTGTGCATCGCACTGAATAACCGGTTACATATCACTGTCCAAAATGTCACAGATGACCTACAACCAAATGCATCCGCTATGATAAAAACTTTGCACGATTGAAATCATCCATATCAAACATCCACTGGAACAAATCATCAACTTTGTGCCAAACGACAGATCACATCCCCCCGTCCACAACTACAGTATTTATATATTTATTTGTAACATCCAAGGTCATCTTCCTCCTTGCTTTGTTTCACACTGTAGCATGTAGTCAGAGTGCCATTGAGCTTGGAGGCTGCAGCTTGAACTCCAAACAAGTTGGCTCGCAGCCTGCTTGTTTGTATTCCGCCTCCAATTAGTCAAGGCTACCGCCCCCTGCTGTCCGACTCCATTCAGCAGCTCGGTCCGCGAGCACACAAATGGCAACATTAAAAGCTGATTTGGATGCGACTAACTGGGCCAAAGGTCCTGCAGCATCACCCTGTTTTGGGGAACAACATTGTGAACACACAGTGAGCACGAGCACGAGGAAAGCGTGTCTTATCACAAGCAGCAACCTTTGGAAAGTGACACTGTAATGATTGTCAATGTCAAGGAAGCACTTTTGTAGGAGAGGGTGGTGCTGAAAAACCCTTGCAGTCCTTGGAATGACTTGACCATCATCCAAGGTTACAGTTGTGTGGGAGACAAGCCACCAAGAAGCACACATAAATATGAATGATATTGGAGGAAAAAGTTATCACATCAAAATATCTTGACCAATGACAGCTTTGCACCAATTGCACCAATTAATCGTATCGCTATTGAAATCGCCACCACAAAACCAATCACACTCCCAACATTGCCAACGTCGCTCCAGAGTTCAGACAACCGATCACATCCCGACATGGACAACTTTGTACCAAATAACTAATTGTACCCCATTTCAACCTTCTTTGAACAATCCGTCGCACCTCATAACTCTTTTTAAAGAAACATCCAAATAATCATTCTTACTGTAATTTTTTTTTTTAAATTAGCATCAAAGACAATTCAAACTTCAATTAAACTAAATTTCACATAAATATCAAAGACAATTTAGAGCACTGTTTTTGTGAACATAAAAGATGGGTTTGAATCTTTAAAAAGCACAACACGTGTTTGTGATTATCAAAGACACTTTTTGAGTATTACATGATGGACCTAGCATACTTTGTCAACATCAAAAACAACATTGTCTTCAAGCATAGTTTATGCAGACAATTATGAACCTTCGAAGACCTTAACCTTCAGCAACATGTAACTTAACATACTTTTTTTTGTGGTAAAATAATAATAATAATAATAATTAGAGAACCTAGCATAGTTTTTCATAAACATCCAAAATAATTACAAGTTTCACAATGACCAAAGACGTTTTTTTGTAAACATTAAAGATATTTTAGTCTTCAGCGAACCCAACTAGTTTTTCATAAACATTCAGAGACACTAGTCTTCATTGAAAAAGCCCCACATTTTTGACATACATCAAAGAAAAGTTTGAGTCTTCAAGACGCGTGTTTTCGTGAGATAACCCAATCCAAGGCTAATCCTCATTTCCGCTATAAATACACTACTCGCATTGTCAAGGTCCGTAAGTGGCCAACCCTTAAATATCGGCGCAAAGTGATCAGACCTACGCAGGTGGTGAGATAACACCTCTCACAAACGGCTTATCTCACCACTAGGCAGGATTGAGTCATAAGCGTTATCTCCCACGGGCCCCGAAGGCATCGCGCACATATGATTGACTTTGGTCTGCTTCCTATTCTCATTTCCAAAACGGCAAGCCAGTGATAAGGTCAGGATGACAAACTGTCGATCACGTCATTAAAGCTATTTCTAATATTTTGACTTAATGACTTACTATTTCGCCAGTTAATTTACCCTATACATTAATTTTTTACTTATATTGCTTAGGGCAACAGGAAATAGTTCTAAAACCTTTTTTCAACAACTTTAACTTTGGTTAACCTTTTTATTTGATCTCTTTTTCCATAGATTTCCATCATTTTTATGTATCTATCTAAAAATGTATTTTCACATATGTAGGGATTTGCGCCTTCATTTGTTTTGAAGTATCCATTCAATATCCTCCATTTTGTGTGGTGCATTGCTCCTCCTCCTTTTCCTTCTTCTCCAGCACAATAGCAGACTTATTGATTGTGACCTGACGTGACAGCGGTATTGATCGGCATTCCTCGCGGTGAGAGATAGGCCGATCGTCTTCAATACTAACAACATCGTGGCAAAGTAAAAGTTTGTAAACACCCGGCGGTAGAAACGCTACAAAATGCCGCAGTGCAGGCCTAAAAGGGAACCTGGGAATTCCCTGCTCTCAATCCCCATAATTACAAGCTTCCTTGTGTCCCAGTGGGCTCCTTGGGAGGGGGACAACAACTTAAATCCACTTTCTTTGTTTTATTTCTTACTTGTTCAAACGTGAACTGTGCTCAATTTATTTTTACACCTGTATGAGAGTTTGAAAACTTAACCCTGATGTGAAATCCTAACCTAGGCTTGAAACCCTCATTTAAAAACCCAACTTGAACCCCTAACTCTCACTTGAAACCCGAGCCCAAGGCTTGAAACCCTAATTTAAAAAAATGTGAACCCCTAATCCTGATTTGAAATCCTAAACTCGTTTTAAAATCCTAATCTGAAATCCTTAAATGAAACCCTAACACTGACTTGGAACCTCAATTTCAACCTCGAACCCTGATTTGAAACCCCACAGGAGGGATGGGCAACTGGCAGCCCGTGCCCACACTCAAAGTGGCCTTCGATTTCTTTTTGAAAATAAAAATGTTTACCCTAGTGGAGCAGTTTTAAGTTGTAATAACAGTGTTCACTAATAGATGGCAACCCTGATTCAAAACCACTTTGATACCCTAACCCTAGATTCAGACACTGGTCCTTGATTGAAACCCCAGTTGAAACTCTAATATTGCTTGAAACCCTCATTTAAAATGCTAACCCACTTGAAACCCTACTTTTTGAAACCTAAACCTTGTTTGAATGTCTAATCCTGACTTGAAACCTTATTTTGAAACCATATTCCTTGTTTAAAACCATAACTGTGGCTTAAAACTCTTAATTTGAAATCCTAACAGATTAGAAACCCTACTTTTTCAAACCCTAAACATGCTTTGAAACCATTGACCACTGACTTGAAACACTAATGTGAAATCCAAGTCATTCCTTGAAACCCTACTTTGAAATCCTAACACTTGCTTGAAACTCTAACTCTGGCTTGAAATCTGAATTTGAAACCTTAACCCTGGCTTGAAAACCTCATTTGAAAACCCAACCATCAATTTAAACCCTAACAAGAAACCCTACATTGAAACCCTAAACCTTCTTTGAAGCTGGAACCCAGGCTTAAAATCTTAATTTGAAACCTGAACCCTGGCTTGAAACCCCAATTTGAAATTCTTAACCTAAATTCTAACCCCATCCTTTGCTTGAAACCCTAATTTGAATCACTAACCCTGACTTGAAACCCTTCTTTGAAATTCTTCTTTGAAACCGTAACCCTGGCTTTAAATCATAATTTGAAACCTTAACCATCTTGAAACCCTAATCCTCAATTCAAACCATTACCATTGCTTGAAATCCTAATTTTAAACGCTAACACTGACTTGACACTATTTTAAACCCCAAACTCTGTTTGAAACCACAAACCTGACTTGAAACCCCAATTTTAAACCCTAACCCTGATTTGAAAGTTGAAACCCCAACTCTGAATTCTTAAACTCCTCCCAAATGATATTTTGCAAGCCAATCACTGTGAGATAAATCAAATGATCCATTATGGAACCCTTGCAAGAGGAACAAGCTTGACAAAGCACAAGTACTCCGGGCGCCACTTTATTAACTCTCACGGACTTTGCCCCACTTTTATCTCTCTGGCCCTGTACATTCACCTTCATCATTCACATCCACTCATAAAGCAGCAGAAGGTCCACGTGTCCGCGGACACATGAGCCAGCAATAAAAAGAATATGTTGTCAGTCAGTAACGTTTGCACTTGATTCATTCACTGTTTCTATGGAAGTGAGCTAAAATGCACACGCTGAGCAAACATCCCATTTCCGCAGGAAACATCTGATCAAAGTGTGTGTGTGTGTGTGTGTGCGTGCATGTGTGCGTGTCCCTGCTCAACACTCACTACAGTCACTGTAGTATTAAAAAAAAAAAAAAAAAAAACATTAGACACTGCAAAGGACAATGAAGCCATTGGTTGTTTCTGCAACAAATGCTCATGATGAATATGACCTGTTGCATGTTTCATTGTCATTTAAAAAAAAAAGATTATAGAAAGTTTTATATTCTAGCTCTCTATTTTATATTTAGTTTGTAAAAAACAAAGAAAAAAACAACTTGATTTAAAAACTTTTGAAATGGGTCAATGACCCCCTATATGTTTTATCCTCAAAATAGTTTTGTTCCTTTAATTTTTTTAATTAGTTAAAAACAAAAGTTAAAAAAATAGTTAAAAGGAGAAGTCGTATCCATTTTTTTTTACATTTGAAAGAAATAAAAATCCCTGCCTTTTATCTTTTTTTCAGGCCGACCAATGGAACACTATGCATATTTCTTCTGCAAAAATTTGTGTTTTGTATATTTAAAAAGAAAATGTTAATGATTTTTTTACATTCAAAAGTTGATTCATTTTGAATAAATAAAAATTATTGTTGCACATTTCTAAATAAAAACAACTTATATAAGTAATGGTAAAAAGTTTTGTTTAAAAAATATATATTTATATACATTAATTTATATACATATACACTGCATATGTGTGTGTGTGTTTTTTTATTTTAAAGTAATTTAATTACACTTCCTGTAATGTTGTATGCATTTTTACAATTGTGGCCTTATCAAATTGTATATGGTTTACAAGGCCGCATGTTACCTCCTTGTGCTGGAACCCAACGCTAGACATTTCGGACATTTTCAGTTTCTTTATATATATTTATATCCACTTGTTGACAGTTGGCGTGACACGTGCCTATACACTTGAGTCTATTTTGCTCCTGTGAATGAATGAGGACTCACCATTTCACATTCCAGGAGGGCAGGAAGGGTGGGCCAGCGAGAGGGGGGGAGTGTGTGTCGTCGGTCACATTATGCAGGAAAAAGCCCAGCAACAGAAGCACATTAAAAATAAAATCAGAATCACATTGGGTATTCATGCTCCCAGTAGGGGAGGTATAAAAACAGCCTAAAATAACACCCCTGCTATTTATGTGCACAATCCCTTAATAAACAGACAATTCCAAGATATATTTTGTACCTGACTCTTCCCAAAACGCTCCCAGGCTGTGTTGGAGACTCCTGGCAGAAGAAAGGAGCAGGCACCTGTAAAGTCAGCTGCATTCACTTTACAGCCAGAAGGAACCAAGCCGGCCTTAACCCCGCCCCCTTCCTAATCTCGACCCCCCCCCCCCCGCCCCCGCACGGCTCCAAAACAGGCACTGCGCCCCCACCTATCAAAACCTCTCACAATGCTACTGCCATCTAGAGGCGACTTGAAGAAGGAGGCAAAAAAAAAAAAGTAAGCAGCTGTAACTTTTGTCAGGCTTCAAATAACATAGAAATGGGAAATTACACCCCTTTCTGGTTCTACGTTATATCACAATTTATATCCAATTCACCTCGTATCTATCTATCTATCTATCTATCTATCTATCTATCTATCTATCTATCTATCTATCTATCTATCTATCTATCTATCTATCTATCTATCTATCTATCTATCTATCTATCTATCTATCTATCTATCTATCTATCTATCTATCTATCTGTAACTACTTAAATAGTGACTACATTAAAATGCATTGTACATAGGATTTAATTTTTTATTTTTTTTTCCCTAAATAATTGTTGAAAAACAAACATCTTAAAAACCGCAAACCTCCAGGTGGGCTCGTCAGTCATGATTAAATGACACCTTCCCATTTGCCTAAAATGACACAGTAGCGTGGAGCCACTTGATAAGAAGCAGACTAATCATCCCACTTGTCCTGTGAAACAGTAAAACAAAATTTTAGGGGAAGTGTGTGTGTGTGTGTGTGTGTGGGGGGGGGGGGGGGGTTCCAATGTTGACATTTGGCTAACTATCATGTTTCGCTAACAGCTAACTCATGCCACTGTTTGTGGCCACCTATTTGTGTAACTGATAAATAAAAACAAAAAATTGAGACTCTCAAACTTGTTTTGTTATCATTTAATGATTTTCCATGATGCAAGTGAAACTATTTGGCGCAAACAATCTACTTCGCATTCGCTTGTGCACAAAAGGACGCCTAAAGTGTTGGGGGAAGCGGGGCCAAAGAGTGGGGGTGGGGTTTTTCGGGGTTGTAGTTCAAAAGTTAGTCCACCGTGTAGTGAAGTGTGCAGGGAAGACGTCGCCCCCTCATGGAGGTCCACGCCGGCTCCCAAATCAAACGTCTACCTGAGTTTCATCTTGACAAGTGTAGACTTTAAAAGTTTGATGCTACAGGTGCTTCAGTTTTCCAGTCACGTCTGCGCTTTTTACAGCTACAGCTTTTCTCCACTTCAACTTTTATGCCAAAAGAAAAGCTAGAATCCAAGTCTGCTTTTTGTTTACAAGTCCGTTCAACAATCTTTAGTATTGCTCTTGCTACATTGAAAAAATAGAAAACTCACATCTGAACGGTTGGGTTGTGGCGTGTGCGGAAAAGGAGGCTCCTTGCCCTTTGCGTCTTCAGGATGAGATCGAGTAAAGACAAAGCCCCTTTCACACTGGCTATCTATGCAGGCATTTTCTCGCTGTCCTGCGTGAAGGTACAGATGTGGGACGTCTACCTGCGAATTTGCTCGCTTCAGACAAGATCTCAGGGATTATTGGAAAACTGGGACCACCCTTTGTGTCAAAAGCCCCTTGCACACTGCCCATCTTAGCTGTTTTCTCAGCTCACTTTCCTTTGTGTATGTTAGCGAGAAAATCTGCGGCGTGAGGTAGAGCCACAAATTTGACGGCTTTTGATGTATTATCAGAGGCGGAATGTTGGGTACCGATACGAAATGTAGGTATGTTAATGTCAAACTGCAAATTAGTTGGATTCTAAGCTAGTATCGGGGGCCTAATGCCGCCCTAAGGGTCCACAAAATAATTTTTGTGTGAAAGGGATGTCAAACTTAAACATTTCTTCACAATAATATGTTATATGTGACCTCACTGGTTTAAACATGACATTCTGATTAATATTACGTTTGTGTTATGCAGCAAAATCCAGCCGTTTTTATCCATCTCAGGGGGCGGCCATTTTGCCACTTGCTGTCGACTGAAGATGACATCATGGTTGCTCAGGGCTCAGGCAACGACCAATCACAGCTCACCTGTTTTCTGAAGCTGAGCTGTGATTGGTTGTTACCAGAGACCTGATCAGCTGAGATGCCATTTTCACTTGACAGTATGAGGCAAAATGGCTGCTATCTGATACTGCTGGATTTTGCTGCTTAACTCATATTCCACTAACACAATATTAACCAGAATACCAGATTTAGACTATTGTGGGCCATAAAAAATATTATTGTCAAGAATTTTTTTTGTGTTGACCTCTCCAGCTTTATTACAAATTCACTATTGTACTGTACTTTTGCATTCTTTGCCCTTTCTGCCACGTCTATCGCTGCTACTTCCTGGCGTGTCAAACTCGACCAAAGTCACTGAGTTTGGCGTAGCCCTGGCTGTGTGAAAGGGGCTTCTCAAGGGTTTTCTAAGGGCTTAAGATTTGTGGTATCAAAGGTGGAATGACAGCTATGCAAAAAGGAATAACAGACAACTGAAACGGCTCCTTTGCATTCCAAGCCCCTTTCACGCAGTCGATCTAAGCCTTTTGTAGGTGGGTTGAGGTCAACCTGTGAATTTGTCGGATCGACAGTTGGACAGTTTGAAAGAGGCTTATGACAGTTTTTAAGGGCTTAGAATTTTTTTGTATCAGAGATGAAACGTCACATGTGTGTAAGGATCAATACCCGAGACCCACTGGATTTGCTCCTTTTGTGTCGAATGCATTTCTGAATGTGTGAGCTGTGGGTACGGCAATATCCCGCTGTCTGAAAGCCAAATGCTGTTTTATTGGTTGACAGTGTGAAAGGGGCTTCTAAAAGTTCCTCAGGATTTCCTTTAGGATTCCGCAGAAGTGCTGGGTGTCACCTGTCCCTCGTCTCCCTGAGCGTCCTCCTGCACGGCCGGTGCCGTGTCCGTCGCTGCTACTTCCTGCTCGCCCCCCCCTAAAGAAGTGTCCGGCGTGTCGAAGGACTCGCCCCCGAGGTCGCTGAGTTTGATGTAGCCCTTACTGTTGGAGCGCTCCAGGCGGGGGCAGCTGAAGCGCCTGCCCCGTTCGCCCTGGTGGCACACGGTCACCGACAGGCTGCAGCGGCGCGCTGACCTCGGCGGGTCCGAGAGCGCGTTGAGGGACAGGCGCGAGCCCATCGCCCTGACGACCGGGGATGGCGGGAACAACTTGGGCGGCTCAGCGGTGGGGACGTCCTCGGGCGGGGGACTCGTCTTTTCTTCCTGCGCTTCCTCGTGGTCGTTCTCCGCCTCGATGACCACGTCTTCCTCCGCCTCGCAGTTGTTGAGCTTGATGACCGGGAGTGTGAAGGCGTTTACCGAGGAGGTGACAATGGAGGTGGGGTCCCACTGGCGGGGCTGGGGGGCCTTCTCGCCGCCGTTGTTGTAGTCCTTGTAGATGCTGTACACTGTGTCCGTGAAGGTCTGGACGTCTTTGGACCAGCTCCGCGACGGACGGCGGAACACCTCATCACTACCCAACGCGGCAGACGAGGGCCAGGAACTGCGGCCCGCCGGGTGACTCCCCGATGGACCCTCTGCGCTCTTGGACTGGGTGTAGTTTACCAAACCGTTGAGAGGTGAGTACTCCTTGGAGCGGACGCTGTGCAAGTCTATAACCGTGGAGTAGATGTCCCTCAGGTTGATAATTTTGGTTTTCTTGTCGCGGTTCTCGTGAAGGACGGCGTTGGCGCAGATGAAGAGGAAAATCCCGATGCCCATCACCAGAGGTCCGAAGACTTTGAGATTGTCGGAGTACAGGTAGTTGTCCAGGAAGTCGCACAGGAAGCCGCAGTTGGCCGGGGTCGGAATCAAATCGCTGCCGTTGGAGTGGCTCTGGTTCAGGAGGTTGAAGGGATCTCGGCCCACGTTGGCGGACGCATTGGGGATTTGGGAGTAACTCATCGCCCCGTGGTGTACCCCCGTCCGGCGGCGCTCCTGGTATTGCTGCTGACTGTGGCTGGGCCAGTACCCGAGCACCGCCATGGAGATGCCCACCATGAGGACCACCAGCCCGACGCCCGCTACCATGCCAGCGGGCGAGCACAGGTTGAGCTTGCCCTTCACCACCACCACGTCATTCTTCTTCTTCTTCTTGGATTTCCGCTTCTTCTTGTTCTCGGCGCGGTTCTTGGAGCGCAGGGAGTCCTGGCGCCGGTTCATGCGCAGCAGGCCGCCCGTGGCGATCATGGCGGTGCTCGGGGAGCGGGCTTGTCACTCAACCTGGAGGGGCGGAGCAAGAGGCAGAAGATGAGGGTCCGCGCCGAGCAGATGGCAGACGCTTGCTGTAAACCAGAGATTATGCGCGTAATCCTGATTTATCACAGCGGATGGATGGATTAGCAACTGGGGTTCCACCACCAGATGTTCAGAGGGAACCACTGCTATTGTGACAAAGAGATTTACAATTTGTATTTTATATTTAATACAGAGGGCTGCTTCCTTTTTTTATATATTAAATTGCAATCTGTTCCCACGCACTGCATTGAAATGTGATTTAAAAAATATATATTTAAAAAATTAATTTTTTAAAAATATATTGTTAGTGACTTTTGATTAAATAATACAGAGTAGTGCATAAATTGTGATCATGGTTTGCCTATTCAGCCCCTGGTTTGGCATTTAAACAACTGACTGGTCATCATTTGCATAATTATGCAAATTTCGTCATCGGCTGACAAAGCATTTACTACGAAGCGCCATTTGTAAATTGATTACATATGAACCAATCTTGATTCTTACAGCTGTTCTTTTTTTCTTTATTTTTACCTTCCAATGTGTCAGTGATGACTCAATCCACTAGAAAGTGATTTATTTAATTTGTTTTCATTGCAGTTCTGGGAATTGATGCGAGTAGTCTGGTATTGACGTATTGATTCCGTATCGATCTACACGGCACTATTGAGAAATGCACATCAGACAGTACATTGTAGTAATGCCGGGTCACCTCACCTTTAGCAAAAAGTAGTATATCTGATGTATACTTCATAAAGTATACTCGAGTGTAACTATAAGTACATAAAGTGTACTCTAAACTATATTCTGAACTACTTGTACTGTAGCAGAAATATATCAATTTAATACTTGTTGTTCATACTAAATTGGAACAAATTACGTTTTTAAAAGTATACTATAAGCATACTTAGTCAATATACTTCTTGCATTCCAGTTGTATACTTTTAGTCCACATCTTAGTTTACAGGTTACAGTGTATAAAGTTAAAAGTACCACCAATTGTCACACATGCCTAAGTGGGATGAAATTTGTTCTCTGCATTTAAGCAATCCCCCTGAGGGAGCGGTGAGCAGCAGCAATGCCACGTTTGGAAATCCCGTATATATATAAAAAAAAAAAAAAGGTCTTTGGTATGACCTGGCCAGGATTCGAACCCATGACCTCCCAGTCTCAGGGCGGGCCCTCTACCAATGGTCACTGAGCTGGTCAAGTACTGTACTTCTAGTCAACACTTTAGTATACAGGTTTATACTTGAGACACGGAAATATAATTTATGCTTTCACATAATTTTAAGTCTTAGTTATTAATGTACTTAGTGTTAGATTTTTCTGTATACAGAAGTAACCATTATACTTTAAGCTTAACATTAAGCACTTTTCTGTATACTTTTCAGTACAAGATAAGGCAAGTATATTTAAGTATAAGTACATATACTTGTCAACTGCCTCTGTTGTTGGAAAAAATGCCTTTATTGTTCACTATGAATTTTCCCTGGCAACAAGGGACTTTTTATTTATTTATAAATCTCATCGACTAGTGGTTTTTAAAGGGGAAGTCAACCCGAAACATTTATTTACAAAAACATATTTTATGAAACCCACTAGTATAAACACAGCCAGATTGAGTACATAAAATAAATTGGAGCATAGCAATAGGAGACACCAGAATTGTCTGTACCGATACCGTAAAACAGAGGGTGGTATTGCGATACTGATACGATATTGATACTTAAAAACATGTAAGTTGAAGATTACACAGCGCTCCCATTCCTCATGATTATCTTTGTCATTATTAGGGTTGTTAGAAAAAATCGATTCGACAATATATCGCAATATTACAGCGCGTAATTCTCGAATCGATTCAATATGCGGCCGAATCAATTTTTAAACATACATTTTTTATGGAAATATTCAACAAAACGTCTTACTTAGGGTTAGGATTCACACATTAAGCATGGAAGAATGTTATATTGATAGAACATTAAGCCTTAATATTTTGTTTCAGTACTGTTCAAACATGAACATGAACATGTTTGTTAAAAGCAGTGGCTCAGTTATAAGCCTGAATTTTCAGATAAATAGATACATTTTCATACAAATCTTACAGTGTCCATGTACAAGTTTACTGATTAGTGTTTTCTAAATTTGAGTAAATAAATAAATCGCAAATAATCAATTTATAGATTTGCATCGGGATTAATCGATATCGAATCGAATCGTGACCTATGAATCGTGATACGAATCGAATCGCCAGGTACTAGGCAATTACCACCCCTAGTCATTATATAGTCCGATATTTGGAATCCTGGTATATTGATTCAGTATTGCTTCGACCAACACTACTGGAAGAAGGACAGACATTTGGCTCTTTTTTCCCACAACCATTGACACAAAGTCAACAAGTATGTGCTCAGGGAGGATTTTAAAAGCGTACATCTTGCAAAAATAGAGCCGCAACCGATTATTTTTAGCTCCAGTGGGCGAGTCGCTCCAGTCCGGTTTGACCTACAGGCGGAAAAACGCACCACTTCAGCTATATTAGTCATCAAAAAGCCAATCTGATGCTACTGGATCTCCACGGCGCAAAGCGGGAACAAGGAGTGCTGGCTGCCTGGTTGCTGCTCATCGTCTATCTGTATGTTTATCTACGACATCGCCGAGCTGAGCCTCTGCGGCGGCGGGAGGATGTGATGTGTCCAGACAGGAGGCCAGCGGGAGTTTTGAGGCCACCTACGCCCTCCCACCCACAGTCCTTCCTGCTCTCTGAGCGAATCAATCTCAGCACCAACGTGCTTTGACGTGACAGCCATACACACGCGAGTGGACACTTCATTAGGTACAGTGCGCTCACAAGAGGCTTCGCAACATCCTGACATCCTCAGCAGGCACAACTGCACATGCTCAGAAATAAAATGTTGAGCCACTCTATTGTTAAATCGTTCACTGCCATTGACGGCTTTTGACGTCATAAGATCTATTTTTGCTGGGCCGGCAGAGAATGAGTTAAATAGCAACGATAAATGATTTGGATTTCCATAGTAGGAAGTCTTAACAGCGGTTTAATTTTGTCCAATATTGGATTAAATGGTGAAAAAAAAATTCCTCCATATACTGTAAATACTTACAGAATATGTACATATAATTTCTTAGTTTTTTTTTTTTTTTAATAACTTGGCAAATGAATAAATTGCAACAGTGAGTTGTTGTGTGTGGAATTTTCAGGGGGAAAAAATGAATACTTTTCACATGCACTGACTATAAATTAAGCCATAATGATGCATTTTATTGTCAACTGTAGTAGCCTAGTAGTGCATCACATGAACATCCATCTTCTTAACCGCTTATTCCTTGCAAGGGTCACAGGGGTACTGGAGCCTATCCCAGCTCTCTTCGGGCAGTAGGCGGGGCACACCCTGAACTGGTTGCCAGCCAATCGCAGGGCACACAGAGACGAATAGCCATTCACACCTAGGGACAAATTAGAGTGTTCAATTAACCTGCCTTGCATGTCTTTGGAATATGGGAGGAAACCGCAGTACCCGGAGAAAACCCACGCAGGCACGGGGAGAACATACAAACTCCACCCAGGAAGGCCGAAGCCCGGACTTGATCTTACGCCCTCAGCACCGGGAGGCGGACGTGCTAACCAGTCATCCACTGCGCCGCCTCACATGAACATATTCAAATGTATTCATATCTTGAGGCTTTTTACATATGGAGCGGGTCGACAAGCACGCTCCTCAGACAGACTGAACCCCGCATAAGCGAGAACTGTGGACGCAAGGGAGAAACACTCCCGCTAAGGAAGTTAGCCACCAAAAGACCTGGAATTCACTTTGTGGCAGCCATTTGCCTTGAACCGATTGGGTTAAGAGAGAGAGAGGATAGAGTCTTAAAAAATCTGTCAACATGCTCGAATATGGATAAGCATAATAATAATAAAATAATAATAATAATAAGTCCTCATTTTCATTCCAGATGCAAATATGTCGCAATGTGTGGCATACATCTGCGTAGAGGCGTGTTAGACCATGTATTGATACTCTGATCAAATTCATGAAGGAGCATATTCTCCCAAGCGCTTAATGGGATGCTTGATTCATTTACCCATTTTCAGCAGTAAAAAGTTCATATTTTGTCTAAGATTCATTTGATAACTTTATTATATTTCATGTACAATTCAACCTTTAAAAATACATTTTGCCACGTCCTGTCAACTTACGATGACATCACGTGTGAACAGGTAACGACCAATCATGGCTCTCCTCTTTTTTGGGTTTAGTCATGTGACATTAGCAAACCAAACTATGATTAAGTCAACAGGAAGTGGCAAAATTTGTTTTTAAAATTATTAATTGCACATTAAAAATAATGAAGTTTTTCACATCAATTCGACAAACTATTATCTTCTTACTACTGAAAACGGCAAAATAAGTCAAGTATCCCTTTAAGTCAGAAATATCACGCTGCTTCACACTTTTTTTCGCTGCACAGATTCTGCCCATCGACATAATTGTGTCAATTCCAGGCTAGACTACCTGCGCCACTATTTAGACATGGTCCGAGCAGCTGTAACCTTTACACTGACTTTTTGACACCAAAATGCCATTCTGCGAGTGTTCAAGGTCTCGCTACGCCAGAAAGCTCAGCACGGCTCAGTCTTGCAAAAATCAGGAAATGCAATTTTTGGACCTCATCACAGTACAGAACGCGCCCTTAATAAAGTACTAAATGATATAAGATCAAGGCCGTACTGGCACAAAAAAAAATCAGCCTAGGTGTTTTGACCAGCTGATGTTTACTGATGATGTTTCAGTTTGCTATTAATATTTGAAATGGATAATGGAGTGGTCCTTCTAAATCAGTGGCATCAAAGTCCGGTCCTCGAGGGCCTGCATGTTTTAGAGGTGCCCCACGTTCAACACAGCTGATTCATATTTAAGATCATCGGCAACCTCTGCAGGAGCCTGATAATAATCCTGATCATTGAATCAGGTTTGTTGGAGTAGAGAAACCTCGAAAACATGCAGGACTCAGGCCCAGACTCTGACACGTGTGTTCTAAATTGTGGGCCAGTCTGTTGTGGTAAAATGTTGGAAAATAATATTTAAAAAGCACTGCATCGGCCTCAAGAGGCCGGCCCACCAGGCATCTGCCTTGAACGCCACATGACCAGTCCAGCCCTGTCTGAGATTAACACTGATGCAAGAAAGGTGTCGGTGCTGGTTTTATTGGATCTCAGTGCAGCATTTGATAGAGTTAATCACAATCTACTGTTAACCAGGTTGGAAAGTTGGTTAGGATTAAATGCAACCGTCCTAAAATGGTGCAAGTCCAACTCAGGAGAAAGGAGTTATTTTGTGACGATTGTAAGTTTCGGTCTGATCAAATGACCATGTGGGGTCCCTCAAGGGTCAACCCTTGGACCCCCGCTGTTCAGTCTGTATATGTTACCCTCGGATAATTGAATGCTTCAGAACGTTTGCTAATTGAACTGCTCCATTTCCATGACGTGTCAATCAAAATCGAATTTGTAAAGGCAATTTATTCACATTCGATCTCATTAGATTGTGCAGGCGTACCTAATGAAGTGTCTCATCCTCACGTGTAGGGCTGTAATTATGAGATATCATTTTTATTCGGCGATTACACCAAAGTAATTAATCTGGGGACGGGCAAGCTCTTTCTAGGTTCCACAAATATATATTCATGCACTCTATTAATTTTTTTGCATATAGGCAAAAAGTATGTGGGTTTAGGGGAGGGGTTAATAGAAGGGGCATCGCGAGTGGGTGTGGACCATTTTGTGTGTCTGCAAAGCTGTTCGGTTTGGTTCGGGTCTATATGTTGGAAGATGATGAAGACGAGGAGGAGGAAGGGGAGGTGGGGGGCGGGGGGTGTGTCGTTTGGGGGGGGGGGTGCTTTATTTTAGCGCAATGTTGCACGAGTAATGTTCTGTTGACATGACAGCGCATCTGTTTCCCCTCTGTATGTGTGCGTGTGTGTTGTATATCTGTGTGAGTGCGCACGCGCGTGTGTGTGCGTGTAGCTGAAAATGTCCAGAACCGACACACGAGGCTCCAAACGCGGCCGAATTTGGGCTCACAGGACGCGGCCCAAAAAAAAAGAAAAGAAAACTATGCACGCGCACACGCGAAACAATAAATGCACGCAAGAGACATTAAAACCAAAAAGTTCGGTTGCATCGCTCGGAACCGCGGTGCGTTTTATGGTCTTCCATAAATACCGCGCAGACACTTCAATCCAACAGGGTGTTCTTTTGAAATAAGATTTTTTTGTTTGTTGTTGCCGTTAATAGAGATGCATACGAATCAGGCTTACCTGCTTAGAAAAAGGGGGCATCCTCAAAAGGAGGCATCGTCGTCGATGTGCACCACTTTGGTGGCAGAGCTGCAAGGGAGGGAGAGAAAGGGAAGGGGAAAGGAGGGAGGGAGAGGGAGAGGGAGAGAGAGAGAGAGAGAGAGAGAGAGAGAGAGAGAGAGAGAGAGGGAGAGGGAGAGAGAGAGAGAGAGAGAGAGAGAGAGAGAGAGAGAGAGAGAGAGAGAGGAGAGAGCGAGAGAGAGGGAGAGGGAGAGAGAGAGAGAGAGAGGGAGGGAGAGAGAGAGAGAGAGAGAGAGAGAGAGAGAGAGAGAGAGAGAGAGAGAGAGGGAGAGGGAGAGAGAGAGAGAGAGAGGGAGGGAGAGAGAGAGAGAGAGAGGGAGGGAGAGAGAGAGAGAGAGAGAGAGAGAGAGAGAGAGAGAGAGAGAGAGAGAGAGAGAGAGAGAGAGAGGGAGAGGGAGAGAGAGAGAGAGAGAGAGAGAGAGAGAGAGAGAGAGAGAGAGAGGGAGAGAGCGAGAGAGAGAGAGAGAGAGAGAGAGAGAGAGAGAGGGAGAGAGAGAGAGAGAGGGAGAGAGAGAGAGAGAAAGAGAGAGAGCTCCGCGCTCGCCACAATGGATGCGCCTCAAGCTCAAAGGCAAAAGGAAGCAAAGCAAGGCAAGGCACGGCAGGCGAAGCAGGCGACAGGGGAGGGCGAGAGGAGAGGAGAGGAAGAGGAGCTGCTCAACATGATGCCTATTTGTCATCTTTGACTTTTGGCAATAATCCACATGGATCTCCTCAAAACGCAGAACTGCATCCATGTGTTGTAGTTTGCCGTCTTACACGACTGCAGTGTATCTTACTGAGAGCTACAAGCCAATGATTTATGCATTGAAATAATTTACAGTCTTCTTCAAAAGTATTGGAACGGCAAGACATTTGAGTTTTAGATCAATGCTTATGTGTGGAGCTTGCCAGATATTTGCAGCATCCGTATACGGAATAAACAATTTGACTGACTTGCCAATGATGAGTGTGAATGCTGAATATTGTCATCATGGGAGTTGCGGCGGCTGGATGAGTGAGTGCATTAAAATCATATAAATGACACTAACGGTCAGTTGTATTCAACACTAGGAAGGAATTATGGGGAATTGACTGGCAGTCTCTGGCACCTAAGGGTCAATAAAGTGGGGGGGGGGGATCCATTCTCAGCATACTGCAACCAAGCAGCCAATCAACAAGCAAATGTCCACAAGCAGATGCACATAAATAATGTGGCTTAGCAACCAAGCTTCCGATCTTGCTGACTTAGTAGTACACTGATACATTCTGTCGTGAAACCTTCACAACACGTTCTTTTGGTGACTCCGAGAGCCAAAAAGAAATCCGTAGTTTCTAGAGTTGCAGTCGTCTGGAATGACTTATGGAGAAGAAGAAATGTTTACATCTCGACTTACCACTTATTTTTATACTCTTGCAGTGACTTAAATCACAAATAGGCCTGTTTTATTGCCACTTCTCCTCTCCCTTGCCCCCTTACCTTTTATTTAAACAAATATAATTTCATTTACAAAAATAAACTTTGATTTTACATGTAAAATGTAAAATACAATGAAATCACTGTAACTAAAAACACACAATATTTCTGTTCTTTTACAAAAAAAGTTATTTAATGGAATACAATTTTAAATTCAACTTAAAAAAAACATATATATATATATATACTGAGAAATTACCAGTAAACATTTTTAATTTTACCATAATTTCTTTGTGAATTGACAATTTTTTAAAAAGTGAAAATAACTAAAATTTCTGTAATGTCCTATAGATGATAGCATTCATTGTATTGACATTTATTCTGAAAGGACATCTAATGAGATATATACTGTAAAAAAAAAAAAAAAATCGTAAAAAAACCCCTGTAATTTTCCAGCAGAAAGGGTGGCAAAAAAATACTGTGAAATAACAGAAAATTACTTTCTCGTAACCCCCCCGATAATTTATTTATGTAAAAAAAAACTGTATTTTTACGAGAAGGTAATTTTCTGTTATCTCTATTTTTGGGTGCCCCAGCTGCCGGAAATTTACCGTTTTTTCTTTTCTTTTCTTTTACAGTGTAGGTGATGATGACTGATTGTGATGCTGTTGCAGGATGGATTCAGCACCGACTGACCAGGTCAAGATCTGAGGTGTGCCACTTCCTCGGAGGCGTTGCTATGGAGAATTCTGTATCGACCGCCGGGGCCAGCTCCTGACGAAGAACCACTTCCCCGAAGGCGGCATCCTGCGGCGCTTCATCTTATGAATTGGACTCTCATTTTTGTCCTAGTTAACATTGTGAAGCTCCATTGTGTTAAATGTTAACTTGTTTACCTCGTCAAAGTTTGGTCCGGTCAAGGTCAAGGTTTTCTTAATGGGTTGCAGGGCTTAGATCAGATGTTGCTCATATTTGTCAATTTGGGGTTAATAAGCCCTTTGAGACTGTGATTGAGAGCTAGACAAATGAAGTTGACGTTTTGTACCTTCAATGATCCATTACATTGCAATCACTTCTATTTCCTGTTCTATGGCTACATCACACTTTTGCCACCTATATATCTACATCCACCTAACACCACGTGTGGTTGGAATATATTCAAAGAAGTCACAATGGAGCTTTTCCACACCGTGACGACGAGGCACTCTAAAGCTGCCGAACCAGCCTGAAGCCCCAGTCCACGCACTGGCTGTCCAGTCTGCCTTAAAAAAAGCTCCACCATTCTCACTCTTCTGTCAATCTCAGCATCACATGCGCACACTCAGGGTCAACAACGAGGCACTTTAAAGCAGCCTTGCCTGCAGAAGTCTCTATCGACATACTGGCTGTCAAGTCAACATGTTAAAAATATGCCTTAAAAAAGCTCCACCATTCTCACTCTTCTGTCAATCTCAGTTTAACATGCGCACACACAGGGTCAACAACGAGGCACTCTAAAGCAGCCACGCCAGCCTGAAGCCCCTGTCCACACCATGGCTGTCAAGTCAGACTTTAAAAAATAAAAAGTTACCCCCTTCTCATTCTTCTTCCAATCTCAGCATAACATGCGCACACTCAGGGTCAACAACGAGGCACTCTAAAGCATCCTTGCCTGCAGAAGTCTCTATCGACATACTGACTGTCAAGTCAACCTGTTAAAAATATGCCTTAAAAAAAGCTCCACCATTCTCACTCTTCTGTCAATCTCAGTTTAACATGCGCACAAACAGGGTCAACAACGAGGCACTCTAAAGCAGCCACGCCAGCCTGAAGCCCCTGTCCACACCATGGCTGTCAAGTCAGACTTTAAAAAATAAAAAGTTACCCCCTTCTCAATCTTCTGCCAATCTCAGCATCACATGCGCACACTCAGGGTCAACAACGAGGCACTTTAAAGCAGCCTTGCCTGCAGAAGTCTCTATCGACATACTGGCTGTCAAGTCAACATGTTAAAAATATGCCTTAAAAAAGCTCCACCATTCTCACTCTTCTGTCAATCTCAGTTTAACATGCGCACAAACAGGGTCAACAACGAGGCACTCTAAAGCAGCCACGCCAGCCTGAAGCCCCTGTCCACACCATGGCTGTCAAGTCAGACTTTAAAAAATAAAAAGTTACCCCCTTCTCATTCTTCTTCCAATCTCAGCATAACATGCGCACACTCAGGGTCAACAACGAGGCACTCTAAAGCATCCTTGCCTGCAGAAGTCTCTATCGACATACTGACTGTCAAGTCAACCTGTTAAAAATATGCCTTAAAAAAAGCTCCACCATTCTCACTCTTCTGTCAATCTCAGTTTAACATGCGCACAAACAGGGTCAACAACGAGGCACTCTAAAGCAGCCACGCCAGCCTGAAGCCCCTGTCCACACCATGGCTGTCAAGTCAGACTTTAAAAAATAAAAAGTTACCCCCTTCTCAATCTTCTGCCAATCTCAGCATCACATGCGCACACTCAGGGTCAACAACGAGGCACTTTAAAGCAGCCTTGCCTGCAGAAGTCTCTATCGACATACTGGCTGTCAAGTCAACATGTTAAAAATATGCCTTAAAAAAGCTCCACCATTCTCACTCTTCTGTCAATCTCAGTTTAACATGCGCACAAACAGGGTCAACAACGAGGCACTCTAAAGCAGCCACGCCAGCCTGAAGCCCCTGTCCACACCATGGCTGTCAAGTCAGACTTTAAAAAATAAAAAGTTACCCCCTTCTCATTCTTCTTCCAATCTCAGCATCACATGCGCACACTCAGGGTCAACAACGAGGCACTCTAAAGCATCCTTGCCTGCAGAAGTCTCTATCGACATACTGACTGTCAAGTCAACCTGTTAAAAATATGCCTTAAAAAAAGCTCCACCATTCTCACTCTTCTGTCAATCTCAGTTTAACATGCGCACAAACAGGGTCAACAACAAGGCACTCTAAAGCAGCCTTGCCTGCAGAAGCCTCTATCGACATACTGGCTGTCAAGTCAACCTGTTCAAAATATGTTTCAGCCCTCCTCACTTTTCCTCCTTTCTCTGTCAGACGTGCGCACGCTCACAGCCAACAACGCTATGTTCTTATCAAATCCAATATCATACACATACAGATTAGTAAAGAAGATTTGCTATACGAAATCCCTAACAATCATATCATGTATCATAACGGCACGTGGGTACTTGCTGCTTTCCGCTCCTTTCTCCTTCTAACCCAATTACCGTCCCGCTCCATTTCCAGCCGTGCCCGCCTGCTGTCAGAGACGCATGGCTGCCCCAGATCGAACCCTCCAATCGTCCATCTGTCTCCACGGCCCGTATCGGTCCATCGGCCCCACCGCGCCGCGTGCATCTCATTAAGCCGGATGGAGCCCGCACGGACTTCAGGTGTTTGATTTACGAGCAGGTTGCACAGTGAGCACAGATTGTGTGCCGCGATGAAGGTCAAGCCTATTGAAGTGCTTTGGTGAAGCTACTTGCAGACATTTACGGTGGCCTCGTGGGATTTGTTGACACATCCAGGAATGTGGCACACTGGGAAAGAATCACTGGGAGGCTGGCGTTGACTTATTGGACTGCTGCTGTGGCGGATGAAATAAATCCACAGCGCGAGACGTATGTGACACAATTAAAGTTTTCCTCTGGTCGTACTTTCTCCGCCGGCTCGGGTGAGCGTAATTACACGGGGACGTCTTGCTCGTAAATTATTCAAAGTCATTACGACAAGTTGGAAAAGTCGCGTTTTTTTTGTGGTGTGCTGACATATATTTTCCCAATTGGAAATGAATCGCCAAGTGGTGCTAACATACAAACCCAATTGAAATGAAGTTGGGACGTTGCGTTCATCAGAAATAAAAACACAATACAATGGTTTGCAAATCGTGTTCCAATCACAGCTCAGCTTCAGAAAACAGGTGAGCTGCGATTGGTCATTGCCTGAGCCCTGAGCAACATTGATGTCATCTGCAGTCGACAGCACGTGGCAAAATGGCCGCCCCCTGAGATAGATAGAAGCTATTTTGCTGCATAACCAATATTCCAAAAAATGTAATATTAATCAGAATGTCATGTTTAGACTAGTGAGGCCACATATAACATATTATTGTCAAGAAATGTTTAAGGTTGACTTCCCCTTTAATGTTCAAACTGAGCAAATTTGACGTTTTTAGCAAATAATCTTTTATGCCTACAATACATTCCAAAAAGCTGGGACAGGTGGCAAAAAAAGAAAGAAAAAAAGAGTACTGCAGGGTCAATGTATTGTTCCCTCAAGATCTTTCAAAATACAGCCATTAATATACAGGTTAAACCCCTGGCAACAAAAGTGAGAACACCCCTAAGTGAAAATGTCCAAATTGAGTACAGTTAGTCACCTCCGCTTACAAGGTCTCAGGTGTGAATATGAAGCAAGCATGTTCAATTTGGTATTACAGCTCTCGCACACTCTCTCATACTGGTCACTGAAAGTTCAACATGGCACCTCATGGCAAATAACTCTCTGTTAATTGACGTTACACTCTGAAGATTTGAAGAAAAAAATTATATATAAATACAATTATTTTAGTATTAAAAAAAATCTTACCACAAAATATGGCTTACAACAACAAGAGAACATGAATTAAAAATATTAATAACAAATAAAATAAATAATAGTTAAATACAAATAAATAAAACTAGAAAAAAATGATAAAAGACATTTTTAAATATTAAGAAGTACTTTTTGTTGCCTTAAATAACATGCTTCTTTTTTTTCAGGAAAGAAAGCTGTTTTTTTTACTTCACAAAAATATAACTTTTTCCAAATTCATTAAAAAAGTTTCCTTAATGATTACTGACCAAACATGTGACTTATCGTGAATACCCTTCGCCTCCAGAGTTTTAGCTTATTTTCCTTAACTTTCCAAATTGTTTTATCTTATGTTTCTTGGAAAAAAAAATCTGTCAATTCTTGAAGAAAAGAAAGATTTTAATGATCAAAAATATGACTTTTCTTGAAAAACCAAACCTTTTGTGTGTGTCCATATTAGTGTATGTTTTGATGCTCTGCTGTTGTGTTTGCTGTTGTTTTTCTGAAATACATAGTTATTTTTTATTTTTTGTTATTGTTCTTTCTGCTTGCAGCGGCATTTAATTCTGTATACATTTGAATGATAATAAAGTAAGTCTAAATTCTTCAGATAAAATCCAGACAAGCAACGTCATGGATTAAAGTTCCAAAAGTGAGTAGTTTGTATTCGGGGATGGAAATTGTGCTGGAGAGCACATGCAACTTTTACGAGAATTTTCCATAAAAGCTGAGTTTGCTCGGACTAATTAGAAGCCTCATCAGCATCGCGTTTGCATTCTCTTGAGCTCTGCGGCCATGTTTTTGTTTTGTTTTCTTTGAGTACGGCAGGGCCGCATTTGTGCAATCGGGGGATTATTCTCGCCTCGCCGCCAAGATGCCAGCGAGAGAGAAAAAAATCAAGATTCTTCTTTCATCTCTACATAATATAGGTCATCTCTTTAGGGACAAACAACAAACATCAAATAAAGCGGGGAAAAAAGGAATGTTCCACATGTGGGCAGCACGGCGATCGAGTGGATAGCGCATTATTCCGCTTCAAACTTCTCAAATTTCTGGTTTGAATCTGGCCGACCTGTGGGGAGTTTGCATGTTAATCATCATCATAGTTTAATATATAATTTTTTTTTTGGTTTGATTAAATAGTTTAGGGGTGTGCAACTGGCGGTCTGTGGGCTGCATGTGGCCCCGATTGATTAAAAATAATATTAATAGTAATTTTTTTTTAAATCGGGGAGGGGGTGGCGTGCATAAAATTATCTACAGTGGACACCTGCATACGTTTTTTTTCCAAATATTTTTGAATAATTTTTTTGCATTAAAATGTTTTTTTGTATTTGTTTTTCCCCAATGTTCTCATAGCATTTTAATGGTTATCAATTACAGATTTTCACTGATAAGTATTTTGTCTTTATCCAAAGTACAATTTTTGTCAAACATTTATCAGCGCCAGTAGTGCTGATGGAAATTTGTGGCATTTTATTTGCGCATCTTTGAAATAGTTGGTGAAATAATTAATGAATCACAAAGTTCCATTTTAACATTTGAAAGATTAAAAAATATATATATTTATTTTATCTTAAACAATTGAAGAAAAAAATGTTCAATTTTTTTTACGCAAAAATTCACTTTTTCTCCCAGTGAAAATTTTCATTCATAATTTTTGCCAATTAAAATAAAAATTTTTTTTATCAAGAATTATGACGTTTTTATGCGAAAATAAAGTCCAATAAAAAAAAAAAGTATTCATTTGGGGATTTTTTTTCTGGTCAGATTTTTGCTAAGTGAAAAAAAAAAATCACACTCTAAAAACATGCACGCTATATTCATTAAAGTCTGTCATTAAAGTTTGTAAATGTTCTCTGTGAATGACCGGGGCTGGATTCGCACGAAGAAAAAAAAAATCTTTCCTAAGCTTTTTGACTTAAGATGACCATCCTGGCCCAGCCCGACTCCTGACCATACCTGTCTAACATATTGTTTTGCCACTGATATTGACTGGTGTAATTGGTTCGCTGTCTATATTCAAAATGGATTAAAGGGCTCGTCCCTCTAAATTGTGGGCCAGCCTCTTGGGGTAAAATGGAGGAAAATAATAACTTAAAAAGCAATGCATGCCAGATCCACCACACCAGCATCTACTGAAATTCAAACAGAATTTGCTCCTCCCACTCCCACTCAGTGGAGGCTAGCGTTTGTGGATCTCACTCTGCTTCATCTATCCTTCCTTCTTTTCTTCAGTCTTTCCTCTGGTCTCTTGTGGTCTCCGTAATCTGTTGGAATTTAGAGGTTTCTTAGGTTGGTGAAAGATTCTGGTTTTGTAACTCTGTGGGTGGTAGGTGGTGTCTGGTTGGTGCTGGATTTCACTTTATTTAATCTTTCTTTTATTTGATCCTTCCTCTGGTCTCCTGACAACTTCATGACTCTGGCGGGACTCTAAAGTATCCAGTTAAGGTGAAGGGTATGGGATTTTTAATAAGTTTCAGGTGAATTAAAAAGCGCACGCGCACACACACACACACACAAAGAGAGCAATGATAATGATGATAAAAAGCACTGCAGCCCACCGGGCATCTGCCCTAATGCCAGATGGCCAGTCCAGCCCTGCGCCCCGCCCTCACCCTCGCCTCTTGCCTAAAGTCGGAATAATCACTCTCGAAAATGGATGGATAAACGTTCCAAATGTTGCATGTTTTCCTTCCCTTTCTCGTTGCCTTGGGGAGAGGAGTTGGCCGCTGGGTTACCATGGCAACCGTTTCACAATGCTCGGCAAAATACCTCAGAATGCGTTCCCTTTTCAACTGGGCCACAGGGGCAAATGTGACAGCCGATGGGCCGGGATATTTCTTTTCCTCCTCAACATGCACGCTGCAAAAAAACAAAACAAAAAACACGGTGAAGAGATTAGGCGGGAAAACTGATGACATAATGCAAATGTCAGTTTGACACAATCTGCTGCTGAATGTCCATATTTTTGACGTGTGCACAGGAAGTTGGCCGGGATGCTTGTGTGTGTTTGTGTGCCCACAGCAAGAGACGCCCAAAAAGGAGAGAGGAGAGGAAGATCAAACCCAAGCAAAGGGCGACTGTGTGGAGGGGTTTCGTTGCCATTTCCATGGCAACGGCAATGTTACCTGAGCAGTTTTACCTGCTGCAAGCTGTGAACTTTGGTAACCCTGCACCTGTGTTGCTTTGAATGCTGTTGTATTGAACCACATTACATCAAATTGAACTGTATCATACCAAATTGTACGAAATGTATCCTTTGATATCGGATCACCCTGTATGGCATCAAACTGTAATTGAATGGTATGCTATCAAATTTGATCGATTCGAACGGAAAAGTTCCAACCTGAACTATATCGTGTTCAGCTCTGCGCTGTATCAAATTGAAAGTTATGCAGGTAGAATCGCATTGAATTGAAATGTGTTGTAACAAATTGTCTGGTATACTGGCCATATTGAAGTACTTGAGCCTCGGATTGTATGGCATAAGTACTGCCAAAATGAACTGTTGGGTATCAAATGCATTGAGCTGTATGATAGTTGTCAGTTATTATGCAGTCAATATGGCCCTTGTAATTATATTTGTAGTTGCTATGCAGTTTCTATGTCGATTATGATGATGATGGTGCATCAACCACTCTTATTTCTAGTCTTGTAATAAGGGATATCCCTTGTAATAAAGTTGTCAGTTGCTATGCATTTGCTACAGCCCCTGTGATGATATTTGCAGTTGCTATGTCCCTTATGATGATGATGATGATGATACATTAGCCACTTTTATTTTGTCTAGTTACATATCCCTTATGATGAAGATGTCAGTTGCTATGCATTTGCTATGGCCCTTGTGATGATGATACATTAACCACTTTTATTTTGTCTGGTTACATATCCCTTGTGAGGAAGTCAGTTGCTATGCATTTGCTAAAGCCCTTGTGATGATATTTGCAGTTGCTATGTCCCTTACGATGATGATGATATATTAACCACTTTTATTTTGTCTAGTTACATATCCCTTGTGATGAAGTTGTCAGTTTCTATGTATTTTCTATGGCCCTTGTAATAATATTTGCAGTTGCTATGTCCCTTATGATGATGATGATACATTAGCCACTTTTATTTTGTCTAGTTACATATCCCTTATAACGAAGTTGTCAGTTGCTATGCATATGCTACGGCCCTTGTGATGATATTTGCAGTTGCTATGTCCCGTATGATGATGATGAGGATGATACATTTGCCACTTTTATTTTGTCTAGTTACATATCCCTTATAATGAAGTTGTCAGTTGCTATGCATTTGCTACGGCCCTTGTGATTTTATTTCCAGTTGTTATGTCCCTTATGATGATGATGATACATTAGCCACTTTTATTTTGTCTAGTTACATATATCTTATAATGAAGTTGTCAGTTGCTATGCTTTTGCTACAGCCTTTGTGATGATATTTGCAGTTGCTATGTCCCTTATGATGATGATACGTTAGCCACTTTTAATTTGTCTAGTCACTCTTATTTTGTGACTACATATCCCTTGTGATGACGAAGTTGTCAGTTGCTATGCAGTTGCTATGGCCCCCATGTCTTGTCTGCGTTTGGGTCCTAATTCCACGCCTCATAATTTTTTTGCAGCAAGCGCTGGAGTTTGACAGATTTGTGATGAGTTTTGCGATGCTTTCCATCGCGGCGGACGGTCGACCTGACACAGACACTTGACTGCTTTTGAGGCGGCTCGTCTTTTCACATGTTAATGACTCCATCGACATTAAAGCTCAGCGCCATTATCAACCTTCACGACTTGAAGGGCAGCGTGAAATTACGAGGAGATACTGTAGCGGGAGCTCGCCTTTGTCCGTGTTTGACGAGCAGCTCGCTGGCTAATACTGTCCAGAGACTCCAGCAGCAGCCGGCAGCGGTGATGTAACGCCGCACTTGAGAACATCCGCCACAATGGCAGCACATAATGCCTTTCGACTAGCTGTCATCTACGCACCTTGGAGGGTCACGGGAGGGTCGACACTTTTGCTGGCACACAACCACGACGCACAAGGACAGGAAACACACAAAAACACACACGTGTGAAGCAGAAAAGACTGCAGGGAGCAGTCAAGTGAAATGTTAAGAAATTGTATGGGACTGAATCATGTTTACTTGGTATCACCTTGTATCATACTGAAGAGTATGATATCAACTGTATGATAACGACTCCTATCGAGCTATATATGAAATTGATTTGAATGGTATCGAATTGTACCAAAATTAAGTATAGTGTAGCTTCTTATATTTGAATTGTATGTATCAAATTGAACTGTAAGGTATCGAATTGTATTGCATTTACGTGTCTGGTATCAACGATACTGTATAGTATCAAAATGAATTGAATGATATCTGCTTGTATTGTATAAAATTGTATTTAATTCAACTGTATGGTATAAAATTCCACTTCATGTATCAAATTGTATCAACTTGAACTTGAACTGTATCATACTGAAATGAACCGTATGGTATCGGGCTGAACCAAGCGGTATCAAATTGAACTGTTTGCTATCCCCCTGTATTTTGTATTGCACTGTATAGTATCAATCAAATTGTGTCGTGTTAAGTATATGATATCAGGCATGGTATCAACTGTATCGAACTAAACTCTAGCATATAAATGCATGATATTGACTGCATAGTTTTGATATGTGTCACATTAAGCTGTTTGGTATTGAAATTGCGTTTAAGTGTTTGGTAACAGCTAATTAGTAGCAAATGATCATGAATTGAACTATTTGTATTGTCTCGTATATGGTCTCAAACTTTATTGAACTTAACTGTCAAATAAGACTTTATAGTATTGAATTGCTTTAGGTTGAACTGTATATTTTTAGCGTGGCCAATGTGGAGTAAACATTTTTGACTAGTGAGTACGTTGGTATGTGTTTGGGAGATACGTTGCGAGAACGTATATAAATACCGACTCAAATCTTTCCGAACGTACTTGCGAACATGTCCGAACTCGCAAATACATACTCACAAATACGTTCCAACATATTCGCGAGTACATTTGAACGTACTTATAGGCTAAAAGCTACAAACATAGCTTCATTTCCCATAATCCCGAGGGGTATTACTTGCATATGTGAGACAGAATTATTATTTTTTTAAGCATTTGGCCCACATTACTAGTATATATTTTTTTCCCATTGACTTGCGCTTCACAAGTAATACCCCGTGGCATGATGGGAAAATATGCTACGTTTGTAGCAATTAGCCTACAACTGCGTTCATGTTCGAATGCATTTGCAATTACGTTCGAACGTATTCGTGACTGTCTGAACATAATTGCGAGTATGTTCGAACGCACTTTCGAGTATGACTAGCGAATTTGTACGTTTATTTGGACGTACTCATACGTTCGAACGCGTTTGTGAGCATGTTCGCACGGAGCCAATAATGTTTCCTCCACATCAGCTGTTCCACCCTTCCGTACTTCACATTGTCTTGTACTGCGGCAGAAAGCAAACCAGTGCGGCGGTGAGGGTGGGACAAAACAACATAAAGAAAGGAAGGAAGGTGAACGTTAGCTGGCTGAGGCCCAAATGCCGATTCATCACCTTTCCTCCGCAAAGCAAGCAAGCAGGCGGCGCGCGGCTAGCGGGAGGATGAGCGATGGACTGCGTCGCCTCGAACGCGCCGCAGACAACAACATCGTTTGCCGGCGCTTTATGAGAACGATGCATCCTCAACGTTCCGACGGCGACGAGTGGCCTCATAAACACTCGCTTGTTTGCAACATGACTTTCTTTGTCGTTCCGGCTCGTTTGCCAACAAAAGCACGTGGTCTTGTAAATGAGAAGTTAGCCCATAATGCGACACTTGGGCGACATTGTGCTCATCCGCAAGTGGGGATTGCAGGTTTGTGGAACATTGGCCAGCCTTAAAGGAAAAAGTATGACAATGGTGCTAAATGGTGAAGTAAAAATCACATAAAATGCGTTTTATTGATTCTATATTATTTAATCATTTATTTCATTCATTTGTAAAAGAAAAAAGACAATATAAAGCAATATTCAAATTCAAAGTAAAAGAAATGAAAGGGGACAGAAAGAAGTAGAACTTGTTTTGTCTGCTCTTGATCAACTCAACTAAAAAATAAATAAATACATAATTTTTGGCTTCTGAATAGGATGCATGTGTGTATATATTAGGGCTGTCAAACGATTATTATTTTTTAAATCAGATTAGTCACATCTTAGAATTTTGACTAATCACGATTAATCTCTGAACTAAAAAGTCGTTTTTATAAAAAAAAATGTGCCCGCCTAATTTGAAGAGCACCTTTTATGTGTTAATTCTTATGACATTTAATATTATAAGAACGTATTCAACATTTTTTGATCCACTGCACACACTTATCCTCTTTTTGCTAATCAATTAATCATTTGCATAATTTAAAATGGAAAAAAAATGACTCCAATATTTTGGACATGAACTAATATTCTGAATGTCATTCACAAACATTGATTCAATTCTTGATTTTAATGCATGTAGTTATGTTACAACCTGTGCTACCTTTAATTTAGCCATCCGCTGTCAGCTAAAGGATCATTTGCGCTCAAAATTAAGTGTCGTTAAGCTGCGTTAATTTATGATTAATAATAAATTACTTACCTCTAATAAACCCCTTATGCCTAATAAACACAAGATTAAAATACATAAATGACCTACAAAACCGCACACAAAAAATAATTAAACCGGTTTATCATCTGTAATACCTTCCCGCTATCAATCACCTGATAAAAAATAATACGTATATGTCTAAAAAGCTATACATGTTGTAAATTATATAAAATGTGTTTGTACAAAATACAGTCCTCACCTCTAATAAATACCTTAGTGTTAATATAAAAATGTACAAATACAGGCCTGACCTCTAATAAACCCCTAACTAATATTCAGTATGTTTAAGAAAATGTAATAAATGCGATCACATAAACATATAAAAAGAATATATGAAATGTATTTTTAGAGAAAAAAAAGTATTTCAATCTATCCTAGATCTAAGAAATGAAAAAGATGAGGCTCGGAAGGTCCAATAGCCCAATCAGAAAACTCTGTAGCCCAAGTTTAGCCCCTCCACCGTTTTATTTGATATTCTAAAATGTATTCATATATTTAGTTCTCAGCTCACTTTGCATCGTTGAAGCCCACCTTAAGCCCAGGGAGAGAGAAAAATCCTGGAGCTGGAGCAAATATGAAAAGTTGCAATTAATTATTTCAATGATTAGTGCCCCGGGTTGAAATATGATTGAGTGTGCTCGGAGACGCTCATGAATCCACTCAACATGCGTCAATCGGGTTGCTTGCATCCCGGCAGATTGCGCTTCGGCATCGCCACCTCGCCTCGCCTCCATTTCTCTTCCTCCCCTTTGAACGTGCGGCGACTCGATACGAGGCCGCCGGCCACATAATGGAACCGACTCCTCCTCGCTGCCCGTCGCGCCGAATCTATCGGTAAAAACGCTCCCACGTTGCCATGGCAACAGATAAAGACACGCGGTCCTCGGCGGATGAGGGGGGCCACAGCCGGTTCACTCGTCAGGAAAAGCTCCGCCAGGTTGTCATGGCAACAGACTGATCACACGCAAGGGAGGGCGAGGAGGGTGGCTACCGTGGCAACGTGGAGGGCTGGGCAGGAAGTGACGTGGGCTTTGACTTGACCCCGGCTGGACTAACGGCAGAGACAAAGTGATGCAAAGAGATGCTGAAATACCGTTCCTGAAAGTGGTGACATGCCTTGTTGCTAGGCAGAATTCGTGTTTGGAAAATACACAACCCACTTGTTGCCGGGAAAACAAAAATAATTCATTCAAGAGCAATAATGCTCACTCTGCCGCCTCTCCCTGTCCTTCTTCTTCCAGGTTGGGTAATGGAGTTTTGTGATCCACATAGCAGGAAAGATTGTCATAAAATAATAAATATTGAAACAAATATTAACACATGTTAAAATAAAAAAGCTTTGTGCAAAAATATTCTCTCGAATAACCACCTTACCCCTAATAAACACCTGAATTAAATCATTGTAAATATTTCAATTACTAAATTGACATAAGTACATAATGTTAAATATATGAAAAACAAAACACCTTAGCTTTAAAACATACTTGATTAAATAACGGAAAATATACAAATTATTTAATACAAAAAATATATAGACAAATATTAGAATTAATAAATTATTAAAAGAACATCAAACACTTTTCCTCTAAAAAAAACACCCAAAAATAAATATGTAACCTTGAATAAATTACTAAAAATAAAATAAATAAAATACCTTATTTCCAATAAACACCTGACCAAAATAAATCCAAATAATAAAATTCATTAATAAATGCTCTAAAATGTATAAACAAAGTAAACACAAAAAAATAACCTGTAACCTTGAATAATCACTTGATAAAAAGAAAAAAGAATAGTATTATAAATAAGACAATACAAAGATCCTATATTAAAAAAAACATATGACTTCGCGTGGGGAGGATCCAGCGGAGGTGGCTCGGGCATCTGGTTCGGATGCCTCCTAGACGCCTCCCTGGAGAGGTGTTCCGGGCATGTCCCACCGGCGGGAGGCCCTGGGGACGACCCAGGACACGCTCGGCTGGCTTGGGAACGCCTTGGGATCCCGCCAGAGTTGCTGGTTGAGGTGGCTGGGGAGAGGGAAGTCTAGGCTTCCATCTTAGAGCTGCTGCCCCCGCCACCACACACCGGATAAACGTTAGTAAATGGATGGTTGGACATTACTTCTGATAAACACCTGATTAAAAGTAATACATATTTTGAAAAGTAAACACATTTGATAAAACCTTAAAAAATACATTAAATATAAAAATAAACACACTACCTCGAATAAACACCAGATTAAAAACATTTTTAAATAAGATGGCAATGCCTTTGTACAAACCATCCATCAACTAAAATGCTTACCTCTAATACAAATTTGAGTGGAAAAATAAAGAAATAATATTTAACAATGAAATAAAATCACCTTTGTACAAATACCCTCATGCCAAATAAACACCTGACCTCTAACAAACAGCTATTGCTGTGTGAGTCTGAGTAAATCAACAGCCCCCATTGAATCTCGCTTCCCATCCACATGGGCAAAATAATTGATTTTCCAGAGATGTGAGCACTTGATGCGCTTATTGTACATCTGCAGCGCATGATTGATCCCGCGTCTGGCTGGCAATCGCTCCGTGGCGGGACTGCCGGCCAAAGCCAACGCCAAGGAATTATTGGAAAGCGGCGAAGAGCACCTGCGGTCGTCTTCCGCCAAGAAAAAAAAAAGAAGTCTTTGGGGAATCAGGTGATGCAGGTTAGGCTGGAACACGTGACCAGTCCAAATGGGAGAATTGAATTGAATTAATCCATAATCAAAAAGGCGCTGCGTCAGACAATACATACAATTTCTGGAATGTGATTATTCCTTGTGGCTCACTCATGCATGCAAGCTGTCAACATGCAAAATAGACAACAAAATGACAAGAAATAAGCCATAGAGTAAAAAAAGAAAGAAGAAAAAAGTCCATAGCATGTACATGTACAAATAATGTCATGTCTCCTCACCAGCTAGTCACAATAACAGCTAACTTGAAAGACAGAAAAAACACAACTTGAAATAATCCATTAAGTAAAAAAAAAAGTCCACGGCTGGCAATGCATGTCATATAATTAACGCCGGTTAGTCATGCTGTCTTGCACAATTGAAATCAATTAAAAACACAGAAAATAAAATCTACACAGCACACAATGTAGATGCTGTATTATGACGCGGCTCCTCTTGCCAGTTTGTCATATCAGCACAATAGAAATAAACAACGGAAATAATACATTAAAAAAAATCAATGGGCCGTATAATGAATGCAATGGTCCCTTGCACAATAGAAATAAATATATTGAGAAATAATCCATGGAGTTAAAAATAACTCTATGGCAGGCAATATATGTTGTATCAATAATGTGATGGATCCTTTAATCATTTTGTCATGACAGCAGTCAGCTTGCACAATAGAAATAAGCACAACAACTAGAAATAACCATAGTAAAAAAACAACAACTAACAAACAACTCCATGACACACACACTAATTAATGAGTAATGTGATGGCTCCGCTCACTAGCTATTTATCACAACAGCCACCTTGCACAGTACAAATTAACTAGAAATAATCCACAAAGTAAAAAAGTCAACATATACACAATGTACAGTACACAGCTACACACCGTAGAAGAAATGGTCTAATTTGCCTGTCATTCATAATAACCACCACACAGAACAACAGAAACAAACAAAGATAAAATAGAAATAAACATAACTAGAAATAATCCACAAAATAAATTAAAAAAACTAATCCATGGGATGTACACTCAAGCATAATTATTATGATGATTCATCATAACTGCCACCTTGCACAATAGCCATAACATAACAACTCAAAAATAATCCATACAGTTAAAAAAATAAAATAAAATAAAAAGCCCAGTGGTTGCTGTATATGTAATGTGCTGGTTCCTATTGACAGTTGCTCATAAAATTGGCCAACTTGCACTTACACGACTTACACAAGAGTGTGCGTGTGTGCGTGTGTGTGCACGCATCAAAATGAAAAGCATCATGCGCCACTTCATCTTTCACCGCTCAATTATTCATGTGGATTCAAGCGGAGGGAAGAGCGTGTGTGGAAATATCCTGTTGTGCTCATTAAATATGCACAAACTCATTATAAATACCTCGCTTTCATTGTCAGCTCATTTACATATTTGAGGGCATATGCAAACGAGGGCGTAGAGACCCCGTGTACCTGACGCTCTTGATTTGACTTGACACTACGAGCTCATGAAAAATTCAGCCACTAAAGTTGCGCCAGCTATTTTGGGAGACGGGAAAGTAGATTGTTGCATTGGCAAGGGAAGGTGTCACCTTTGTGCGTTTTTCCTCTTCTATGGCTATCACCACATAATTGAGTATTCTATGTCATTAATTAATCAAGCCATCGGGCAAAAAAATTATTAGAATTGGCAAAAGTTAGCACGAGAGAAGCATGTTTTCACTATATGCTCATGATCTCCATGATAGTATCAGGGACTTTGAGTGTGTATGGCTTTAAAAGGCATGGGTTTGGTCCGGTGAGTGACATGGGAGTCATCGATTGAAAGTACAGATAGCTGTTTGTTTAGCTCTGAATAGCTGGTAGAATTTTAGTATATATTTTTTTTAAGTGCACCAGCCGCAGTCTGTCCTTGACTATTTGAAAATTTCCCGATGAGAAGATAGCTCACATTCCACGTCCTTCTCTATGGTTACCATCACACTTCAAAGCCCCCTAAAGAATTAGATCCGCATTTTTGATTGTCTGAAGTCTTGTGAGAATTGGTTTAAATTGCAAGTTTTGGTTGCTTATAATTTCCTTAGTAATTTGTTAGTCAACTTCCTGTTCCAAGGCTATTAGCTAGCTTCTAAGGTAATAAGCACAACAGTCCTCCTGCATTAGCCCGGCGCTAGCATAGCATTAGCATTAACATCCATATGTAGCATCGGTGATTGTGGACATGCAGGCTCAGGCAACATCTGGTGATTTTCCATTTTTTTGTCTTCTTCGCCTTCTATCAACACTTTCCTCCCTCTCACTTCCGGCTCCTCATCTTCCCTTGGGTTCAGTGTGTGTGTGTGTGTGTGTGTGTGTGTGTGTAATAATTCACAAGCAGGCCGGCAATGAAAAATGAAAGACTTACGCACCGCAGCAGCGCCAGAAGGCCCGAAGCAGATGGAGGAGACAAATGCGGTTAGTTTCAAGTTAGTGCGACAAAGTCAAACTTAAGTCATCGTTTACGTGGAAATAGAAAATGGCCGCTCATTAGCAGCGCGAGGAGCAGCAACCGCATCCGATTTGCACGACACACTCTTGACTTCATTAAGCGTTCTTACTAACAGACCTGCAGCGACGTTGCTGTGCAGCGTTGTACTGCCCTCTTGTGGTGGAAAGTCTCACATCAGCTTCGTTAGGCCCAACGCAAAGGTCACAACATTAGGGACCCCTGCGATATCTCTAATGAGAGCCAATGACAAACAAATACAAACATCTCCCATTGCTATGTTGTGTGATCGGTGCATGTGTTACATGCAACAGCACCAGTTTTGAGCTTGGCATAATAAATGCATTCACGTGCAGGTTTAAAAAAATAAAATAAAAATAAATAAATAAATAAAATAATGTGTGCAGTGTAAACCCAATTTATTTTCCAAAAGTAAATTAAGGTAATAACCATGTATGAATATATATTTTTTTCTATATGCATAAATACAAAAATAAATAAATAAATGTTACAGAAAAAAATCTAACAACCAAAAATTATAAAATTATATTTAAAATTTTTAATAAATAATTCAAAGTAACCTAAGAATAATACAAATAAAAAAAACTAAAGGGAATGAAAAAAACAACCCTCAATATAAATCAAAATCAGTTGTTTAAAGGTCAGTTCCTGTAAATAGTTGAGTTGAGAAAAATTATAAATAAAATGCAATAATGAAATGGATAAATACAAATATTAAAAAAAATATGTCAATAATTCAACTCAAAATTATTAAAATGAATAAGAAAATAGATTAGATAGCTAAATTAGAGCAAATACAAATAGGAGTAATTCTAATTCTAAAATAAAACAAAATATGGCATCAATCCAGTAATTAGAATTAAAAAAATTAAAGTATTTTTTTTAAATAAAACAAAAAAATGATAAGAAAACTAATTATAATGAAAATAATTACAAAAAAGTTGAAAAATACAAATCAACAAATCTAAATAAAGAGCAAATAAAATCCATAGTAAAATATGAAAAACAACAAAATAAAAAGAAATTAATATTTACAAAAAATGTAAGATTAAACAATGTAATCCAAAACAAACTAAATGTAAAACAAGATGAGGTAAAATACAACATGAAAAATAAGTAACACCACTAAAAAGAAACACAAATGAAGCGTATGCCTACAGTTCAAATGAAACACAAGAATAAAAAAAAGTATAATAAATATTTGCTACTCGAAATGATTGTTAATATTTCTTTAAGGTAAAATGCAGTCGAATAACATGAAATGAAAACAAAAGGGGGGAAAAAATTCCTCAATTTATTTTAGATTACATTTGAATATTTTATTTGGGTTTCCATGACTGAATATAAGCTATTAATCCATTCAAATTTTTACAATTTAAATGTAAAAAAGTAGCTTTTTTTTTAAGTATATAAATTAATAAAAAAAAAAGAAAAAAAAAGTGATGTTTGGAAGGGAATTGCAGTGAATGAAAATGTGTGTGTATGCAGTCCCACAATTGTCCAACAGATGGCCCCATCACGCCATCTATCACATGCACGCACACCCAAAAAGACTTTACACACGTGCCACGCTTGATATTGTATTCCATTTATAGAATTGCTTTTCTCTTTCCAAGGCGTCATACAGGAGGACCAAAGAAAAACACGCACGATACGGTCCAGAAACCCAAAACAATATAAACATATGATTGTCACTCACTTACTGCCAGTCACAAATAAAGTCGGGAAATAATAAATAATCTACATAAATCTGTACAATATGCACACGAAGAGAAGAACGTCGTAGCTTTGGGTCCCCTGTACAAGGAAAAGAAGCGGACGGACACGAGTCGCGACGTCACAGCAACATTCAGCAACTTTTTACGTTTTCATGAATTCATCTCCAGCGCAACTTAAAAAAAGAGAAGGAAAAAAAAAAAAAAAATAAGAGGAAGGAGAAGAAAAGGAGGCCATTTCATTATGTACACGCGGAACTACACGTTCCCATTCCGTGAATGTTTGACGCTCGTTGTCCGGTCGGGATCAAGACAAACAAAATTGTGTGTGTGTGTCAGCTCGCTGCCAAACAACACACTTGGCACGTCGGACACGTCGTCAAAGTCTTTGGAGTCTCGACTCTCCCAGTTAGCCGGAATTCAAGTATTCCAGAGCCACTTCGTAGCAGAACTTGTACTGCTCCTGCAATGGGAGGGCAAAGGGGGTACTTCAAAATCAATACAATTACACTATGTTAATTTAAAACAGCTCAACAACTGCTTAAAGAAACGCCCTGCTAGCTTAATGCTAATGCTAATTAGCATCTGCGCTGCAATGCCTTCACCCTTTAAGTGCACGCGAGTGGTTCAGCAACGTGGAGGCAGACAATAGAAAGTAAAAAAAAAAAAAAACTCACACTCATACACTCTTTATCCTCTGCGTAGAACAACTGATATTAGTGCGTTACGTTACGGAATAACAACAACATTGTCTTGTTTTCAGTCGAAAGGGAATGTGTAAGTAAGAGCACAAAATACCGCAATGCATAGAGTTAGCAAACAAGTTTAAATGTCGATTATTAGCAAAACACTAATAATGCACTCTAAGCATCAAAATAAACGTTGTAATTTACGTACTTACACACATTGCATCTTTGAGCGCCGTTGACGTGAAATGTCGTTAACGGGGAACCCTAACGAGGAGCACCAGCCACCATTGTTGTCAATGTCAACTGTTTTTTTTTTTTTTTTAATTGGGAGTGGGTGGAGAAAAGATTTAAGCAGCTCTGGTTTAATCATTAACTCATTCACTCTGAAGCAATCTCCTTCGCTCCCGGCTGTTTTACTGGATTTTGATTGATTTTGCAAGGCCCACAGAATATTGTCTTCTATTGCTATAAAAACATGGAACCTACCGAAAGAAAGATTAAAGTCTCTTCTTTCATCAGGAAAAAAAAAGTACATTTGTATCTGTTTACGTTTTGCAGCAATTAGCATTAGAATATAGAAAGTTTCGTCATTATTCACAAACTAATAAAAAAAATACTGGCAAAAAGAGCCTTTTTTCAACCTGGCCCTGGCTGGTCTCTTTTGCTCTGCTGCCACCTGCTGGCCATTTTTTGTAATAACTACCATCGCTTCAACCTTTCTCTGCAGTTCAGAGGCTGCATCAAAGCCTTCTGTATGCTCTCGCATAAAAAAACATTAAAAAAACGTATAAATACGTCATTGGGACATTTAAAACATTTATCATAGAACATATTTATACGTTTTTGGGAGCAAATGACTTAAGATGGGGAAAGTAAAAAAAAAAAAGCATTGGGTCTCTTCAGACACAAGAAAATGGCGGATCATTGGAAATTGGACCATTACAAGCAGCTTGAGATTGATCAAAATCTTTGTCACTTTAAATCTATTACAAAAGGGTCACAATATACTAATGCTACTAAATAGTAGGGGTGTCAGGCCATTAAAGTTTGAAAAGCATGACTTAAACATGAATCGCAAATGTTAAATCTGTTTGAACATAAAAGTGGGGAAAAATTTGAAAGTAATAGAAATATGGCTGCATCTTTTAGTCATTGATACAGTAATTTCCTAATTCATAAAATTGAGTTAAAATTTTAAAAAACTAGCGTGATATTGATTTGTGTTGAGGTCATTTTTCTGCCACAAGATGGCATAATTGCATTTGTAAGACATTGGTGACAGCTCCGTGCATTTTTAAAACGACAAAATACAACATGACCCCAGCCTCCACAAATATATGTATTACTATTAAATGTATTACTGCTAAATTTTGACGTGGGCGTGTCTGCTGTGTCGCGACTGGAATCCCCCCCCCAGTGCAGGCTTCCCAAGTAAGGAGCGGTCATTAATCGGGCATTAAAAAAAACGAGCGGTCTTAAAGGAACTTGAAGTTAACTCCAAATGAAGGCCCTAATTTGGACACAAATATTTGCCAAGTTTGTCTTTCGAGTGTCGACTGCTCACCAGCACGTCCACCATGTTGGGCTTGTTGTTCCTCAGCGTCTTGACGGCGTGAAAGACGTCGACGGCGCGCTGGTGCTGCAGCATCTCGCACACGATGCTGATGGCGCAGAAGGTGCCGCTGCGGCCGCCGCCGTTCCTGAAACGCAATTCATCACTTCCTGGTTCAAGCTGCACACGGGATGTACAGCACACATTAAAATCATCTATTTATTTTACAATTAATTTTTAACAACTTTGATTGCATTATTATTCATATTTATTTTGCCTTTTTGTTGTTGTTGCCATTATCATGATTACATTTGTTTAGTCATTTCCATTTATAGTACTATGTTGTGTTTTATTTATAACCGGTATTCCATTTTATTTAGTTTGCTATAAAACTATATGCACATATATACGTGCTAATTGTATTTTATTATAATAATTTCTCCTTTTACAATGCTAAAACAACTATAATATTTTGTATTATTACAGTTCCATTTCACTTTGTGTAGAGAAAGTACTGTTGCAGTAAATATGTGCGGCCACTAGATGGAAGTGTTGCGAGTTGAGTAAGAGTTGAACTTACAAGCAGTGGACCACGGTGCGCCCCTCGCCGCCGTCGTATTCGTCCTGCCACTTGTCCACTTGGCGGATGAGCTTGAGGAAGGAGCGCTTGGACATGGGCGTGTCCCGGTACATGGGCCAGCCCAGGAACTGGAACTGCTGCACCATGCGGTAGCCGTCCTGAGGCTGACCAAAACAAAACAGCAAACTCAAAAATGGATACATTATTATTGACTATTTGTTTAGCTTGCTTTAATATGTTTATGCGACATTGGAGTCATTAATGATCAGACATGTGCTTGTGTAGCACGCGTCTACTGACACGCTGGCTTTCAGGATCCATGTACAATATACTGTACTGTATTATTTTCTATTGCACCATAAGAACATGGTGCGATTGTCAAGGAGGAAGCGGAAAGACAGGAAATGGCACTTGGCTTTATCAAATTTTATTTAAGGCATTGAAAAACATTTGTGACAAAGACCTTTCTTGCTTTGCCAATCTGTCAAGCTGCTGCGGTATAGCGCCAGCTACCTTCTATCACCGGCCTAATTTTAATGTATTGAGTATTGGTGGGAATCTATGAATGTGTCACGATTCGATTTCGATTTTTGGGCCTGCGATTCGATTCAGAATCGATTTGATTGACTGATTTTTGCTTCAATTTATAGATGTTCAAGGAATCGTAATGATCTACTCCAGTCTGACTCGCTAATGCTAATAAGTGCGCTACTCGCGACACTTTTATCACTCAAAAGAACGGCTTCATGCTGACAAAAAAAAACTTTTATTGGAATAACTTGATCGTGACTTTTTCCTTCTACTCTCTAATGTGGCTACAACTTAACAGCGTATTAGACCACGTGGAACCACACTGCCCCATAGTGGGCAAACCGGGTACCAGATGAACAGCGCTCCAAATAAAGGCACACACAGACAAAGGCAAGACAGTTAAAATAATTGAAATAAAATCGATTTTGAATCGTACTAAATGAGAATCGTGATTCTTATGAGAATCGATTTTTTGGCACACCCCTACAATATACAGTATGTATAAATTGGACCTCTGCTATTCGTGGGGGTCAGGGGCTGAGTCGTCTTGTGAATAGTAAAAATCAGTGTATAACTGACGACCACTGAAATTCACTGTCGGAGAGAAGACACTTTTTTTTTTTTAACCCCCCAGAAATGTAAAAATATATATTAAAAAAATAAGACATTCAGTGTGTTTTCCATGAGAAATGGAAGGGGAATGTGGAAACTGCCCCACCAATAAATAAATAAAAAATGAATAAAAATAAAAATTAAGTAAAAAAAATGTATCTGTTGATTTGCATGATCATGTTTTTTCTCAAGTCAATTTTTTATTTTATAGTAAGTATAAGGGGATCCACTATAGTACTGCATTTGTATGGCTTGGCGTTGGCCGGCTGGATCTTGCCATCTTAAAATCCCAGAAATGTAATTTTTGCGTGCGTAAAAGCTCATGTGCATTTTGATTGGCTGCTAAATCTCGGACTCATGAAAACTAGTCACCGAACTCCGCAGACTGTGTGAGAGTTCAGTCGGGATTGGATGTGTCACTGAGTTTGAGGCAGGCATTACCTGGCAAGTATACTATATTGTATGTCAGGCTGCTCAAAAGTGGTATCAGTGTATGGTATCGGAGCATTTTTTAAGAAAACTGGGAGCTGTACAAATGCACAGTGTAGGCATTGTTACGATACTGGTATTGGTGCATTCCTAATATGGGGCTCAATAGCTATCATCTCTCGGGCCCCACTAGGCAATTGCTTAGGAATGTGCATGTGAGATGCAAAAATGAAGTGCGCGGTTCCTCCTGGGAGACGAACGTTGATGGATGAGCACGGTTACCGCGGGAGACGTGCAGTTAAGCAATCAGCAAAGATCCAGACGCTCTAAATCGCACCCAGACACGTTGATCAATATCTGCTGTCAGCGATCAGGCGTGATTAGATGGGCCTGGACGCGGCACGCACGGCCAAAACATTTGCCGTCATTAAAACTTTCCAAACAGCGCGCACGGCGTGTTTTGAGTCACCTTTTAGCCGTTCTCGAGGTTTGAACGGGTTTTTAGATTTGTTTTTGTTTTGAAATGGTAAATTTAGCAATCAACTGGGATGGGGTTACAACTTGGGAAATAAAATGTTGGATGGAAGACATTTTTTAAAGAAAAAAAAAACAGGGCCAAATGCGTATTGTAATCTTAAAAGTAAATTTTGGAAAAAAAAATACAGTAAGGTTTTTTTTTCTCCTAATTTTTTTAAATATTTATTTTTATTCTTTAAAAAAAAAGACATTCATAAAAGTCTGAAGCGGAAAAGGATGTTAGTAAATATTGTATTTGAGGAATTAGATTTTCTCATATAAAAAAAAGAAGTACATTTAATTTTCAGTGAATTCATTATGCACACCTGTACAATCAACTTGATTCAGGATCAAATGGCGATAAACAAGCAAAAAAAAACAAAAAAACGATGATGAGGAAAAAGTAATAATGGTTCAAACAAAAAATATTTTTTTTTACAGAAAACTCCCCCAAAATATATATATATATATTTTTTATAATTACTTATTTTTAATTTTAATATTTAAAAGAACATTAATTTAAAAAAAAAATATTTAGTTTTTTATTTTAACACATTTAATTTTATCTGAATTAACTTTTATTAACTAATTTTAGTTAGTTCGATTTTTAAATATTTTTTTCCAAGCAAAAATTTAGTTATTTTTCAAAAAATACTTTTTTTCTCGTAAGAAAATACAGGCAGAAAGAGGCACAAAACATGTATTTTGGTAGAATAAAACGTTGGTGGTGGTGAAAAAAAAAAGAAGAATATTTTGGGAGAAAACATCACCAAATTATTTTACTTTGTACAATTAATTTTATTTTCGATGTGTGTTATTTTTTTTTTTCATTGTATGATATATATAATAATAAATTATTCTTTTTTTCTCTGTTTTTCCACATTGGCTTTAAAACCCCAACATCCCGTGACAACGTTACTTGTGCTCATTTGGGGTAAAACAAACAACACAAAAAGCAATGGAGCGAGCGAGCGAGCATGGCGGCGTCTTCGTTAAAGAACAGAAGGCCTTGGCCTCTGCACAGCTTGAACGGACAAATGGCGGCGATTGAGTGGGACGTGCGAGGTGTGCTGGCAGAATAAATTGGCGCTAGAAAACAAGTTCGGCTGAAAGTCAGCAAAAAAGGAGAGAAACATTTTCGGGTGCGCTTACCCGTGCTGCATTGTAGATGCGGAATATTCTGCTGATGATGTCCTCCTCCAGGTCGGCCGACACAAATTCCACCTGGATGGGGCCGAGACGGTGGACGCCGTTTTCTGGCCAATACTGAGGGCACAACTGCAAACAAACATAAGACATGGCGAGTCAGACAAACGTGTTTTTGTTTTCACGTACAAAAAAAAAAAAGACATGGAAGTACAATTCTGTGGAGAAAAGCCAAAGTGCTAACTGAGAAAAAGTACTGTTGCAACAAAGTTGTGAAAAAATGAATTTTTCATGGAAAAGGTTATTAAAAAAGAATCATACTTACATAACATGTACTTTTTCTACAATAATTTGCACATAAAAAAAGACAGTCATCCATTTTCCAAAAACCTTTTTCATGAGAAATTGCAATTGTTTTTATTATTATTATATTGAATTAAGTGGTTTTTTTGGTCTTTTTTGTTTTATTTTTATTTTTAAGAAAAAAGTTTTACATTTCAGAAAAAAGTAACATTAATTGCAAATGAATGTCTCAAGAATAGCACATATTTTATATGAAAAAAAAAGAAGCATTTATTTTCTAAAATAAATAAATAAATGCTGTTGATTGAAATTGACATCATAGTGCCCACAAGGCTCTCCTGTTGTCTGGGTTTGATCATGTGACGTCTGCAAGGTGAGCCCGTGGGCATTTTGACGTTAATTTTAGTCAACAGCAGGTGGCAGTACAGGATAAAATGGCCGCCCCATGAGATGGACAAAAATGGATGGATTTTTCTTCGAAATGTTAAATGAACTGAGCTTCCTCCACAAACGCAATATTAATCAGAATATCGTGTATCGGGTGCGCATAAATTATAGCAAAGAAAATTTTGGACTTCAAAAAAAAAAAGTCAAATGAAGGCATCAGCCATGTTTTGTATGTTTAAAACGTTCCTTCCTTCGCTTCCTCTTTTTCCCGCCTCCCAGTAGAAGAATCAGTGTGTGTATTTTGTGCGTGTGCATCCCACTTTTTGGATCACTCGTGTGCCACATTAAGAGACGCTCGGTCACACGACGGCGAACAAACAAGAGAAAACAAACCCACTTGAGAAGAGTTGAGAATGCACATACTCACAAGCACCAGTACAGTGTGCATGTGTGTGCGCGTGTGTGTTTTTGTGTGTGCCGACGTGTGACAAGCGCACGTACACTGATGGCGAACACGGTACGTTCCCTCGCCGCCATCGACAGCTGCACTTCCTGCCTTCCCACATCGGTGGGCTACAGTGAGAATATTGAATGAAAGACGCTGCCCCCCCCCCCCACTTCACCCAAGAAGGGAGGAAGAGGAAGAGGAAGAGTGGGAGGCACAGTGGCTTTGATGGGCGGGTGTTATGACAGAGCCTCAGGCTGAGAAATGTGGAGAGCGACTGGAGTTGCTCGCTCAACTCATTGACAACACGCGCACACGCACACCACCGCTTTTTACCCACAGTGCATTGCTGCAACGAGCCTTCCGCTGGGACTTCACCACATTCAGAAACTTTTTTTTACCTTTCCAGATTTTTCAAATATATATATATATATATATATATATATATATATATATATATATATATATATATATATATATATATATATATATATATATATATATATATATATATTCACCCCCCCCCCCGCCCCCCCACACACACACAGTGGTACCTCGGAGTTTGAACACAATTCGTTCCTGTGAAGTGTTCAAAATTAGAATTGTTCAACCTCCGAAACATTTTATCCCATAGGAAATAATGTAAATACAATTAATCTGTTCCCAAGCTCCAAAAACAGAAAATTCCTATTTTTATTTCTATTTATGTAAAAAAACAAAACAAAAAAAAACATTTAACATTTAAACAATAAAAAATAGCTTACCTTTTTGTTGTTGTGTTGTGATGGCCTCAGCGGATGAAAAATGCTATGTTAATGAATGCATGCTTTAGTTCAGTGCTGAGTTAGTGTATTTTACATTGGGCATATTGTTAGAGTACGCAAGGGGTCCTTGTGCGCTATTTAGCATCAGGCATGTTGTTGAACAGCTAAGGGGGGTCCTCGTGCCAGTATTTACAGAAGTAGTTATAACAGCGAGATCATCTCCTTCCTAAATCCACTATGGTTCATAGCATTGTACGCTTTTCTTTTCTGCCACTGGCACTGCTGTCTTTCTTTGGGCCCATGTGAAGAACATTGTCGTGGAAAAATCCAAACGCACTCGTGAATGTACAGGAGTATTCACCCGCTCTGACTGGAAATGAGCAGCGCTTCGTCTCCACTACCGCACGTGAGCATTCGGCATCGCTCGGCTTCACTCGTCTACCCGATCAAGGTACGTTCGGCTTTGCTTGGGTGTTCAAACTCCGAGGCATTTTTTACCCCGAAGTCCGATTTGTGGACGGCAAAAAAAGTTTGTCCGCTGTCCCGCCTCTGTTCTGGCTCTGATTGCGTGAAAGTGCTTTTTGGCGTACCTGTGCGGGGTCGACGTCGTTGAGCATGACGATGGAGGTGCAGTGGTAGTCCAGCACCAGCCTCCAGAAGTCCTTGACCGTGTTGGGCAGAGGATGCTGCGTCACGATGAATGCCGACGGTTGCTTGTAGCTCTGCCGGGACGGACGGCAACAGATATGTTGGGACGTTTGCAATATTTTTGAACCAAGTTGGACGTTTACAATCGTTAGCATACAAACTCCATAATGCGGTATTCAGTCTGAGGAGACGTGATGTTTCTCCAAAGGCTGACACGACCGCCATCTGGCAGTCAAAGCTGACACGCCAGATGGTCCGTTTGACCGACGGGACGCGAACAAGACAGAAAGCTCTTTAAAGGCTGTGACTGTTTACAAACTCTTCTTTGCTATCGTTTGCTAATCAACGCTAATCAGTTTGGGGCCACTATTGTTTACTAACTTTTCTGATTAAAACCAATGTTAATTAATTTGTGAGCCTTCTGATAAGACTGCTGACAGCACACAAGCTAGCAGTATTTGCTAACCTTTACATGGAAGACAATTCAAACCACAATGGCTGCTAGCTGCTAATATTCATGCTAATCCCTCTGTAGGCAGTCAGTCCTTTGCATGGAAGTCATTTGCGATAAAACGTAAAAAAAAAAATGTTGCCTTACATCCATGAGGGCGGCGTTGATGTAGTTGGAGCTCTCGCCATCGATGGTGATGAGGAAGGGCAGGCAGCGGTCGGGCGGCAGCACATCCATGCAGCGGTTCTTCTCGTGGTTCCGGGGCAGTAGCGCAATGCTGCAGTCTTCCACCCTCAGCGTGGGCGTCACCATGTTTAGCGTCTGGACAAATTGATAAAAAATAACTCTCGTTAGCTCCTGACATGCTAACGGTGTCGAAGTGGGTGAATCCATTTTAAGCCACACACGGGGTCCAGTTTTAGGCTTTGCTTTAACTGCAGACTGTTGTACGGTACCCGTTTGTGATTTATAGATGGTTGTTTTTGATTTATTTATTTATTCATTCATTCATTTATTTGTTAATTTTGTTGAGTTTATACTACTATACTATAATACTTGCGGTACTGTGATTTATTATTATCATTCTGAATTTTTTTTCTTGCACACAAGAAATACACCAATTTTTCTTATTTAAAAAAAAAACTAAACTGAAATGAAGCATTTTGGGAAAAACTAAAAAAACAAATCTGCTCTGCTTGTTAAAACATATATATATATATATATATATATATATATATATATATATATATATATATATATATATATATATATATATTCAATGTTTATTTTATTCAATTTAAAAATTACTTTAAATTAAAGGGTAATTCATTAAGATTTGTTTGTTTTTAAAAACAAATTACAGTTGAAAAAATATTACTAAAAAGATAATAAAAAAAAATACAAACAATCTTATAAAAAAATATATAAACAAATATTACCAAACTACAAGTTACTTAAAAAAGAAGAAGAAAAAAAAAAAACCCTTAACACAACAATCTACTATTTTTACTGCACTTCTTGTGAAGGTGACAATTTGGGCCTACCCGGAACTCCTCCTTGATGGGGCTGGAGTTGGTCTGCGGGTCGAGTCGATTCATGTCGTAGTAGACGGAGCGGAACTGTCCGGCGGGGATGGTGGTGTCGCCGCACAGGCACGCCTCCAAGATGGCGTCGTGGATGAAGACGTACTGCTCCTGCGAGACAGGGCATCCTCATTGCGAATCCGTCAGGGAATCAAGTACAAGACGAGAACCGCTAAGCTGGGTCATTACAAGAGCGCCGGAATGAAGTGGGAAAATGGTGCAATTGTGTCCCGTTGGAGGCCTTTCCATGAACCGTCCATGTTTGTCCCTGTGCCGCCCCCCAGGATGTTTACTCTGACTAATGTTTGTCTTTGGTTGCGCTTTTAAAGGTCACATGACATATTTTGCTGCGCTTGGTTATCACTGCAGGAATTACAGTACCTCTAATACTTTGACCTTTTAAGAGCCCCCCTGACCTAAATTCACACTGACAACCCCGCGCGTTGCCAGTTTATATGTTCAGTGTCTTTATTATTGTTCTGATCAAAGCCATGCACACCATTTGATATCCGACAGTTAATAAATTAAATGAGGAAAATGCTCATTGATATTTTGTGCAAATCAGCGAATAAAGTGGCCTCATAAATTACTATTTAGAGAAATGCATTTAGTAGTAAAAAAAAAAAAAAAAAGTAAAAAAAAAAAAAAGTAAAAAAAATATAAGTGTCAGACCGTGCTAATTGTTCCCCATTCAAAGCATGCAGCCACATTTCAAGTCAAGTTTATTTATATAGTGCCCTTAAGCACAAATGAGGGCTAATAATTAGATAACAAAATTATCCAGTCATGACAACTTGAGTATAGCCAGGATCTCTTGCTAAAAGCAGTAAAAAGGTGTGACGTTTTGCTGCATGCTTTGAATGGAGGAAACCATCTGGTGCACACATAAATACTAATTTCATAAATAAAATGAGTAAAATGCTAATTGATATTTTGTACAATTTTCCAGCGATCAAAATCTCAAATTTTATGTGAATAAAGTGGCATCAGAAATGACTATTTAGAGAAATGCATTTAACTGTAAAAAAAAAACGTTCATATTAAATAACTGTATTTTGTAAAAATAAAATAAAAAAAAGTAATATCAGACTGCTAATTGTGCCCCATTCAAAGCATGCAGCAACATTTCACACTCTTTACTGCTTTCTGCACGGATGTCTTGCTACTGAGGTGATTATATTATATACTCTAAACATTAAAAAAAACAAAAAAGCATTGAATTTTACGGAAAAAGTGTTTGTTTCGCCACTATCCAGTTTCAATGCATTTCAATATAGCGATGACGATGCTACATGCTTTGAATGGTGGGAAAAGTCACATTTTGTCTGATCTCCCCCAATCTGCATCAAGCACAATAATAAACTTTTGGTTCAATTAATGCCTCAAAACGAAGCTTTATCATCTTTTGGAAAGCTGATTTTTCATACAGCTTTAGTTTTTAGGTGTACCTAATAAAGTGGCCAATGGCTATAGGACGTAAAATACGCAAAAGGTAGGAGGTAATCCTGCTTCTTCCTCCTCGTGCATCAATCAGTCAAGCCGCTGTCATGGTGACAGCGCTCGAGGCTTGATGGAAATCTGTTCTGAAGTGACATTTTCAGCCGACACCCGCTTGTCGTCTCCCGGTAAAATCCGCGCGCACGCAACGCAACATGGTCGGCGATGAGGGAGATTCACAAGAAAACACGTGTCGTCATTTAGATAAGCCTCATTCGGAATTCGACCTCTTGACCGTTACATCGTTTTCGCTTCGGTGCTCCAGCCAAAATCCACCGAGCAGCGCGTAGCTACGAACTAGCGCCAGCCAATTGCGGTGGAGCGAGAAATACCTGCAAGGCTGAAAAAGCAAAACAAAGCAAAAACAAAATGTTCTTTTGGTAAACTTGGAGGTCACTGAACTTGAGGAGAAGCGAGTCAAGATGAGCAGCGCTCGGGCAGCAGCAACACTGAAAAGGTTGACAAATTTGCATATATTTATTTTATTTTTCCTTCTACATTGTTTAATGCTTTTTATTTTGAGATTTTCTATATTACAAAATTAAAAGAATACTGGAGAAAAACAAGAAAATATACATAAATAAATTAACAGAGAATAAATAAAACAAGCATAACATTTTTTATTTTGTTAAATCCTTGTTATAAAAAGTTTATGTTAGAGATTTTTAAAAATTATTTAATACTTTTTATTTTATAACAAAAAAAGAAAGAAAATAGAAATGTTATTTTCTAATTATTTTCTATATTATTACTTTATCACTTTATTATTGGCTTACTTTTATACTTTTTACCTTATTCTCTCATTTTTTACATCCCAAAAATATACAGATCCAATTTCCAAAAAGTTGGGACACTATACAAATTGTGAATAAAAACTGAATGCATTTGGCGGAGTGCCAAATTTTAATATTTTATTCAGAATAGAACGCAGAGAACAGGTCAAAAGTTTAAACTGAGAAAATGTATAATTTTAAGGGCAAACTATGTTGATTTTAAATTCCATGGTGTCAACAAATCTCCAAAAGTTGAGACAAGGCCATTTTCACCACTTTGAGGCATCCCCTCTTCTTCTTACAACAGTCTGCAAACGTCTGGGGATCGAGGAGACAAGTTTCTCAAGTTTAGAAATAGGAATGTTGTCCCATTCTTGTCTAACTCGCGTCTCTCTAACTGTTCTTGTGTCTTGGGCTTTCTTTGTTGCACCTTCCCCTTTATGATGCGCCAAATGTGCTCTAGAAGTGAAAGAAGTGGACTGCAGGATGGCCATTTCAATACCCGGATCCTTTTCCTGCTGCATGTGGTCTGGCATTATCGTGTTGAGAAATGCAAGATATGTTGTTCTCCAATCGGAATATACCTTTCTGCATTGACGATGCCTTTCCAGATGTGGACGCTGCCCATGCCACACGCGCTCATGCAACCCTATGTAAACTGAGTGCTGATAACAACTTGGGTTGTCCTTGTCCTCTTTAGTCATTTTTTTCTTGGAACTTGGAATCGTGATTGGTCCAGCTGTTTCTTTGTGTAATTGTGTAAGTGCAATTGACTTTTCCCGCCTCTTATTGCTACCTGTCCCAACTTTTTTGAGATTTGTTGGCACCATGAAATTTACAATTAACATATTTTTCCCTTAAAATGATGCATTTTCTCAGTTTAAACTTTTGACTTGTCATCTAGGTTCTATTCTGAACAAAATATTGAAATTTGGCACTTCCACATAACTGCATTCCGTTTTTAATTCACAATTTGTATAGTGTCCCAACTTTTTGGGAATTGGGTTTGTATAACAAGAACCAGAAAACAACCAAGCAACCAAATAAATAATATATAAATAAACATAATTAAAGTATATAAATTAACATACAATTATTCAACAAGCAATTATTTTAAATTTTAAATAATGTTACAAATGATATGCATTTATTTCATACTTTTTATTTTGAGATTTTTTCTATACCAATATCTGAAAAATACTATAGAACCAGAAACCAAAACAATAACAATAAGAAAATTAAAATTATATATTTTTTGTACATCAATTATTATAATTTTTTAAATTCATTATCTATCTAACCATTAACACTGCGTCATCAAACAGAGCAAGCCATTTTTTCAACACTTTAGATTGATCAATAATTCTTAAAAATGACACCCACATGGTAGATTTTATTATTATTATTATTATTATTTTTTTTAAATATGAAAATTGTGATTTATGAGGTTTCGGCCCGACGCCAGCTATTTGTAATAATGATTCAAATAAATGGATTTAAAATGTTTTACAAATCAAAAGTATAGTATCTAGAGCAGCCAATCACTGCAAAGGAGGTCGTCAAGCAAGAACAAAAAAAAAAAAAAACAAGGTTTGGGAACACTTTGAAGGTCACTGAACTTGAGGAAAAGGGCGAGCGGCGCTCGGGCAGCAGCGGCGCTGAAACGTTTCGACCATTAAGCCCAACGACGCTTGCCCATTTAAAAGGGAATTACCAGCAAACGATGCGTTCAAGTGGCACCAGATGGCCCGCGTTCAGGAAAGTCCTTTGCCCGCTTATAAGCTTTTAAAGCTCTTTTACGACGGCAGGACATGCCAAGCAAGCGTGCGCCGCAATAAACGCTTTTTGTGAGGTGCGCTCAGGTGCAAGTGGGAAGGAAGTGACACCCATATTTGCAAAAGTCCTGATGATGTTATGAATTCATTGTGTACGATGCATTTGATGCACAAGGGGTAGATGGTGGAAAAAGCTTTTATATTTTATATGTAATACAGAGCAGTGATTACTGGCTTCCTGACACATCCTTTCTCTGCTGTGTGGGGCAGCTGAGCCCTCTGCCCCAAGTTGTCAATGAAACCATGTTGTGTACATGGCTGAACATAAAAAAAAAAGAAAGAGGCAAAACAAAAATAATGTAATGTGCTTCATGAATTCTGCCTAGCAACAAGTGACTGTTCAATCGTGTAAGCTATTATACTTTATATTTAATGCAGAATAGTGATTATTGATCTAAAGACCCAACTCCCAGTGTCATGCCCCTGGGTCCCGGAGGCGGCCTACCTCGGTCTGGACCATGTTGACCCGGCGCGATCGCAGCTCCCGTACGCAGTTGTAGATGTCCACCACGCCTTCGCGCTCCGCCATGTCCAGCATGATGTCGATGACGATGAAGCAGCCCGTCCGACCGGCGCCAGCGCTGACGAGAAGTGAAGGAAAGAACACGGACGACTCATTTCATATCTTGGCCCAAAACATGAATTACAAATAGTGACAACAACAATCCATCCATCATCCATGATCTATATATCTATCCACTCCATCCGCGCACTCCCTCCATCCAATCATCCACTCATCCATCTATTCATTCCATCCATCAATCTATTCATCCATTAATCCACTCTATCATATATCATCCATCCACCCATCCATCTATCCATCCATCCATCCACTCCCTCCCTCCATCCATCCATCAATCCACTCCATCTATCCATCCATCCATCCATCTACAATTTATCCATCCATCTACCTATCCACTCCATCCATCTATCCATTCATCCACATCCATCCATCACTCTATCATATATCATCCATCCACCCATCCATCTATCCATCCATCCACAATCTATCCATCCATCTACCTATTCATTCATCCACATCCATCCATCCACTCTATCATATATCATCCATCCATCCATCCATCCATCCATCCATCTACAATTTATCCATCCATCTACCTATCCACTCCCTCCATCCACCCACCCATCTATTCATTCCACCCATCCATCCACTCTGTCCATCCATCCATCCTACTACAGTATTTACAGTTTTGCTGGGTGTACCTGCAGTGCACCACCATGGGCCCGGCGTTGCTCAAGGTCTTGGACTTGACGCGGCGGATGAAGCCCAGCAGCCCCGTGGAGTGGTAGGGTACGCCGTGATCAGGCCAGCCCGTGAAGTGGAACTGACGGATCTCCCGGATTTCGTGAGCGCCTCGCTGAGGGGTGGTGACGGACAGACGGTGGCCGTGGTAACATGCACACAAACATACGTAAAAAACACACACACAAACAAAACAAACAATAGTTTAGCCTGTGTTTTTATGTGGCAATTTAATTATTTAGTTTTTTACACTGTGGATTGTTTCGAGTGTGCAAGGTGGTGGCTGGCTATCATCGGCCATTAGATGAGATGAGGCAGACGCGCTAAGGGTTCTGTGGACCCAGGGGGCGCCAAAAATGTCACCTTCGATATAATTAGATTTAAATTATTACTAATAACTCTTACTTTACAAGTCAAAAGGAAAGAGTAAATTTGAATTAATATAAAGATTGTAAAATATGGCATATTAAACTAAACAATAAGAACAATTAAATACATTAACCATTTAACATTAAATAGAAAAAGTTAAAACGGCAGTGACAACCTGAAATATTGAGGGCTCGTCCGGGATCTGAATCCGGGACCTCTTGCACCCCAAGTGAGAATCATACATTATATATCATAATCATACATTTTTCTTCAATAATCCTAAGAAAAATGTTGCTTGAATCACTGACTACAATCCCCATAAAATAATCTGTGATTGCAATAAAATAAAATAAAAAATGTATTGACATTGACGCATGCATTAAAATGATTTTGGTTTGTCCAATAAAATTAGCTGTCTAACAAATCACGCTACAGTATTTTTTTCCATTTTGTATTTTTCATTCTGCTTATTTCTATTGTTCATGCTGGCAGTTGTCATGAACCCCCCTGTTACGTTGTGGGTCAAAATCACCCACTTTCAAGTTAAAGAACAAATGTTAGCTTTTCGCTGGCAAACTTGGCACGAACAGACAATAGAAAATTGGTTAATTTTGACATATTTTGCAATAAAAACACTTGCTTTGAAACATTAAGTATATACCGGGTCAAAGTGACCCAACAATGTTTTTTTGCTATGAAACTTCACATTAACAGACTAAGAAATTGTTAAACTTGAATTATGTGCAATAAAATGCTTAATAATAAGCTATACATGTTTTTTTTTGGGTTGGTTTTGGAATGTTAAATATTCCAGGTCAAAATGACCCATTTTAAGAGGGAAAAAGTATCAATATTAGTATGAAACGTCTCATCGGTACGATATCAGTCAGGATGTGGAGACATTGGCATGACTGTCTGATGACTGTATAACCGTCCCCTGTTTTTATTGTTTTATTGTGTATTTCTGTTTTATGTTTGTTTACTTTGGACCAAGAATCCGGAATAAAGTTAAATTGAATTGATTGAATCATCGACAGACAAAAAAATGGTTCACTTTGACATATTTTCAGAATGCTTTTGGAATATTAAACATAGCCCGGGTCAAATTGACCCATTTTAAAGTTAAAGTCGTTTTTTTCCTATGAAATGTCTCATCAATTCAAATGTTTCAGTTTGACATATTTTCAATTAAAATGGTTACTAATGTTTATCGGAATGCTTTTGGAACATAGCCCGGGTCAAAATGACCCATTATAAAGTTAAAGGACTACTAAAAGTACCATTTGATGATGAAACCTGTTAAAAATGGCTCATTTCAAATATTTGCAATGAAAATGGTTAATAATGATTATTGGGATGCATTTTTATCATTCAACAGTACACATGGGTCAAATTGACCCGGGAAATAATTGCTGTTCCTGATAACTCATCCTAAGTTAATAACTGGTGAGAGAAGCGGCTATTGCTTTGTATGTTCTATTTCTACTGTGCAAGGTGGCGGCTACCGTGAATAATTGTCGGTGCGTAACCGTACCTTCTCCACGGCGAAGGTACGAATGACGTACTCGGAGAGGAGTTCGGTCTCGATGAGCGTCACCTTGATGTCTCTGTAGATCTCGGTGTCATCGGGCCAGTATTTACAACACTTCACCTAAAAAAGACAAAGGTGCCATAAATCGCATCTGATGAGCGCAGTAAAGCCGCACGGAGCACGACTTGTAAAAGGGATAATTGGCACGACGCCGCCGCCGCCTGATGTCTCGGCTCTTCGGGCACGTCAGAATGAGCCGGGCGGCCCCTTGTAAAACCCCATCAGTGAAGGTGCAAGGGAATGGGGGGGGGGGGGGGGGATCTCCATTCGCACGTTATTGCATCTCATCCCTCGGCCATGTGAAAATGAGTTAAATGGTACAGAACCTGAGCGGCCGGGGAGAGAGAACATGAAAAAATGCATGAGGGGAGGGAGGTGGAGGTCCAATAATGATGTGAAATAATAAACCCTGGGCTGTTAAGAACAGATTTCCCTACAGGAATCTAAAAGACTCCAGTGGAAATATTACTGGTATTAGGAATAATAAGAGTGCAGAATTACCCGCCCTCCTCCTCCTCGTCCTCCTCCTCTTCTTCAATTAAACTGTTGCTAGTGAGGGAGCTGGAGAGATGACGAAGGAACGCCTGCACGACTCCTCTGAGGGTCCCGTGAACTGGTTAGCGGTGAAATGAGAATTTCACAACGCGCGCGCACATGCACTAAAGTCTGGGTTGACTAAACCCCATGGCGATGGCCACTTCCAGCCATTCGGAGACATTACAGACATTATCATATGTCAGAATGACCCGCTCCACTCGGTCACAATTGGTCTCATTAAGGCTTCCTTCTTTTGCCATTATGTTTGTTTCTATTGTGCAAGGTGCCGATTAATAAAAAGATTGCATAATCATGACATTTACACGTGTAACTTGGCATGATGTGGATTTATTTTATTTTTTTAGCATCTGTGGATTATTTTCAGATGTTCAGTTTATTTCTAATGTGCACGTTAGCAGTTATGATGAATAACTGACAAGGACCGATCACATCACAGTAATTGTGAGTATGGGTTAAAGTTCACATTTTGAGTGCTCATGTGACTGGGTTGTTTCTAGATTGTTGCGGCATTGATTTCCATTGTGCAAGATGTCAGTTGTTATGAGTAACAAGACAAGAGATTGCATAATCATAGAATTTACATGTGTGACTGGCATGTTGTGGATTGTTTATTTACCTGTATTTATATTTTTGCTCTGTGGATTAGGGTTAACATTGACATTATGAGCGCTTATTCGATAGGGTTATTTCTAGATTATTCGGATTGATTTCTATTGTGCAGGTTGGCAGTTGATTGCATAAGTAAAATAGAGCAGAAAATAATGGTAATATATAATATAAACATAATATATATGTACTGTATACATTGTTTTTGTTCTGGATTAGTTAAAGGTGTTCAGTTTATTGCATTTCTAATGTACAAGGACAGATCCCGCCTGAGCAATTAAGTGTGTGTGTGAGATTTGACATTTCCAGGTGACTGAGCGTGAAATGGTAACTGCCTTATTTTCAGTTATGTTTATTTCTATTGAGCAAGTAGCTCAATTTGACAAGGAATGATCATGCTAACACAGCAGATGTGCATTACCATTTCTGTTGCGAGTGCTAATATGACTATTTGTTTCTACTAGCTGTGCTGATTTCCATTGTGCAAGGTGGCAGCTAACAGATGATTTCCTACGGGGTAAAAACTGCGGGAATCAAAGTGAATTTACTCACTTCTTCCAAATGAAAATCAGAGTATCTCATACATCAAGGCCCCGCCTCCTCACAGCGTAGAGTGTGTGCTGCTGGATTTCCCAAAATTCATCAGCGAGCAGATGGCCCACTGCGCCACGCTTCGGCGACTTTACGAGCGAGCTCGACTGTGCAGCGGCAGCCGGCATTGGCCAGGGATCATATAGCAGCCGCTCATGGGACCCCCACGGGGGCGCAGAGGACGCCGCCCGCCGCCGCTAAGCAGGTGTGCAGAAGGTGAGGGGCGGGGCTCGGCGGGCACGAAAGCGGCCTAATGAGGTACCAGGAGAGCAGCGGGCGGGCGCCGTGAATCATTGAGCAGCTCCGCTAGGCTGCAAAATCAGCAGAATGTGAAAAGGTGCGCTTGTTTCTCAGCACCTTTCGGCCACCGGGGCGCTCAATTAACTGCTTGGTGCAGCTCTTGAACGCAGCTCAGCGAGCCAAGCGCAACACATTAAGGCCGCGGGAGATGCTAACAGAGAAGAGAGTGCAATATTCAAAGAATATCAATTGTTCTCCACACTGGATGAGAAGCCTCCCCCGCCCTCTCAGGAGCCCAGGAGGGGTCATGTGACCGTGAAGTGTAGCAAGCACGCAACTCACCCGTCCGACTTCCACCAAGTTGGTCACCATGACGATGGCCGCCGTGTTCTCCTGCCACACCATCCGCCAGAAGTCCAACACTGTCTCCTGCATGGGGCCTGAAGACACAAGAAATTGAGGGGGATTTTTTGGGGCGGTTGTTTGGGGGGCATTGGCTGCAATTTACATATTTGACCCGCAGATGGCACTATCTGCCATTCAAAGCATGAAGCACAGTTTTACACCTTTTATAATGATTGAAGAAGGCTTTGCTAAAACTTCCTGGTACGTAGAAGAGGTACAAAGATTAATCAACGACTAATTGATTAATTAATTGATATATACTTTGATAATAAATTAATAGTTTAGAAACCCGTTTAACTCATTCAAACCCAAAAACATATAAATATGTTTTTTAATACTTTTTCCTTCACTCCCAAAAACACATTTATATTTATAAATGCTGGAGCATACAAAAGGTTTGATGCCGCTTTTGACCTGAAGAGGTCGCATTGAATAATGGTAGTTATTATTAAAAAACGGCCAGCAGGTGACAGTAGTATAAGAGATCAGCCAAGGCCATGTTGCAACAAGCTGTTTTTCAACAGGTTTGTGAATAATGATGAAACTTAGCTATATTCCAATGCTAATTGCTACAAAGCGGAAACATATACAAATATACTTTTTTTTCCTGGTGATAGAAGAGGATATAATCTTTCTTTTGGTAGGTTCCATGTTTTTATAGCAATAGAACACAATATTCTGTGGACCTTGCAAAATCAGTCAAAATCCAATAAAACAGCCAGGAATAAATGGGATTACTTTAGTGAAAATGGCTGGGAGTGAATTAGTTCATTTAAAATAGTCCAAATCCCTGGAATTTCAGCCTTGCAATAGTAAATATCCTCAGATTTCTGTAGTCCTCCATGAAAGCGTACTGATTATCTGTGTTTTTTCAAAATAAGACATTTTTGCAATCTTCTATTGGAAAACATTTTTTTCCCCCCAATTTTCTGACATGTTACAGACCAAAACAGGAACTGAATCATATCTCATTTATGTTTGTAAATTTTCTGCACTGTTGATGTCAAATAATGTCCTGATGTTGGAAATTCAATAAAAAAATAATAATCACATTCATCAATTAATCAACAAAATAATTAACATATCGTCAACCTCTTAAAATAATTGCCCAAATCATTTTTTTGTAAAAATTATTATTTTTTGTCTAAATCGGCTTCATAATGCAAATGGTTAAAATTTTTGGGGTGTTTCCTGAAAAACCTAAAAAAAAAAAAGACTTAGGCCATTGTTTTAAGAAGGAGTCGATAATTTAAAAAAAAAATCGCTAGTTGCAGCCTTACCATGTAGTGTTTCATTCACAACAGGCAAGACAGTTTCACGTCAGTTCTCGATTAATGGGAAGTTGACTCTTTAGAATTATTCAGGTTAATTAACAAGGATGAATATTAGTTTAATCAAGCACGCGACTTTGAAATTATTGCAAATTAATTAGGATATGCAAATCAAGTTGGCACACAAGCCCCCAACCAACAGCAATTACGTGGAGAAATTAGTCAAATTATGTCGACGAGCAAACTCAAAGTTGATTATTAAAATGCACTCATTGTTTTACTTGTCGACAGCGTGCTGGATAATTACATGTGATGAGAAGCAGGTCAAAAATAAACACGGGCAAAATGTAAGATGATCATCAATGGCGACACATACTCGGCGAGGCAGAAACGAGTAACAGGTGTAAAATGTTGCTGCATGCTTTGAATGTGGAAAAAGTCGCATCCTTTTGGTTTACAAATTTAAAATTTTGTAGGCCATTTTTCATCTTTCATTTATGTCAACAAATTTGTTTCCTTAATGTTATGATTTCAATTTGACGTGCTTGTTTTTTTTATGTGCCCCCATTCAAGGCATGCAGCAAAAATGTTACACATTGTTCTGTTTTTTTGTTCTGACATGAATGTGAGATTGTTCTCGCTCCTGTCGACTTAGTTCTTCATCGCCTTTGATCTGTTTTACATGTCATTTCAACACCTTCTTGTTTATTTCTACTTGATTGTAACACTCCAATCTGTCGCTTGTGTGTGATTATATATATATTTTTTTACTTCTGCCAGCTTGTGCGTTGCAAATTTTTTTTTAACAGTTTTATTCTAAAAAGACAAATACGAGGCGACCTTGTGTTGTAGTGGTTTTTTTTTTAAACAAAATCGACAAATGTAAAACCAATACCCTGTGTTCGTCGTCTTGTATTTTTTAAAAACAACAAAAGAAACACTTCGGACAATCCGCAGCGTCGCACGCGCGACCGCCTCCCACGCTGCCCGTCTTCGCTTGAGGGAGGAGAAAAGAAAAGTTTGGGCGAGGAAGAAGAGGGACAGCTGGTGTGTAGGTAGCTCACGAGCACTTGGCATTATTACGATTATGGAAAAAATAAACAAAAACTCATTCGGTGGGGTCTGGTGCCAAGTTGGATCCTGGAGGACTTTATTGTTCCATATGCGTGCGGGGACCGGTAGAGAAAGGCTTTTTAACACCAACAACTCAACCAAGAAATGATTTCAAGATTACAAGACAGATAAAGTTACTTCTACTCCTTATCGCCAAGTTGCCCTTTTGAACTCTGTTGCTAATCAAAACAGCAGAGCTAAGAACGTAAACAGTCTGTCAGATGAAATGTGTGTTCTAAAAAGGCCACTTATATTACCTGCTACAAATCAGGTCTCATTTGAGGATTTCCTAGAAGGTATATGTGAGAGTCCTAACTTTTCAGGGAGAGAAGTGGGTGATGATTTTTCACCAAAACGGCTGACCCTGTGCTGATTTTCGAGCTCTAGGCCTTAACACTTGGTGGGTCCTATCGATAGACGATGCCGCCAAATCTTTAGAATTTGAGAGCAGGGAATTGTACGAAACCCTCGAGTACATCTACTCCAAGTTCCAGGAATGAGTAAAGAGAGGTGAACTCATTCAAACTGCATTTCTTAGCAACGTGACATTTAATAGCAATGTCTATGGTGAGTAGACTCACAAAAAAGTATCAAGTACTCATGCACGAAAAGATACAGAAAGTCAGCCATTTTGGTTTGAAGTGGACATTTTATAGACATTTGGGTGAAAATTTTATTTGGTAGCAGCCTGTGGAATATGTTGAAAATTTGCCCCCAAAGTCAGTTTACCTTAGCAACATGACATTTAATAGCAATGTCTATCGTGAGTAGACTCATAAAAAAGTATCAAAACCCCATGCATGAAAAGAAATGAGGAATCTGCCATTTTAGTTTGAAGCTACCATTTTAGGGTGGTAAAAATTTATATTTGGTCATCGCCCCTGGAATATTTGGAAAATTTGACAGCGGAAGCCAGTTTTCCTTAGCAACATGAAATTGAATAGCAATGTCAATGCCAGAAAAGATACAGGAAAATGGCAGACCATTTTGGTTTGAAGCGGACATTTTATAGACATTTGGGTGAAAATTTAATTTGGTAGCAGCCTGTAGAATATGTTGAAAATTCAACACCGAAATCCAGTTTTCCTTAGCAAAATGAAATTTAATAGTCTATTGTGAATAGACTCACAAAAATGCATCAAAAAGCCATGCCTCAAAAGATACAGGGCGTTCACCATTTTGATTTAAAGCTGCAATTTAGAGACATCTGGAAGAAAATTTAGAAACAGCCCATGGAATATATTAAAAATTCTGCGACCAAAGCCAGTTTCGTTTAGCAACATGAAATTTAATAGCAATGCCTATCTTGAGTAGACCCACAAAAAAAAGTATTAAGAACCCAAGCTACCATTTTAGGAAGGTCAAAATTTACAAATTTATTTGTAAAGGGTTAGGGTTAGTGTTAAAATTCAACACCGGAAGCCAGTTTTCCTTAACATGAAATTTGTCTATCTTGTCTATCTTGAGTAGACCCACAAAAAAGTATCAAGAAGCCATGCCTCAAAAGACACGGACGGGGTCAGCTATTTTGGTTTGAAGCTGCCATTTTAGAGACATCTGGATGAAAATTTACGTTAGGCAACAGCGCCTGGGATATATAAAAAATTCCGCGACCAAAGCCAGTTTCCTTCAGCAACATGAAATTTAATAGCAATGTCTATCTTGAGTAGACCCACAAAAAAGTATCAAGAACCCATGTCGGAAACGATACAGGAAGTCTGCCATTTTAGCGACATCAGGCTGAAAATTTGACCCTAAAAGCCAGTTTTCCTTAGCAACATGAATAGAATCACGATGCCTATTGTAAGCAGACCCACCAAAAAGTTTTTATTATTGCGTGTGGCCCTGGTATTGCGGTGAAATTTGATGACTTTCTTTATTTCTGGTGAATTCTTCAGTGATGAAGTTGGGCACACGCTTACGCGAGCACATTAGCGGCGCTAATGAGACGCTTGTGCCTATTTTGCTCTTTCTCAGTGGAGAACCTTGCCGAGGGGCCGCTCGCTCGCTTGCTCGCTCGCTCTGAGATTGAAGAGGAAGAAGCGCAAGTGTTTGAACGCTCACTCGCTTGGGGAACGCCAAGGTGAGAGCGGCGGTTATTTTTCTTTGTCTGCAAAGTTTGAAGCTCCTCTCAACTGTGAGGGCCGTCGTTCCCGTTGTGAGGGTCGGCGTGGCGTTTCTTTGGTATGGCACAAACATGGATCGACAAGTCTTGTGAACGCCACGCGGTATTCCGCTGGTGACGGAATGTAGCGTTTCCAAGATGTTTCATTCACGTGGGAGGCCATTTATACAATTATTTGAACAACCAATTTTTTGGGGGGCAAATCACTTTTGCAAGTATAGCATAAATAACAAATGTACATAAATACAAGTTTAAAGCAAAACATTTCTTAAAGATTAAATGCAAATGCACTAAAAACAAAATGGTACTTTGGCAGTGATTCTTTAACATACCACTAGAGGGAGCCACCCTTTGAGAATCACTGGCTCAATTTTTGTTGTTGATTTTGGGGATTTTTTTTCTTTTCAACACGTCAAGCCCACCGTAGTTTGGGATTGTTCACCGTGGTCCATAGAAGAAACGAGTCCCCGATGCAAACGAAAGAAAAACAAGGTGGCGTTGTGCTTGAAATGATACGTTTACAGTGGCGAGTAAATGTGCCGCAGTGCAAATACATCAAAATACGTAATAGGAGGGTGAGCTCGGGCACGAGGGCTTTTTAATGGCGTGACAGCTGCCGCACCTGTCGTCGTCACCTTGGCGCCACCGAGGGACTCGTCAATAGCCCCACAAGCTAATGAGCGACGCTCATCTTGGCCCAAATTTGGTTTCGAGTTTCGTCGTCACTTTTCATCCGTTTGGCCCAATGGCTGACTCCTAATCTCAGAGGGTCGCCGTTTTTTCCTCCTAATAGGAGGTTACTGTCTTTCTCCTGGAGAATACAGATGTTTATATTTGGGTTGTGGGGAAAAAAAGGCTAATAAACCAGCGAACTAGTCGGGCCTGAATTAAAAGTGCTATGCGTTTTGCAGCACCAAAATTCACTCACTTCATGCTTACTTTCCCCTTTGATTTCTATTGTACAGCTGCCCCTTTCGGCAGTAAACTAGTCGGGTCTGACTTATGTTATTTGTATTATTCAAGACAAAATGTTCCTGCACTGCACTTCCAAACTGTTTACCTTATGTCTGATTTTATTTGTACACTAGGTTGTCTGCCAAGTTATTTTTATTCTTTAGGCTTAAACAGCGTCCTGTTTAGTTTCCATTTTGATTTCTACAGCATCCCATTTAGGCAGCAAACTAGTCTAACCTAGATTAAAAGTGCTCCTCTACAATTTAATAGATTTTCCAATTCGAGGTGCCTAGTTGCCAATCTTACTGCGCCGTACCTGGCCGCCTAGCAATGTTCCATTCCATGTTCCTGCCCCTCACTACATTTACAATGAACGGGTTTGACAACAGACTCCCTGCTAAACGCAGTGTGAAAAGGGCTTACTTAACTGGTGGACTTCAATTAAAAATGTTATTTTTATGTTTTTGCACCAATCTGTTTACTTTGAGTTTTGATTTCTAAAACAGCCCGTTTAGGCAGCCTAAATTAAATGTGGCTTCTGCCATGTTATTTTTATACTTACAACTAGGGGTGTCATTTCTTGGAAAGCACATCCACGTCAAAATTTAGCAGTAATAAATTGAATAATAATGTATAAATTTGTAGACAATGGGGTCAAAGTTGTATTTTACAATTTTAAAAATGTGCTGAATTTAACAAGGTACGTCATGTTAAAGATTAGATAGCTCTTAATATGAAAAGAAAAACGCACTGAGTTGTCACCGTTTTACAAATGCAAATATGCCATCTAGTGGCAGAAAAATTACCAACACAAATCAATATCAACTTTTTTTTTCTTTTTTTTTTACAGTACACAACATACTATTAATTTTAACCCAATTTTATGAATGATTATACAATTACTGTAACAATGACTAAACGATGCAGCCGTATTTGGCAACAAGAGTATGAAAACTTCTGATACCGTTTTTTTTTGGCCCCCAATACCGATACCCCTGTTTTGCAGTACCGATACCTACGTTTTTTTCTCAACATGAAATAGCTGTCCTGCCATTGGTTTAGAGCATTCAAGGACCAATAAGATATCTTGGCTCGGCATGCAGTGAACATGTCACACATTAGTGGATGTCCTGCATGAGCAAGACACAAGATGCTGCATCCAAAGTCCTATATCGGAAATAATGGTATTGGCACCTTACTTGTTAGTACTCTCCAATGGCGATACCATTGTTTTAATGCAGTATCAGGGCCTTTCCTGATACCAGTATGGCCTGAATCAAAATCATCATTTGAATGAATGGATGAATGAATTGTATTTCTCAAACACACATATATGTATATAAAAATAAAATAAAAAATTATACTCAAAGATATTAAAAATCATATAAAACATAAAAATATAACCCATAACCATGTAAAAAAAAAGAAAAAAAAAAAAAGGAGTAGGAAGCAGTAACAATTTCAAATTTTAAACAACCAATTTAGGCAACAGTAAGTGCCATGCTATTCTCAATTTGTTATTATTTCAGCTCAATATGCCCCCACATTCGATTCCTACAACAAGCAGTTTAGACAGAAAACCACTCGTGCCAACAACATTTCACGTGATTAGCCGGCCCTCTCAACAATAAAAAAATAAAATAAAAATAATCGATAAATTGATCCCGAGGAGATGGCTTAATCACGTGCGTGTATTTGGCTGGACAATCAGCGCGATGCGTGCACGTCTGGTGAACAAACAGAAGCTCGGCTTTAATTGAGACGCTGAGGAGTAGCGGCGCCGCGCTAATGAACAGCTAATTATGCAACTCCCAGCACCCCCCTGAGCAGCTTGTGAATGCATTAAGGCCTCCTCTTCGCTAAACAACAAATACAAAAAAATCAGCCACACACTTTCCTTTCTTTTATTTTTTACTTATCATTTTTTATTATTAAAGAAGGGTACGCAATGAACATTCACGCACGCAATCAACCCCAAGCGGGCTTCGTGTGGCACTAAATTGCTAACGATTGAGCATCAGTCAATCGTTAACCTCCAGGGTGGGGCTAAGTGCTCGTCGCCTTGCAAATCCGCCGGCCGGAGGAACACAGTGACAAAATGTGCTCGCACATGTCAGATAATCCATTGAGGTTTTTCTTTTTTTTTCAATTTATTTATCATCCTGCAGCCCGATTAATTGCTCCTGCCACACAGATGGAAGAGGGAGCATGACGATGCATGCCACAGCATTCCTGTTTGATATGAAGGTGGAAACGTGTAGACACAACCACAAGAAAATTATTAAGTTGATATGTCAATGTTATTACATTGTTTACACATTAGCGTTTAGGCAACAAACTAGCCGGGCCTGAATGGAAAGTACCTTCTGTCAGGTTCATTTAAGCAGATTAGCTTGAACTGGATCAAACACTCACTTGCTGTTTACATCTGGGTTGAATTCAGAAACAGCACGTTTAGGCAGCAAACTTGTTGGGCCTGAGTAAAAAGTTCCTGCCATGTTCATTTCATCTGAACGCACGATACAAGCTCAGTCCATTTACCATTTTTGCGCTAAAATGTTCCCACATGAAAACTTCACTTACTTGCTGTTTACCTTTTATTTTTTTCACTAGGCCTATTGTCACTTCTAGCAAACTAGTTGGGTATGAAATAAAGGTCGATTCTGCCATTTTCTATTTTTTCCTTTTACTGTAGTTTGTTGACTTTACTTCCTGTTTACTTTATGTTTCAATTCATACAGCAGCCTGTTTAGTCGGGTCTGAATCAAAAGTGGCTTCTGACATGCCCCCCACCCCCCTTTACAGATTGTTCCTGCACCAATCTTCATTTCTCAGATAATTTCAGTTATTTATTTTTAAACCTGCTCTTTTACGCAACACACTGGTCGGGCCCGACTTAAAGATGTCTTCTTCCATGATATTCTTTTTCATTTTGTTCAATATTTTTCAGCACCAAACTTCACCCATGTCCTGTTTAAGTTGTGATTTTAAAAACAGTCCCTTTAGGCAGCAAACTAGTTCAGCCTGGATCAGGAGCATGCCATGTTTAATTTTTTCCCCTTTTAGCACCAAATTTCCCTCACTACTCATTTAATTCATGTTTGGATTTTCAAGACTGCTTGTTTAGGCAGCACACTAGCTGGGACTGAATCAAAAGTTCCCATATCATCCCAGATCATACTTAATTTATGTTCGTGATTTTCTTTATTAACCCATTCACTGCCATTTACAACTATAGAAAGATCCATTTTAACTGGGCTAGGAGTGAATGAGTTTAAAAGAACAACCTATTCAAACAGCTGACAAGTCGGGCCTGAACAAAAAGGGCCCATAGTTATGTGTTATAGTCTTCCTTTCAAGTCAAAATGCTTCTGCACTTCCTGATGATTTTCTGTTTTGATTTCTAAAGCAGCCTGTTTAGGCAGAAAATGAATCGGGCCTGAAGCAGTTACTGTTAATGTTACTTTCTTTCCTTGTAGCTTGAAATGCTCCCCACATCAATCTTTACTCAAATCCCGTGACTTTCTGTTTCCATGTTTAAAACATTTAAGCCGTCAACGAGTCGGGCCTGAATCTTAAGTGCTCTCTGCCAGGTTATTTTCTTCTCTTTTTAACCTGTGGCAACAAACTTCACTCTCATCCCATTTACAGTATGCATCCATTTTTGAAACAGCCCGTCACACTAGTCGGGCCTGAATCAAACATCTTCTTACCTTGAGTGGCGATGTAGTGATTTGGCCTGTGGTAACCCTGCAAAAAAATGAAAGAAAGGAAACATAAGAAAAAGGATTCTCTGTTGGCACATCAAAAATAACGAAAGACGAAAGAAAAATGTGTTTTTTATTTGTGGACATCAACACACCGATCATGAATGTGACGCGCGCACGCACGCACACCTCTGTAGCGAGGCGCCAAAGTGTCGATAATCCCCGCGATACGACTAACAGCATCCGTCTTCACAACGGGCTTCCAGTCTGCGGGATTACGCTAATCCCTTCAAGTTGCGCTTGCCCAATTCCTTGTCTTCTCCCCAGAGACGCCAGACGGGAAACAAAACATCAGGAGGACTTAAAGGCTTCCTTCCCCCATCATCATCATCATCGCCACCTTCCTCCCTCATATTCAATTGAGCTTGGACGCCGACAAACGCGCGCGGACGCAAAACGGATGCCTCTCTCGCTCTCCTCCATTTTTAATGACTCCTTTATCTTGTTTGTGCTTTCATGTGACGTCCTGTCAGGCAGCAATGCCGCAATAGACGCTTGTCAGGTGAGGAAATGGACGCTGAAGAAGAAGAAGGTCAAGAGTGGAATAAATCATGCGTATAAAAGGGAATAAAACATGATCGGTGGTTGTTTGTGTCTTTTTCGTGGCTGTGATCATTTACATGTTGTTTTTAGTATCGCTACGCGTTCTTGCCAGTTATCAGCGCGGCCTGTCTGAAACGTTCAGCAGGCAGCAACGTCCACCCGCAGGCCTTTATTTGTATTTTCTGACTGAATTAGCACATGGCCGCTAATGGGAGCTTCAAAGCCGCGACTGTAACTGTAACATGCATCCCACGTTTGCTACAAATAAACGCTGGAGGGATGAGTCTCAATAAGACGGCCGCAAATAGCAGCAAAAGTTAAAAAACGACTACATCATGTAAATTCCAGTCGAGTTGCACTCGTTAAAATAAGACTGTCTTGAATCTGAAATAAGACTATCAATAATCTCCAAAAATTGTACAGATTAATAGTCAACCATGAATCCCGCTAATTTGAGCATCTTAAAACAAGACTACCATAATTTCCTTACATGATGTAAAGATAAAACTACAGTGAATCTCCAGAGGTTTCACATTCATGAAAATTCTCCCAAAAGTTGCATTGGCTAAAACAAGAGTAGTGTTTATCTCATAAAAATTGGACTGGTTAAAACGGGATTATTGCACACATAAAAAAAAAAAAGCCTACCATAAAGCCCATACACATTACACAGGTTAAAACTACTGTAAATCCCCCAAAAGCTAAAAAGGTCACAATGCAACTACCGTAAATCCCATAAAAGTTGTTCTACTTAAAATAAGACTACTTTAAATTCCATTAAAAAAAATTGTGCATAAATCTTATAAAACTAACGGAATGTTAGGCAGGTAAAAATAAGTCTACTCACATGATGCGAAGGTTAAACTCCTGTAAATCTCCAAGAGTTGCACATGTTAAAACAAGGCTCATTTAATTCCCCCAAAAGTTCACCTGGCTAAAACAAAATTATTTTAACTCCCATTAAACTTGCACAAGTGAAAAGATGACAGCCACGACTCCCGTAAAAGTAGCACTGCTAAAAAAAAAAGAAAGAAGAAAAAAAAGACCCTACCGTAAATCCCATAAAACTTGAAGAAATTAAATCCTATAAAACATGTGCAGATTAAAACAAGACTTCAATAAAGCCCTCAGAGATAAGAATGCCTTAAAGCTTTCATAAAAGTTACACATTTACGAAAACTCATTGTGTTGCTATTTGCACGTGTTTTTCCAGGTCCATACTGTGCTCCGCCTAAAGGAGCACAGATTGGGTCTTGAACCCCCACCCCCTCCCTCGTGGTTTCTTTTTTTTCAATAAACCCGGGGTGCTAATTAGCAATTAATTAATCGATTAATCACAAATTTTATATCTGTTCTAAAGGTACAATAAAAAAGAAAATCTAGGTTTTCATACTCTTAACAAAAGTTCAAAAAAATGAAACTAATAGAAATAGTTCAAAGGAATTTTTGACGTCTATAGCCGTCAATGGCAGTGAATGAGTTCAATCTTATAATCGTTTCACCGCTTAAAACAAGACTACCGTAAATGCCCCAAAAGCTGAAAAGGTTAGAATGCAACTACCATAAACCTAATAAAAGTTGCGCTACCTTAAACAAGACTACCGAAAATCCCGCAAAATCTGAAAAGGTTGAAAACACAATTACCGTAAACACCCTAATAATTACACTTTAATAAAAGAAAAAGATTACTGTAAATTTCCCAAACGTTGCTTAAAATAAGAATGTTGTCTCATGTAGTCTGCAAAATTTTGTATTGTTGCGTTTGCTAATGCTAATGAGTAGCATATTTATTGAAAAACATGTTTCTTTTTCATTTTCAACATAACACAATAATTACCAACGTGCTTGATTTACCGTGAGTGCTTTTGCATTTGCCACTACGCATGCTAAAACACAATCAGGGCGAGAATGCCGTTTCTTAGCCTAATGACTCGACATGTTTGGGGCTACATTGACTCGCTTACTACCGAGCCCTCGTGAAGACCATCATCATTATCATCTGGCGGCTTCCGCGCAATAACAAAAGCAGCGGGGATCGTTGCCCGCACGGGCTTTTTATTGGCACGTTCTGATGAGATAAAGAGTAACAAAAAACAAAAAACCATCGTTAGCCGTCTGTCGGCACTCTCTTGATTATGCACGTGTTGTCGACTTTAAGTGGGCCCCGGCTTTGTATGGTGCAACATAATGGACCATAAAACCAATAGCGGCCAAAGGTAAATAATTGAAGGTGCGCCTTGCATTATGAATTGACGCGGGGAAGGCGTAACAAGAGATTACAAATGAGCGCACGGGGGCAGGTACATCACCAGGCTATTAGCGGCCCGTCTTCCTCATGGCGCCGTTTGCGGGGAATCAGGTCATATAAGCCGGTTAGGCTGCTTCGTAACACGCTTCACGTGTCTTTTTAACAACTTTAAGGCGGCGTAAAAGGCGCGAAGAGACGTTTGAGTCCACGTTAAGTGCTGAAATAGGAGTGTTGCTTAGAATGCAGGGGATGCCAGCGGGATTGTGTGGTTCAAATTGCACGGTGGATGTCAAGTTATAAGGAGAAAAGATACAAAACAAAAAAAAAAGCATAAAAGGAAAAAAAATAAAAATAATAATACATACACAGCCAGTCACAGGTTTAAACACACTTTGCAGTGCTATTGAGTGTCCAAACGTGACTGATAGTGTACATTAAAAATAAGTGAACACAAATAAAATAAAATAAATTTAATATTAAATATTAAAATATTAAAAATACAAATTCAATTTGATAGAAAACAAATAAAAATAATAATAATATAAATAAATAATACTGAATATATAACCACATTTAATCAAACCATTACAAAATATCAAAATTGCATATCAACTTCAGAATAAAATACAAAAAGCAACTAAAAAATAAAATAAAAACCTAGAAATAAAATGTAAAATATAATATTAAAAATACAAATGTTACATATAAAATAATATTGTAAATATAAATCCCCTATAGAACAACTGAAAACAAAAAATATATACATAACTAGAAATAGTGTTCCTTCACTTTTCACTGGTGATACATTCCGGTAAGTAAACTTCCGCGAAGTAGAGGTTGACACTTTTTATATTTTATTTTATTTTGGGGGAGATTTACACCTCTGTTAAGATATTATGAACCCCCACATGGCTCCTAACCTTCTAAACACTTGTTACACGTAATCAACTTTTAGCATACAAATGCTGCTGATGAGGTTTTTCTTTTTAATCTTAAAAATGGCTTACCTTAACCAGAAACTGGGTTACAAATGTCACAAATGAAAATCCGCGATCGAGTGGATCCGCAATAGCTGAAATGCGTAGTAGCGAGGGAACACCGTTTTAATAATTTGCAATTATTACCGAGTTAACACAAATTCCCTGTGACAGCGCTAATCTTTTTAAACGCACGGTTAATGCGCGTGTGCCTTGTTGTCCCTGCTGTGCACACTGTGGCCTTTGAGGGGCAGTGTGGCGCAGACATGCAGTGAACACACCTACAGTACATTGATTAAGACACGACAAAGAAAAGTAATGTATAAATAATAAATGAAACATAATACAATTTAAAAAGAAAAATATTAATATAATAAAAAATATAACAATAAAACAAAGAAGAAATAAAAAAAAGAATATCTCGGCTAACATTGTGCACATAACAGCTGCAGCACTCTGGGAAAGGAAGCTGCTTTTGTGTCAAGGTCATACAAATTTCAGTTTCTTTGGCTTTTTTTACTTTTCACAACAGCAGCAGCAAGAACAAGCCAAAGAGCAGCCTTCTTTCTTGTGTGAGCAAAATTGGAGGATTTGTGAAGGTTTAGCAAAAAAAGGAAAAACTAACCTGTTTGCTTCTCAGTGGAAAGATAATGCTTGACAAAGAGGATTGGTCGCCACAGAAACCGCACACCAATTATGTATGAAATGTGTGATGATAACATTTCCAGTGACAACCCAGGATAACTTGGCTCCCTCCTCGACATACAAAACTTGTTTCAAGATACATCATTACAACATACTTCCTTGACACCGATTCCTATATAAGAGGGATTTAGCGGTATTTTGTGGCATCAGAGAGAATGGAGGCATTCTGTACATTTCATACAATGTCGTACCGCAATGGTTCTAAGTTGGCATCAAAGCCTTGGTATAGAGGTCCTCCCTTCACCTATTTAGTATCAAGCTCTTTTCCTAGCATGTGTTTGCTCTACTTTCTCTCAATACGAGCGCTGTCACCCTCTGATCTTTATTGCTCTTAATTTAAGCACACACTGATACAGCAGCTCGCTACAATGTGTGTGTGCTTGCGTGTGACCAGTCCCACTCCCTCAGGCCCCCTTGCGACGGCGGCACTGGCACCCTCTCGCCCCCCCCCCACAACCCAACCCCCCCCCCCCCCCCCCCTCCCGAGAGGAAGCGCGGTGACCTTTTTGCGTTGGTGGCGCTGGCTGGTGTGTGCGTGCGCGTGTGTACTTACATCAACGTAATTTGCATTAATGTAATCGGAGCTCTGTTCGCCCTCCAGGGCCTGCAGCCTGACACGCGAGTGATCATCTGGAAAAAGAGGCAGAGAGGAAGAAGAAAGCAGCATGGAATTAATGACATTAACCAGGCCACGACATGCTGAGGAGGAGGAGGAGGAGGAGTAGGAGGACTGACTGTCACTCTTTAAGGCTTGTAAGCATAGTTGCCTCTTATTCAGAAGCCGTTTGCTTCTATGCGTACAATGAGCGACGTGGCCAAAACCGACTGAGCTGTCGTGCAGTGTGCAGGGTTCGACAACTATTTTTCATGAGCAGCCATCCATTTTTGCATTTTGCATTTAGCATTTTATATTGCAATTTATCACACTATATGAAATATTATATTTATGTATATAAATGTGGCTTTTAAATGGTGTGTTCTTTAGTATGCTGTATGCTCCTAATGTCCATGTTAGAACCAGTAACTTGTAGTAAATATTACTTGATTTAAAACGTAATTTAGTTACTTCAAGGATTACTTTATTTTAAAAGTAACTTCGATACTATTAAAGTAACTTGGAATCTAATTTAGTTACTTTACACACTACTTGATTTTTAAAGTAATTAAATTAGATTACAAGTTACTTTAATAGTACATTACTTTTAAAATAAAGTATTCTGTGAAGTAACCAAGTTATTTTTTAAAGCACGTAACCTGTAGTTACTTTTTTTAAAGGTAACTGACTGATGGTCTAATTGAGTTACTTTACAGACTATTTTATTAAGATAGCAAGATAGTAAATTAATTGTAATCTGATTTAGTTACTTTTATAATAAAGTAGTCTGTAAAGTAACTAAACTACTACTACTACTAAACTATGACTACTTTATTTTAAAACTAAATTAGATTACAAGTTATATATATATATATATATATGGTTTTCACTGAACATAAATGGATTGCTAATAAATAAATAAAAATAAAAATACGAAATACATTTGAAATAAAATCTAAAATAATGGTAGCTTTTTTTTTCTTGACATACTGGCAAAAGTCAACATTTCAGTGTACAAAAATATAGCGATTAAATTTGGGGGTCTCCTGAACTCACACAATCTGGTGTGACGTTCTCTTTAAGATTAAATGCATCCATGTTTTTTAATGCATCCATGTTTTTTATGTGTGTTATTGAAGCTACATGCCTTTGTAGACAGCACAGAATGTGCAATAAACCTTCATATTTTTGTTTTTAGCTGACGCAAACTTAAATCAGTGACTACTTCTAGCTTGAAAATGCAAATCTATTTGGCCGCTTCCTCCAGTGCTTTCTGGAGTAGTCAATGCGCTGAAAACAATCATGTCACTCCCCCTCAGGGAATGTGAATTGGAACACTTCCACAGTTTCCTTACATGTTCTATAATACATAGTTATTTATTTAGTAACCATTTACTCATTACTTGTAAACGCACACATTTTGAAGTAACACGTTACCTGTATCACTGGTTACAACACCGCTGATTTTGATTCATAAAGTACATTTTTGTAGGAATATCTACTAAATTTAAGAAGCATTGTAGCTGAAAGCAAGAGCGGGAAGATAAATATGTAACCATGGAGCAGAAAGGTCAAAGCTGCTTTGGCTGCGCTGATAATAAAACTCTTTTGTTTCTTATCCTGCATCGCAAAGCCGGTTGCAATAAATCAGCCGGCTGGTGTGTGTGTGTGTGTGTGTGTGGGGGGGATCACGGGCGAGGAAGGAGTTGTGGGGTACACACATGCAATAATGTTCCCGTATCGGTTCTTCATGCGGTTCTCGTCCTTCTTGGCCGAGTCCCATGGCGCAGACTGTCCCTCGAAGAAGCGCTGCAAATGAAGACAACAGCAGGAGTGAAACATGGCGGCATTGGGAAGCCCTTGAATGCAAAAGAGAAACAGGTACAACGCGTAACAGATGTGCGAGACCATCATTGAGTGGAGGCTGAATGCCGTAGCTGTACAATATGGGTAATTTAAAAATTGAGAATTGAAAGTGTAAAATGTTATAGAACTTTTGATGCTTGATGGTCACATGTTTATGTTTTTTTTTAAAGTTAATTATATACTGTATTTATATCTTTATATTAAATAACTGAAATACCAGATGAACATTGATCGATTCATGTAAACCAAATTTTAAAAGTGAATTTTTTTTAAATTTAATTTTGAGATGTATCTATTTAATTTTGACAATTTTGAAATGTAATACATAAATATATATTATATATATTCTTATTAGTATATTAAATATAAATATGTGAGCTTTATTTAATTAAAGAAATATTCCTTTTAAGAATGACATTTAAAAAAATTAATTTCCAACATTTATACAAATAAAACTAAATAATTTAATTAAATTAAAACAGTAGAAAATAATGTACGAATGCGACTAATAAATAATTTTACCCGTTTCCACAAAATGGATGACAGGCAGTCTATTTAACTTGTTAAACTGTAGAATTTATTTTAAGACAAAAATAAGCCACATTTTTTTGTGCAACTCAATTTGAGCTGAGGAATAAACAGACAATATTTGTAAGAATTGATATATTTAATTTGATATAAAATAGATGAACGGAAATTACTCAAATGAGCCACAATCAGGAAAATTGAGCTTAGACAGATTGCTAAATTGCAGCACTTGCTTGCCTATGCCATCTAATGCGGCCAGAGCACAGCTTTACATTTAACTACCATTTTGTGGATTCACTGTGGTAAAGTGGGTGAATTTTTGGAAAATGTAGTCCTCAAACACGGTTTCACATTGCAGCGTGAAATGAGGTGGATATGTCCATACGAAAAAGTCTCAAGGACCAATGTCCGACATTGAACAGGAAGTCGGCCATCTTTGGCCAGAGGAAGGTATTTCTGGTGAATTCAAGACTTTGACGTACTTTGACTGAGATTGACCTGGGAAATTGTTCAAATGGGCCCCAATCAGTCCCCGAACCCAGTTTCACTTAGCAACATGAAATTCGGTGGAGATGTCGATGACAGGATATACGGAAAAGTCTCAAGGACTCATGCTTGAAATTGAACAGGAAGTCAGCCATTTTGTCTACCAGCAGACACTGGGTGAATTATAGGGCTCGTACTTTGCCCAACTGTGACTTGGGAATTAGACAAATAGAATCAACTACATTTCAATTTTTTGTGTGTGCTTTTGGCATCTAATGTGGGCGGAGGAAAGCATGACATTTTTCATGGGAGTATTCCTTTCAAAAGCTTTATACTAGCACATTTGGCACGACACACATTCATCACACATCACATCCATCAAAATGCGTGTGAGGGGGTGACGGTGAGGTGGGTTACTCGGTTTGGTAAATGCCCTTTTGGTTGTGCATGTGCATCCATTTGTCATCGAATGTACATTTTACATGATTAAAAAAACAAAACAGTAGTGGTCTTACCTCGTTAATCTGATCCAAAGTTAAGGTACAAGAAAGAGCATGGGTCAGAGAGAGATATAGTACAACGTTAAGTCAACAGCACCACACGCTCCAATTCACTCATCAGTAAAGAAGAAGAAAAAGGGCATTCACCTGAGGACACGGTGACGTCATGGTGGAGAGGCAACATGCATGCATGGGAGGTAGTGGGGTCGGGGGCGGAGGTTGTGTGTGTGTGTGTACGGGGGGGGGCTTAAGTGACTTTTGACATGTGGCGGCGGCGGCAACATGAAACCAAAACATAGCCGGATTGCGCCTGGCAATGATCCTCGCGGTGCAGGTGGTCACACGTGCTGTTCAATACTCTAAAGGGAATTGATTCAAATACACGATTTGTACTTAACACATTTTTTGTACTTTTGTGATCGTCCTTTTCCATAAATATGATTTAACTGTGATATAGCACAAGAGCAGATGTCCATTTGGTTTTAATTGATTACACAGCAGTCAAAATGCGAGGGATTAAGTTTTGAACACAAAAACAACATAAAATACAGAAAAAATCAAAATAAAATATATATAAATGAATCGCATTTGACAATTTTTTAAAATAATTTTGTTTCAAATAATTTTTAACTTTATTTTGATGTTATATTTTAATTTAAAGGGGAAGTCAACCCCACAAACATTATTGCCAATAATATGTTATATGTGACCTCACTAGTCTAAACATGACATTTTTGATTAATATTTTATTAATATTACATTTGTGGAATATGAGTTAAGCAGCAAAATCCAGCCGTTTTTATCCATCTCAGGGGGCGGCCATTTTGCCACTTGCTGTCAACTGAAGATGACATAACAGTTGCTCAGGTCTCAGGTAACAACCAATCACAGCCCAGCTTCAGAAAACAGGTGAGCTGTGATTGGTCGTTGCCTGAGCCCTGAGCAACTGTGATGTCCTCTTCAGTCGACAGAAAGTAGCAAAATGGCTGGATTGGGCTTCGTAACTCATGTTCCACAAATGTAATATTAATCAGAACATCATGTTTAGACTAGTCAAGAAATGTTTAAGGTTGACTTCCACTTTAACATCCGTTTATGCATAACATGTTTAAACGGCTATTATTCGTTAGCCGGATAGCAATATTTTTTTTAATCTTACTGTCACAATATTAATCAAAAATAGCAATGTCCTCGCTAAATTTTATTTTTTTCCCCCTACATTTTTCATTCATCCAAGTCATGGTAAGCCGCAAAAGTTGAATCAAGGGAACTGGACTATATTTGCTCATTTAATGCATTGTGTTTTGTTTTGTTTTCTGAAAACAGTTAAATATAACTTAGGGAACTATGCTATTATTATTACTTCACAATTTTTTGTTTAATTTTTTTAATTTACACAGTGAAAACAGAATAGTCTATGAACAATGACAAAGAATAATAAGGCTTTTTTTTGGTCTTGTTTTCAATAATTGAATAAATATCCAGTGTCAAGAATTTTGTATTTGTAATTAAAAATATTAGACATTAAAAAGTAATTAAAAAAATTTAATACATGTCTTTTTTTAGGGAAACAATTGCCATCTCCCGTTTGCCTGTGAAGACTACAGCAGAGCACTGCCATTTAATGTGGTAACCAAGATGAAAACCAGAGAGCTGGCTGCGTGAAAATAAATAAATAAATCATTTTCTTAATGAACCACTCGCCGATGTTTTTCAAGTAACAGAACCACAATAAATGCTCATTTTTGCCAAGTAATGGCTACAGTGACAACTTTTAAAAATCTTTGGTTTAGTTTGATGTTGTTTTCGGGAGAGATCGGATGATTAAGTAATGTAAGGCGATAGTTCCAGAGGGGGAAATGGGAAGAAGGCAGCATTTGACACAAAAGTGCACAACCACCACTAACAGCAAAAAAAACACGTAGACAACAAAAGATGGTGTAAACACGCGGAGACAGGAAAAAACATTAACAATTTATCCTAAAAGTGCAACTGGGAAAAAGCAGGCGGAAAACACGAGACAGATGAAGAGAGGCACACACACACAACACTGACAAAGCATCACCACATGTCCAGACCCACACGAGTCTTTTTAAATAGCGATCATTTTACATCGTTTTGGCCCACAATGCATTTAAGATCCTAGGAAAACAAAAATTTTTTTTTTTTATATCTGGTGAATAATTTTTTACAAAATATTTATTTTTGTTATTTTTTTCCCTGTCAAATATTTTTCTTTCACATTTTCATTGGCAATTATCTTTTAACTCATTCACTTCCAGCCATTTTCACTCAAGCAACCCCCTTCGCTCCCGGCTGTTCTACTGGATTTGGACAAATTTTGCAAGGTCCACAGAATATTGTGTACTATTGCTATAAAAACATGGAAGATGGGGGAAAAAAAGTATAAGTATCGGTTTCCGTGTTGCAGCGGTACGCATTAGAATATAGCTAAGCTTAATCATTATTCACAAACCTGTTTAAAACACTGGGAAAAAGAGCTTGTTGCAACATGGCTCTAGTTGATCTCTTATACACTGCTGCCACCTGCTGGCCGTTTTTTGCTGCCTCAAAGCTTTCTGTATGCTCTAGCATAAAAAACATTATATATATGTTTTTGGCAACATGACAATATTTAAAATGGAACGTCTTTATCAGTTTTTGGGAGCAAATGAGTTAATAATAATTAAAGAATTGTCTTGAATTCTTTAGTAGAACTTCTTCGAGTTAATTTTTATTTTTAGAAGGTTATTTTGATTTCTTTTTTAGGATTGTATTACTTTTTTCCAATTTCTTTCTTTAGAATGAGCATTGATTTTTGGGAAGGGGAAGAATGTTATTTCAATAGTTTTTCAAAGTGTTTTTTTCTTTCAAATAAAATTGCCTTCTTTTCCTCCATTTCGGCCTTTTTCACAAGTGACTTTGTTCGTGATTGTGATTAGCCCGTTATTGTTCTGTCAGCTTTTCAGCTAATGACTTTTACGGTAGAATGAAATAAGGCAAACTCACAACATAGCAGAGTTAAGGTCACTTTACCCCGTTGTGTAACTGTACAATACAAATTTTACAGAGTGAGCTTCATTTCGTAATAACTCCCATCATTCGTTAGAATGTCATGATTCTAAGAATCTAACAAACCTTTTGTACACTGAGCATGTATAAAAAAAAAAAAGTCTCTGGATTCAGTGAAGGTCAGAACGCCACGTGCTACTGAGCCATTAATTTATCCACAAGACTTTAAGGATTGTGATTGGATCATTGTTCTTTGTGGCGCCTTTTCCACCAATGAATTTCTTCTTGACTTTAATTGCCTAATTTAATCCATATTGTTTATTTTCCAATATTTCTTATTGGTCCCTTATTGTTTGGGTGCCTTCTCCACATATGACTTTCTTCACAATTCTGATTGGTTCATTGTTGTTTATTCATAAAAAAAAAAGCTTTTTAAAAAATCCCCGTGTACATGTGGACATGCGGGCTGGCTTTTGGGACCCTCGTCCGCCTACCTCGTACTCCTCCTTGAAGCCGTAGCCCTCGGCGCACTTCATCTGCGTGATGTGCTGCAGCAGGTCGGCCACGCGGATGGCCGGGTGCAGCTGGCCGCTCTGGTACGGCACGTCCACCGCCTCGCGCTTCCTCAGCGAGTGCGACTGCACCAGGCTGCTGGTGTCGCTGCCCATGTTTTGGCTCTCGTCTGCTTCGCAAAGCACAGGGACAAGGCCCGGAAGTCAGCGCCAGTGCAGTAAAAAAACAAAAACAAAATGGGCGACTGGGTGACATAATGCTTGAAAGCGGTAAATGCTATGTTGTGACAATTTGGGTTGCCGCAGATGGTCGCTTATCTCATTTACTGCTCAACATTATGTCACCAGCGTCCAGATTGACAAACAACTCTCCAAAACTAGTAATCTGCTTGTAATGGATGGTCACAACAACACAACGCCATTGAGTAAGAGGATGAGTCATGTGGTGGGAAGGTTCGGGTCCATCTGTCTCAGAACAGTGTGTTAACCTAAATCAATTGATTCAGTCCCGATTTTGAGCCTTGTGTCGCTCTAATTTTGCCATCCTCATTCTTTTGCCTCACTTTTTATGCAAGTGCCGTCCCAGTGTTCAGTGTATTTTTTTTTCTCTTTTTTTTTTTTTTTTAGTCCAATCAGCAAGCCAATTGTTTGGGCCATGTGCATGTCAATCACACAGTTGTCATAGCGATTCATACGATGAACCAATTAAAAAGTCAACTTTAAATATTTCTTGATAATAATATATGTGACCTCACTGTCTAAACATGACATTTTGATTATTATTACTTTTGTGGAATTTGAGTTATGCATCAAATTTCAGCCGTTTTTATCCATCTCATGGGGCGGCCATTTTGCCACTTGCTGACTGAAGATGACATCAAAGTTGCTCAGGGCTCAGGCAACGGCCAGTCACAGCTCACCTGTTTTCTGAAGCTGAGCTGTGATTGGCTGTTACCTGAGACCTGAGCACCTGTGATGTCATTTTCACTCGACAGCACGTGGCAACATGGCCGCCTTCTGATATTGCTAAAAACGGCTGGATTTAGACTAGTGGTGCCGCATAAAACATATTATTGCCAGGATTTTTTGGGGGGGTGTTGACTTCCCCTTACAGGCGTGTTTTCGTCAAACCGGAACTCGAAATACTTCCTGCTTCCGTGTCTAAGAATCAAGGGAAATGTAGTCCTACTAGCCTAATGCTGTGGTCGTCGGTCAGACCAATCGCAAGCTGAGCTTTTCTGACAGCATATTTCTACGTGAGGTAAACGGCACAGTCAGCTTCCAACAGTTGCTGGGACAGAGCAAAAAAGATTGGTGCAGTGCATTGATTTATTTACACCTGTTGAACTGCCAAACAAGATAGCATTTAGCATTTGCGAAAGTAATAACAAAACTGATTGACTAGCAATTAAACTTATTATAAATAGTTGGTAAGTCAACCCAATTTTGTTTTACTGACAATAATATGTTCTATGCAGCCCCACTAGTCTAAATATGTTTTTCTTGTTACAATTGCAGTAGTGGAATATGAGTTAAGCAGCCAAATCCAGCAGTTTTTATCAATATCAGAAGGAAGCCATTTTGCCGCTTGCTGTCGAGTGAAAATTACATTACAGGTGCTCAGGTCTCAGGTAACAACCAATCACAGCTCAGCTTCAGAAAACAGGTGTGCTGTGATTGGTCGTTGACTGAGCCCTGAGCAACTGTGATGTCATCTTCAGTCAACAGCAAGTGGCAAAATGGCCGCCCCCTTGCACGGATAAATAGGACTGATTTTGCTGCATAACTCAAATTGCACAGATCAGAATGTCATGTTTAGACTAGTAAAGTCACATATAACATATCATTGTCAAGACATTTTTAAGGTTGACTTTCCCTTTAAGGGTGTGTTCACACTCGGGTTCCATTAAAACTCATGACCATATTTTAGCAAGGGAACTGTGGTATGCGTTGACTTGATCTCAAGAGCAAACAAAGCAAGTTTCAGCAATAAAATAGCCAAAGTGTGAATATTTAACAGTAAAATTCCCCATACGTGTTGGACCTAGCAAAAAGAAAATACTGCACTTAGCACCATGTGAAAATTGTGAAAACCAACCTCACCCTTTTAGCTTAGAATGTTGACAAAATAACAATACAAATGATTCCAATCAAATTGACGCGCCTAACATTCGTACGATTTTCTACTAAATTGTTAAGAATGTTAAAATGTTTCCTTCAATTAATAAATAAGGCAACTAATGCAGTTTTGTGTTCATTTTTAAACCACAAAGAACCAGTCAGTGGCAGACGTGAGGCACAGATGTAGTTGGTGGGGAGGTGTGGGAGAGCGTGCACCCAGAAACATGGAGGAAGGGGATGTGGCAGAGTGGTTGTGAGGCGGAGGGTTTTTAGTGAAAAAGCATCACACAAACACAACGCCGAGTCCACCCTAGCTGACCTGATCTTTCGATAAAAAAAAACAAAAAAATAAAAAGAGCCCGGGAGGGAGGCGGAGATGGAGATGAGGATGACGCTGCCGTAAGGCGCTCGGATCATGCTATGCTAATGTTGCTAATGGCGGCATGGGATGGAGCGGGTTTTGGGTGGGGAGGGGGGTGAAATGCTAACATTGGTCATGCAAGTGATGTCACAAAATGTTGGAAGCGGTCGCACGCTGTCCGACGAACCGACCCCGGCCCAACCCAGGGGCCCACATGGGAGAACTTACCATTAATGGGCACTTTTTAGATAGCAGATACATAAGAGGTGACGGATGTGGAAAAGAGAGAGAGGAGGAAGGAGAGAGAGAGAAAGAAAGTGGGGATAAGCAACAATACAGCATGAGAAACTGGTACAGTGTTTGAGTGCTACGCTATACGCGGACCAGCGTCGGCCCAGTCAGGGTGGAAGAGGATAGGGGAGGGGGGGCTGATTGATGTATGGTGGGGCAATTTGCATGACAAAAGTAAAAAGAATCAAAGAAGGAAGTCATGGATTTGAAGGAGGGAGACAAAAATGGCACAATTTGGATTGTTAGCATTGTGAAATGGCGTCGCCAATTTAGTAGAAATTCATACAAAAATGGATAACATTTTGGGAGTTGATAAAAATACACAAAACTAATAAAACCGCTTACCCCTACCCACTGCGATTTTTAATTTTTTTATTTTGCAGAAAAATACATTTATCATTTTTTATTAGTTAGCTTTTCGGTTATATTTGGGGAGATAATGGCTGAATTTTGGATTGTTAGGATTGTGAATGGTGACGTCATGACAATTTAGTAGAAATTCATACAAACATTCTTGGCAAATTTGAAGTATAACTGTTAAATAAGAAAAAATATTCCCACAATGGAAGCCAACCCAGAAATGTATTTTAAAAAACATTCTATGAAACCCCACTAGTGTAAACACGGTATTCTGAAATTGTGTTTGTGGAATACGAGTTAATCAACAAAATCCACACGTTTTTATCCATCTCAGGGGGCGGCCATTAGCCAGTTGCTGACGACTGAAGATGACATCACAGTTTCTCAGGGCTCAGGAAACGACCAATTACAGCTCACCTGTTTTCTGAAGCAAAGCCATTATTGTTGAGTATTTTGTCACATAATTTGGTAGGCTTTTGGATAAAGTGGGATTTATGTACTATGTTTCTTTGGTAGTAGAATATGTACAATATATTTTAGCATGGCAAATCGGCCATATTTGGACTGTTAGTTACTGAGAATGCTGGTGCAGCAAAGATGTCGAATAGTATTCATTCAAACATGAATTAAATTTTTGGTATTAACGAAAAAATCCCCTTTCAAAATATAAAATATTTTCTTTGTTTTTTTAGGTCCCTTTTTTTTTTTTTACTTGCTTTATCAGCCATTTTTGGTATTGTGAGAATCTAGTAGGAATTCATACAAAAAAATTAAAATTGAATGACAATAATTAACCCCTTTCAAATTATAACAATATTTGTTTTAACATTTTAGCTTAGCATTTCAAATTTAGAAGGAATTCATGCAAAAATGAATAAATGAATATTTTTATTTGGGGGGGGGTTGCTTAGCATTTCGGTCATATTGGTTTTGGTTTCACAAATGACGATCTTAGATGGGATGTCATGTGACAACAATGTTACTTTTTACATACTTTTTACATTATGTCACAAAATTTTGTACAATTTGCACAATAATTATGGCGTTTGTCGGAGTAGAAATGGAAAATACTTTTTAGCTTAGGATATATTTGTGGAGTTAATGGTGGGATGTGAATTGTTGGATTTATGCATGACGGCATCCCAATAAGTTAGTAGCAATTTTTAGGAAAATTATAGTCTTTTTGGGTTAAACGAAAATGAATATCCCTTTGTTTTTGTACTTGCATGACAGCTAAAATGATTTCTCTAAAATGTCAGTAGAGTTAATAAAACATTACCAATGTCAAGAGTTTGAGAAAGACATAATTTCTAATTCTTGACGACCTAAAGTTTCCTTTATTATTTCGACGACTGTCAGTGGTACAACCGCCCCCTTCCCGCTTCATTAAAAACTAACGACGGCATATGGCGGTGATGAAAGACGGCCCTTTAAGTTACGCGTGCTGCTAAACTCCGCTTCTAGTTCTTCTGGAGAACTCAAAGCGTGGCGCGACGCCCCCAATTTGTCGTCGTGTGATGCGTTACGGGGGCCGCGTCTTTTTATCATTCCATTTCATCGGGAAGTGAGGAGCATAACACAAACAAGTAGGCCGCCGGCGGCGCGGGGACGACAACATTAAAAAGAATAATAGAAGAGGCTCGTTGAGTTGCGGGGAACGAGGGGAGGGAGCTAAATGAAGAAGAGGGAGGGGAAGACATGGATGTTTTTGTTGAAGGGGAAGGTGGTAAGACTTGTTTCCGCCTCCCGAGCTGCATTTATTTTCATCTAAAAATGCTCAAATGTAGCCCCCCACCCACCTCCAACCCCGCCTCACACACCCGATCCACACGTCTGTCCATGCATATGACGGGTCAAACACGTATGTGACATCACACGCGGATGGGATGGAGCAAAGCCAGCGCCCCCCACCACCACCGGAGAGACCCTCGTTTGAGCGGGAATGTAGGCATGAGGATGAAGAGGGGAAGGGGGAGGGGCGAGCAGGCAGGCAAGGATCAAAATCAAAGAAATGAAAAAGAAAAAAAAAGCCAAACCAAGCTGAAAGGATGGAGGGAGGGGCTTGGGCGAAGAGGAGAATCTGTGCTCGTCAGTCCTCAAACGTGTCAATGAGTCATTGCAGGCGTGACAACAAACGAGACTCGCTGCCAACAGGCTAACTGTTTATGTCAAGAAGTTGCGCAACATCTCGCCCTTATTCTGCAAGTGTATTGATCACTTCTGTCACGCATGTATCTACATCAGTAGTTCTTACCCTATTAATTCACATGTAAACCACAGGTATGGTGTTCCACAGGGTTCAATTCCAGGGCCTGTGGGGTTTTCATTGCATCTGCTGCCCCTCGGTTCTATCTTAAGAAAACAGCGATGGTTGTTTTAAAGTGCTAGATTTGAGTTGAGTAATGGGAGCCAGCGTCCTAATAGCCCATCTGCTGCCGTCCCCAGACTACGGCCAACAGTCATCATACGTCTGCGTGAGGCTGAGAGTTTGAAAATGAGATGATCGCTATGAGTCCTCATTTACTTCCATTGACGGATATAGACGTCAAAGATACATTTGAATTGGGCTGGTAGTGAATGAGTGAGTCTATATATGTCTTTGGGTCATTGACGTGTAAGTTTGTCTAATGTAAATTTTAGGAATTATCATGAAAATAAATAACCAATTTGGTACTTTTTGAATTTTGAAATACATTTAAAGACAGGAGTTTGTATCATCCACAAGACACTCAAGTGTACCCATGGAAACAGCTATCAGGTTTGTACTGTCACACAACTATGTTAAAAAGTTCCCCTTTTAGCTACTGGTATAAATTGGTCATATTTGGACATCATGTGATATGACCTGAAAAAAATAATGAATATGAATTTTGTCCAACAACTATATATTTTCGTTATAATTTTACTAGTGTGGCTAGCTAGCTCATTTTGTTTAGATGGCTAAAATATTATGTGGTGCAACCAACCATTATCTGGTGCGACCATTGTCGAAAGCTTTCCACGATAGATGTATGTCCTAAATTATAGATGTCCAGAATTGTAGATAACATTATATAATAATAAAGAATACATATTTTATGTGCTATTATGATTAATTAACTGTGCTGGATCAGGTCAAATTTGTCAATGACCCCGTAACGTTAAACTGGTCCGTGACTACAAAAAGATTGGGGACCACTGTGCTGTGTGTGTCATCAATTAATGAACTTTGACCTGGCTGAGTCAACTACAAAAAATATTTAGCTGCTGAACCCCTACTCTGCACTTAATCAGACTTTTTATTGCACTCTCACTGTGTGCTTTGTTTCCAAAATGATTGTTACATGGTCAAAAAAGAAGCTTGGCCAAAGTGAACGATATTCTTGAAGAACAATGGCGAGATGTTGTCTGGCTTCCTTGATGTGACACCTGATAAATGTAACGGGTCCTCAATAAGACGTCATCTATAGCATGAGAGAAAGGAATTCTCACCTAAGATGGCCGTCGGCACAAAGGGGTCTGAGGGCACAAGGTGGAGGAGGAAACAGAGTTGCAGTGAATTTAAATACATACGAAATAGAGAGAATTTAGCTTAGCATCTTTAGCGAGAAATTCAGTGGGGGTAGATTACCTGGATAGAAGGCGCTGGTCGGGATGGAGGTGCTGAGTGTGTTGGCTTTGGGCAGAGTGAAAGAGGAAGGCGATGAACCGACTGCAAAAAGACGGCAGAATTTAGTTGGAAATTGTACGAAAGAAAATAGCAATAACATTTCAAGTGCAAAAGTTGAGCTGCATCTACGCTTTGGACAGCATTATTCTGTTCACTGTCATAGAAACAGAAGTTCAGAACATTCAGAGGCTATTTTTATTTCATCCAAAATCTTGGAAAAACCTTTTGTGTAACAGCTGTTGCATTGTTCTGCTCCTCCTGTGGATCTTATTCGGGCTATTTGTGAAGGTTAGTTAATTAACGAAACCTAATGAAATAAATAAATAAATGTATTCACGAAATAAATAAAAAATAAAATGGTGTCGGGCCGAAACCTACGTCGCAATTTCTTCAACCCCCCCCCCCCCCACATTATTAGTATATATATATATATATATATATATATATATATATATATATATATATTTATTTGTATTATTATTTTTTTTTTCAAATTGTTGACCAATCTAATGTGTTGGAAAGGATTACGATTATTTGATGAACAAACGTGTCATTTTTGGGGTCTTCTGAAAAGTGACGATTTTGGAGGTAACAGGATTCTGCTAGATGCCAGCAATTAATTAAAAAAAAAAACCTAAACAATTAAAACTAACTATAATTTAATTTTTTTTGTTTGTTTTCATCTTTGTCGAATTAATTTCACACATGAACTTTCAGTTTAATTTTAAAGGCATTTATTTCAGTATTACCGTTCAGCCGGAACTACCACATATACATATAAATATAAAACTAAAACTAATACGAAACCCAATAAAAGATTTAACTAAAATAAATAATTTTCGAAAAAATAACAAAACTGGCTCTAAATACTACTTAAAACTAACTTAACTAATTTAAAAAACAAATGTCAAATGATCTATAAAAGTTCCAAACTTACTCTGTGTCACTTTTTCAGAATGTTTTTTCTACATTTTGTGTCTAGCATGCTTGATCATATACTGCCCCTTTTTCAGACTTTGTATAACACTCATCATCACTGTGCTGTTTTGCCACTGTATGCCTTTTTCAGGCTTCTGCATGGTCCTTGGCATGCTCTGTGCACCTTTGTCTCAGTATCACATCCCGCTTCTTATTCTGTTTTTTGTTTAGCTCAACACTGCCAGACTTGTTCATTCTATGTGCCTCTTTTCCAGGCTCGTCTTGTACTACACGGTCACGTTTCTAATTGTAGCATGGGCTCTCACTTTGCAATACTTTGTGCCCCTTTTTCAGGCTTTTGTTTAGCAAAACCTTTGTGCGTGTCATGTAGCGCACATCTGTCACCTTTTGCCACACTGTCATGTTGTGCAGGCATTTTTGCACGCATGTTACTTGAAAGCGTCCAAGAAACTCGTTAGCCTCCGCTGTCAAGGTTTATTTACTCATTTGAAGACGTGAGCTCAGAGGCCACAGTAACCATCAAATGAACATAAGGATTCAAAATGGGCAATATGGCGGAGATTAAGCACAAAATAAAGTGGTTGGCGGATAAGGCTGAATTCTCGAGTCAATACGCTCAATGTCGAGACGCGCCAACGCCGTTATTACGAGTCAAATGTCTAATCTATCACGTCTTAATCCCAAACGGCACTGTCACTTAAGGTCACCGGCAGCTGCGCCGATCATAAATCAGCCTTTTAAATCTTAAAAGCTAGCAGACAACAGATCTGGAGTCCACGTCGACAGACAGTTAATCAAGGTCAGCGCATCATTGGGGCTCCTGCCCGGCAGGGGTGTGTGTCAGGCTGTTTGTGTGCGCACGTATGTTTAATCTGACGCTCAGGAGGCGGGATTACGGCGAGTCGAGGCCCCGGGTGCAGATTTAGCCCAGCTGCCCATCAAGGGAGGATTAAATGGACACTGCGAGGGGCCGAAATGAAGAGGTCATCACACCACAGCGCATTGTGCTGTGTGTTGGGATGGGAGTCGGCCCAACCTTGGTGGAAATGTGTGCTGTAAGTGCCATTAACATTGAAGAAGAGCATTTTCAACCAAAAAAGACACACTGTTGGTTTCCTCCAAAAGTATTGGAACTGCAAGGTCAATGTTGTCTACTGAAGACTTTTGGGTTTCACATCAAAAGATGAATAAAAGATTGGTCGCTACATCTAGATGTGCTATACAACTCAAGAAAGAGCCCGTGAGCAAAAGTATTGAAACAGAGATGATTAAATGAACGTAAAATGCACTCCATGTATGACATAACCATTACTTGCAATAACTGCGGCAAGCCTGTGACCCAATGACTTCACCAGACTTTTCCAAGCCTTTTCTGGGGCTTCTCCCTTAAGTCTTCAGGAGGAGAAAATGCATGTTCTATCGGGTTATGGTCCGGTGATTGACTTGACCAGTCTACGACCTTCCACCCCCCCGCCACCCCACCCCCTTAAAAAATAGTGCTTTGTTGTATTGGCAGTGTGTTTTGGTACATTGTATTTGTTGCATGATTAAGCTTCTCCCGATTAGTTTGGATACATTTTTCTGTAAATTGCCCGACAATATAGTTTCTGCTGATACCATCATGAGTTATGCAGTACAGGCCAAAAGTTTGGACACACATTCTCATTCAATACTATGCTTTATTTTCATGACTATGTTCATTGTAGATTCTCAATGAAGGCATCAAAACTATGACGACAACTATGACAACTATCAAACACATTTGGAGTTATGTACTTAAAAAAAAGGTGAAAATAATAAAATGAATACATAAATAAATAGCCATCCTTTTCTCTGATTACTTTTTTTCTTGGCTGAGCTTCAAAAAGGTAGTCACCGGAAAGGGTTTTCCAACAGTTTTAAAGAGTTGAAAGAATGCCAAGAGTTTGCAAAAAAGTAATCAGAGCAAAGGATGGCTATTTAAAAAAATCTATAATATAAAACATGTTTTCAGTTATTTCATCTTTTATTTGTTCAGTACATAACTCCACATTTGTTCATACATAGTTTAGATGCCCTCAGTGAGAATTTACAAAGTAACCAGCCATGAGAATAAAGTTGAATAAGAAAGTGTGCCCAAACTTTTGGCATGTACTGTATATCATCAATAAAGACTAGTGAGTCTGTTCCAGAAGCAGCCATGCAAACCCAAGCCCTGATATTAGCTGCTGATGGGAAAAAAATATCCCTAAACATGTCGAAAATTTGACCAAAAAAAGGAAAAGCAGAAAATTACCATATAATGTTCACAAAATTGCCCCAAAAAGTAAGATTTTTTTTTTTTAAAGGCACAAAAGAAAATGTTAAAACAAATAACCATAACATGTCCCAAAACAAAAAAAAGAAAGGCAGAAAATGACCATGAAATGTCTTTGGAATTGCCCAAATAGTCAGAAATTGTGTTTTAAAAAGTCAGAAAAGAAAACTATGAAAACAAAAAGAAAAGAAGACATCATGAAAAATATCATATTGTGCACACAAAATTGCCCAAAAAGTCATAATTTATTTAAAAAAGGCAGAAAAGAAAACTTGAAAAACTACAAAATGCCCCAAAACAAAAGAAGAAATCCCCAAAGTTACCATCAAATGTCCATAAAATTGCCAAAAATGTCAGAAAATTTATAGCAAAAAGGCAGAAACAAATGCAAAAAAATATCCATAAGATGTCAAAAAACAAAACAAAAACAAATGGAAGGCCAAAGGTAGAAGAAAATGAATCTCAAAGTATTGGATGCTGCATATTTTATGTTATGTCGCAGCTTTAATTCGATCTTGGGCTCACACGCCGTTTCGTTCATCATAATGTTCAAAGCTTTGCGGCTCCAGACCGATTTCTTGTTATTTATTTGGCCTAAAATGTCTCTTTTGACAGTAAAGGTTGCTGACCCCTGGCCCAGACCGACTCTCGTCTCGCTCTAACTCTGTGCGTCTTTTTCACCCTTTTGTGCAGCACACTGCTGTCAGATTGATTCTTTGCTCTAGTAGCGTCACACAAAAGCCTAAAAAAGAAGCACGGGGGTTGACAAATGAACAATAACAGGATAGACTTTTTCCATCCGTCTTACCTCGACCGTTGAGGGTGAGCGCGCACTCGCTGCGTGCGTTGAGGGTGAGCGCGCACTCGCTGCGCGCGTTGAGGGTGGTGAGCGCGCACTCGCTGCGTGTGTTGAGCGTGTGGCTGTGCGTGTCCATGAAGGAGAGTGCCTCGTCGCAGTTGGTGCCCTGCTCCGTGTAGCTCTTGTCCATGGAGTTGACCATCACCGTCATCTCCTGGCGGGTGCTGTTCAGCGTCTCTTTGCGCTTCTTGGCCAGTTTCCTTCAGAGGAAGAGGGGAGAAAAAAAGAAAAGAAAAAAAAAGAGTTCAATTACGTAATAAGCTTTCACAACTGAGCACATTTGGTCAGTGCAAGCACTTCAAATTTGGGATGAATCAGGCAAAATCTCAAGTTTACAGTATTGTTGGAGGATTGCTGGAAATGGCCCAAATGACCTTAAAATGTCCACTTTAAACCAAAATGGCAGTAAATGACTGCTCAGAAAGTCATTTTTCATGAGATGGCGGGTCACATAATGAGCTCTGGTTTGTGGTCACATTAACTTTTATTAGGTGGCGGATGACTTTTCCAGCTTTAGAATAAAACAAAAATGTGTGAAAAGGTGGAAGGGGGCGGGACTTCCTGACCCAAATCCATCAGAGGCCCTTGTGATTGAAAGTACACCATCTTGGACATCGCGGCACGTTTTGTGTTGACCCACTTTGAGCCCACAAAAGCAATTTGCTCGCTATTACAACTGACAAGCACTCATTCCACAAAATGAGCAAGTCAATATTTAGTCAACATTTTTAAAAATGTTTTGAGTTCTTTTTCTTTTTAAGGTGTTGTAAACCTGGGTAGGCGCGGTATTCATCTACCTTATTATTCATATTGTTACAGTCACTATTGTTTGCATATTATTATACAGTGCCATAAAAAAATAGTTCATCAAGTTCATCTATTAATTGTTGTAATATATGTTCAACATTAAAAGAAAAAGTAATTTAAAAAGATGTATGCTAATATTTTCTCTTTTACTGCAAATGAATAGCTGCGGTCTCCTTGACTACTAATAATTGGTATTGAAACTGCCTTGAAAAAACCATAACGGTCTATTACTATTTGAAAAAAAAAAAAATAGGTGAAGTGAGACGGAAATCATGTGAAAAATATGGCATAGGAAAACCAAGGTTCCACTACAATTATATTATAGTCATTATATTAACTAAAGCTGCAAGCAGCAATGAAAGGTGATCAAAATTCTAAAGTATGACGACTGTAAATTTATAATAATAAAAAAAAAATGCACCAAAAATTGTACATTCAAATACTCATAGCCCTAGGTCAAACATGATGGGATAGGGCTCCGGTAAAACTCTGTAGGGGTCACTATAAAGCCATTTTTCGTATTCATATACTACTTCAAAATATCAAACTTTTTGTGTGTGCAAAGTTTGGTAAGTTTTTGTTCATGTTTCAGGCCCTCAAAAATGCAACTCATTATAGAGAATATATATATACATAATAAAATATATACGGAATAATAATATAATAATTTCTCCAGAAACACGATAGGGATCTTGCTGCAGGTCCTAATTATAATTTTGTTAATTTTAATTGTGTGCAAAAAATGTTATGTATTCATATTTTAGTGTCTATGATCAGAACACCCCCCAAAAAGCAAACATCAAAGCAAAATGTGGCTTAATAAACTGTGCCTGCACTACATTTTGTATGTGTCGTCCTGTCGTTGACGCGTGGATAAAAGCTAAAAAAAAAGATTAATAGTTGGAACAAAACCCACAGAGAGCCAGCAGAGTGGAGGGATTCCTTCTTTAATCAATGTGATTTCTTTTGTTGTATTTCTTCTTTTTAATTAGAAATGCTGATTGTTTTCCTCTTTGATTTCAAGGCCTCATGATCTCGTCTTTTAACTTTTTTTTCTTTTTTTATCACACCACTCGCGCGTGTGAAACCTTAAACCCCGGAAATATATATTCAAACTTAAAAATATGGAATTTCTTTCCCCTTGTTTGATGGAATAAAGGGCGATTTCCCAATGGAGAGTCTCTCTGAAGCAGAGCCTGACCTCAACGACGGAGGAAGAAGAGAATAGAAGAGCGTCCCCGGCGCGGCGATTAATAAAACATGGAGTCAATGCGCCGTTATTCCACGAAAAGGAGCCGGAATGCCGTCGGAATGATCGCTTCGCCTTGATGACCCCTCCGCTGCGCTCTCCCGCTGTTTTGTTGCCGCAAATATGCTCTGTTTGTTCAATTTCCTGGCATATGGCGGCGTAGGGGAGACCCCCCGCCGCCCGCTTGCTCTGAGGGCCTCGGCGTGACGCTAATGGCGCAGCCGTTTTCCTCGGTGAGCAGAAATTGACAAATGTGCGACATTTCCACGCCACCGGACGCGTTTTTAATCTGCAATTAAGAGAGCAAACAAAAAGACGAGGTCGTCTCTAAGTGCAACATAGGGGGGGGCGAAGGGGAGGACCGGTTTCAAATGTAGCCCGCCATGACAAAATCAAGTGAACCGTAATTTCTAGCCTCCCCACCAAAAAACAATAAAAAAAAAATGTTTTTACTCAAGGCCTAGATACACCAATCTGACGTCGGGAGTCGGACAGCGTTGGGCCGACGGCATGCGCCGTCTGATCAGTATATAAATTACTGTTGCGAAGTCGGATCGAGTTGGAATACGTCGTGGGGTGGGGGGGACGTTTTCAGCAAATTCTACATGAATCGGCGACGGGGGCATTTGATCACTGTGATTGGCTGTTAGCTAGCAAATCAGCGCACGGGGCAAGAAGAGCAAGTGACAACGCGGATAAACAGTACTCAACTCAACTTTATGGTTTTTCAGGACAGCACACGTGAATATTAAAGTCCCCCATAACGAGGATATGATCCTATTTCAGCATGATTTCGGCAGGAAGATTTGCAAAGTCATTTAAAAAGTCCTTATTGTATTTTGGAGGTCGGTAAATGACAGCACAGCACAGTGACAGTTTGGCCGACTTCAAAGTTGTTGATGGATGTCAATTTGTATTTATTTATTTATTTTTAAATAGTCGCCGTTCCTCCACCTCGGCTCGACGTCCTCGGAGCGTCCAAGTAAGCACAGCGAAGCGTTGGTAATTCAATCATAGAGGTGGACTCACCAGCGACAGTCCAGGTCTCTGTCAGGCAGAGGAAATCCAAGAAAAAAAAAAAAAAACTTCCTCAAAATAAACGTTTTGTTTGTCAATGACCGCGCATTTCCGGTGAACTGCTGTTGATATAGCGCCTCTATAATGGCGCAACACTGCAACTTCAGTTAAAATGTGTTGCTGCTGACCTCAACCAACACAGCTGGAGCGCTGTAGTGAGCGATATCAGAAGCTCAGGCTGGAGGTGGCGAGCAAATTAGATGGAGGTGGCCGCCTCTGAATTCTGTACACCTGATAATGGTGACCACCTCACATATTAAGCTAAAAAGAGAAAATACTTCCACATTCAATTGTTGTGCCTTGGCGGAGGTCCGCGCACCACTGAGTGACATTCTAGTTCAGTTCTAGCATCTGCTACTAGCGGAAGAGGCACGGGGCGCCGCGGCGCAGATGAAGGGAAGCTGCTTGCTCGGCAGCGCGGCTGATGAAGATGGACGACGGCGCTAATGCTGCGCTAATTTATATGAGGGAGGAATTTAATGATGGATGACTGGATTAACGACTCTTACGCGCCACCAGAGATAAGTCGGGAGAAAAGTGCGCCGTAAAATGTTTGCACGACTTGATAAATGGGACCATTCGTCATGTCGCCATACCAACAACAAGAGCGTCCGCCAAGGCTTGTGAAATCCATGTGAGTGAATGGCAACTTTCTCCACGTAACATTAGATCTTTTTTTTTTTTTATACTCGTGTTTACAATAAAAACTCCATACCACTTCAAAGGCTGTGTACGTGCCTTTGTAGGTGTTGCTGTTTTGGCTAGCAACAAACAGAATGGCGAGCAATTGTTTATATAGGTTAAAAAAAAATCTACGCTTGGTCACACAATGGAGGTGTCACACTTTTGCTACAGTTCAATCACTCCCTGAGCAATAGAAATAAACGAGACCTACAGATAATCTATAGAGTAAAAATATAGGAAGATGATAACCACCACCTTGCACGGGCTGTGTTATCATTGCTGTAATTTTATCATCTCTTGCCGCCTATTCATAACTGCCACCTTGCACAATAGAAATAAACAATGACTAGAAATTTCCCACAGATTCAAAAAAGTCCACTGGATCCTTGGTCACACGTGCTTGCAAAATGTGTGGCCTATAAGTAACATAATCACTTCTTTCAACAGCCATTCAAGACCACCTTGCACAATGGAAATAAACAGAACAAATAAGAAATAAGCCAGTCAAAAAAAGTCACAAAGTGACATTCGCACTGAATGTCTGTGTCTTATAATTCAAGCAATTGCTCCTCCTACTAGTTAACTTATCCCTGATAACCACCATGATGCACAATAGAAATAAGTGACAACTCGAAATATCCCCGTCAAAAAAACTCTACGACACACTTGGTAGTAAACAGTGTGACTGGTCTGGCATGCACAATGTACATTTGTCATACAGATGCTGTAACATGATGCTAATGGTAACCACCATTTTGCTCAATAGAAATAAACTAGACATAATCCATATACAGGGTTGCCTTGAGATATGAGTAACATGCGTATTGCCAATCTTAGCTGAAGGTTGCTGTCCAATACAGCATTTAGACAAAACAATATTCACAGTCATATATTATTAATCCTATGTGAGGAGTGACTAAAATGACTGCCATACTGAGAAACCGAGAGGAGCTGATCCTCCAGCACCGTATATACGTATGTTGTTCTTGACCTTAATATTATAGAGTGCTATTTTTCTCATTAAAAACCCTTTACAAAATGTTTGGGTTACTGTTTTGAGGAGGCTGGGACAGATTAATGGTGTTTCCATTCAAATCAGTGGTGAAAAATGATTTGGGACCCCCCGTTTTGAGTAATGAGCATGGCCCAATTCAACCAATTCAACTTGTATCTTGAGGTACCACTGTAGTCAACAACAACCAACAAAACAGATGGCACATGGCTGAGCGAGTTGACTAAATGCATTCATCAAGCAGAGGAACTACACAGGGATGGAGAATACATTAGAGATGAATGCAAAAATAATAAGAACAACCAGTGGAAAGTAAAACAATCCAAACATCCATGCTGAGTCGGAGGGTTTTGAAGCTCCGCCTTGAAAGTGTCATTTCCTGCCGTCGCCGTTTCCCCGTTCGGTTGTGGGCTGAACTCCTGCAGCTCCAAGCTGCAGACGTTGCCGTTAATGAGGCGCGACTGACGTCGTCGCCCGCGGCGTTTTTTTTGCTTTGCCTCCGCAAACACCTCTTGCACTCTTGCTCTTGTCTATTCTTGCCAATGCTACTCTGTATGATTGTTTTTTTTTGTTTGTTAGTTGTTGTTTTTTTTTTTTTTTTTTACCTCCGTGAAGGAAGTTGTGTTTTCATTAGCTTGGGTTTCCTGGCTGGATTTTGTGATTGTTTTTTTTTACTTTCCTGATAAGGTAAAAGGTGTGTTTCCCCTTTTTATAACGGACACAAAATTGTGTTTTTCCTGAAGCGTAGGATACATGATGCTCAATAAAGATAATAAAAAAAATTGGATATGGAAGGAACCAAATATGGTTCCCATCTTCATACTTCTGGTTTCTTACATATCAGGTACGAAATAAGGTAACTCATTTGCTCCCAAAAACGTATTTATATGTTTTTTAAATGATTATTTTTATGCTAGAGCATACAGAAGGCTCTGATGCAGCCTCTGAACTGAAGAGAATGCTTGAAGCAGTGGTAGTCATTACAAAAAACGGCCTGCAGGTGGCAGCAGAGTATAAGAGATCAACCAGGGCCATGTTGCAAAAAGCTCTTTCCCCCACTGTTTTAAACAGATTTGTGAATAATGATTAAACTTAGCTATATTCTAATGCTAATTGCTGACAAACGGAAACAGATACAAATATTTTTTTTCCTAATGAAAGAGGAGACTATAATCTTTCTTTTGGTAGGTTCCATGTTTTTATAGCAATAGAACACAATATTCTGTGGGCCTGGCAAAATTTGTCAAAATCCAGTAAAGCAGCCGGGAGCGAAGGGGGTTGCTTCAGTGAAAATGGCTGGGAGTGAATGAGTTAAGTAAGATGCCCCAAAAATTTTATTCATACACAAGGAACCACATTTTCAGTTAATAAAGACAGCAACAGTTTGATATCCCATTGTTCATACCAAGAAGTAAAAGCCGGCTCCCCACCTCGTCCTGCCCGCTCATCGTCATGCAGCGCCGCTACACCGCTGGATCTGCCAGGCTGCTTGTACCAATTAGCGTGAGTCTTGCTGCACGCTCGCCACGCGCCACCTTTAATGAAGGCGTTTGTTCGCCCGCCTTGAGCGTGCTCGGCTTTCACACACGCCGCATTTAGCGCACTTTCCTTCTCCCGACGCTGTATCAGCCGTTGCTTATGAAATGGTTATTTACGAGTGCGATAAAAAGTCAGCAAGGGTGTAAGCTTGAACTAGCTGCTTTTCTTAGCATCTTGTTATTGCTCCAATTCTCAACTCAACTCCAATTCAAAAATTTTGCTACCATTTTTGGTTTCCTATATTTCTTTTCTTATATTTTTTTGCAAAATATTATACACAACACATGTGACAAAATAAATAAAACAACTAAGAAATCAAGTTATGTACATATACATTTAAGTATTAGCCGCCTTTGCTCAGACGCTAATTTGTTGGTGCACTTGGTTAGCAATGACAGCCTTAAGTCATTTTGAATATGATGGAGGAAGCATAAGAAATAATATTCATACATTCGTTTCATCAATATTTCTGCCTATTTTTGTTGCACTTTTGATAGCTACATGCAAGTGAAAGTGCACAGTTATGTCACTTGGTGAACTAGCCGGTAGTTTTAGCATCTTGTTATAGCTCCAATTTTCAACTCCACTCAGAATTCAGAAATGTTGCTACCATTTTTGGTTTCCTATATTTCAACATTTTTATAGTAATATGGTAACAACATGTGAATCAAAGTATGTGTTTGCTTAAGTCAACAGGTGGGCACTGCCTTGAACTAGCTGCTATTAGCATCACAGTCGGGGCTTAGATGAGCAAATTTTCCTAATATTTTTTGTTCTATTTTTATATATTTTTATTTTTATAGGACCTGTCTACCTATGGTAGTGCGAATGAAAGTATGCAGTTGTTCTCTCCACAAAAAGTCACTTGTTTGAATGAGCGGTTAGCATTAGCCACACATAAGGGCCTAACGTCGCTAGCTTAAGTCAGCACATTGTTGCTTTCCTATGCTTTATTATATTTATTAACATGATATTTATAACAATTAGAAGCAGGTGAAAAGTATGCAGCTATTAAATCTTCTCAAGTGGAACTAGCTGCTCGTGTGTTAGCATCACATTTCAGTCTCCTTCGCTACTTTTGCTGAAATGTTTGAGTTATTTTGAGAAAGTGCATTTTTATGTAAGTAGTTACAGTAAATTCTGGACTATAAGCCGCTACTTTTTTCACTTGCATTCAACCCTGCGGCTATTACAAAGGTGCGGCTTATCAGATCACAAGGAGGCGCACTATAAAGAAAGCGCAAGAGCGTCAGGCAGAGCAAACCAAACCAAATGAGCCCAAATACTGTAGGAGAAAGAGAAGAGCGAGACATTTTGCGCCAGGAACCCGGAGCGGCAACATTAAAATATCTGTGGCTTACATTCGGGTGCGGCTTATATGTGTAATAAACTCGAGTATTCCCCAAATTTTGCTAGCACGGCTTATAGTCAGGTGCGCCTTATAGTCCCGAAAGTACTGTAATAGGCAAATAGTTTTTGATTTTTCATGATTTTGCGGTGGTCCACAGCCTTATCTCACTAGAATAGATGTATTAAGTTGACAATGTTTTAAGTTAAGAAAAAATTAAGCATTAATGTGATATAAATGAGAAAGTGAAGGAAAATCGTTTTGCTTCTAATAAGTAATTATCTTTATTCAAGAGGCATTATTCTGAGAAATATTGTTATTATTTTAGTTAAAAATAGTTTATTGCATATCTACAAAATCTCTGTATAACACAATTTTTTTTTAATTATTGTAATTAGGATTAGGATTATTATCGTAGTAGTTATAAAGTGTGTCACACTAATGGAAGATATGGGTGTAGCAACCCACACCCAATAGCGTTGCAGGCCTTGTCAAATTATAATTTTTTTAATACATGCTGCTAAAAAATGGCCCCCGGGTCGTAGTTTGGACACTTGTGATCTAAAGGAATCCATACATTCAGATGATCTTTAGGATGCTCTCCTTGGAAAGTGGTTAGCGTAGCTGCTGTTTGCTCACAGGACTTCAGCAGCCCTTGAAAGTCTTGCCGCCATGCCATCATGCCAATACTCTCGTGCGCGCGCCGGGGGGCGGCTGGCCGGACGGCCAGCTGATTAAAGGCCACGCTTTTGACGCCGCATTGGACGGCTCATGTGAGCGCATGCTTAACGAGCATGCCAAGCGACTTCAGTTGGTCCCGAAGTGCATATTTTGGCGACGGGCCTTTGATGCGTGCGCAAAAGTATTCACAGTCTTCATCAATCATACAGGTGACCGCTTGCATGTAGAGAAGATGCTCCACAGGAGCCCCTATGGCTAGTTTTTTATTAAGTAGACATTAAAACATGGATAAGAACAGCTGTCATAAGGCAAAAAGTTTGTATCGAATACATGTGGCTGTCCAAGAATCACCTCATAAGCCCATTCATATGACAAGTTATGTGGTTGCTAGCATGGAGCTAAGACACTCACTCCCAGGGCCTGTATCTAGTTTTTATTAACAAGGGGTTAAAAGATGAATAAGAACAGCTGTCACTCGGCGTAAAGTTTGGATTTCATCCAATTAAACAGACTGTGTGATGACAACCGCATAACTCCACCGTCTCAAATATAAAGTAACGGCCAACATACAGGGATGTCAAGGGCCTACATCAGTTTTTCATTAATTAAAGACATGTGAGTAGGAACTAACACCAGGCAAAATTTTCCAGTTGATCCAATAAACACGACAGTCTGACAGTCACATAAATCCATCAAATGATGTTTAACATGATGGCTGGCATGTAAGGTAAGAAAGAATTGATTCTGACAGAGAATTACATGTCCACATGTAGCCTCAAAAGTGTGTAGCTGAGCAACCTATGGTTATTAATAAAATAATGTTTTCACTGTCCGCCAGAACTGTCCTCAAAAACATTTACATCTATTTTAGACTAGACGGGCCTATAGCCCGTCATCGTCAATTAGACCTTAAACAGTTTGCATTTCATCCAATAAATAGAAGGCAAATTATAGGCTAGAAGAACCAAGACAATTGTCTCAGACCCTCCGCATCCTGGTCACCACCTCTTCCAGCTCCTTCCCTGAGAAAGGTGCTATCGCAATATGCCATTAGTTCCCTAAACAGTTGACACAAATTCCACAGTGCCACCTTGCAAGTGCGTCCTCAAAGTGCTCAAGGTAGGACTTTTATAATTACCACACTACTGGTCACGTTATCTTTGCTTGATAACTCGCCATCGTTTGCAAAGCTGTCATTGGTTGGTCTTATGTTGTCATAGTTTCTTGTAACTACAATACTAGTTGTAGCTCATACTACTGGAGACAAATTGTGTTTTTACAAATTGTGTTTTTACATATTAACCGAAATTCAATTACAATTTCAGTTATTGCACTCCACAATTACAAAATCAGCATAATCATAAAAAAAGATTATTAATGCAAATTTTTGAGTTGTTTAAATGTATACATTTACACCTTTTTTATATTTAAAACATACTAATTTAATACATTTTGTTTAATCCAAAAGGAACATAATTATAATGTTTCAAAGAATTTTATTTGTCTTATTATTTTGTTAAAACATTTTCTTGTTTTGTCCCCAAAAATAAATGATCGACCTACTGCACAGTGAACAAGCTGCACTCCAACTTTAAGTTTTTGCCAACATGAATAAATATATATTATTATAAATTCTGTTTGGTCCAAAAGGAACTTACATAGTGTTTCTATTTTTTTTTCTTAATATTTTTAAATGCTTAAAACATTTTCTTGTTTTGTACCAAAAAATAAAAAATCGTTTGAATAATTTTGATTTCATAATTGAGCAGCCCTAAAACATTGCCAATAAAGATGATTCAGGCTTATCATAACGACGCAAGTTCGCCGTATGACGTGTATTGTGACTGCTAGCATGGAGTGAAAAAGCTCCCAGAGGAGGGCCTGTAGCTAGTTTTTATCAATTAGGCATTAAACCGTATTCATCTTTAAAATTGTGCTGCTGAAAAGCCAATACCAGAACGGTCAGGGAAAACATGTATGTTTGCGTTAAACTTACTTTTTATTTATAAAATATCTACTAAAGTTGACTACACATGTGATGTAAAAGTGTAGCTGAACAATCAATACAAAACGTTAAAGTGTAATGTTTTGAACAAGAATCTCCATTGGCCGTCCTTGAAACAAATCTAAAAACTTAATGGCGCCCCAGAGGAGGTTCTATTGTAAAGTTCAAATCCACCATATGCCGTGTAATGTAAAAACTAGCATTCATGCAAGAGAAGGGCCAATAGCCAATTATTACGTAGGTATTAAAACACAGATAAAAACCTTTTAGCCAATAAATACGCAGCATTTCAACAGATTCCCACCATCAAAGCAGCGGACGTGATGGCCATGCTGAGCGTTGCGCATGGCTTTATTATCTGCAGGTGCATTGTGGGATGTCCTTTGAAGCGAGGCAGCTTCCGTGCCGTCCCTGCGATCAACGCAGATTAACCACAAAAACGCTCCGCTGCACAATGTAAGCCTCTTCGCCATTCATGACTATATTTGTCTGTGATATTTAAATTGGGAAGTGGAATAATAGTCACGGGTACACGTGCAGTCAGCCAAAAGCATGCCGAAGTAGGCGAAAAAGAAAATCAGGTAAGCCAAACAAAAAGCATGAGATACGAGATGTGGGAGGATGACGTTGGGGGAAGAGAACAACATGCTAAGTATGTGAGATGTGCTAAAGCGGCTAATCTTGCAATTCAAGGTGGCATGTACATGAACGCGAAATAAGATGGTGGTGCGCGTTGGCATGCGTGCGCTTCAGAGAGAAAGCATGGACGCCGAGTTGGGTTACTTACAGGTAGTAAGTGTAGGAGTGATAGGTTCTTCTGCCGAGTGGGGTGGTGGTGGTGGAGGTGGTAGTGGTGACGGTGACGGTGGTGGTGTTGGTGGTGGTGGTGGTAGGTTTTAAGCAGTGGAGGACGAGGAGAGAAAGGGGAGAGGACGGGGATGGAATGGAAAGAAAAAGTAAAAATATATTAATGTTTTTGGAAAACAAAAAAACAAAAGCAGACATGGTGGCAACTCGTGGATGCACGACTTTGTGAGGTGAGCGCGATGAGAAGCGCGCAAGTCGTATCTACATTTGCTTGTCATACCAGTCCTTACAAAAATGTGCTGTTAAACCCCATCAATAACAAAATCACCCTTAAAAAACTTTTTTTTCTCTGTACTTGTGTATCGGGATGTAACGATATCCAAACATCACAATACGATACTATCACGATATGAAGGTCACAGTACGATAATTATATTGTGGGGAGGTTGGTGATATTAAAAAAAGATCACAATATTATAAAACAATGAGCTCATACTAAAAAAAAACACAATATTGTGCTTTTGTACATAAGAGAAATGCATATAAACAACCGACAATCTCTAATACATTTTCACTGAAGCATTCGCTCCTCACTGTTTTACTGGATTTTGACTGATTTTGCAAGGTCCACATAATATTGTGTTCTATTGCTATAAAAACATGGAAGCTACCAAAAGAAAGATTAGAATCTGTTCTTTCACCAGGAAAAAGTATATTCTATCTGTTTTCGTTTTGCAGCAATTAGCATTAGAATACAGCTAATCAATTAATCAATCAATCAATCTTTTTTTTGTATCAGGGTGCGCCGCCCCCGTTCGCCACGTCGACGATGACAAGGTGAAAAGGGGAGTGGCAAAATAAATATTCCCCACGCCCGCCACATTGGCGCGGCCAATTTGTCTGTCAAAATTGCACTGGGGGAATATCACTATACCAGGCGTAAGTGTCCGTAAGAAAAAAAAAATGGCCGTATGCAAATTGCATACAGTAGCCTAATCCCACGATCCTCGATGCGGCCAGTGACGCATATGATTGGTTATAGTATAATCAACAACATCGCTCCAAGGCTAATGACATCATTGTTTACATCTGCCGGAAGCAGCTTGCTGATGCTAGCGAGCATTAGCAACATTGGCAAGCAAGCAGTTCTGTCGTGACCCGAAGAAGGATGAAAATGCGAATATTGTGTCTGTTTCTGCACCAAAACGTAACTTTATTGCCTCCGAGTCGCGTAAAACAACTGTGGATTACCCCCTGGCCCCGCTCACATGTTGGGGAAAAAAAACGAAAAATGACACGGCAGATGAACTATTTAACCAGTCCAGGACACGAACTATGGAGTTAAAATCATGCCAAAACCCGCAAACACACAAAACGTGATCCACGCCCACGAAACGTCGTTCACAAACTAATGCATTTTGTTCTACATACACAAAGAAGCAAATCTTCAATTACAAAAAAAATTATCTTTCAATTACAAAATAAAATCTGCTTTAAATCTCTTTAACTCTGTTTGTACCTATTTTTAAATGATGTACTTTTAATTACTGTATGTGGAGCATAGTGAGATTAGTTGTGTATGAAATGCACTATTAATCAGTTGTTCTTTTTCTTCTTCTTTACAACTACTTGGTTGGTATTAGTCAACATCTAAAGGATGTGAAAAATCTTAATTTCTTATTAAGGCCCTGTATAATTCCTCTCTCCAATTGGGACCATGCAAGAACAATTTGTGTTATTTATGGGATTTTACAGGACACCCACTTTAAACAAGGGATAATTATGTTTTTTTTATTAAATGGAAAAACGAGCAATTGTACTTATTTATTATTTAAAACTTTCAATTTTTAATGTGTATCGTCATTGGCCTGCAAGAACTGGCCTTTGACTAGGTTTCCTTGATCAATTGTTTACATTTTTAATATTGAGTTGCTCGCTGTGGCGCCCCCTGACTGACAAAGACTAAGCCAAAAGTTATAAACAAATAAAGCGCTTCATTTAAGTATCAAGTGTCTCCATTGACAGCCAGATTGTCATTAATGGGAATGACTCAATTAGGGGTTAAAAGATGAATGAGAAAATCTATGACCATATAAATCCACCATTTGACCATTATGACTTCGAAACATAATTTTAAACAATGTGATTTTCCTGCACATCTTATAAGAAGTGTAAAGTTACCAATGAAAAACATGTTTTATAATCTCACATTTTTAACAAGTATTTCCATTGGCCGCCAAAACATTCCTTCAAAAGACATCCTTCCACTTTAGACTAGGGATGGGGGTTCTAAATTTGTTGCTAAAACATGAATAAGAATGCCTGTCACGATATGAAAGGTTTTCATTTCATCCAAATAAACATGACAATAACCATGCGTCCCATGTATGATCAGTTTTGAACAGACTTCACACTTAAAAAGGTTCTTCGTTATCAGGCCTGACATACCCTCACTTTCATGTCAGTTAAGGACTAGAGTCTGTGTACATTATCCTTGCAAAATGTTGGACGGAAGTGTGACGCACACATTTATAATAATAAAAATAAAAGTCCACATCTGACCTCTCGGGTCAGACCTTAACGAGTCGCTCGCATGTCGCCGCATGCGACTTTGATTGGCCTACCCGACACCCCGGATGGCCCGAGTCATTTGCGGCAAATTCTCCTGCCTGGGCTTTGATTGAGCCTAAGTGAAAACAATTACCACTCAGATGGGGACCCGCACGGAAAAATGAAAACTCTTTATTAGTGGGCGACAAAACACAAATCAATAAACGGGTTCCATTTTTACCCATCTTCCGCTGTATTTCAATAGATTTAGCTCAAATGAATAATGATAGGAATAGAAAAAAATATATTCTCTCCCGGCACTAGTACACCACAGAAATAATTCAGCAATTTATTGCCCAGCTCTATTGTATACCTGCTTCCTATTGGGGATGATTAGGGTAAATTCCCTTGTAGGAGATGGTCAAATCACAAACTCTGAAATTCGCCCAAAATGGCTGCTTTACAGCAAAATGGCTGCCTTGCTATTCAATTTTGTGAAACTTTTTCACGTGTCCATTTATGATTGGCATGTCCACCCAATTTTAGATTGATCAGCAAAACTGAATTCTGGACTTTTTTTTTTTTGTTTTGTTTTTACTTAAGTGAATTTCAGGGTGGCCCAATATTCAACAGTGAGTTTTCAGGCACATTAAAGCATCAAATTTTTTTAATCCAATTCAAATCAAAACAATTATTTCATTCTTTAAAAAAAAGAAATGAAAGGGGGCAGAAAGAGTAAAACTTATATCTGCACCTGATCAACATTTTTTTTTTTATCAACACAAAATAAATGACAGCAAGCAGTCAAGACGCTTTCAATGTAACAATTAAACAAAATAATTAAACAGCATGACCTTGTGCTATATATATTTTTTCCAGTAATTGTGCTTTTATACATTTGTAAAAAATACAAACAGACTGAGATGATTTAGTTTTATAATCCAGATTGTTCCACAATTTCGTTCTGTATTTGTTTGAGAAAAAATATCTGTTCTTCTTAGTTTGTACTCACTTTCCCTTTTTTTTATTTAATTTTGATTTTTATGTTAATTGGTAAAATTTCATGATGGGCTTTATACATTATTTTAAGGCGGTTAAACTCCATCAATTCATTAAAGTTTTTAGTTGTATAAATATTGGATTAGTGTGATCTCTATATCCAAATCCAAAATTGAAACTAATAGCAAGTTCCTTAAAAATAAAAATACCAGCTCCATTCTTACCTGTTTTCCGATGTATTTTGCCACATTTATTTATGTCACAGACATCGTAATAAGAATTGAAAACATGAAAGAATCTTCTGTCCCCGTAAAACGTGACGTCTCACATCGCAGCGGAATGTAAATACAAAAGTATAAACAGTCACGGTGGAGGGAAACGACGCTTGATATTTGCAGAGCTTTGCTTCTTATTATCGCAGCCATACGAGCAGTGGGGCCTTATGTAAACGTAGCCTTTAGCTACGCATCCGTACACTTTCAGAATATTAGAATATTTTTTCACGGCTTATCTCCCTCGCAGGGCTTCACAAGCTCTCCCGCTGACGGCATTTGTTGGAGGGTGCGGTGTAAAGGGATTAATATTTCCTCAATGGGGCGTGACTTCCTGAATGAATTCATTATTCACGGCAAACAACGCAAAATGGCACAAGAAATGACCACTTACCTTTTTTTCATGAGGAGCACCACGCCGAGGAAGATGATGACGAAGAGCAGGATGCCGGCGATGACCCCGGCGATCTTCACCGTGTGGTCCGTCTGCTTTTCCGGCTCCACGGCGTTGGGTTTGTGGGTGGCGGCGCCTGTAGAAAGGACAATGTTTAGCCCAAAAAAACAAAAAGTAATAGCTGTTCAAACGCTTGCATTTGTTTGATATATATATATAATATATATATATAAAATATATATATATAATATATATATATAATATATATATATATATTATATATATAATATATATATATATATAATATATATATATAATATATATATATATAATATATATAATATATATATAATATATATATTATATATATATATATATATAATATATATATATATATATATATATATATATATAAAATATATATATATATATAATATATATATATATATATATATATAAAATATATATATATATATAATATATATATATATATATATATATATATATTAGGGATGTTCTATCCCACTGTTCTTCAGACCAATATCAGTATAGGTATCCGCAGTGAGTACTCACTGATACCAAGTGCCAATACCTTTAATACTTTTGATACGTAAAATTCGATTTCACACCAAAAAAAAAGTGAAAAAAAGACCTCTTTCTATTGATGTGGAAGTCTTGCTCGGTGGTTGGTATCTGCAGCACCTATGAATAGCCGATACCTTAAAATAAGGCCAGTATCAAGATATATTTGCCTTTCCCTAACATATATGTATATATAGTTTGATCTGTAATGTTTAAGTTCATTATTAGTTGTTTTGTGGTTTACACTACAGTATAATACATTATTTTGTTTCTGTACTTTATACTTTACCAAAAAAAGAAGATAAAAACGGTTCTATATCACTATAACATTAAATATTTTGTAAATATTTTTGTAGTACACATTATTTACTGCTCACAGTTTCATTTGTTCTAATTTTAAATATTATATTCATTTCTGTTTACACTTCTATAATTGTCTTTTTTGTACCAAACGTGAACACAAACGTAAGTTCTAATAATAATTACTTAAATGAATAAAATGACGTAGTGAAATATACTGAAGAGATTTTTTTAATCCGTTTTTTTCCCCAGAATATCTTTCCACATTCTGCATGTAAGTAAAAGTACTTGCAATTTCAACATGAGCACAAGTTACCTACTACAATTTTGAGGCATCCAAGAATTAAATTTTCACCGGCATAGGGCCAAAACCTCTGAAGTCAAAATTTGGTCAATTTCATATTTTTAGTAATTACTGTATTTATCAATATAAAGTGTTGAAAATGGCTTGCTGTCTTTTATGATGCAATGTTAATGGCTCAACAAACAGCACCCCCTCCCCACAAAAAAAAATGCTGTTTTTGGAGTTTCAAGGTTACAGCATATTAAAATGTAACAGTAATTAAAGATGAAAATACTGATGTACGTTCTAATGACAAATCCTTGAAATGATCATCAAACTTGGCCTCCATGTTCTGCCCACATTAGATGGCGTAGTCACAGAGGCTTTACAAATGAGTCAATTTGTCTAGTATACAAAGGGTGGTTTGAATTTGGGACTAATTGGACAAAATCTCTTGGCTAAGTTTGTTTTTGAAGGCCCCGCTGAAAATTATTAAAATGATAGACTGTGTATTTTTGGGCATGGGTTGCTGATACTTTTTTTTGTGAGTCTCATGATGGACATGCCTACCAAATTTCATGTTGCTGAGGGAAACTGGCTTTGTTTGTATGCTTTATGGCCAGTCATCAAAATGTTGCCACCATACCTAAAATGGCCGCTTCGTACCAAAAAAGCAGACTTCCTATGTCATTTCGGGCATTGGTTCTTGAGACTTTTTTGTGGGTCCACTCATGATGGACATACCTACCAAATTGTATTTTCCTATTTCTAAAGGAAACTTTCTGTGGTTGTATGTTTTATGGATGGTCATAAAATGTTGCCACCATAATTAACCTAAAATGGCCGCTTCGAACTAAAATAGCCGACTTCCTGTGTCGTTTCGAGCCCAGGTTCTTGAGACTTTTTTGTGGGTCTACTCATGATGTACATGCCTACCAAATGGTATGTTCCTAAAGGAAACTCACTGTGGTTGTATGTTTTATAGCTGGTCATAAAACGTTGCCACCATAATGAACCTAAAATGGCCGCTTTGAGACAAAACAGCTGACCTCCTGTGTCATTTCGGGCACAGGTTACTGAGACTTTTTTGTGGGTTCACTCATGATAGACACATGCCTACCAAATTTTATGCTCCTAAAGGAAACTGACTGTGGTTGTATGCTCTATGGTCGGTCATAAAACTTTGCCACCATAATGAACCTAAAATGGCCGTTTCGAGACAAAATAGTAGACTTCCTGTATCATTCCGAGTTTAGGTTCTTGACTTTTTTGTGGGTCTCTTCATAACCGATATGCCTACCAAATGTTATGTTGCTAGAGGAAACTGGCTTTGTTGTATATTTTATCGTCATCAAAATGTTGGCCACTATAAGGAACCAAAAATGGCTGCTTCAAACAAATATGGCAGACTTTCTGTGTAATTTCAGCCATGGGTTCTTGAGATTTTTTCGTGTGTCTCCTCATGACAGGCATAAAGAGCAATGAGAACAGACCCTCCTTGGTGGAGGTAATAAATAAAAAGCAGATCTTGTTAAAATTCAGCTGGCTTGCCACTAGCTGTGCGAGTCGCTTGGAGAATCTCAATCCCGCCGGGGGGTCGAGACGGGAATACTGACGAGCCTCTTCCTCTTTCCTGACGAGCTCAAAGTGCGGATTTGTCACACGCTCGTGGTGAAGAACAAAAACAAAACAGTGATGTGTGGCATCAGCTCCATCAGCTCCATCAGTTCGCAGCTGATTGCTAACATGTCAGTGCGGCCACTGGAATAAAAAAAAAAGAAAAAAGAAAAAAGAAAAAAGGAGAAAATCTGTTGATAGCGGCTCACCGGAGCGAGAACAATATGTCGGTGGGATGGATATGCATCTTTCTCCTTGATAGGGAGACAACACGACGTCACATTTGGCTGATGTGGCAATTCATCATTCTAAATTTAGTAACACTGATGTTCAGGTGCAGTACATTTTGCGTCCTAAACCTCTATTCATCACAATTGTGTTGAACAAAATCTCCATCTGATACTGATATGCAGTATTTTGGTTATTTCAGGCATTTAAAAAATGTATCTCTTCGGGTTTTATCTTTCCCCCTCGCCATGCCTCCAAGGGTCTTTTGTCTCGTGCACTCGGAGCGTTCTGGCCGCAAACGTGATTAAGCGAGAGTGAACTTATCTCGCTTTGCGGATGCGGCGAAAGGTTGGGAGTCTCCAAGAGGACAATACGGAGTTGCCCACGTTTATATAAGCTGCTAAAGCTTTAGTGATGTTTGTGCTTCTCAACATACAGTAGTTGTGTGTTGACTCTTTACCCGTAGCACATTAATGCACACTACTGATGCCTGAAAATCTTAACATTTTTTGCAGTTTAGCATTTTGCATAATGTTCAAAATAGTGCTGCTATTTAAGCAATGAATCGCACAATTTTTCAGCATTAATCGTGATTAATCACTCCCAGACATTTTTACTAAAGCAACCCCCTTCGCTCCCGGCTGTTTTACTGGATTTTGACAGATTTTGCAAGGCCCACAGAATATTGTGTTCTAGGGGTGTTAGAAAAAATTGATTCGGCAATATATCGCGATATTACAGCGCGCAATTCTCAAATTGATTCAATATGCAGCCGAATCGATTTTTAAACATCAATTTTGTATGGGAATATTCAACAAAACGTCTTACTTAGGGTTAGGATTCACACATTAAGCATGGAAGAATGTTATATTAATGGAATAGTAAGCCTTAATATTTTATTTCAGTGCTGTTCAAACATGAAACAGACTGCAACCTGTTTGTTAAATGCTGTGTCTGGCCATTGTCGTTGTGGTTACTGAGGTCAGGCACACCTGGATTAATCAGTTTGTCCAATCATGAAAGACAGGAAATGAAGGAGTGGTACTGAGTTCAGGAAGTAGTGGATTTGTGCAAAGACCCCATTAGCATTAGAATATAGCTAAGTTTCGTCAATATTGACATTCCTGGTGAAAACACTGACAAAACGAGTTTGTTTCAACATGGCCCTGGCTGATCTCTTATACTCTGCTGCCACCTTAGTTAAAAAAACACACACACACTTTAAAGGATTTAAATTAATCTTCAGAGTTAATGCTTAAATCTTGTCAATCGTTTTCCAAAATAAATATAGTCTGTTCTGCGGGAAATTTTCCAATCTCACATAACTGGGCCAATATTGTGTATTTATTTTAGTGCTTTCAAAGTTAAAGCGTTAACTAATTAATTAATCACAAAAATGAATCTTGTATTAACACAGATTAATCACACTATTAATTTGGACCACAAATGATCCTTTAGCTGACAGCGGATGGCTACGGTAAAGGTAGCACAAGTTGTTTGAGCAATAAACATAAATACATGCATTCAAGTAAAGCATTTAATAAATGTTTGCGTTTGACATTTAGAATAGTTTTTCATGTCAAACTATTGGGGTCATTTTTTTCCCCCCATTTTAAATCATGCAAGTCATTAACTGATAAGAAAAAGAGGAGGATGACCGTGTGCAGTGGACACATTTTTTTGAAGACACCCTCATAACATTCAACGTAGAAAAAAAAGTGCTCGTTAAATGTGCAAAACATTTTGATAAAAAAGCCTTTTTAATTAAGTGATTAATCAAGATTCTAAGATATGATTAATCAGCTTAAAAAATGTAATCGTTTGACGGCTTTTATTTACTACATAGGACTTTTTTGTGTGTCCTGCTTTCATAGACATGCCAGCCCAATTCCATTTTGTGAAATTAAGGATTTACATAATCTGGATTTTGGCAAATTTAAATAAACAGTATCCGATCACAGATCAACAATATATCTTTCATTTTTGAAACTCAATTCATTTGAGTTATTTAGTTATTTTAGAGTAGGTTTGTTAGTTTTTATTTTCCTGAAAATGCTTCGCCTTAGTTTAGTTTTTTATTAGTTTTAGTTTTTTTTTTAAAAGAATACTATTATTGTGAAATAAAGTAAACTAAAATTCTCTAAAAACTGCTTGACCTTCCTTTTTCTGTACAAACATACAGCAATACCCCCAATTTTTTTTCAAAAGCATGTTTTTTCAATTTTAGTGTTACTTTGTTTGATTTTGTTAACTATAAAAACTTGGTTCAGAGCCCTGGAATTCTCAATGACTTTCCATTCAACTTCAGGCATGGGTCCTTGAGCATTTTTTGTTTTGGGCATCCTGTCATGACAGACACCTCCAGTGAATGTCATGCTCCCAAGTGAAAATGGTCTCAGGGCTTTGAATTTCCCTCAACATGACCCCCTCTGGCCACACGCCCAACTCCAATGGAGGCTGCGGCGTTTCTGACCTGTGAGCTGATGATCACCGGCCGCTGGGGCGATGCGGAGGTACGGCGTGGTCAGCTGAGTCACCAGAATGGCGGCTGAGCGTGACACAGGGTGAGTAGATCCACGACGCCATGCAGCAGGTAGAGAGAGAAACACACGCACGCAAAAAGAGAAACCACACGGACTCACAACACTGTTGACCACCAGTATGAGGATACTTAATTGACAAAAGTATTGGGACAACGGACCGTGACAGACAGATTCACCCAACGCTTATGCAAATGAAAAAATGTTTTTCACCACACATGCTCCAAGCATGCTGGGATGGAAATCAGTAAGAGGTGTGTCCCAATATTTTTGTCCATGTAATGTAAGGCTACTGAAACGAAAATACTAAATGGAAAATTGACTTATGATTCGTTACAACAGCGTTCTTGCTTTGCCGTGGAGGAGACAATTCTTATTGATTTTTCACTACAGCAAATTCCATTTTCAAAATTCACAAATTGGCTGTGGGTCAGATGTTGCTTTACATTTGAATTTCCCTACTAAAATGATGGTAAGAACGTTTTGATTTTGAATGATAGCTGACAAAACACATTTCTTTGTCAGCTGTTTAACAAAGTAAATAAATGGACAATCGACTTGCGCATTGATGCAAGAATCCGATCTGAATGATTTTTAAGAAAAGTAGTGAATAAATATCAGCATGTTTTTACTTTCCAAAATTTCAGTCCGATGCCTAATTGATGAACTAATTAGGACCATTTTAACAATCTTGCTTACATTTAAAATCTTTAAAAATCCAAGTCGATCCAAGAATGCTATGGATTGGTTTTCTGATGATGTCGCTGGAGAAAACTAGTTTTTCAACATCTCAGTCAATTCTCTTCAAAATTGCAGTGAACTTTGTCCTTTATCAATGCACAAATCTTGGGTTTTAATTAATCTGACCAGAGTTGACCGAGACAGATTGGGTCAAATTATTTCATGTCACAATTTTACCTAACCTAATTATATTTTTCAAACTTGATGTAACTACAGTCAGACAGCAAAGCAAGAAAGCCAGATGATTTTTGTTTTTTGACAAATTATCAGTAACATCAAATTAACAACTTTAACATTGTCGAAGATTTAAGAGTTGATGGTTGCAATGAAGCTTCTATTGGTTTTGCCACAGTGTGAACACATAGTAAAAATGACAATAAAAAAACACACTTTACATGCTACAAAATTCATGTAAGGGGTTGAACCTAGTTGACATATCACGTCATAGTTTTTTAATTGTATACTATTAAGGGGTGTCAGGTGATGATTTTTTTTAATCGTAATTAATCGCATGACTTCAATAGTTAACAGACGATTAATTGCAATTTTATATGTTTTAAATGTGCAATAAAAAGTACAATAAAAGTTTTTCTAAGTTTTCATAAATGTGAAAAAAAGTTAAACTAATATAAATATGACCTCATATTTGAGTCATTGATACAGTAATTTCATAATAATTCAGAATATTTAGTTAAAATTAGAAGTGTGATATTGATTTGTGTTGGTTATTTTTTTGCCACTTGATGGCATAACTGCATTTGTAAGATGGTGACAGCTCAGTGCATTTTTCTTTTCATATTAAGAGTAATCTAATCTTTAACATAAAGTAAATTCTGCACGTTTAAAATTGGAAACTACAACTTGACCCCAGTCTCCACAAATATATGCATTATTATTATTAAACTTATTACTGTTAAATTTTGACGTGGACGTATCTGCTGCGTTGTGACTGGAATTCCCCCAGTGCAGGCTTTCTAAGTAAGGGGTGGTCATTAATCATGCATTAAAAAAATTTGTGGTGTTAAATGAACTTTAAATTAACTCAAAATTAATGCACTAATTTTGACACCCCTAATACTATTACATACAGTAGCGAGAGGCGACCCTGCAGTTGTGTTACATGAAGCGGTGTTAGAGTTTTACAATTTCCACCTTTCTGTCAGCGAGTTAAAAACTGAAAAAAAATTCAACGACATCCTCAATTAATTGACATTGACTTTTCAACTATCCACCTTAGTCAACTGCAAAACATTTTTAAATCGTTCAACCCCTACATTCAAGCGTCTCTGTTAAAATGTGGAAATCTGTTGGAGGCGACCACACAAGCTATAGCGATCTTCACATGCGTCCTACCTTTGGTGGCGACTCGGATGCAGTCGATTTTGGTCTCCTGTACAAAACAAGGATGGGAAATGGGACAAAAAAGGGGATTATGATGATGACAAAAATACAGCTTGAGCAGGGTGCGCACATATTGATCGTCAGTATGTGTGTACCCCGCTTTACATCGATACACTAGCACTAAAACAGCACGGCTCGCCACATGCCGAGTGACTGCGACAAAAGAAGGTACTTGAATAGGAAACCCTTGGTGCAGATTAGCAGTGGCCAGCTAGCCAACAGCGACGTGCAGTCGATTCCCCCAACAGACCTTGTGTCTGACTATACAATAACAGGCTACTTTTGGCCTCTAAAAAGTTTTCCGCTCACAGAAAGAGAGAGAGAAAAGTTTGCCAAACACTCGAGCGCTGAAAAGAAGAAAGGACACAGGCACAGGGACAAGGAGGCTGTGAGCGACAAAGGGCACGGATGGATGTTGCGTCTGCCTGCTAAGGTTGGCCAATGACGAGCCAGACACTCACCGGCCCCTTTAATAGCCAAGAGCAAAACATTCAGCCTTTACAATCGCACTTAATTGAATTTGATGCGTCATGATGTGTCGCAGCACATACACACATACATACGATAGAGAGTGAATCACGACCATTGGGTTCAAGGTTGCACTCTTAGTTGATGCAGCAATTTGCGATATGCAAACATTAGATTATTTCATTTATTGTTAACTTAAGTTCAATGCTTAAGAAGCGCAGTCCCTATTTTTCCGAAAATGAAGTTATAAATAAGTATGGGCCGATTACCGTGGTTTTAAACAGTCAAGGTTTCAATAACACTAATATCACCTGTCACCAAAGTTAATTGCCTTCAATTAACTATCATAGAGGAGGGAGGGAGGAAGACGACAGACACACTGTGCAAATGGATGCTTTTTTTGCTCTGTTGAATGTGTATCGTCGCCCCCCAAAAAATAAAAATTGTGTTAGCGGATACAAATGACCCCCAAGGACAACATGAGTAGCCCACAGGTCTGTTCTACAAATAGCTCACCAGTGATTGAACACTGTGTCTCACGAGAAGAATTATAAACAAAAGAAGAATGCTAGCATTTATTTATTTAAACTTAACATTGCACCAAATACTCTGTTTTACATTTAAAAATGAAATAGATTGTGTTTAATGCAAAAACATGCTTTTCTGTACGTCGATATAAAAAAAAAAAAAAATAAAGAAAAAAAAAAGATCACAATATTTTTGCTTGCTCTTATTATACTATCGGAATGTAATAGCGGCCCACGCGAGTTTAAAGCCACACATTTCTTTGCATTACAATTGTAATCTGACTATGACTGAAAATTTGTAAAATCATAGTGAATGCTGACAAGAGCGCAAGTAAACAAATGTAACTGAAGTATATGAACTGTCTTTCATATAAACTTAATAGTTTATTTGAATTGAGTTTAGTGAACCAGTTGTCCAAACTTTTTGCACCGAGGGCCACATACAGAAAAATCGATGGATACATTTCACAGATTATTTTTTAACACCAAAATCAGTCAATCAGCTGATTAGATATTGTTTACATAGTTGTTAGTTTTTTTTGCTATCAGTGAAGCTTTCTATAAGGCAAATAATTTAGGATTTTACAAGATTTTGTGGTCGAGACCCAGTAACTCACCAGGAAATAGCCGACTCCCATTTCTATATTGAAAACAGACCATTTATAAAACAGTTACTGGCAATCCTTCATGTGATATGTTCACAATTTGGTGGATGACACCATTGTTGCTTGTAAAAAATATATTTTCTTTATTCACCACAGTGTTATGAAGAGAAATGTTGCTACATGTTTCATTGTCAATAGTTCACTTACAACTTTATATATTTAGAAAAGCTCTACAGTATATAAAAAAAATTATTATTGGCATTTGTCATGTTTAGCATATGTCGCTAGCTGCTTAAGAATGGATGGCGGGTCACAAATGGCCACCGTACCATAGTTTAGATACCCCTACTAAAAGCCCAAAACTTTTATCTATAATAAGTCTGATATTGTTTATTGTAATAAAGATTAATTTATTGAATTTATTGATGCTCCAAGGGTCACTAGATTGTCCAGCATCCCGAAAAAGTATATTAAGTCCTGATTTCCACACTCACTGACTCACGCAGGAAAAGTTTGAGTACGGTATGCGTTCTATTCTGGAGTGCCAACAGGCTAATTGAATTCAGGCCGGGCCTCACGTTATTACCGCTGCCCTCCCGGAACGGACGTGCCGCCGCTGCTCAAGGAGGCCGGCGGTAGCACATTCTCATTCAGCTCCATCGGCTGGCGCGCGCTGCAAATTGCTATCGAGCGGCAAGCGAGGAGGGACGGGAGCGAGGGTCACGTAGCATCCACTTGAAGACAGGGGGCGGCGACCTGTACGATCGGTCGGCTGGCCCGTCGCTGCGGTTGCTACGCCTGTGACAATTAGCGGCCACCGCAACACATACTGCATTGTGCTCAGGTGGACGCGATGCAGGCAGTCTGGAGTGTATGTTTCTGCCTTTTGTAGCACAGTTGGTGGCTTGCCTACTTTAATTCATTCCATGACCACCAGGGGGCGGTATAATGCAAACATAGAGGCACACACAAAGACAAGTTTCACAACTGACAGCCTCTACGTGGGAGCGTACTAACATTTTAAGCAACGGAAATGTGAACAAAAACTGTGGCGTTCAACGCGTCTCACCCCGTTTGCGGTGCTGACGGCCTGGTAGTAGACGCTGTAGCTCTTATGGGGCAGCAGCGGCGCATTCCAGTACCCGCTGTAGGATTTGTTGTCACCCACGGTGAAGGGCTGCGGCCCGTGGATGCCGCCGGCGGGGAACTGGGCAGCAAAGTAGTAATGCGAGTTGAGCTGTGTGGCGTTCTGGAAGTGGATGGGCACTGGGTAGCAGCGCAGGATCTCGGCAGTGCCCCGAGCACGTCTTGGACGCTCCTCCTCCACCACCACCTGGTAGGCACTGTGAAAACAATGCAACATGAGCTAAATCTGAATCCGATACAAAATCATATCCCCCAAAGTCACTCAGTAGTGCCCCATGAGTTGCAAAAAATGCACCAGATTCATATATTCACAGATTTTTTATATCCCCATTATTTTTTCAATACATTTATATTTAGGTTTATCAGCATTTTTTAAAATTAAACTGTATGCATTTACACATTTCATTTGGCCGGCGCGGCCCCTATCCAGTCCACTGGTCACAAAATCAGCCATTTTGATTTGAAGCAACCATTCTTGTTCTTGACAACTTAATCATCACAAGGGACATAGCAACTGCATAGCAGCTGACAACTTCACCGCAAGGGACACAACTGCAAACCTCATCATCACAAGGGACATGGCAACTGCCAAACTCATCACTAGGGACATAGAAACTGACAACTTCATCATCAAAAGGGAAATAGCAACTGCCAACTTAATCATCACAAGGGACATACCAACTGCATAGAAACTTCCAACCTCATCACAAGGGGCATGGCATTTGCATAGCGACTGACAACTTCATCACAAGGGATAGAGCAAATACATAGCAACTGCCAACTTCATCATCACATGGGACATAGCAACTGCAAACCTCATCACAAGGGACATAGCAACTACACAGAAAGTGACATCATCATAACAACACAATGACCCCATGACCCAACCCAACAGTCACATATGACTTATTGAGGCGGCATGGCTCAGTAGTAGAGTGGTTGTCACCCAACCTAGAGGTTGAGAATTTTATTCCTGGCTCTTGTGATCCTGTCAAAGTGTCGTTGAGCAAGACACTGAACCCCCAGTTGCTCCTGATGCTGCACCATCCACACTTGGTGACGAATGACAAATGAAAAATCCCAAACTATTAAAACCCTGGTAGGTGGGGCATCGCATCAAAGTTGGACAATCACGAGGGCCCCTTCAGCAGCTACCGCGTGCAAGTCTATCTTTACCCTTTGACCCCCCCAAGCAACTGTAATCATCCTCTTTTCTGACAGGATTAAATATTTCATCACCTCTCTAGCCACCGCTAAACAAGGAAGCCGCCGTGAGCTTTGCAAATGACGATGCGAGCAAGGGCCCTCGTGATAAAGTGTCGGGTTAAAGAGTGCATATGCTGTACACGCTAAGGCGCACTTCATCATCCCCGCGCCAACCGCAGGGAACAATTGATCATCTGCGGTGCGTGTGTGCGCGCGCGGCCATCTGAGTGTACCTTAGCTAGCGTTGATTTGATTCAAATCGGTCGCAGAAGTTGTTCAGCTGTGCAGACTGATGCGAATGCTTCAGTGATGCATCAGAATATTACATCCTATTAAACAGCCAACCACAACAGAACATTGAATGAATGATCATTATTAGCATTCTAGTTGTTGACAAATAAACCTTAAGTTGAAAAGACAAATAAATGCATTTGAAAATATTTTATAAAGTTCAGACTGACACAAACAAAAGGCCACCCTTACATAAGTCATTGAAGGTTGAGAAGAACTTTCTGTTGTATATTATGTTGATTATGTACAGTGGTTTTTGTTACCAAATGATCCTTAAATTATCATTCTTTATACCGCCCACTTTACATAGCATACATTTTTTTAATTTAGCATCGCCCATCTTGTATCTTGGTGAAAATGTACAGTATGTATTTTAACTTATTCACTCCCAGCCATTTTCACTGAAGCAAACCCCTTCGCTCCCGGCTGTTTTACTGGATTTTTACTGATTTTCCAAGGCCCGCAGAATATTGTGTGCTATTGCTATAAAAAGATGAAACCTACTAAAAGAAAGTTTAGAGTCTCTTCTTTCACTAGGAAAAATAAGTAGTATATTTGCATCTGTTACCGTTTCGCAGAAATTAGCAAATTTCATCATTATTCACAAATCTGTTTAGAACTTTGGGTAAATGAGATTTTTTCAACATGGCCTTGGCTGATCTCTTATACTCTGCTGCCACCAATGCTTCAAGCATTCTCTTCAGTTCAGAGGGTGCATCAAAAGCCTTCAGTATGCTCTAGCATAAAAACACATGAAAACCCCCGTATAAATACGTTTTTGGGAGTACAGGATAAAGTATTTAAAAAAAATTTTTTTTTATTATTATTCTTTTTTTGGGCTTGAATGAGTTAAGGGTCCCGAACATGAGACCAATACTAGACTTTACACCGATCTGAACAGCTGAATCGGGAAAGGCCGATATTTGGCATTTTATGCAAAATTGGTGATCGGCTGTAATCGAGCAATGACGTAATTGATCAGCTTCATGAAATAAGACATTAAATATTATATTTAAATGTAATAAGCGTTTTTTAAGTTTTTTTTTCCACATGCATTTTTCTCCTCCGCAGACCAAGTGGCGTCAATTATATGTGGATTTTTGCTCTTTGTGGGCAGGGCTGCGAATGGGGGTGGTCGACGGTAGAGTAAATATAAAAGTTTAAAATAGATATATTGCTCCATCGGTGATCAATAGTTTGTTTCAAACTCGATCGCTTATCAGTAATCGGCCGAAAAAATCCTGATTGTGCAAAGCCTACCCAAAGCTCACTCAGTAGAAAGTTGAAAGTTTACCCAATCTGATAATTTCACCGATCAACATAAAATCAGGTGTACATGGCTATGATGGTCGGGCGCATAAGAGTTTCAAGGATCATGCTTGAAACTGAACAGCAAGTCAGCCATTTTGCCTTAAAGAACCTATTTTGACAAACTTCTTGAACTCTTAGGAATAAATTCACCCAAATGATCAACCAAAAAGCTTTTTGGGCATCAAAATGTTTTCATTTTGAGAATTGGTGATAAAAAAAAAAAAAGGCCTGCAAGAACCCATCCATCGCTGCTCGCACCTTGAATGTTGTTTGTTTTCATGTATTGCGACATTCACGTGTTTGTGTCCTCAGCCTTGGGCCTGTCCAAGTGAGTCATCCTTGCAAGTGTGAGAGGGTGACAAGCCATTACAGGAATATGACAGCAGGGATTATTGTTGAAAAACAAGAGCAGAATATTTCCACCTTTACCCCCAAAATCATTTCATGAAGTTCTGTTTGTTACTTCTCCATGTAAACAAACTGCTGAAATTTTTTTCTTATAATTGTCTGAGTTTTCTGAATTGCACGTTTGCGTGTGCAGCTGCTGCACACGCGAAGCAGCAGGTTGAGATTTGCACATGACACGAGTTCTTAACCCCGGGAGCCTCCTCGCCTTTGGCGCTCGCTACTTTGCCGCGGGAAAGGGAAAGCAGCCGTCCCTGTGCTGTATCATTAAATAACGCATGGAGCAACCGCATCATCATATCACTCAGAGAGACACCTGCGGGAACCTCATTTGTACTTTTTCAGGCTGTTTTTGCTGTCGATATGTGGAACAGATTCACTTAATCTCACTTAGCTCTTTTGTTAGGAAGATTATTGTATCAATGTGATATGAAGTCAACCGGTGAACATCTTTTAAAGTACTTATTTTTCCTCATTTTTTTTTAATCATCAAATTTTTCCAATATCATATAAACAAAGTATATTCCTCCTGACAGTTTGTTATATAAAAATGTGTACCCTAGCCTGTTTTAAAAATATATGCATTGTTTGATATATAAGTAAGTGTATAGCGAATCAAATCGTAATCCCACCAAGTCGAATCGAATCGTTCCACTTTCAAATCAAACCGTCCTTGAATCATTGATATATTTCACCGTAATGGACTTATTGTATGTAATACATATTTTAATATATTATTATTTAATAAATATTTTAATAGATTTTACACAACTTATATATTTTTTTTAATTCCAAGTATATAATATATTACCCCCAGGATGTTTTTTTGAAAAAATCTTATCACATTTTTTCATATATACAGTAAATTTACCCTTAATAACTTTAACTATTTTTAACATTGCATGAAGTTTCACAAACATTTTTATGTATGTGTTTGATCATTCTTTGTACTTATTTTATGTAATAAATATTTCTAATATATTACATAATAAACCCCATTTTTTTTTTTAAATCTAGTATTTTAAAATATATATTTCCCCCAGCATATTTTTTATTCAAACATATTTTAAAAATATTTCCATTTATACAGTACATTTTCCCTTAATGCCTTTATTTAAAATAATAATAACTAGAGCTGCGGGCACTTTGGAGTACTTGCACGTTTGGGTACGGGTACATTGGGGTACTGGCACATTCCAAGCCTAATTTCTTAGAAAATGGCATAATAACCTTTACATATGGATTTATTTATTTTTTTGCTAGGTGTGATGAGTGTGCAAAGCGCAATGAGTTTTGGTCAATGTTAAGAACCTAAAAATCAGCGTCCTTTTTTATTTTTGGGCAATGAGTTGCCCCGATTGGCATTACATTACATTACATTACAGTTTATATTTACGCATAATTGTTAGTTTTACTCATAGCACAATATTGCTTTTATTGTCAATAGAGAGCATAAAAAATAAAAAAATAAAATAAAAAGTACATATGTATCAACATCTTAAGGCTTCTGTGACAAATTTTTAACTGGATACCTTTCACGGGCAGTAGATGCAGTAGATGAAAATTTAAAAAATGAAAATTTTTGTGAACACTAGGTGGCGATATAGATTTAACCGAATATTATCATATAGATGCCTTTAGGTCGTGACTATTAACATACATGAGAAGTTTGGGATTTTTTGGAGCATGTACAGTGGAATTATTAAACATTTTCTCCTTTTGTGGCGAAGCAAATACGAAAGTTTGAGGCACCGCCCCGTCATATAGTGTTTAAAAAACTCAAGATTTTTTCCCCAGTTGTTGTCCCAGGTCTTGAGATGATACAGGCCAAGTTTAAACTCAATTAAATGTATCGTCTCGGAAAAGAGGTCAAATGTATGACCTCTGTGAATGTGCAAAAATGGGCCAAAATAGGACATTCAAAAATTCATAGCTCATTTCTTGTACATTTTTAGCACATGGTCCCAACAGACTTTTTTTGTGCGTCAATTTTCGTAGCTGTAGGTCAAACGTGCCGGGATTGGTTTCTATTTTTGTCCTGTAGGGGGCGCTATGGAACTTAATGACAACTTGATAATATCTAATTTTTCGCCATGCCTGAAGAGTGTTTGGTGAACTTTTTTAAATAAATGTTTAGGTCCCCAAAAATTTGATTGTTTGCAGAGAATATATATATATATATATATATATATATAAAAAAAAAAATAATAATAATAATAATAAAAATAAATAAATAATTAGAACAAAAAACAATAGGGACCTCGCAGCGGTCGCTGCTCGGGCCCTAATAATATTGTATGAAGATTTACAAGCATATTTAAGTATGTGTTGTTTGCTCGTTCTTATCACTCAAGAAGAGAAAATGTCAACCGCTCGTTGCATTTCCTCCCTCCCTCGCTGACGCTCGGCTGCTGTTGGATAGCCACTGCGGCCCCTCTGTACGTCTGACAGAGACCACTTTGTCCACTGAGTCCTGCTTGTCTCATGGACGGGCCACTTTATCATGCGTGTAGCGTCCCGACGGAGGTCAGCACGCCGCTGACTGACAAAGAGTCCGCTCGCAGCTGTTGCCGATGTTTGCGCCGTGGTCGTGCTACGGGCTCGTTGCTAATAAGATGTTAAAAATGCGGAAATCTTACATGCATGAGTTTGTGGTGTGACGAGACTGCGCCACATACACACAGTGTATACCTCTATGAGCACTATCTTAAAAACACAATGTGTATATGAATAAATTTGATCTCAGCTGTGGTCCCCCGCAACCTGTGCCGACACCAATTAGCCCCCTCTCCTCTCTGCCCAACTCATCTCATAGATTTCTCCTCCGCAGACCAATTATGCCAGATTGACTCGCCAACGAGCGGACGGAGGCCACGGGAGTCTGATTTATTTTTCATGTGGCCTGATAACAGGGGCGGCGGCCTCTCCATCACCATCTTGACTGGCGCTAATGCTAACAGGGGCTGATTTAAAGCGGCCGTAAACCAAACAACTCTGAACACTCATCGGCACAGCTCACGCCGTTTCCCAAGGTGCGAGAAGACAATGATTTTTGTGCTTCGTCGCAGCGCTAAGCGTATGCCAAGCCTTCGGCAAAGGAAGTTATTGCTTATTTTAGGGGTGTGTCAAATCACTTTGCTTTAGTGCCGATAATCTGATGCTACAGGCAGGGGAAAGTACACATGGAGCACATTTGCAAAGAAGTACAAGCTTAGCATAGTTAAAAATAGGAAACATTTAAAAAAAATATACCAAAATAAAAAACAACTGTTAGGGGAAATATATATATATATATATATATATATATATATATATATATATATATATATATATATATATAAACCTAAATTTAAACAATGGCTCTAAATAAGTACTCAATTAGTAAACGAGTTATTGATTAATTTTGAAATCACTGTATGACTATATTACAGTAAATTTGAAGTCGGTTTTGATTTAAAACACGTGAGTGCATTGAATCAAACCGAATCATTCAACTTTAAAATATATCAAGATACGTATCAGATCGTCTTTTATTCAGCGTTTCTGCATGTATCAGTAAATCTAATTTAATACTTTTTAATGCCGTTTCTAAAGCAACTGAAAACAAACGTAATGCCTATGTCCTACTACATAAGATCAGTTAATTTCCCATTTACCATGTTACTGCATATGCACATTCGCGCGAGCACCCAACACACACACACACACACACACTTACATGCGTTTTATACTGTGTTGATGTCAGTCTATTCAAAATTTTTATCATAATGTATCATGATTTCCACAGCGAACTCACGATTAATCACTAATTGGATATTTGACATATGTTCTAAATGTACAATAAAATATATTTTAAGTTTTTCATACTCTTGGTAATGAACAAAAGCTGACAAATATGTTTACCCAATACATATAAGTATGGTTTAAACTTGATTCATTGATACAGTAATTTATAAAATGAGCGGAAGTTAAAAAACAATTCAAAATAATATAAATGATACTATACAGTTAAAAGGATTGTAAAACATTGAGTTTTTTTCTTTCTGCCACTCGATGGCATTAGCATTTCATGTTGGACGTCGATGACAAACAGTACATTTTTCTTTGCAAATTAGTTAATTTAATTTGAAAATGAAGGGATTTATGGACCCCAGCGTATTTTGTTCATTGTAAATTACAGCTAGTACCCAGTCCCCACAAATACATAAAATCGATGCTTCTAGACATTAATTTTTAATGATTTTTAAATTACTTTAATTTCCCACAAAATCCATTTAACTCATTCACTCCCAGCCATTTTCACTTTGGCTGTTTTATTGGATTTTGACTGATTTTTCAAGGCCCACAGAATATTGTGTTATATCACTATAAAAACATGGAACCTTCCAATAGAAAGATTAAAGTTTGTTGTTTCATCAGGAAAAAAAAGTATATTTCTATTTGTTTCCCATTTTGCAGCAAATAACATTAGCATATAGCTAAGTTTAATCATTATTCACAAATCTGTTTAGAACTGTGGGTAAATGAGCTTGTTTGCAACATGGCCGTGGTTGATCTCTTATACTCTGCTGCCACCTGCTGGCCGTTTTTGTAATTACTACCATTGCTTCACCCGTTCTCTGCAGGTCAGATGCTGCATCAAAGTCTTCTGAATGCTCTAGCAAAAAATCTATAAATTTGTCTGGGGACACTTAAAACATTTAATGTAGAATGTAAGTTTTTAAGAGCAAATGAGTTAATGACTTTTACTGTAATTGCTTATTGACCCGCGGAAAGCCTGTTATTGGAGAGATGGACACCCCGATATATACATATATAATATCTCTGACTGAAACGGCACATTTATTTTACTTACAAGTTAATTCACATTATAAAATGTAAACGTGAAACGATTTGCATCATGTCCTCTCGAGCTGAGCTGTACCATATTGAATTAGAATCAAACCGAATTGTTTCACTTTTAAAATAAATTGTCATTGAATCGTGTATCGAGATACCTACCAATTCACCTACAATTATTGGAGAGATGCAAACCCCAAATATATACACATACACACACCTTGGGAATCTTGGGAGTCTACTATAGGATAAAGGAGAAACCTACAATACAGTATAAATAAATAAATAAATAAATAAAAGTATACCGCCTGGCATCAGTGCTTCATTTGAGTACTATGCCAGAGGACATGTCATTCTCGGGTGCAGATTATCTGCTGCTACGGGGAAGAAGAAAGCATCTCATTTGCAAAAGCACCCTTCATATTTGAAACATCTCCGCTGGCTGGAGGCAAAGGTGACGCCGGCAGAAGAGTTCTGAGTTAGTGGCGGCAAAGATAAGCGGAGGCATCTCGAATCATTTATTGCCGCGCAAGCTTGTAAACATTTATTTTGATGTGAGGTGGGTGTATTCTGGCCCCCGTCCAAGGGGGCAAACGTTACAGCGGCATTATTGATAGACAGTCGCCTTAATCCTCTTACAGGAACACTGTCCCCTCTGGTGAGAAATGTTCCCGGAGATTAACGGCCCAATCAGAGCGCTACATATATTACATATATGATAGCAATTAGCTTCTTCGCGGATAATCTCCACTATGACTTTAATTCTGGCGCAGTGGCGGATGCTTAACGGACAGTCATCATGGCGTTATCGTGTCATCTTCCAGCAGACTTCCTGCAAAACATCTTAAAGCGCTCGCGGGCACGATCGGCTTCCAAACCGAATCAGCAAGTCACATGATCAAATCAAATATGCTTCTGCTGCTGCTCTGCGTTGCTGTTATAAACCCATCCAAAAAGTGAGCAAATCCCTCGCGCTCATCTTCCTTCACCAGGGCTTTAAAAGTGATTTCCTAAAGTGTTCCATTTCAAATGGAATTAAATATCATATGAATTAAAGACCTTCTGTGTCAATGAGGTGATTTCCCGTTGTTGGTTGTACGTCAAGGAGTCATAGTATAATGTGTTTCCCCCCCCAAATTCCAGGCATCTTAATTCATCTTTGAAATGTTTTTGTTTTGTCAAAACAAAAAGGATATAAAATGACAGTACGCTTCCATATCCTCTTTTTACAGCCTTGCTGAAATCAGCAAACCTTCCCTTACCATGACCATCAGGGGCGGACTTTTGAAATTGTTTTATACTATAAATGTTATCAAATTTAAAAAAAATCCAATCATTTACAATTATTGTAATATTTTTCAAGTTTTTCATACTTGTGTTAATTATTATAAAAGCGTACAAATATGGTTACCAAATACAAATGTGCTTGTGTCATTTAGTTCATTGATATAGTAATTTTATAGTAATTCATAAAGTTACAGTTAATTAACAGTTGACAGGAGTGTAAAATATTGAGTCATATTTGTGTTAAGATAATTTTCTGCCACTAAGTGGCATCAGTGTTTCATGTTTGACATTGGTGACAGGAACACTAAATGTTTCTTTCAGAGCAATTAGTATTTGTATTGAAACTTGTAGACTCCAGGCCATTTTGCTCATTGTAAACTACCAGTCCCCACAAATGCATATATATATATATTAAAAAAAAAAAATCACATTAATTATTGCTAAATTGTGTTATAGTGACTCCTTTGCACGACGCTGTATGTAAAAGTATTTACATTTTGAAGGCCTCGCGACATATTTAATGATTCTTAATGCCAATTGAGGCCTTGATTTTTTTTAAAATGAAATCAATTTAATGACTTTTACCGCTTTTTAATGACCCGTGGGAAACCCTGTACCAGTATATAGGTTTTTCTGTCATTTTGTGTATCAAAGGTACTCATGCTACATAGTAACAGTATTTACTAAGAGTTGAGTACTTGTCTAGTACTAGTCTAATCTGAAAAAAAAAAAATAGCATGGAACAACCCTAATAATACACAAATATCAATACACATTAATTTCAGATTATATTTAGATTCAAACAAAAACATAACAACTTTAAATATGTTGTTTTTCTTTACCTTTTGTAAAATTCTGACATGTATATTTTTAAGAATTAAAAAATAAATATAACAATAAGATAATGTCCTGTCCATTTGAAAGAAGCCACCATGCTCAAGAAATAACAACCCATCAGAGACAGTAGGCGTGACCAACGAGGTGTCAATTATTCGCAAACACCCGTTGATCAATAAAGCTAAAATCTGCAAGTCCCCCATTTTAAATCTGTGCAAGTGTATCTAATATTAAAAAAATATGCTTAACTCAGCGTCACGTGACAAAGATTGACGGCTTGGTATACAGAGAGGGAGAAAACAGTAATCCAAAGTCGTCAGAAGTTAGGATCTCCAAATAATTGTTTTGGGTGCTGGCGGTAAACAAAAGTAGCAGCCTGCTGTGCTAATTAATGGAGGCTGTGATTCACCACGCGCTTCGTCATCATTTGATCTTTGTAATTGGCCCACTGACGAGACGCCAGGCGGAGCGGGTCCCCCCGGACCCTACCTGCGAGGCCATTAAAAAGCCATCTTTCTTGCTGCAAAGGCACGACGCGCTAAACACTCAAATTGCTACGACTCGGCGGAGTCTCTTGAGTTTTGTTGCATGCCCGAAAGGGGGCTCTGCTTCACAAACCTGGTCCCTCTCAAAGTCTGGTTCTTTTTCTTAATGAGAGCACCAGAGCAGCCTTGCTTGGATTGTTGCCCGCCAAGGAGGGGCATCAGCTGGGAGTACATGCTCACCTAGGCCGCCCCCAAAAGTCCGGTTCATTATTTTTTTTAATGGAGCTGAAATGTCTTTTGCATCTTTCGTAAAACTGTTAACTCTGCGTTAACGTACAGACTGCTACGTACTACTCTAGCAGTTTTCAGAGATTGATGGTGAAGCAGGTAAGTTGTGCCTCCAGCAAAGCAAAACAATGACTATGCGTAACTAACCACAAAGGCGCTAACAATGTAAACGCTCCAACAAAACGGGTTCAAACGAGTTCCTCGGCCGCCTGGAAGCCCGCTGAGGTTCAGGGTGAGACGCCCCGCTAACATAAAAGACTTGCACAGAAGGGGCATCGTGGAGCCAGCTCGCGCCGACTGCGCCAAAGTAGTTTCTCATCTTCAAAGACAGTGCGCTGGACGCCCAGAGGGTTCTATTCTCCGAGCGTCGTCATAACACTCGCTCATGTTGATTTTCGGTTGGGGGAGCTTTGACTGCCAAAGCCTACCTGACTGGAGCGCCTCTGCTCTGGGCAGGCTTCAACAGGACAGTCACCGTGCTGTCCGTCTGATTCAGCGACGTCTCCTGGTCATACGCCGGCATGGATGGAGCTGAGGGGGTAAGTCAAGAAGTGAATGTTTGGGCTTTTAAATAACCCTATTAAAAACCCTATTATATAAATCAGCTAACTACTCAAGATCTGGCTGCCTCCACGGCAACAAGACGTTAACATGTTGCATGTACTGAAGTATTTTTTTTTTTTAGGTTTAAACGATGCCCCACTTAACTCATTCACTCCCAGCCATTTTCACTGAAGCAAACCCCTTTGCTCTTGGCTGTTTTACTGGATTTTGACTGATTTTGCAAGGCCCACAGAATATTGTACCAATAACCAAAATAAAGATTAGAGTCTCTTCTTTCATCAGGAAACAAAGTATATTTGTATCTGTTTCCGTTTTGCAGCAATTAGCCTCAGAATATAGCTAAGTTTCATCATTATTCACAAATCTATTTCGAATTATGAGTAATTGAGGTTTTTTTCAACATGGCCCTGGTTGATCTCTTATACTCTGCTGCCACCTGATGGCCGTTTTTTGTAATAACTATCATTGCTTTAAGCGACCTCTTCAGGTCAGAGGCTGCATCAAAGCCTTCTGTATGCTCTAGCATTAAAAAAACAAATACGTTTTTGGGACCATGGCAATATTTAAAATACAACGTTTTTGGGAGCAAATGAGTTAAACGGAGCATAGCTCGAGCCTTGTTTTTTTCCTCATTTTAGATCCTGGGGAGCCATTGTGGCGATCGACAAGCTTTCCTGTTCGGTCTCCATCTGTTGGTCGTTATTTTTCTTTTTTTAAGTCAATGTCATTGCTCTGTACTTTTGTGCATGTGCATTGATAATAATAAAGATCCATTCCATTCACACTGATTCAGAGATTAACAGCAACAGGGTTCAGCACGTTAGCATAAGGCAGTAGGAAAATAATCATCAAAACATCATATAATTGCATATTCCGTTTAAATGACCTGAAAAGAGTGCTTTCGCCATGACTTATTCAACAGACCCACAGACACCGACCTGAAATCTTGGTGGTGAACTGTGTGGCCACGGCGGGGCCATAGCCCTTGGCCGTGCTGGCGCGCAGGGTGAAGGAATACGTGGAGCCCGGGTGGAGGCCCGCGAAGGCGTGGGCGGTCTCGTTGCCCGCCTTGGCCACTTTGCCGCTCTGGTTGGAGAGGTCCAGCTCGGGGTCGAAGGAGCTCACTGCCTTGTAGGAGATCTAGGAAGGAGTTGAATATTCAGTGGAGAGAGTGTGCGCTGCTGCCGCTGCTGCCGCTCCTCCAGGGTCTCGCTTGAAAACATTGCAGATCATTTAGGCTGTTCTCGTGAGACTCTAGTAAGATTTCATGAAAAAAAAAAAAAAAAAAAAACTGCACTCCACTGCTTATCTAAAGCTCAACTGTTTATATATAGACTACTTATTGATTAGAGTTGGTTTGTTACATACAATGCTGCTGACTTGCTTTTTTTTATTTTTAACATTTACTTAGACCACTTATTGCAGTCTAAAAAAGTTTGGTGAAAAATAATCCAATTTGGGGATGGGGGGGGCATGGACTGAGCCACTAATTTTACTTTGTACGTTGTTTTGTACAGAATGACCCTTTTTGGGGGGTGTTTATACAAAACAACTAATTTTGTACAAAATAACCCAGAAAGCAAAGGAATTTATTGGTCTTTTTTTTTTTTAAATACCCAAATTGGGTTATTTTAGAACCAACAGTTTTTAGAGTGAAGCCACACTTTTAAAACAAATGAGTAAAAACTAACCCAATATGGGTCAAAAAGGGACTGACCCATGTTAGTCAGACCTAGTTATTCATTTAACTAGTATTGTTATTGGGGTTGTTGTACACAATTTTTGGGGATAGTTTTGTACAAAAAAATTTTTAAAATAAAAAAAGGGTTGTGTTGTGCAAAAGAAACCGGAAAGTTAGGTCAAATTGACCCATGGAGTTGATCGGTCTTTTTAAAATTGTTATTAAACAATACACAAATTAGGTTATTTTTGTAACCTAACAAGACAGATTGATAATTGTGATTCACTCAAGAGAGTACTTCACATGATCAAACTTCATTCGGCAGATCCATTCGGGAAAGGAAGGACATTCTGTACAATACTTCGAGCTGATTGGACAATGCGGCATCTTTTGTTTTGACCAATCACGGCAACGGATGAAAATGTCGTCTTCGGGAAAAAAAAAAAGAAGAAGCACGAACATCTTTACCGGATAAAAATGCACGATGCGCTGCAGTTCAACATTCAACAAGGAAACGGTGAGTAATTCTGTGAGAAAAGAATTAATTGCAGCATCCATTCATTTATGTTAGGTTGGTTTGTTTCTCCTGGCGTCTGCGCTTCCTACTTTCGTCACAGCTGCATGTCCCGCCCTGAACAACGCCCGATTGGTACAACCTGAAAAATGTCAGTTGCGAACGTATCAGCGGGAGCTGTATTCTTGTAGTATTTGCGAACAAATACCACAATAATTCAGCTAGCTGGCAAGGTTTTTATTTTTGACCCAACTGTTTTTAGAGTGAAGCAACACGCTTACAATTATTTGGGTAAAAACTAACCCAATATGTTAGACTTAGTCATTCATTTAACTAGTATTGTTATTGCATATGTTGTTGTTTTTTTTACAAAACAAAATTTTGGGGTTTGTGTTGTGCAAAAGAATACTTTTTTTTTTTAATTCCCAAATTTAGTTTTTTTTTTGACCCAACAGTTTTTTGAGTGAAGTTACACTCCTAATAACATTTGGGTAAAAAATAACCTAATATGGGTCAAAAAGGGACTGATCCAGTTAGTTAACTAGATACTCATTTAACTAGTATTGTTATTATTTACAATTACACTTTTCTGGGGTATTTTTGTATAAAACAAAAACTTTTTGGGTTGTCCTATGGTTTATTGAGTTTGAATTCATTGTTTTGGAGTTGAACGTATAACTCAAAAATTTGGGTCAGGCCCTTGTTGACCCTTACTGGATTAGTTTTGACGAGTGTGATAAATGAACAGTTTAATACTACAAAATAGTCTTGTTTTTATAAATTGTTTTGACTGTCAATCCAAACCTGGCAGACTTCTTATGTGCCATTAAGGTGTGCCTAATGAAGCTGGCGTAAGTGCTAAATTGATGGCTTCCTGCGCGTTTTCTCCCGCCATAACTCACTGCTTTAGTCGACTCGTTTATTAAGAGCATAAGTGGTGAGGTTACAGCCCATTTGTTCATTCCGACTACCCCGCACTAAGGTGTTGATGATGGCGTACGTATTTATATTTTATGCGTTTGCGATGCTTCATAAATTCCGACACTCCGCGTTGAGGAAAAAATGTAAACCAATATTACGCGGGATGGGATTTGTCGACATGTTTTCCATTATTTCTGCAGTCACATTCATTAAGGACGTGGCGAGAGGCGGTGATGGGTAATTTCAAACTGAAACGTGGCGATATGCGCTTGGGCGGCGCAGACAAAAGGACTAAATGAGAGAAGGCTTATGAGCATTTCCAAACTTGATGGACACAAATTACGTGGCGCTCCGAACTGCCTTTTGTGTTCCTTAATTGGAATGATAATGGAGCTTTTCCTTTTTATGAGCGGCGCGCGGGGTGTTTTCTTGAAGTGGGGACTTGAGTTCTTCTGAATGGATATTAGTGAAAGCACTTGCCTTAATGCCTCCCCGTAGAACCTACAAAAAGAAAAGCACTGTCACTTCTTGTACGCTGCGACTTGTACCTGACAATCGGAGCGCTGTTGCCGCCATAGCTGGGCTAATTTTTCGACATGTCGGGAACAAAAGCCTCTTTGACGTTAAGTCGCAAGTTTGCAGCTGTCTGAACTTTTAAATGCTGTGTGAAAGTCTGGAATTTATGAACAAAATATTCAAGACATTTATCAGCAAGAATAAAAACAACTTAAGTAAATATTGGGGTGTCAGTGGCGGCTCAAATTGAGACGCAAATTGCCCGAAACACAGAAATGTTTGCCGCCGTATGCCAATCTGTAGCCAAGTAATAAACTATTAAGCAACTAGTCCATTAAGCCCATCTTGGCAATGTATAAACATCTTTGTCGTTACTTCGCTGCTGGCCTCTGACGATGTCCTAGCACAAAGAGCGCTTGCAAATGTGGACCCTGGACCGGAGAGATGTCACAGGGGTTAGCTTCGTGCTAGCTAACTGGTATGACAGAACACGAATGGATTTAAAACTTGATCGAAAGCCAACAACACATCCTAGGTTCTGCCATTGGCCGGTGTACGGCGAGGGATCCTGTAGGTTAGAGTAAGTTATTTTAAAGTAAAAAGGAAAACCTTGCTAACTAGCTGTGTTAGCGCGTTGGCCGCATAGGTACAATTCAATATACAATATTTTCAAAAAGTGAAAATGTGGCTAAGGAACTCCATTTACCAGTCCAATATAATCAAATCGGGTTTTTCATTTTTTGGCCTAGCGCGTGTTTTTCGGCAAATGTACAATTAGTTAACCTATTTGAATGGATTTGGTGGTTAAATGGTAAACTAATATGCAAACGTGTGTTTAACGTACGAGTCCAGGCAAGAGTATATACATATTCAAACTATACTCTAAAAACAGTTACATGCATGTAAAAAAATAACCCAATACGGGTCAATAAAGGGACGCACCCAACTTTTTATATTATTCATTTAAAGTAGCCCTAAGAACCTTTTCAACCTTAATCAAATATTTATATAACTCTTCTGATGAAACATCGACTTAAAACTAGTTGAATGGTACCTTTGCCATGGCCTGAGGGGGTCTGTATTATTTTTACTGGCACTAAGCAACTTTGAGGAGGCCACACAAACAAACTACAAATGTCCTGACTGCTTTATGGCATACATCATGTCCCCCTTTACCCAGTCGTTACAAAGACGGAAATCAATTTGAAAGTCGACGTACGATTACTGCTTTCTTGGCAGAAGATGCAAAACAACTGAAAAGTTTTTCTGAGGAGAAAGGAAAAAGGGAAGCTACTCAGATAAAAGGACAGAGTCAAGGATCAACATTGGCCCGGATTTCACTCGCTGGCGTGAGCTCAAAAACGACGCAATTCGCTTGCCCTCGTGGGAAATGTGGTCTTCCTTCAGGCATAACATTACCCCTATAGCCCATATAGCGCCGCCATAATCTACATAAACTAAAAGATCCTTAGGGTTGCTTTAACCCCAAAAGTTGGATCAAAGTAATTTACAGAACAACCCCAAATGTAACCCAATTTTTGGGGGATTATTATGTACAAAAACAACAACATTTTGGGGAATTTGAACAAATTTGACTCAAGTGAGTTTGACCCAATATTTGGGGTAAAATAAATAATCCACAAAATTTTTAGACCCATATTGTGTGATTTTGACCCAACTATTTTTCTATACAGTATATGTAAATGATAAACTCCATCACTAAATAAATACAATAAATACAGAAGGAGATGTGAACAGCAGCAACATTAGCCAGCAGCAAAATGTGGAGAGAGAAAAAATACTGCAATTGAATCAAAAAAAGTTTATAATTATAGCTATGTATAAGAATCACAAAATGTTTATGAATAATAAATACCATATATACCCAGCAGCAGTAGTCGGCAGCGCAGTATGTAGTAACCCCAAAAAAAATACACAGGGCTATAAATTATCTATCTACATTTAGAACAATGACAGACTGTGCATGAATAAACATATATTTTATATGCAGCAGTTACTGTGGACAGCAGCAAGAATAGTCAGCAGCATTACCCGTAGGAATACTCATACATAAATATACTGCATATAAATAATCAATACTGTAAGTGAACAGCAGAAAGAATAGTCACCAACATTACAGGTAGCAAAAAACAATCATGTATCAATAACTCTCTTTACACTTAATGTGAATAGCAACTGTACATGTATAAATTATATTTGCAGTACGTATAAGTGAATAACCATCAATGCTACAATCAGTAGTGAATTAATAATAAGAATACATTTTATTTGTAAAGCATTTAATATTTGACATCAAAAGTGCTAGAATTATTCAATAATAATACAAAATATTCCACTGCATGTAAGTAAATGTGAAAAGAAGGCAGAGAAATAGTCAGCTCTATTGTATGAAATCAAAATTAACATCTGGATTATCTGATTTTCAGGGGTTATTGTGAGTGAATGAATGAACAAAAAGCCTGTTGTTTGCGGGTAGTAGCCGTAAGTGGCGTGTTCGGAGAGCCTGGAGGCGGTTATGTTCCATAAAGTGGATCACACACATACACACACACTTCCCTTTTACGTGTCGTATGAAATTTTAAAGAAGATAAACAGCTGAGACGCGTCGCTCTTTAAGCCATTAAACCAACCTGCTGTGTGTGGTGTATTTTTCTCTTTCCTTTTTTTTATGGACATTGTTTCTGCATCCGCTCGACTAAACAAAGCCCCCACCCCTGTTGCCGCTCAATCCTCGCTCTCGTCCAATGAGAGGAGACCCCCGCTAACCCAGTCAAAATAACGTAGCGCGGTGAGCAAACAGCGATCGGAGAGGGAATCAATCTGTGGGAAAGGCGGCGGGATTACTTCCCAAACCATGGACTTGGTTAAGATCAATGTGTGTGTGTGTGTGTGTGAGTGTATTTGCCTTGTGGAGGCGTGCACAAGGGTGGAGAGCGGCCATGAGTCAACATTGACTCGCAACCGCAGTCAAGAAGAGAGAAATTGTGCTTCCAATAGAGTTCAAAGGGCAAAATACGACTTTATAGAAAGTATATCGTTTTAATTGTCATACCCTCGTACGAGTGTCTGATTGTTTATACGGATTGAAAGTGGTTAGCTTATTTGTAGGCGTGTTAGTATCGTTTTGTTTTTACACATCACGTGAGAGTGGCTAGTTTATTTTTGTACTAGACAGGTGTCTTATTGTTTTTACCTGCTACTATTGAGAGTTGTTGATATTTACATCTTATGCTTTATACTTTTACACTATTTCTAGACTTGTACAAGTGTGTCATATGGTTCGTGCATTTTGCCACTTCGACAAGTGTCTTATTGCTTTTACGCATTATGATTGAGATGATCTTATTTTTGCACATTATACATGTGTCTTAGTTTTTTTTAACATCACAATTGAGAGTGGTTTGTGTATTTTCGCACTCGGACAAGTATTATACATGAGCTTCGTTGTTTTTACATTGTGATTGGGAGCTTATTTTTGCACATGTACGAGTCTTATTGTTTTTAATTGCACTTATTACGAGTGCCATATTGTTTTTCAGCGTCACAACTGGGAGTGGTCATAGTACTCTTACACTCGGACAAGTCTATTATGGTATATATTTTACGCATTATGATTGAGGTTGGTGAGCTTAGTTTTTGCACTCGCACAGGTACCTTATTGTTTTGACTGTTACTATTGTGTGTGTTTTTTGTGCTAATTTTTAAATTGTTCAGTTTTGACTTTGACTTCTTGCTGTTGTTTATATGTCTTAAAATCAAGAGTGGTTAGCTTAATTTTTTACTTGCACAAGTTTGTTATTGTTTATACGTATTATTCTTAGGAGTGGTTAGCTTATTTTTACACGAGTGCAACATTTACTCTTTTTGTTTTTACATTTCACAATCAATTGTGGTTAGCTTCCGTTTTACATTTTTATGAGTGTCTTATTGTTTACACGTGTTTATATATATATATATATATATATATATATATATATATATATATATATATATATATATATATATATATAGTGTCATCAGCTTATTTTTATACTTGTAAGAAGAGTTCCTTATGTTTTTTGTGTAACTGGTGTGATTATTTTATTTCAAAATTCATACTAAATTTATTAGTCAGTATTGAGTGATTTGCTTATTCTTACTTGTGTTTACGGGTGTTTCATTGTTTTTATACTTTTCAACTGACTGCCTCTTACACATTAAAGGTGCTGTCCGATGTTTTTCTGTTGCTGTTTGTAAACACAACATTCAAAACTGAAGCTCGAGGAAGCCGAGGACAGCAGTCAACCAATAATGTGTGAAACCAGCCTACCAATCAGGAGTGGGCGCTTGCCTCCGTGGCTTAGCTGGAAGGAAAACGTTGAGTCTCCGCCCAGAAACGTCCCGGACAGGCCAAAACAAATCCTTTGGACCATACCTTTAACTTTATTTTACTGCTTTTTATTTTTTTTATTTGGCATTTTATTTGTACTATTCTATGACTGATATGACATTTTAAAATAAACAAATAAAAATGACAAAAAATAATAATATAATAAAAACTGTCATTGTGTTTTGTAAAATTAGCATTATATAATTTGCTAAAATAGAAATACATGTGTTCCAACATCATTTGCCAAAAATGAATTAACAATAATAATATGTTTTGGTGCGTGAGTACCTCATACTGCGTGATGACCCCGTATGTCTGCGCCGGCTCCCGCCACGTGACCACGATCTTCTCCTCGTAGGCGCTACCCTGGATGGATTCCAGCGGGACGGCGCCGGGCACTGCGGGACACCCACACGCGGCACAGATTAGCGACACCGATGAATAAAAGTGGCGCGCGTCACCTCCACTGTGATTTATCCCGCTGCCGACAATCATCCAAAGAGCTTTTCAAGGACGTCCATTACACAAATGGCCGACGGCCAAAGTCAAAGATATTTTAATGGGAATATTTCAAGTCCTTGACAAAAAAACGACACGCATGCTGCATGTCGTACGCCGGAGATGAGTGGCAGGCAAGCGCACATAAATAAGGAGGGCGTGCACCATCTCTGACGGGATTTTGATGGGGGTGCGTGACATTGGTGTATCTTTTTAGTTAGCCACAAATGTTGTCAAAAATGAGCTTTATTTAGATTTTATTTTTTAAGACGGATATGCTTTTTCTGCATATGCTGAAGGGGGTGCGTGGCTTAAAAAGTTGGGGTTTCACCTACTACATGAGTCATCTGACTGGACTCCATCAAAAGAGCATCAAACATCTGCAGTTGGGGTTCCGACCAGAACAAAGAGATCAGAACATGTTGCACCCTATTATAAATGCTTGAGGTAGTAGCTATTTTTGTGACTCTTTTAAGAGGGTGCACCATTTTTGAATTAGATGCACGGCTTCAAAACCGATATTGGACATTTTGACGCATTTGACCCTGGCACAACCTTCTAAACTATTTTTTTCCCCCTCGACATTAAAACAACAAAAAAATGAGTACGTTTAGGATTTCAGGTATTTTTAAATTATGGGAAGAAATATTTACTGTAGAAAACTATAGAGAGCTATGGTATTTACTTTCTTGAGTTTCCATTCAACTTTTTAAGACGTACTGATAACCTTGGGAGCTCCCTGAGCGTTTTGTTAGAGATTTAAAAGGATGTTCAATTGTTTAAGATAAAAAAAAATAATAAAATAAAAACTCATGACTTGACCAACCACGTAAAACAATATATTTTTTGTATTGTTTTGTCATGTGTGTTGGCAACATGAGCTTTGACTTTGACTCTGCCAAATGTCCATTCAAGTGTCATTTGCGAGCCTCGTTTGATTGGCCGCAGTCATTGTCCAGTCAGCGTATTATACAAACATTCAAAAGACTGGATTTGACCCAGCATGTTGACCCACCAAAACTTTGGAAGAGTCTTTTGACTTTTTTGCGTTGGTGCGCCAACTTTGACAAGGACGCTGATTAGTAAATGTGTCATTATTAGAAATTAGAGTTGCACGGAGTAACGATATAAAAAAAATACCCCGGCAAAATCAACAGTATGCTTACGTTTTAAAATAAAAATGCAGAATCAAGGCTCTCCAGCTAAAGTGTCTTAAGTGGGTGGAAACTGTTTAAGTGTTGTTTCGTCTTTTGTATTATGATCAAATACAATGACTTAAAATGAACTACCCTATGAGGGTTTTTTTTTATGCTGAAAACGTTTTAGCACTTTAAACCCCCCCCCCCCCCCCATTATGCAACAGTGTATTGAGACAAGCATGTTCATAAATTAAGTACGTAAACATTGTTTATTTGTAACTTTTATGATTAATTATGTCTGCAGTGCATAAACTTCCTATAGGCATTTTTTTTTTTCCACATGCACTTCCGCATGTCAACACCCCGTAGCATTATGGGGAAAAATGACTTAAAAATATATTTAACATACTTCTAGGCTAAATGCTAAAAACGTATTTTTTTCCCATAATATCACAGTTCATTGACTTCCACAAATGAAAAACATTTGGCCTACATTATACCAATACGTTCATACATTAAATACGCAAACATTGTTTATATGTAATTCTATGATTTATTATTATAGCTGCAGTGTACACTGTACAATTTCTTTTCTGCATTTTTTGCCCATAATGCCACGGGGTATGCACAATACCCCGTGGCACTATGGGAAAAAAATCCTTCTTAGCATTTAGCCTACAAGTACGTTCCAACGTATTTGCAAGTACGTTCAAATGTATTTGGGGCGGCATGGCTCAGTGGTAGAGTGGTCATCTACCAACCGTGAGGCCTTGGGTTCGATCTTCAACCCTTGTGACCATGTTGAAGTGTCCTTGAGCAAGACACTGAACCCCGATTTGCCCCAGTGGACCCCGTAGCGCCCTGCATGGCAGCAGCTGACCACTGGCATGTGAATGTATGTTTGAATGTGAGGCATTGTAAAGCGTTTTGGGCACAATATGGTGTAGCTATAAGCGCTATATAAAAAGCAGTCCAGTCCATATTTGCAAGTACAGGAATAGGTTCTGGTCTCTGGATCTTACCGTCCTCGTCCGTCTGCACCTCCAGCTCGGCGCTCTCCTTGACGCCTTCGGGGTTTCGCAGCACCAGCTTGACGCTGAGGTTGGTGTAGGGCGTCAGGTTGTGGATGGTGTGCTGCGGGTCGCGGCCCTGCGCCTCGTAGCACACCTCCTCCCGCGTCTCGTCCTTGCCGCCCACCCGCGAGCGGTACTGCGCCGTCAGGTTGTAGCTGTGGCAGCGCGTCACGTTGTAGCCCAGCGGCTCCCAGCGCACCGTCACCTGCTTGGATTGGACGTCCAGCACCTCCAGACGGCGCGGCCCGTGCATGGGCTCTGTGGGGACGAGAGGGAGGAGAGAGTGTGAGGCCACATGCAGATAATTAATTAGGCCTCGTGAAACGGCAGGTGGTGCGCATTAGTCCAGGTGAAACGAGGGGAATGGATGCAATGTATGCGGCGGCACGGCCTCCGCCGCTGTTCTTTTCTCTTTTCTCAACATTTGACACCCGGTCAAATTTCATTTGTTTGAAGTTGATGCGCTTCCTGTTTCAAAGGCGCAGCGTGATGGGAAGCAAAGGCGCAAAGGCACATCCCGTCGCAGCGGCGCGCGCATGCCGACGCACCGGCTGCAGCACCGCCGCGGTGCCGGTGCAAAGACTCTGCAGGGGACGTGTCATCCCTTCACAGAATGCAGTCTTTTCAAAAGGCAGATGGCTATTAATGGCCCCGCGCATAAATGGAATAGGTCACTCAGACTGGTGAGACTTTATCACAAGAGGTGTTCAATCTAGAAGTGTCAAAATCAATCGATTAATCAGCATGAATCGTTTAGAGACATAGTTTAACATAAAAGTGTCCAAATCCTCCAATTTCAGTTTCTCAACAGTAATTATTTTCTGACTTCTGTAGTCAAAGTGGGCTGATTATCTTTTGCATTTAATCAAAATGAGACAATTGCAACCATTGGCTTTTACTTTGGAAAACAATGACCGAATTAATTTCAAAAAGGTGAGTACAACATCAATACATCAATTCCTCTCATTGATATTGTTGAATTGATGTTTTGTTCATTTTTATCACTACACAATACTAAAGGTACAAAAGTAAGTGGTTGATTAAACAGAAATTGGGGAAAACTAATGGTTTTGTAATACACTTTAATGCAAGGTATAATTTTATCCCATTATAAGATTAATTGATGGAATAGTTGATAGAATAATAATTTCGAAAATATTAAAAAGTGACGGCCCTAGTTCACTCAGCAATTTGATACATATCGATAAATGTGGTGCAATATGACTCAATTAGCTAATTCAAACCCAAAAACGAGTAAATACGTTTTTCAATACTTTGTCCTTCACTCCCAAAAACGTATTTATATGGGTTTTGTTTTATGTTTTTTAATTCAAGAGTATACAGAAGGCTTTGATTGCAGCTTCTGAAATGAAGAGGTGGCATTAAGCAATGGTAGTAAAAAAGAAAGAAAAAAAAGGCCAGCAGGTGGCAGCAAAGTATAAGAGATGTTGCAACAAGCTTTTTTTTCCACCAGAAATGTGAATATTGATGAAACTTATTCTAATGCTAACTACTGCAATACGGAAACAGATACAAATATACTTTTCTTTCCTGATGAAAGAAGATACTTTTTTTATAGCAATAGTACACAATATTCTGTGGGCCTTGCAAAATCAGTCAAAATCCAGTAAAACAGCCGTGAGCGAAGGAGGTTGTTTTAGTGAAAATGGCTGGGAGTGAATGAGTTCAATGGAATGACTCGATTGGGTTTGATTCAGTGAAATTACAAATCAATTCAATAAGGTACGGCTCAATTTGATAGGAATGATGTAATGAGTTTCTTATGAGAGTGAATATCCTCTCTTAAAAATAGCACAAAGGGAGTGCTGCAAGGGTCCTTTCTAAGGCCTTTAATTTTTATTTTATACATTAATGTAAAAATGAATAATGTTTTTATGTATGCTGATGATTTCTACAGGATTCTGCCCTGTGATATTTTGCCCCTCCCCCACAAGACACCACCAGTCTGTTGGACGCCATATTCCTTCCTTCCTTTTGTTGCCATTAATTCCTGCTGATAAAGAGTTGGTCTACCCGGGTGGGACATGACTCCCCCCAAGCCATCCTATCACCTCAAACCATTCTTGCTTTTGCCACTGCCTTTTCCGTGGCCATTCCTAATCCCTATTTTGCCGCCGTCCCGCCTCTCCGACAAGGATGTGAAGGCGGCGGCCTCAAGGTAATGGGATCAATTTCCATTCCAGGTTATATTTGCAGCCCATTTCTCTGGAACTTAACACTTTAGCAGCTATTAGGGAGGAAACAGGGGCTGCCATCCCCCCAAGGGGTACGCAGCCCTGGTGGCGGATCGGGCAGGCGGCCATGTTTAACATTCATAGGGTGCACACAGAGGTGCTTGATTGTGTGGGGGAATCTACACCGAAACACTTTGGGATGCCTGGGGAAGATCAGCGGCAACATCTGGAAAGAAAAGTTACAAGACTGTGGGAAAATGGAGGGTAACGTTCGGGAAACGAGGTCATAACGTTAGCTCAGGAGGCGCTAAAGCTAGAAGAAAGCGAGGCCTCCTGACGGCTGAGCGACAGACGGAGCAGCTGCAAAGCGACGGATGTGTTCCCTCCCGAAAGAGAAGATGAAACGGCGTCACAAACCGCCACACCCTGCGGGCGAGGCAGCGTCGCAATGACGGCGCCATACATTGAGCCAGAGCGCTACAAACTTGCCAGTCTGCAAAGTGGAAAGCATCTGTCTGGAGGGGGAAACGTCTGAACCAATCAGTTTATGATATGCTTAAAAAAATTGCTTGAAACACAAGAAAAAGGTAATACGGTGAACCAAACTTATTTAATGTTGGATTTTTTTTTCTATTGAACCTAAACCAAACTTAAATTTTGCAAGATGACACGGAAAGATCAAGATTAGTGATAGAGATCCAGATATTTGCAAAATATTTTACTGTGAATAGACTGCTTGAAATGATTCATTTACTTTTAATTTGCCGATTGACTGTTCGTATCTCAAAAAACTTCGTAAACCAAGGCACCAATGAATTTTTCATTTAGTATTTTTGTATTGTTCATAATAATTTTTTAAAAATCTTCCTAATAATTCTGTATTTTTGTCATCAAATATATTTATTTTCAATTAATATTGTTGTATTTTTTTAATTTTGTAATTTTGCATTAATTTTGTTTTAAATACTTTACTATTATTTACTTTTTTGGTTTATAATTGTGTTTTTTGGGGTAATATTTTAAGCATTCAAAAAATGTCAAAATGCTCAAAATTTCAGCATCTCACTAGTAAATATCTGATTTGTGTAGTCCTCTATTAAAGTAGACTGGTTATCGTTGTGTTGAATCAAAATAAAACATGCTTTCACTTTTCAAAACAATAATCAATATTTTTGCCTATTTTCAGAAATGTCACAGACCAAACCAGTAACTAAATCATAGCATTTTTGGCGGCATTTTTGGCATTGCCATTTTGAAATAATGTCCCGGGTTTTTAATGAAGGCATGGAAAATAAACATGCTTTTGTTTAATCCTATCCATCGATTAAATCGACCAAATAAGGGATTTTCAATATCATTTATTTTCCAGACTGATACCAATACAAATATTCACTATCGAGTACCAATACCTCTAGTACTTTTAATATTTATATTATATTTATAAAATTTCATTCAACACAATGAGAAAAAATTGTGAGCAAAGACCTTTATTTCCGACGCAGATGATGATTTAGCAATGTGTCAGACTGCCACAGTATAGCGCCAAGGAGGACTTACTTGATGTCGGAATATGTTTTCCGTATGAGTGGTTGGTCTCGGCAACTTCCACAAGTAACTGACACCTGAAAATAAAGCCGTATCGGACCAATACGTTGGCTGGTATTAGTGTTAGTCCATCCCTAGAAAACATGATATAATCGTCGCCGTTGCACAAGTTGTACCTAACTCGGCTAATAACTCTCTTGACATCCAAAGGCAAACATTCGCTCTTGTGATATTTTCTACATGTCTGCAGTTTGTTGACGCACGGGGCACATTTATCAGAGACGTTCCACCTAGATGCAAGTGTGACACCTCGCACAAATCACAGCGCTTGGGCTTGTCGGCTTGAGATTCACACTTTGCCGCTTTTGTCCTTTTATTATTTTTTTCCCTCAAAGCGTTAATTTGATTTGTGTGACCGGCCACCCTGCAATTCTGCCGGCGTTAAGTGCGCCCCTTTTGGGCCGCCCGAGTGCAGCCTCCAGATAGTTCCGCAAATAAAAGGGCTTAAAACTTCCATTTTCTGCTTGGCTCACCCCGATGAGATGCTTGTGAATTGCGTCTGTTTCTTTTTCATGTTTTATCTTTTGCCTCTTTTCCACTGAATGGTAGCCCGCTTGAGCAGGTACTAGTTCTTAGAGGAAGTTGCCCAGGGGACCATATTACAATGAGATATTTTCATTGTTTTTATCTAATATGTTTGCATTTTTTCCTTCTAATGTTATTGTATTTTTGGTCCAATATTTTTATATGTTTCCATTCAATATTTTTGTATTTTTATTCCTTGTAATATATATATTTTTTTTCATACTGTAACATTGGTTTATTTCCACTTAATAGTTGTGTGTTTTACTAATGCTAATGCTTTGTAATTTGTTGAAATATTTTATATTACCTATATTTTTGTATTTTTGTTAGTTTATTGTTGTATTTCATGTAATGTTCTATTTTTTGTCAAATAGTTTTGAATATAATTTTTTTAAATAGTTTTTGATGATTGTCATCTTTTTTGCATAATGTGCCTTGAAAAATAACAAGTATATTGGTAGTAGTTGTAGTAGTTTATTAGTTTTGTATCTGTCATATTTGTGTATTCTATATCCAATATTTTTTTGTATTTTACCAAACGTATGTATTTTTCACCTATTTTTTATTTTCTTAATGTCTGTATTTATCATCTAATATTTGCACATTTGTTTAGTATTTTTAAATTTTGTTGCAATCTTTTATTATATGTAATATTTTCGTATTTCACCCTAATAACTGTACATTTTCCTCCCTTTTACTTTAATCTAATACATACTTATTTTTGTAACATTTACATTTTAATAACTTTTTGTAAATCTGTCTTACATTGTTTACCTAGTGTTTATTATTTATTATTTTTTTGCCGCCTTTTTTGTCTATTATTTGGCACTTTTGTCAGGTTTGTATTTATTTCCCGGTGTGTGTTTTTTTTGTATTGTTTATTTTATTTAATGTTTGTGTACATTTTTTAATACTTTGCGATAAGTTTTTTGTTTTATTTTTATTTGACAAATGTTCCTTTTTAAATTTTTGTATAATATTTTTCACCTAGTACTCTCATTCTCATTGAATATACTATTTATTTGGTGTATTTCAGAATCTAGGTAAAAGAAAGCATTTTTATAGTTAGCATTTTGTTACCTTAGCTACTGTTTATACCAGAGGGTGTTTTTTCACCGGCTACATTGTAGTTGTAGGTAGCGGGCAATTCCATCTCTCCGGGGCCCCGTCAATGACAAATGCCCACATTTTCTAAAGATATGATTATACCTGTTGTTGTTATTCTAGTCTAGTTTTAGTATGATCTCCTACTAAATTCTTGCATGAGCACATACTGTAGCACAACGCCATTGAAGCCACGTCGTCTTCACATCTTGCACAAGCTCTGGAGGTTTCACTGAAGTAAAAGTACGAGCAGAATACGTACCAGCAAGGCACAGAAAGTAGCCTGTATCCTATGAAAAAGATTACTACAAGTACAGACGAGAAAATCTTTGCGTCGGGAAATGAGCTTGGGTAGACAAATTATGTCAAGGCTGATAGAAGGGAATAATTTGAATTTGACATTTACATTCCCCTCCCTCCTCGTCATCATCATTATGGCGTGACATTTGAATCATGTTGTCACAAATTAGCAGCACATTAGCACTCCTTGTCAAACAATTCCCCAACCCCGTGAGCACAAAAGTTTGCCCACCTGTTTCAAGCTCGACAAGGCTTTTAAATTTGATGACACAGTTAAAACATATTTTTTAAATACACACGGCGATGTGGCAAAGAAGATGATGCGTGTGATACATTTTTCTTCCTCAGATTTTTGCCGCGTGTGTACTTAAAGCACTGTCTGCACACAGCATCTGGTTCTGCTTGGCTGTTGTACGGAAGAGCAATTAGCTTATCAGATCATCCTCGGGCGCCACAAGCACACAGAGTCTTTATCGGATCGGCATCGATTAAGTGCGGGGACGCTGCCGACTCCCAAACAAGGATGAGAACACTTTGCCGGTGATTAGACATCAGTGTGGATTTGAGGCGACGGCTCCGAGGCTAGTCGCTATCTTGTTGTTAGAGAAACCCATAATGATATTATGTTCTAAAATTGCTATCAATCTATCATATCTATTGTATCTATCATATGTGTCTACCTACCATATCATCCTACCTACCCTGTCTACCTACCATGCTATCATATCTACCTACCTACCCGTGTCTACAAACCCGCCATATCTACTTACCTACCATGTCTACCATATATCTACCTATACCTACCATGTCTAACTACCTACTGTAACAACCATATCTACCTACCTACATACCTACCATCTCTACCGACTTACCATATTTACCTACCTACCATCTCTACCTACTTACCATATTTACCTATCTACCGCGTCTGCCTACTTACCATATCTACCTACCTACCGTGTCTACCTACCTGCCATATCTACCTACCTACCATTTATCTACCTATACCTACCATGTCTAACTACCTACCGTAACAACCATATCTACCTACCTACATACCTACCATATCTACCTACTTACCATATTTACCTACCTACCATCTCTTCCTACCTACCATCTCTACCTACTTACCATATTTACCTATCTACCGCGTCTACTTACCTACCATATCTACCTACCATGTCTACCAACCGTATCTACCTACCTACCCTACTTATCTAATTACCTACCGTGTCTACCTACCTACCGTGTCTACCTACGGTATCTACCAACCTAGCTACCAAATCAATCAATCTATCTATCTATTTATCTATCTATCAACCTAGCTACCAAATCTATCCATCTATCAACCTAACTACCAAATCCATCTATCAACCTAGCTACCAAATCTACCTATCAACCTAGCTACCAAATCTACCTATCTAGCTATCTATCTATCTATCTATCTGCACCTGCTTGTTAAAACTGACTGATAATTAGTCAGTTTGTGTGATGATACTGCATCATAATAGACAAATTACCATAGACAAACAATATGATACATTGCAATATTTTGAATAGCCCCACAAATTGATATTTGACACTTGTGTATACTGTATCATGACAAAATGTCACAAAAATAGTTTGTCTCAGTCCTTGCAAAAACTGAACAATATTTGAAATGTGTTTATCAATATTGATACAAGATGTAACCAGTAAGAGGAGTGTGCATGCTGATAGGGAAAAGACAACAACATAAATCGTATGTAGTTTGCATCCTGGCCTGTCAGTAGAAAAAAAAAAATGTCAATGGCCAACATGAAATCACTGTGAGTGCTTTTTTTTTCAGCCCATCAGGTAAAAATATACCCCCCCCCCCCAAAAAAAAAAGGCTTTGCAGATTTGTTTGCCGCCTTCCATTACATTGCGGCTGTGGCGGCGCCAGCTATTGAGGTAATGACACGGCTTGAACACTCAGGAAATCATTTTCATATCCCGCAGAATCGAGGCACGATGATAGCTGGCGATAACCAACAATCAGAGCAGCCATCACCTGTCCTCGAGTGCTAAAGAAGACGCTCGGGGATGGAGGGGGAGGAGGAAGGGGGTTAAAAAGGGAACCAAATGGAGGGGAGTCACAAATGATTATGACAGAGTCAAATAATTAACATCATATTGTATGATTTTCTTTCTGTTATGAAACAGTAATGTCACACAAGCGTCAAATATTTTTTTAACTGGGGATGGGACCATATCATTTCTTGTTATGATAAAGTATCAAAACACAATTGTCAATTTTTTATCAATTTTAAGTTGAAGTGGGATAAAATATCCCATTTTCAGTTTTTATACAATATCGATACACAAGTACGGCTGCAATGATTACCGTATTTTTCTGACTATAAGTCGCTCTGGAGAATAGGTCATGCCAGTCAAAAAATGCATCATCAAAAAACAAAACATGAGTCTCTCCGGAGTACAAGTCACATTAATTTGGGGAAATTTATTTCAAACAAAAACAAAAAAAATGAGATCAAAAACAGTGGTGGATGCCGCATGCTAAAGAAGGTGGCGGTAATGCAACAGAAGTATTTGCCAACCACCAATAGAAAGTAGAACAAGAAATGGAAGAAGAACAAATATAAGAAGACGAAGAAGAAAAAAGAGAGTAGTAGTCATGGCTACTAATGTGTAACAATTGTCAGCAATGTGACATAAAATTCCAGTTAAGGGTAGTCATTTTCAGTTACAAAGAATAGCTTCGGCGGAATTTCTGAATCCAGCTGGAATTCGTTCACTTGATATCAACATGATTTAGGTGCACCTGAGTATAAATCACAGGACCTTAATACGGTAATAGAATAACTTCAACATCAATGCAACGGCGTGCTGAAATTAAGAACACACCCAAAAAAAAAAAATACCAGTAGTTACACTGACATTGCATTATAAAGCATTTAGCGGTGGCTCCAGTTTAGTGGCTAGCAGCTAGCCGCTAACCAAGTACCCCATATAGGCTGACGAGAGCCGTCGGATTACTTTTCAAATGCAGTTTAATAGACGTAAACAACTTTGCACACTAATGTTGACAGCCCGACACATTGCCGTTCCTACTGATCACTTCTCAACACACCGGGCTTTCTCAAATGTGCGGTTTTAGTCTGGAAAAATGTCTACCGTGGTTCTCACGTTACTTCGTTTTGTAGACCAAAATCTATGGGGAGAGATTTGTCTAAAATCTCACTTTGTAAGTATAAATGTGTGTTTTGGCTTCTGTATTTATAAGTGTTCTTCTTCTATATTTTTTATTTTTTTTATTCAAACAGTTGATTATTTGTTATAATTTTCAGTAGGATATTCGAATACCAAAATATTTGATAGCTGCAGCCCTGAATGATTTGCAACATATGTCATTTTCTGTTATAATACAGAACAGTTAAATCTCAAACATTTTCATCTATGCCTGGTGAATAATACGGATATCGTATTGTTTGAATGTATCGATACACAACTGCCCTTTTCTCATTGCTGGAATAATAAAGGCCTTTTCCATTGTATTGCATTGTATCGTGCTTGATTGCGCCCCCAAGGACAAGGTCTGTGTTGGCATCAACGGCAACAAGTGGAAGCCTTCAGCCTGACAGGCGTGCGCGCATCTTATAACAAATGGCATTTAGAAAGGCGGCGCACGTGTTCATGGGCTGCTCCTACATCAGCCTCTACATCCATTACCAAGTCAAAGACAAATGCTCGGGAGTTTGCACCCATATACAATATCCATATACACACGCAAGCTGGGCGGAACACCTTGGGGCCGTGGATAATCACCAGGATTTATTGAATGGTGCTGGCTGCTCCTCACTCTATCAAGTCCTTCTTTATAGGCTCGCTGATAAATGGCACTGCCACCCTGACTGAGGTGGGAGGAGATGGTTGGAGGTAGGGGGGAGTGGAATTGAAAGTACAAAATGAGGCGCCGGACTGGCCTGAGCTGTCTGAAGAGCTGCCCCCTCCCTACTCACCACCCACCACTAAGCTGTGAAGGTGGAGATGGATGGTTGATTGTCTGCCTTCAAAACAATCCAAATGGACCTCAATATAAGTCTTGTTTTATCACTAGACGTGTCACCAACGTCAGTGACTTCTCAGCATGTGAAAAAGGTAGGAATTAGTCATATAGCTTGTCTCATGCCTAGTTAGGGCTTAAAAAAAGAAATACTGGGGAAGATGACCTTGGAAAAAAATGCATATTAAATCACAATCACAATATTCAGAGGGGAGGGGGCGGGATCCTAATTCCAATAGTTTTCAAAATCCTTCAGTTCTATCCCAATGATCCATTTGACACGTGTATCAGTACTGTATCAGAACGCAAAACAATGTAATACTATTTGATGAAAATGGGAGGCCTGTTCATCGCCCTTGCAGCTTTGTTTTAATTTGCACTCACTGAATAATATTTTAATTGTTATTTAATATGTTGTTTGTTCTGTGACCATGTCTGCAACTCAAAAAGCTCACATCTCAAATCGTCTTTCCCCTTTGAAAATAATTAAATAACCCAGCAAAATATTCTGTGAATAAGACATATTTTCCATATAAAATTATCCAAAATCATCCCACCGTACTACACACAGTAGGGCTGGGCGATACGGCCAAAAAGTAAAATCTTGATTTTTTTTTTTATCATTCTGGACGCTTACGATTTTAACTGATTTTAATGTCATTTAAAAAAAATAACTACTGTGCAAAATGTTCAGACAACAATAATGTATACTGATTCTAAATTAGTTTTAACGTAAACCTTCATCGTTTTGTACTTAAATGCCACAATTAAAGGGATTACATCACGGAATTTAAAAGCCCTTACACAGTTAACTATAGGCATATAATGATTAAATATTACCTTTGACATGGTGATGTAATTGTTTATATTAGTATAGTAATATTAGGTGTTTTGCGGACTATTTTTCTAAAGTAAAACACCTTTCACGTGTGGTTGCCGCGCCCCTCTTGTCCGAGCCGGCTGGCAATTGGATGGATGTTCAATTTTTCAATAAACATTTTAAACAAAACGGCTCCTTGCCGCAAGAAATCGAGGCGAGGAGAGGGAAGAAAGAAAGAAAAGAAGGAGAAAAAAAAGATGACCCTGAGTGGGTCACAAACCAGAGCCTGCTGCTTACAGGGCAAGCGCGCTAACCACTACACCATTTGTTCAGTTAGGTTCAACAGCTCAAAAAGTTGTACTTTTCAGCCAGAACCCTTTCTGGAATTTTAAGATGGCCAATTGTCATTGCACTTTGGTAATACAAATGTGAAGGATAATTGATTGCTTTGAATTCATTCAGACAGAATGTTTACTGATAAAGGCTACTTTCGTCAATATCCCATAGAGGGAGGTCTCAGAGAAAGTGGGCGTGCATTTAGTCTGCAGAGGCGGTGCGGGGGTGGGGCCGCACCCAATGACGTCAAACAGTGCCAACTGCTCGTTTTCGCAGGTTGGGAGGGGCTGGTGCTTGAAGAGCAGAATGACCTAGAATTTCTCATACAGGGGCGAATGGAGGAAAACACCACTTTGGTCATGTTTTTGGTGAGGAATTAGCCATTTAACATGGCTAAAAGCTCACAAAAGTTTCAAGTAGAAAGGTTTAAGTAGATGGTAGATATTGTAAACCACCCATCCAGCATTCTGTCACATTTATATGTAACAAAGCACAAGAACAACTGCTCTTAATTATCGAAAAGAAGACAAAAATGTATTTCTTTTTTTTATCCCAAAGACGTATTTAGACGTTTTTTAAATATATATTTTTTTTATGCAAGAGCATACAAAGCAATGGTAGTAATTACAAAAACGACCAGCGGGTGGCAGCAGAGTATAAGAGATTACCCAAGGCCATGTTGAAAACAAGCTGATTTCCCCACAGTTCTAAACAGATTTGTGAATAATGATGAAACTTAGCTATATTCTAATGCTAATTGCTGCAAAACGGAAACAGATAGAAATATACTTTTTTTCCTGATGAAAGAAGAGACTATCTTGCTTTTGGTAGGTTGTTTTTGTAGCAATAGAACATTCCAGGGGTGGGCACACTCGGTCCTCAAGGGCCGGAGTCCTGCAGGTTTTGGATGTTTCCCATCTCCAACACAGCTAATATATGATCAGCTCATCAGCAAGCTCTGCATAAGCTTGGTAACGATCCTGTTGATTGGAATCCGCTGTGTTGCAGCAAGGAAACCTCCAAAACAAAAGGACGTCGGCCCTTGAGGACAGAGTTTGCCCACCACAGCAGTATTCTGTGGGCCTTGCAAAATCTGTCAAAATCTAGTAAATGGGGTTGCTTCAGTGAAAATGGCTGGGAGTGAATGAGTTAAGTACCTTGTTTCCAGAAATGGTTTGTGTCTATAGACGACCGTAAGCAAAACTAGTCGAGCTAAAAGCAGCAACAACTGTTCAGAGCTATCCTGATGGAACATGCAGTCACTGGTGAGGCTAACTTCAAAATATTTTTTTCCCAAATGCAGTAATACACTGACATTCACGCCTAGGTCGCTTTTATTTTTAAGTTGTTCCCAGCAACGTGTCGTGGCGTGACCTCTAATTTGATTCTTTTTTTTTTGCCTCACAAGCTTGTTTCACTTTTATTTGAGAATAAACGACAAGCCTTGATATCCCCAAATGAATTAGCATGGCATAAATATTAATCTATAAAACTAGAGCCAAATCAAAGAAATTGATGTTATTTTCAAACTGAGCATGTCAAAATTACACAAACCAAAATGTCCTTGGCACTTGACACACAAATGTTGGCCGATATAATAAAGGATGCCAGCAAATCGGGACCGTATTATAAACAGGTAAAGGGGGAAAAACACCCTTTAAAGGGTGATTTTTGGGGGTTGTCTTATACATGGGGTTTTACGTTTTTACGGTCATACATAATTTTTAACTAGGAGTGGTACAATATATTACATATATTACATACAAGCAATGTCAACCAACAGGTGAAGGTTATGGTTAATTGTACTTCACTTTCTGCCACCTCTGTGTCAGTGGCACAGATAGATGACAAAAGCTACATTATATATAGGAGCGAATACATTTTGGAGCGAAAATTGGCTCATTTTCCACAGCAAACCTGATAATGTCTTAAGGCCCAGTGGCTGGGAACCACTACCTTGGAGAAAGCTTCGATGACATTTTACAAATTAACAAAATTCCCATGATGCAGTAGATGGGATGTAGCTACACTCCTTGCGTCGTCATTCTTAAGAGGCTGCAACACTATTTTGGTGTCCAAACAAATGCCAAGCAAAATGAGATTGTGTTGCATTCTCGCAGGCACTGAAGGTCACGAGATTATTCATGTTTAGTCGGGACAGATCGGGATGAATGGCCCTAACCTGCGCCATACCCCCCCAAGAGCTCCCTCGGCCAGGCCGCCAGTCAAACGGCGCAAGATGGATGACGGCGGCTGCTGAGGAAGCGGCTCTTGATCTCGTCCAGCTTCTCTCCCTGACAGGCCCGAGCGTCAGCCTCGGCTCCTAATTGAGCGGTTAGGACTGGCAGGATCGGGTGCGATACATCACGCCGCCCCCAGACAGGACGGGACACTTCCCTGCTCTCCCTCTCGCTCTTCTGGGACGCGCTAATGAAAATCTGTGGAGCCGCCTCGGTCGCTTTGCAAACTGAGCAATGTTTGCTACGACATAAAAAAAAGGATGCTTTAATGCTGGCGCGAGGACGTCTAATATTCGCTAAAGGGACAAAAGCAGGGCGGCCTTGAGCGGTTTCACATCTAAAGCGGGGGCACGTACCATTGTTGTCTACTGTGCTCCCTTTCTTCGCTTTCAAGGGTTTGCGCGAGCATTTTATTCTTGTTATCCTCCTCGCTTAAGTGCACAGATCTCACAGCTTGCTAACATTTTCCAAATGTCCCCATTTTTCAGCATTTGGCAACAGCACTCTCGCTTCCATTTTGGTGTGAAGTTTAACAAGCCCTCTCTCCAAATGATCAGGCGCTGGCCCCGGCAGAGCAGCACCCGGGGTGGTAACTCACACTTTTCGGCAACACTGTCGAGGGGCCGTCGTTGCGCGGAGGAAACCATTTCCAGCCCCCAGCAAGGAGGCGTATTAAACTTTTAACAATTCTGCAGTGGAGTTGTGTTGTTGAGTCCCAGCAGTGGCCAAAGTAAAGCCTCACAAATAGCTATATAATATACAATGGTGCCTTGAGATAAGAATGAGCTGATTCATGAGTTTTTTAAGGTACAAGCCATCTTTGTATGGTGACAGTTTGGGGATCATAAACACTTCATCAAAAAAAAAGGGGCTTCAAGCTGTTTATTGCCACTTCCAGTTGAAGTTTACTGTGCAGCCTGCTATTCTTTTTTTGTTTGCGTTGGCATCCACAACCTGCGTTCTTACACATTTCCTGAGATGATAGCTTCATGTGCGCTAACAAGCTAGCCACTGCAGCGTTTGAACTAAAAAATGTGTTTTTATTGCACGTCACAAGTGAAGACAGACCACCTCATTCTTAAGATAGCCGCTAACTAATTAGCTGTGACAGAGTAAAGATGTAGATCGCTACGTTATCTTCTCATTCAAGCAAGCTAACAATTTCAACTAAACTTGTACAACCTCATACAAAACATCAGCATACAATTTTCTGCCTGAGTGACGATGTAAGAGCCTTTAGCTTAGCACATTAGCTAACTGGCGGTTTAAAGGGAAATGTACAAATTCCCGCAAGTTAGCGTACCACCAAGCTAGTTTCTTGCGCTAGCTAGTAACTAGCTAGCCAATTCATGTACAATACAACCCTGCGAGTGACATCAGCATACGTCTCAAAATTTTAGACTGAATGAAGACAAAGATGGCCAAGTGAGATTCTCACAGGTAGCCACTTAATGTACGACCTTGAACGAGACATCGGCATATGACACAAATTTATTTAATGTACGACCAAGCAATTCAATGTTTATTAACTCATTTGCTTCCAAAAACGTATAAATATGTTATATTTTAAATATTACCATGCTCCCAAAGACATATTTATACATGCTGGTTTATGTTAAAGCATACAGAAGGCTTTGATGCAGCCTGTGAACTGAAGAGAATGCTTGAAGCAATGGTAGTTATTACAAAAACGGCCAGCAGGTGGCAGCAGAGTATAGGAGATCAACCAGGGCCATGTTGCAAAAAGCTCTTTCCCCCAAAGATTTGTGAATAATGATGGAATTTAGCTATATTCTAATTCTAATTGCTGCAAAACGGAAACAGATACAAATATACTTTTTTTTCTGATGAAAGAAGAGACTCTAATCTTTCTTTTGATAGGTTCCATGCTTTTATAGCTAAAACAAAATATTCTGTGGGCCATGCAAAATCAGTCAAAATCCGGGAGCGAAGAGGGTGGCTGGGAGTGAATGAGTTAAAAGCCGATTTTCGCTTTTTGTTCTGCTGGCCATGCTCCTGCGAATGAAAAGCCTCCTGAACGCATCGTGTCTGAGAACATCGGCAGCCACGTACAATGGCGAACGGCCATGTGACATATAGCATTGGCGAGATGAGTGAAAAGATACTCATAATTTGTTGGCCCTAGCAAGAAGAAAGGAAAAAAACAACAACAACCAGGCGAGCTCTGTTGGAGGTTGTGGGAGGACGACAATAAAAAGCATTTTTTATTTCAAACTATTATCACAGCCAGATGAAAAGTAGAAAGGAGAACTGTGCTCCTATAATGTCAGTTCTGCGAAAAGGCGATTTGCTCGCCATTCAAGGACGCGTCTTCAAACGAGTGCTGGCAGAGCAGACGGTATAGACTCTGCCTTATTGTTATTTCCCTCATCTTCAGACACCGACTCGTCTGTTGACTTGAAGCTGAGCCACCGAGGCGAGCACATGTACAAACAACACTTAGTGGGAAATGGATTCAAAAAAAAAGAAAAAGGTAGTTGTTTGCAATTCAGAGGCCAGAAACATTTATGTCTCAAAAGTTTTTAGAAATGTTTTTAGGCAGTGAAACAATACAGTAAATATCAAGCCTCTGTGCAATACCTTGGAATCAAAATCTACACTTTTTTTTTCCTTTTTAGGAAAGTGCAACACCATTCATATTTGTTTGTAGTGCAACATTAATAGTTTGTTCTCATTTAAAAAAAGTTTTACATATACATCAACAGTTTTTTGGGTTTTGAAGTATAATCAATTGTTTGTTTCTTTTTTGGAAAGTGCACAATAGACAAACTTTTTTTAATGGAAAGTGCACCATTAATAGTTTAGTTTCTTTTTAGAAAAAAATTTGACATTCATAATTTTTGTTTCCTTTTTAGGAAAGTGCACAATCAACAATGTTTTCTTAATAATTATAGGAAATTGACGCATTTATCTATTTTTTGCTTTGATTTCGATAAGTGTAACATCATTAGTTCGCTTTCTTTTTAACACCGTGCAACAACGTTTTGTTTATTCAAAGAAAATGCAGCAATATGTTTTTCTTTCTTTAAAGAAAGCGCAAAATCATTTGTTTTTCTTTTTTTAGAAAACAGCAATGTCAATATATTTTGAGGGAAAAGTGCAACGTGTTTGTAATTAAATTCTATTAAAGCTGAGGTGTTGTTCAATCTGTGACATCCACACATTGTAACAAAAGCTTTTATTTGAAAATTAGAAGGGGGAAAAAAAATCTGTTGTTTTGGCCAGTTCTGGAGAGGAAAATTATATGAATGTTATTGGATCGACCAGCACTTACAATATTTGGAAAGTAAAAGGAGAATTGTGGATTTACTGTGCACAAGTTTGAGATACTCTTTTGGGGTATGTTTATGAGAATGTAAACTTCTGACTTCAGCTGTACATATGTCCAGTTCTTTATTGGCAAATACTGGCTTTCACCAACTACTAACCTAGCATGCACTGTAATTTGACAGATTTTGATGAGTATTAAAGCACACTTTCTTCCTAGCTCTGTCCAAAGCGTGCTTGCTGTTAGCCACATGCTAAAACTCATCACGGCGGCTGTTTGTCACCTCCGCTCGGGAGCCACCAGAGAACTCAAGTAGCATTAATTTAGTGGCACTCCTTGGCGCTCTCTCCTCGTGTTTATAAATTCAAACAGAAGTGCTTCTCAAGGTCTTTAAATGTTTTCCATTCACCGCCTTTAATTATTCATGCGCTATCTGCTGTAATTTTTCTCAGATTTTTTTTTTAAACCACCCCTCCCACTCCCTCCATCCTTTTTGCTAAATTATGGATGACACGCTCCCCTCGCTCGCTCGGAAGCGCTCATTCAGTCGGCTCGCGTCGCTCATAACATCTCCCCAAACACGCCAGCCAAGACGCGATTTATTTGCCGTTTCCAGCCCCTCCCATAAAAGCTTTATCTCAGATTTCACGCGTCTCCTGAGTGGGGCGGCGGTGAGCGCTTCGCAAAGTGCTTCATTTTGATTTACGCTCTTGACAGGGTGGATTCTTTTTCGTAAATGACAGTACAAGAAGGATTATACTGAATGTAACGTGTCGAAAATAAGACTTGTTGGCGTCCCTAGTTTTTGAATGCGGAAGAGTAGACAACTTGGTTAGCTTCTTATGTAAGCTAGCCACTTCAGCGTTTGTACTTAAAATGTATTACTTCACAAGAGACAGTATGTTATCCGTTAAATCTAAAAGATTTGTGATAGTTGTCAGCTGCATGGACACATTGCACAAGACTTTAGCTTTTTATGCTAGTTTGGTTTGATTTCATGCTAGCTGCTCTCTGACAGAGAAGATGTACACATCCACGTTATTTTCTCGCGTTAGGCACCAACTAGTTCCTAGCCATCTCGGTGTTTGTGCTAAAAATGTACGGCCTAGCTAGATGAATACTTAAAGAATATACCCTTAATGTGGTGTGCACGTATTAGACTCTCCAAAAGCAGTTGCTGGTGCGCTGTACCTGTCGCCCTGTGACCCCAATTGCCATGCGGCGTATTGGCGGAAACAAAAGGTGATATTTGATTTAGCCCTTTCCATTTCACTCACATTTTTACTTACGCAACTATGTAAAAAAAATTATTCTTTATAGATTATTTAATTTTTTTTTTTTAATGGTGCAGCTCAGCGTCTGGTTAGCAGACAACAATCGTGGCGACATGGTTTTGGCAGTATTTAAAGAAATGTAGCCAAAGAAATGTCTTTGGTTGTATTCTATTGTGTTGATTAACATTTAACTGTTATATTAATAATTATTTTTATTTTATTGCATAAATTATGTTATGTGGTATTGTTAAATAATTTACTGCAAGTAATTGGCAGTGCAGTTTGATGTTGCAGTTGCACTTTTGTAAAAAGAAGAAAAAATAAGCTCATAGAAATGTCTAAATATTTCCTTTTTATGTAATGTTGATTGTTTGATCATCTTTGACAGGAGAATTTACTGTCAGCATCTTTTGTTGCACTTTCCAAAAAAGAAAAACAACCTTATTGACTAATCTTCCATTTACTCTTAACATTTTTTTGTGTTAAATATCATTAAATGCATTCCCATTTATACAAAAGAAAAGTACTTTTTTCTCCAATTTCTTACCTTACTGTACTCAATCATGTGAACAATATTGCATTACTTTTTACACTAATGCCCAATTCACACTGACTGCGGAACAGCCATGGTGCATTTTCCGTACGGCCTCTGCACGGACTGCAATTCACACTGCATGCGTTGCGTTGCGTTGCGTTGCGTTGCGTGAGCTGCCCTTGTCTGGAAATCTGCACCCGCCAGACCACAGGATCACGGGGGTTCACACTGGAGAGTTGAGTTCACGCAATAACAACCGTGTATATAGAGTCCTATTTGTAAACAATAGCCACACTTGCCTGTTGTCACATCGATATGCTTTTGGACATTATTTCTGTGACTACCATGGCTCTTCTACCATGGGTAAGTACATTTTGTGTTTAAATAGTGTTATTTTGTTATGTTGAATTTAATCTGAGCTTGTTTTTTGTCGTAAATGTCCGACACAATTCATACTATGTTGTTAGCTAGCTTCCCTCCCCCCCAAAAATGCGTTCACAAATGGGTTTATTTTTAAATAAACCGGATCCACCTCGATGCCGACGCTCGACTTCCTGACCGGCTCGTGTAATTTCTTCAGCTTCATGAAAATCTGCAAGCGTTCCGCATGTGGCGTCCGGAAAAAATAAAACACTTGCGGAAATCTTCTGCAGCGCCGCATCCCTTCCGCACCGCACTGCAGCTGGTGAGAATTGACACGCAGACTCGAATGCTTTCTATTCTTTGCCGCTGCCGTACGGAAAACGCACCGCGTCCGTTCCGCAGTCAGTGTGAATTGGGCATAAGATACGTACCCAACTGTGATTTTTGTTACCCCCACAGAAATGACTTGTTCTTTGTACTCAGCCTTGTGACCTCTTTTGTGGCAGTACATCACGTCCACGCTGACTCCAAACACCTGCTCAGACTCCACATCTATCACGCCAGCAACTTTACTCCCATCTGGCTGGGTCGCGCCACATGGGAGTCGGCCTCATCTGTTTGGTTTTTGGTTTGGCGTTAAAGGCGGTGTGGGAGGAAATCTGCTTTTTAATCGGGGATCAGCCCTCGCTTGGAGGGAGCGACGGGAGGAGATTGTGCTCAGTCACATCAAGCTGGGCACTTTGCATGTAACCGTTAGCGTGGGATAAAATGAGACATCAGCGTTTGTCACAAGTGTTTGACAGCATGGACCGTGGTGTTAGCTTCTTAAGATACTTCTCACGCTAGCTGCTAACTAGCTAGACATGGCAGCTTTTAAACTGAAAACATAAGACCAGGCGCGAGACATCAGCGTAGCCATAATTTTTTGATTAAGACATAGACCTTTATGTTAGCTGCTAACTAGCTAGCCACTAACTAGCTAACCACGTTGGTGTTTGAACTGAAAATGTATAACATTGATGTCACTATGTCACAACTTTTTGACAGAGTGAAGATGACTTAAACCTCAAAGTTAGCTTCTCATGTTACATGCTAAATAGCTATCCTTTAATATTTAACCACTTTGCTGTTTAATCTGAAAATGTACGACCTCACGTGAGACGTCATCATATGTACACTCTACTGGTTCTGGTTTGTTTTTTATTTCTGTTTCCATGGAGAGTTTCGGTTGGCTGAGTCTCCTGCGTCGCACCTGCTGGCGACTGTCATCAGTGGGATATTTAGACGCGGGAGAGAAAGGAGTTATTGCTTGTTGCCATTGCTACTGCATTTTGCTACTCTCGTGTTCGTTCCGCGCTCATCTTGTCTTGTCCAGTAGTCACTTTTCATCTACGGTTTTGCTTGTAAGTACATTTTTTTAGTTCAGTGTGTTTTGCTAGTACCGGTGTCTCCCATGGCTCTCTGTCCACCTTTTTTTGATTGTTTCGGTAGTTCTATTTCCACATCAACCTTTTGTGACATCAGTTTTTGTTATTTGTATTTCATTCACACTCACATTCTCTTTTTGTTCAATACATTTTGTAGAGTCTGCTCTACTTTGTGTGTTTGCTTTCGCATCCACAAGCTGCATTTTTACTTTCTACACATTACCTGACAGCTATGTTAGCTTCACATGCTAGCCTCTCACAAGCTAGCTAACTAGCTGGCCACTTCAACGTTTGAACTAAACATGTACGACCTCATGCAAAGCCGCAGCATACAAGTTTCTGTCTGAGTGTCAATATAGACCCTTTAACTCTTTTACCGCCAAAAATGTTTAATGACGTTTACAAAAATTCAAATGAATGCCACCAAAAACGTTAATTGACGTTTACTACGGGGTTTTTTTCCCAATGGGCAGTGGAAGTTGTTGCGCAGCGCTGCCTACTCAATGGACGTGTTTGCTTTGAAAGATGAGTTCAAATGCTCGAAATCGGCTGGCACTGTCTGGGTTGTTTTTTGGATAACGTGTGGCAGTAAAAGAGTTAACTGAGCACATTAGCTGCTAACTAGCTGGCCACTACAAGCTAACATTTGTGGTTTGGCTGAAAACTCGTGAGGTGTCAGTGCACATCACAAGTTTTTGACTGAGTAAAAGACAGACCACCAAGATAGTTTATTGCGCCTACTACTAATTAGCTAGCCACTTCAAGTATCACCTTGCAAGGTATGTCAGCATGCGTCACACATTTTTGACTAAATGAAGACAAAGAAGGCCAAGTTAGGTTCTCATGTTAGTTTCACACAGGTAGCCACTTCGTATAATGCTGCATTCGAGGAAGTCAGGGAAAAAATGACCCTGACATCACCGACCGACTTTAATCTGATGTCACTTAACAGTGGCGACTTCCGTAGAGAAAAATACCTAGGAAAGATATTAATCTGTTTATTTATTATACCATAAGTATAGCTATTCAAAATAAGTAACTTTACGTAACCCAACATGATTTGGACCGACTGTGTTCAACGGTACAACAAACAATTTATGAGAATAAGCCATCTTTGTTGATTACATTCGCCTGGAATGCTTTGAGGTCGGAACTGGGAGAATCCAAGTGGGATATATCAGACTTCCCACCTTCCTCGAATGCAGCATAAGACTTTGAGAGAGACATCAGCATGTCACTATTTTTTTACTGAGTGAAGACAAAGATCGCTAAGTTAGATTCTCATGTTAGCCTCACACAGCTAGCCATTTCATGCACAACCTAGCGAGAGACGTCAGTGTAGAACTTTAGGCAAAACAGGCAGATTAACGTTATCACAAAGTAATATGAGAGTAAACTCACCAGCACATCTGGTCCGGGCCCTCAGCGGTGGTCCAGGTGCGCCGGTGCCACCCTCCAGAGGCCTGGTGAGCAGAACGCTGATCTCGTATTCTGTGTCGGGGTCCAGGTGTCCGATCTTGTGCGTGGTCTTGTCAACGGGCTGCAGGTCGTACATGGTGCCCGACACGGTGCGGTACTCCACTTCCCGGTCCACGATGGGGCCGTCGCCATTGATGGAATTGGCGTTGAGCTGTATCCACAGGTAGGTGGCGCCCACGGCAGTCAGCTGAGGTGGTGCGATGGGCACCGGAGGCTCTGGAAGGGTAAAAGGGTTTTATTTGAATGTTTAAAAAAAACATTTGTCATTATCCCACAACTATTTTACACTTCACACCAGACATTGAAAACATTCAGAGAGAGAAATTTTAATAAGACCGACTTGGGCGGTTGTGACGTTCTAACTAATTTCTCCCGCCCTGTTGTATTGAAAGCAATCAACACTGTCTGATAATTTCATACGTCATGATAGGTCTGACGTCATGTCTGATTATGATCTCAAGCGTCGGTGAGAAAAAGCGCACACACTTGCATAAAAATCCCACTTTGTTGGGCTTTGTGTGAAGGACATCACAGTAAACATGTGACAACTTTGACAGTGACCTTTTCCTCTATCGCATTCCCAATATTTGTCTAATCTGGCTTAAACCTTTTGGCATCTCTGCCTTAATGAGCTTTCTCCAAATGTCAGCACAGGTTCTTTCATCTATTCCTGGCATTTATTTCTGTAATACGACTGTGTTCAGCCACACTTCAAATTGGCCACAACTTCCACAAGTCTATTTATTGTTCCCTAAAGCTCTCATGTAAAATGAACACATCATATTTAATGTTTAGTACAACTCTAATGTATCAATTTTACATATTATATTATATATTTTCTATACAGCTCTTCGTGCAATTATGAACAGAATTTACATCACACTTAAACTCCCAGCCATTTTCACTGAAGCAACCCTCTTCGCTCCCGTTTGTTTGACTGGATTTTGACAGATTTTGCAAGGCCCACAGAATATTATGTTCTCTTACTATAAAACATGGAACCTACCAAAAGAACGATTAGAGTTTCTTCTTTCATTAAGAAAAAAAGTATATTTGTATCTGTTTCCGTTTTGCAGCAATTAGCATTAGATGATACCTAAGTTTAATCATTATTCACATTCCTGTTGAAAACGCTGGCAAAAAGAGCTTGTTGCAACATGGCCCTGGTTGATCTCTTGTACTCTGCTGCCGGCTGCTGGTCGTTTTTTGTAATAACTACCATGGCTTTAAGCGACTTCTTCAGGTCAGAGGCTGCATCAAAGCCTTTTGTATCCTCTAGCATACAACCCCCCATAAAAAAACGTATTATATATTAGTTTAAGTTTTTGGGACTACGGCAAGATTTAAAATAGAACGTCTTTATAAATTTTTGGGGAGCAAATAAGTTAATGTTCTATATAAATCCAATGCACCATATTGACATATTTCACATTTTATACAAAACATCAGCATACACATTATTTTGGACAACGTAGACCCTTTACCTTAGCTGCTAACTAGCTAGGCACTAATAGCTAACTTCAGCTGTTTAACTGAAAATGTACACTCACGTGAGGTGTGAGCGTACATCACATGTCTCTGAGCAACGGAGTTAGTTTATTGCGCTAGCTACTAAGGTTCAGTAGAACCTTGTGAGGTACGTTAGCATCTGTGCACCTCTAATGGAACATACCCCATGTAATGTTCTATACAACTCTAATCTACCACATTGAAATCATATTGAATGTTCAATACAGCTCTGATGTTTCATATGTTGGCCATTATTAATGTTCTGCACCGTACACAATTCAAAGTCTTAATTCTACACAACTGAAATTATCATATTTAAATTGTATCAACCGTTCTATACAACTCTAATGTAGCATATTTATATATCCGATGATCTATATGCACCTCAAATGTACCATATTAACACCACATTGTATCACTTGCTCTGTACAACTGTAATGCAACATATTTACTTCATTATCTTTGTTCTATGATGTTGTTCTATTGATGTCTATATCAGTTTTACACAATGTTCTATATGATTTGAATGTCACATCTTGAAATATTTCCCATTCTATACCTCTCTGATCTACCGTATTTACTCCATATTTAATATTCTATACACTAAAGCATCCTCACTTCATGATAACCTACCTCCAGGTTATCATGAAGTTTCACCAATGGAGGTTGTGCCTCATAGGAAGCAGATGGTTAGCGCACAGTGACCTCAAGTCACGGGTCCCTAAACTGTGTCTAATCCAAGCTGTCCAACATCACCTCGAGCCAACCAGCTAATCCAGCAGACCTCAGACTGTCTGTGGTGTCCGAATCTGTGCTTGTTTTGATGCGTTTTCGGGTCAGATGTCTTTAAATGTCTGAGTCTTTTTAAGACACGCAACCCCTTTCAACATCCCAGACAGAGATAGCGCAGCCCCCTCTGTCCATGCACGCTTTCCAAAACAAGTCTTTCACAAAATATTTAACAGACCCTCAAAATAAATCCAAACTAATACTGAGCCAATCCCCAAACGGTCAAAAATCTAAATACTGTTTTGTTTTTCTAGAGGGCAGCCTTTCCCAAATCTCCCGCCATGTGCCATCCTGACAGAGGTGCCGCACCCCTTGTCCGCCACTACACGAAAGCACACGTGGCTTACGGTGATGAAAGCTTGTAGGTGCACTAATCCCGGCGTGTTGAAAATTACGGATTAACGGTGTGAAATACACTCAAGCGCTGGCACACGTCAGGGGTATTAACAACTTGCTTTTTCGACTGTGCGTCGGCTTGGAGACGGCCGAGGGTGGGCGTGCGACACGGGCGGCCAAACGCGGGGGTCGGCGAGCAGCTGTCGTCGCGATGTTTGACCACACGGCCAAGCGGAATGGTGACAGCTGCGTCTTCCTCGACTGCAGCATCTGCGGACTAACAGCCGCTTACACCATTTATGTGTTGAATGTGTGAAAATAAACCATATTATGTTCAAGATGGACTATGAGGGTAACAGGTGGAAACCTTAAATTTCGCAGTAACATTTTGTCTAATTAACTTTTATTAGGGAATATTTCAAATTTATTTACTTTAATACTAAAAATTTGCATGATTTTGTCACAATATTGCGTATTAGTTTTTACACAAAATTTAAGGGACGATTTTGATCTTAAAAATCTTCACGGTGGACACAGTAAAAAATAAAGCAATTTCTGAAGATAGAAGGTACATTTAGTTAAAGATTTTTTTTTCAACAACTCTTAGTCAGGAAGGCTGTTGGGTAATTAAACTAACACATTTCCACACAAAAACGGAAACTATTCTTTGGGTAATCAAATCGTTGCATACCAACTTTCTGTAGATTTATTTATTTTTGTTCGAAAATGTACACAATTCTTAAGGGCTTATTTGAATATCATGAAATTCTCCCATTAGAAAAAGTTTTTGTGCAATATTCTACAATATATTTATGAAGGAAGAATGATTTGGGTAACCAATAAATTGTTATGTAAGACAAACATTTGTATATGAAATTGTACTAAATAGTCACAATTTATTCAACCTTTTTGTGAAAAAAAATATCAAAAGAATTGGAATTTTCAAACAAGCAGACTGAATCAAATTCTACTACATTTTCATCAAAGGAGGAAATCAAATACACAGAAGTGATATTTTAGAGTCAAACTAGAATAATGGCATGGAAAAAGTGAGAAATAACCAATTTAACTACAAAATCTTTATAACAGATACACACTGTAATTTAACAAAATTCTTACATGGAAACGCTTAATTAGGTAACAAAATAACTTTTTGAAACTTTATGAAATCCTACTTGTTCACAATTTATGCAAACTTTGTGTAAACATAAATAAATTCATAATTTAATTTAATAAATAAAACATCAGTATAGTCTAAGTAAACTAAGTCAACTGCGGCTTGGGGGCCATTTGTGGCCCGCCATCCATTTTCAGTGGCCTGCTGCATTTACCAAAATAAGAAATAAATTGGTTCATGTGGTGTAGATAGAAATAGGCTATTTATAAAATAACAAAATTTATCTTCAAAACACTGTGGTTAATAAAGATAATTTAATTTTAAAAGCAAAATACACCTCAGTCGAAGAATAGTAATCGCTGCATGTTGCCGGTCGGCGTGCAAACTCTTTTCCTCTACGAATGACCAAAGGATTCTGTGCATTTTGTTTGCCGTCCGCACCACCCAACCCGCAGGCCAAAATTTGTTCCCATTCCATTCCTGACCACCAGGTTTAGCAAGCTTTCTGTAGATCTAGTCTCGTGGGATATAGAATGTAATTGCTTGCTTGATTGATTTTATCCTGTTAAAAAAAAAAAGGCTTTGCAGCCTTTCATTTTTCCTGTATGTGGCTCTCAACTGAAAACGTTTGAACATACCCTGTTTAAGTAGAATTTGAGAATCCTCAACCAGACAATTTGTTTTAAATGAAATTCTACAAAAAAAAAAAAAAAAAAGTCATGAAGGGATGAAGTAAAATCCTCACATGGTGCATTTTTACAAAAAAAATATATATATATATTAAAAATATATATATATATATATATTGTTCAAGTGAAGATATCCATAATACAATTATGGAATTTAAGGGCAAAAAAACACAATTCACCCCTTAAAAAAAAAAAAAAAGCTAATATTTTGGGTACAACTCACTGAACTGCAATAAGAGTAGTTTATGCAACCACTGGCACACAAGCACACACAAAGCCCTTCAGCCGTCCAAGTGTTGTCACTGTCCTGTTGATTCATGGTAATAATAATAAATCCCACTTTAATTTGCCGAGAGCATCCTTCTCTCTCTTTAAGATGGGGGAGGTGCTCATTATTCTCCTAACCGAGCTGGAAAAGAATCGATCGCCTCTGGGAAGATGACCGGCGAGTCTGGCTTCGATTTCGATTCTTTTTTTCTTTTCTCGGTGGCTATTCTCATTAACGCCGACACGGGCCAGAATGCTCAGCTAGAGCTCCCTGAACCCGAGGAAAAGGAGCCTGGGCCTAGACGGGGGCGAATAATTATCGTCCCTTTCAGAGCCGCTACGGGAGAGCCTATAACCAGGATGGAAAGGCAGTGGGGGTTCAAGCGGGCAGATCCATATGGCACAGCACACTTCCACATAAATGTGGCACGAAAATCAGGAGTGATTATCAGGGATAATCAAGCATTCATTCTCCTCCTGTTGACCAAGACGGGGGCGGTGTATTGTAATGAGGCGGGATGAAACATTCACACTCCGTGGTCACTCCCATACACATTTAAGGGGAGATTTACAAGTCATCGCTCCAAGGAGTGAGGGGTGGTGGATAGGGAGTTAAGCGCTTGTTTTACGGCAGCGGATGCAGAGATAAGAGGAGATGACACTTAGAAGCGTGAAAACGCTGCTTTCCTCCCTCGCAGAGATTTTAAAGGGTCCAGATAATGACATCAATATTTATGACAAAGGCACCTGCCGCTTATTTTTTAGGTCTCAGCTAATGCAAAGTGCTGTTTAGAGAGGGGCTGAGTGCAAAAGATGTGGGGGGGGGGGGCACTCATCTCTTACAATATGGTGTCACTTCTGCCATGATTGACGCAATAGACACATATTGTAGTAGTAAATTCTCAAAGAGAGAGCGAGGTATTTATATGAAATTCTAAAATCCTCATAATGGAAATGCAATCAAATCCGTTCCAGGTTCCCCTAAAACCCCTTCTTCTTTTTTTATAAGAACAAAATGCACTCTAGGACATTGCATTTCAAAAATCCTATAGTAATAACATGATTAAAAATGATAATAATAAAGAAGTAAACCGTTTCGCCTGCTGTGTGTAACTTTGCCACCAAGGGGCAGTTTAATATAGTCATGAACTTTCAACTCTCAAGACCCACTAACTTCAGTTACGCTGGTCATTCTTCCACAAATGATCAAGAATATATTCCTGCAAGCATTGATATATGTTTGTCTAAGGCTACGTTCACACCGAAGGTCTTAATGCTAAATTCCGATTTTTGGGGTGAAATCAGATTTTTTTTGTGTAAGCGTTCACATTACCTAATAATTGCGACCTCAGTCTGTTTGCTGTGTGGACGGAATGCGTCCCTTAAGTGACCCACATGTGTAGAAGAAGATACAAGATCACTCACAACGCTGTGTTTGCGGAAGTAAATACGTATGGTCCAGCATGTCAGGGCCATGGACTTTTATAAGTCTGTTGTCGGGGCTCATATTTTTACCATCTCATATCTACAGAGTGATGCAGGATGAGGTAGAAACAATATTTTGTGAAAATGAGGCAAGCCTGTTCGAGCGCCTCATCTCACGGTGAGCTCTCCTTGTTTTCTCTCCAATGATGACGTCACGTCTGAAACGAAAGATGACAGGACGTCCAAGACGCAAACCCTTGTCAGATCGTAATGGCTTGGCAGCGTCCCCTGGCTTTGACACGACAATTTCTCCAGTGCTTTCATTACCATCTAGCCAGATCTCCTGAGGGACAAACTGCAGCTCAATGGGGTGTGCCACCAGCTAACAACATGGGTTCTGGATTTTCTCACCAATAGGCCGCAGTATGTGAAGACAAGCAGCCGTGTGTCTGATACGCTGATCTATAGTATGGGGACGCCTCAAGGGACTGTTCTAGTGCCTCTACTGTTCACTATTTACACAACCGACTTCTCACACCACACGACAAACTGTCACCTGCAAAAGTTCTCGGATTACTCTGCTATCGTTGGTCTCATCAACAATGGAGATGAGACAGAGTACCGAGAACTGAACAAGAACTATGTGGCCTGGTGTGAGGAAAATCGCCTCCGGATTAATGCAGGAAAAACTAAGGAGCTGGTGGTGGATTTTCACCTGACTAAAGATAATTTAACCCACCCCCTTACGGTGAACATCCAGTGAATAGACATTGAGATAGTGGACTCTTACAAGTACTTGGGTGTTAATAGGAACCTGGACAGGACTGACAACACTCTGTACAAAAACTGACTGAGTAGACTACACCCTGCTACGTAGACTGAGGTCCTTTGGGGTGCTTAAGGACTTATTAAGGACCTTCTATGATTCTGTGGTGGCCTCAGTCTTATTTTATGGTGTGGTCTGCTGGAGCAGCAGCATCTCAACTGCCGAGAGGAAGAGACTGAACAAAAAATGGTAAAGGAGGCGGGCTCCGTTCTGGGCTCCAGTCTCGAGATGGTAAAGGTGGTAGGCAACAGGAGAATGGCGACAAAGCTGTCATCTATCCGGGGTAACGCCTCCCACCCCCAGTGCGGGACTGTTCAAGCCATGGAGAGCACCATTAGTGCTAGGCTTCTTCACCCACGCTGTAACAAGGAAAGGTACCGAAGGTCCTTCCTACCCGCTGCTGTTAGACTTTACAATTACTGTACTCTCGGAAAACCATTGATGTGGTGTGATGTTTGAATTTCAAATTTAACAAATTTGATGATGATGCCATCTGTTTGCACTACTGTGTTCTCTGTTTTTATTCAACTACAGGTTACATAAGTATTTTTTGTGATACATATTTATATATGATGTGTGATGATGTGTATTGCTGCTGGTAATGCTGTGGATTTCTCCACTGTGGGATAAATAAAGGTGTATCTTATCTTATATGCAGAAATGTTTATCGCTGTTTTACAAAATAAAAGCAGATGTTTGCAAATGTGCAAATTATGAGATTTAGATCATTTTAGATTAAACAAGATATTCAAATGATTAATGGAGTATCAAAATAAATATAAATGAATTTGGCAGTTGACTAGTTGTCAAGTAATCAAATAATCGTTGCACCGAATCAAACCGAAATCCTACTGAATCAAACCGAATCATTCCATTTGAAAATCGAACAGTCCTTGTATCGGATTGCAACGCATGTATCGAGATGCGTATTGAATCGTCTTGATTGGAGAGATTTACACCCCTTATGTATATACGTATATATACATATATATATATATATACACGTATATATATATATATATATATATATACGTATATATATATATATATGTACGTATATATATATATATATATATATATATATATATATATATATATACATATACATATATATATATATATATATATATGTACGTATATATATATATATATACACATATATATATATACGTATATATATATACATATATATATATACGTATACATATATACGTATATACGTATATATATATATATATATATATATACATACGTATATATATATATATATATATATATGTATATATATATATATATATATATATATATATATATATATATATATACGTATATATATATATATATATATATATATGCGTATATATATATATATGTATATATATATATATATATGTATATATATATATATGTATATATACATATATATATATGTATATATATATACATATATGTATATATATACGTATATATATATATACGTGTATATATATACATATATGTATATATATACGTATATATATATATATATATATATATATATATGTATATATATATATATATATATATATGTATATATATATATATATATATGTATATATATATATATATATATATATATATATATATATATATATGTATATATATATATATATATATATATATGTATATATATATATATATATATATATATATATATATGTATATATATACATATATATATATATATATATATATATATATATATATATATATATATATGTATATATAAATAAACGCTCACATTAGACCAACCTTTTGTTCTAAATTCTACTAAATTCTGATAAAAGAATCAAATTCACACAATAGTTCAATTTCTGCAAAATTCTGTGCATGCGCTTTGTACAAAAATCCACAAAATCCTCATAAAACCCAGTGCTTTTATAATATGTAAAGTCTCCAAGTGAACAATATTTCGCACCAAATTCTGCTAAAACCTCAAAGTGGTTAACATTTGTTAAGTCAATTCTTAACAGGGAAGGCTGATCTGGGTTATTAGACATTATCTCCCTCGCCCACTCTCTGTTGTGTCCATTCCGGCGTGATTGACAGAGCTCGATCTGCAGCAGCAGGATTAAACCTATCAATCACATAAGGCTCGGAGACAAAAAAAAAGAAAAAAGAGAGAGAGAAAGAGACAGGGGGGATTGGGGGAAAAAATCAAGGCAGTAAATTCAATTGAGAGCACACGGAGAAGATTGAGGTGAAGAAATATAGGAGGCCATTACTGGACGACTATAGGGGCTGTAAGGAAAGTGAGGCCTTGCAGCGAGAGACGACTCCATAAATTCATATCAAATGACTGCAGGAGTCAAACATCAGTGAGGCTACTGTAAACCCGCCCGCCGCTTGCCTTTGTGATCCTTTAAAGCGCCATTGTGCTCAGTCAAGGACGGCCCCCATTTTACAGTGAAAAAGTCCTCCAGATAACAAATCACCATAAAAAAAAAGTTATGGTTGGGGAGGGCGGGCGAGTGGGGGTTAAAAAGTGCCCTAAAGTCTGTTTACGCAGTTTGCTTCCTGTTCATCTCCCACCGACTTTGCATGAAGGTCAGTGCAAGGCTCAATATAAAGCGCACCCATCTCAGTGTCCAATGAAAAGCATACAATATCAAAAAAATATGGTACAAAATGATACTAAAAAGGGAACTACATTCCGATAACGATGACATCCTCCCAAATCGGGATTGGCGAGTACCGATTCCACCAAATGGTAATGGGCCGATATCCGCCTTATTTTAATCTATCAGATACTTGTTGAGGCTGTCAATACCAGACACAGAGGGTTAACGGAAAAAAATATATACATATATATGATATTGAGTATATCGTCTTCAGCAGCTTGACATGACAGCAAATCATCATCTGTATCATAAATAAAGGCATTTGTTGTCTTTGTATTAAACAAATTAGACAAGAAAGTTTACTTCTAGTATTTGGCTAATTTGGTTAGCAATTCAATGTTTGCAATATTCATTCATTTTGTACTATATTCAACTATTATTATTATTATTATTATTATTATTATTATTATTATTATTATTATTATTATTATTATTATATTAATTGTCCTTCCAAAAATTACAGATAATTTTTAAAGAAAGACCAATATATCCCAATAAAGTATTATTCCTTAAAATTCCATAAAATTTATGGCAATTTTCTACTCTTCTAATTTCTAGTTCTTGAACTTATATTAATAATTCCAATAAAGTAAGACTTACTTTGGAAAGAATGAAATACTGGAAGTTGTATTTGGTAAAAAATCCACTTCAATTCTTATCAGGGAACACAATCAAATTATCGCCTTAAGTGGCTGCTCAATAACTAAAATTACTTCCTGTATCTTTTCGGACAGGAATTCTTCAGACTTTTTTTGTGGGTCTTTTCACGACAGCCATTCATACCAAATTTCAAGTGAAACTGACATCGAGGGTGGAATGGTTCAAGATCAACACTCACGTTTTATAGTCAGCTCCCCGTAGTTGGACACACCGACCCCTTTGTCCGAGTGGACGATGCATCGGTAGCGGCCTGAGTCGCCCTTGGTGGTGTTCTCCACATCGAAGGTGCCGATGAACCGGCGGTTGTTCCAAGGTTTAGTGGCCTTCATCGGGGCCTCCCGTCCACCCATTCCCTGTTTGAACACACACATACAAGTGGTTTCACCTTGTGTGTTCTAGAATCTTTACTTTTGTTTGTTTGCCTCAGTCCCAATTGTGAGTGATACATTAATCACACTGCAACGCATAGAGAGGCAAGCAGCTTCTCCCCAGCTGTCACCCCTTACAGCGGGCAGATGGGGGGTAGTATTTGTTCATTAGAAACGTTTCTTCACCGCTGTCAATCGGGCTGGGATTTGGCCTAATGTTTGTTTTACAGCTCTGGTGCTAATGAGGACGCATTTGTGAAAATGATGGAGTACCTGGCACGGGACCTTTAAACCCGCTGATCACACGAGTGACGGTGCATGTTAGCGTCACAGGCCGAAAAGGCTCCGGCTGCCAGATGCACTACCTTTGTCGCTCGGATCAAGGTCGACTGCATGCTGCTGTGTGCCGGATATAGAAGGCACTCTCCACAGAGCCAGCGTCTATGTGGGTTAAGAGCATACGGCAGTGAGCTGACACCTGTAATCCCCTGCCTGCCAGCCAGCAGGTTACATCCAGGATGCAATGAAGCAATGTGTGAATGTCACAGCTTGAACTTTAGACTTGTCACTCCAGACTAAAAAATTGGATCTCGGAGGTTGTGTTACAGTTGAAATTACAGGAGCAGAGATAGAGTCAAGCCCAAAATGGAGATAAGACCAAGGCAATGTGAGACAGAATCAAGGCTGAGACTGAAGCAGTGATTGAGTACGATGACAAGACAGAGATGACAGAGGTTGGGGGTTCGATCCTCCGCCCTTGTGATCATATCAAAGTGTCCTTGGGCAATATACTGAACCCCCAGTTGCTCCTGATGCTGCACCATCAGAAGGGGAATGTGATGTCAGTGCTTTGTGGGCCTTAACATGTGGAAAAGTGCTATACAAGTGAAGACCATTTACCAAGACCAATGCGAGACCAGGTAAAAAAAACAAGATCAAGGTCATGTGAAACAGAGCAAAGACCAAGACAATGTCAGACCGAGTAATGTGAGACCAAATAAATACCGAGGCCAAGCCAATACGGGACTAAATAAAGACCAAGATGGAGGCAGTGGGAGATCAAGTCAAGACAAAGACCAACACAATGTGAAAGAGTGAAGACTAAAACTAGACAATTTGAGACTAAAACAAGACCAAGACAGAGAAAGTATAAGATTGAGACCATACTAAGGCTAGTGTATTGTGAAACAGCCAAGACCAATAAAATGTGAGACCGAGTCAAGACCATGAAGACCGAGGCAATGTCAGGCAAAATCAAGATGAAGACTGAAACGTCACACTGATTCCAGACCAAGACTGTCAAGACCAGGAAGACTAAGGCAATGTGAGACAAAATCAAGATGAAGACTGAAACGTCACACAGTTTCCAGACCAAGACGGTCAAGACAGAGTAGACCGAGGCAACGTGAGGCAAAATCAAGGTGAAGACTGAAACGTCACACCAATTCCAGACCAAGAATGTGAGACTGATTGAAGACCAAGAGAGTGTAAAACAGAGTTAAGACCAAGACAATGTGAGATCAAGTCAATTGCAAATAACATGGTCATAAACAACGAGATAACGTTATGAGCCCCAAATACTGGCATAGTGTGTTCAAGATCAATAAGGCCGAGGCAATGTGAGACAAACTCGAGATGAAGACTGAAATGTCACATCAATTGCAGACCAAGACAGAGGAATTGTGAGACCAAGACAAGCCTTGAGACTGCATACAAATTCAAGACCAAGACTCTGCAATTATGCACAAATGAGGTTACCTTGTGCAAGGAAATGTAGAAAGCCTCACCTGAAGCCAGAGTCGGAAATTGTCCCGCTTGCGTCCGTTGACGGTGCAGTGAAAAGACGCTGTCTGTCCAGCGTTGACCTCCACTCCCTTTATTGTCAGAAAGTGTGGCGTGTTCACTGAGAAACAAAAAACACAAAATGTTTATTAGGCAGGTAATGTTGAATTCAAGGCGAGATTAAACTGCAGAGTTGAATGTAAGACGTGTTTGTGCGGCGAGGGAAGTTACAACCCCTGTGGCGGGAATCGCTTGTAAACATGAGTAGAGCGGGCAAAGTAGACTTGAATGGATGCCGCACTTATACTTTAGTATACGCTACCTCATGAAGTCTTAGGCCCGAATCGCTTTGTGAGGAAGAAGGCGGCCACCTAAATCTCCAGAACGAGACCCAAGAGGCCGTTCTGCTGCTAATTGCACTGACGCTTTACTTCCCCCGCACACTGAGTAAATGATACCGCTCTTACAAAAGCATTTTCATATTGATTGTTAGGGATTAGGCAGGGGTGTCAAAGTCTTTTAAATCAGGGGCCACTTTCACCCAAATTTTATCTCAAGTGCGCTGGGCCCCTATGCCCATGCCTTAATAATCTAAAAATAAATATAGGTCAAAATATCTCCTGTTTTTTTTTGGGTGCAAATAATTACACGTAGACTCTAAAAATATTCCCATTTATTATTTTATTGCAGAGTAATCTGAAATGTGGTAACAAAAATGAGCACAAAATGTTCGCATCAAAACCTGTGCAACAGCCACATTTCAGAATGTTATTTAAGTGGCTGTCATTGCGCTCTCCAGTGGACAAAATTAGCAAGTTAATTTTAGCGAAAAACTGTTTGTGTTCTGTCCTAACGGGCCAGATTGGACCCCGTGAAGGGCCTTTCCGGGCCCCCGCGCCGTATGTTTGACACCACTGGATTGGGTTTTCGGGCAGGTGGTAAAGCGAGGGTTCATGGCTCAGTGGTCAATGTGAGGATTAGGGTAATGTGTAGGGTTTGTGGGATAGTGTTTGGGGCAATGGAAAGGATCTTTGGTGGGGTGTTTGGGGCAGAACCAGTTTTAAGAATTAAGGTTTAGGGATTGTATTTGGTGGGGTAGGGAATAGGGTTTATATTCTAGTAAGGGGCTAAGGTTGGTATTTGGGGCGAGAGCAGTTTACACTGTTGTTTAACTTAATTCCAGCACTGAATGCAGCAAAGTGTTGTTACAAAAGCATGTTTCCCCTTTGCAAACGGTATTCATTATCATGAGCACATCAGATATTCTGCGGGAAACTTATGTGGAACATTTTTGATGAGTGCAGGGAAAAATAGGGCAATCTTGCCGGGCGACCTTGATTTGAAACGTAACCGAATCTCTAAAGACTGCGAAAAAAAATCTAATTCTACCACTTTCATCACTAAGAGTTCCACTTGTGCTTTAGATTTTTTTTTTAACAATCTCATCTTTCGGCTGCGTCCTCAGTCAATCTCAGCACTGCCCAAAAAAAAAAAAAAAAAAAGACAAGTATTTTTTTCATACGCTTTAATGATAGGAGAGGATCACAGCATAATCACACCTTTGTCTTGGATATCACTAACGGTTGAATAATCAGAAAATACATGCTTTCGTGGTGTTACCTATCAGTCAAAGAGAGCTGATTGCCACTGAGAGGAACATTGATTCCACCTCACGGTTTTCCTCTCTCACATTTAAACATTGATCACGTCTCAAAAGGCACCATCGATCGCTTTGGATGCATTCAGATGCACCACGTATAGCTGTACAAATCTATCGTATTGACACAACAGTTGTAGGAATTGGGCCACTTTCAAATGGTTAGCAAGTCATTAGCATTTAACAATCAGAGCATGATACTTGCCACAACTGTATGAAGGGCATAGCAAAGTCTAAATCAATGGATGAAAACCCATGCAAGATATTGATTTGAAGTTCAGAGTGTAAAAACCTCTGAGTAACGCTAGGGGTTCCAAACAGGAGCCCCCTATTGCAGGGTTAGGGATAGCTGCTAAGGTTAGCGTATAGTGTTTTTGGTTTGGACTAATGGGTAGAGTTAGGGACAGGGTAAAGGCGAAAAAAATCAAATTGAGGTAGCGACTGGGTTTGGGGTTTAGGATGAAAATATGCATACGCTACTCAAACTTGAATTATATTGTCAGGTGCTTTGAACATGATGTCTTTAATGGCTATAAAAGTACGTCATTGTGACTTTTGCAAGGAACAGGGGATGTGCTATTTATGGGTTGTGTGGTTTAAAAGTTTTAGAGAGAATTTTTATTTTAAGGTTCCCATATGCAAGACTCAAAAGCAAAAGCACACAGATAAATAGCGCAATCCTAACAAGGCCTCACAGTCCCAAAAGCAGCAGCCCAAAATCTGCAGCCAGAAAGTCCTAAATATGCTGGTACTTGCAGTATACATCCGGTAATACCAACAGGAATTTCTACGCCTGAGAGATGAGCTGCTTTGCAGAAGATCCTTAAGGGATGAAAGAATGAAGATGGTATTTGTTTTTCAATCTTCTTTTTTTTTTGTCTGTGCTACAATCTCTTGCGCCGACATCCCGAGCGGTTCGCTCGTAAATCTTAAGGGAGCTACAAGGAGAAGGTTTTCCCGCTGCCCTTTGTTTGACGAGTGGGCCTTGAAGAGAACAACAGTGTATATTTGGAAGGGTGTCATGCAAGGGACAATGGCTTTTTGATGATGTTTTATTACGGAGAAGAAGAAAAGGGAGGACTCACTGCACTGATGGCCTTGGACCAGGACGTCTTTGATGGCCAGCATGCCGCGCTGCCCAGAGGTTACGGCTTCGAACACGATCTGGGGAGCGGACAGAAGACTCATAAGGCAGGCCATAAAAAATGAGATGCTATTTGAGTGCTTAGGAGAGAGAGTGAATTGCATTATTTTTTAAATATATCCACGCTGATGTGCATTGTGGCAGGTCGTCTGGATTTCTTTCCTTCTAGCTCTCTTTGCTTTGTAATCCAGATGCCATTGGGTTTGTTTGTCAAGCAAGGTCACCTTCAATCAGGGTAGTCATTTGAAAGTCATTTGTTAAAGACAGTCAGAGAATGTGTATCGACAAACAGGTAAAACGTGGCACTAATCTACCTTGTCACCTGAACAACATTTTGGAACCAGAAACAATAGACCCATTTATATTTGCCTTTTTAAAAACAGTTTGATTTACAATATATATATATATATATATATATATATATATATATATATATAATATAATATTATATTTTTAAAGAATGTTTTGGAGGGGCTGTAATTGATTAATAGTATTTAAATTCATGAGTGATTCGAGTTGCCAGTGCGGTCTCAGAACAAATTAAACTCATAAATCAAGATAACACTGTATTAGGGAGAGTGGTTAGGGCTAGGGATTAAAATGAAGGTTTAGGGTAAAGCATAGGGATTAGGGTTTACATTAAAGGTTAGAGTTAAAGGCTACAAAGTCAATTCTGTAGAGTAAATTTGACTATTAGAGTGGAATCAAATAGACTCAGTTTTAGAGTAATATTTACACTTGGAAGACAGTAAAATAAATAATTGGAAAACAATAAAATGAAAGTCACTCAAGGGTTGAGTAATGAACTCACAACCTTCATCTTGGGAGACTGCCACACTACCACTTGAGCTATGCCACGCCTACTGTTCGCTTATATCCAAGAGACACATTGTTTTTGGTCTCTTGGAGTTGCGAAGATTCCACCTGACACAGTCGATATACTAACACACAGCAGGAGCTGCATGGCTCAGGGAGTAGGCTGTCTCCCAACCTGAAGTTGTGGGTTTGTTCCTCAACCCTTGAGTAAATTTTTTAAACTCTCTTCCAAGTGTAAATTTCACTCTATTTAGAGTGAGATCAAATAGACTCAGTTTAGAGCAAAATTTACTCTGCAGAATTTACTACGTAGAGATACAAGCTGTCAAAAACTCCTTTAAAACCAGAACAGGTTTACTGGCAATGTTCGGGTTTGAAAGGCCGTGTAAACGCGCAAAAAATATATGTAGAATTAGAAGTGGAATAGAATAGGATTAGAATTGAGGGTTAGGCTTTAAAACCAGTAGGTAGGCCTAGAGTTAAAGTTTGCGTAAGGACTAAAGGTAAATTACAGCTCATGTTAAAGTTTTGACTTTAGCCCTACTCTAAACTTCACAACTGAGCAAAAATAAAACATTGTGGTGTCTGTCTATTGATGCATTTGCACAGCTGTTATGTCAAGTGTTTCTCCTATATAGTGCGAGCTATCTCAGTGAGCAAACTTCATAACCAAGCATGTGACCCTGTTCTGAGACATGAGCTGGCGGGTAAAAAACAAATGGTCCACAAGCCTGTCTGAGGGTGTGTCCCTACAGAATGTCAGTTATTTACTTGCTGCACTACACTTGTGATAAAAAAAGAAACAGAATGTCCGCGCCTTCCCAATCTCAGGGTTGAGCGCACTGACTCCTTCACACTCCCTGCCACTACACATGTCCTGCATTCCATTAGTCTATACATATAAACATATGTATTAACTAGGCATGTTCCTGCATTGCGACGTCACACTGAAATGCTGTCCCGATGCTTTCCCCAGCATCTCAGATTCCTTTTGTAGCCTCCAAATGTGGCGGCAGAGACGCTTCCCCATTGTCATTGGGGAGGCCGGATGCCTTCAGATAAGGCTGTCTCATTATTAATTCCGCGCCGAATATGAAAGCGAATATCTGGGGCCGCCAATGATGGCCTCATTACGGGCTAATTTAAAGGAAATTAAAAGGCCGAGCACTTCATGCATTGCCATCAGACAAATGAACTGGACCCCGCCGCCTAATTGAAATCCTTTTGTTTGCGCAACAGACATCAGTCAGCCCGTCTTAATAGCCGCGATATAATTGATTCCGGCGTCAATGATAGCGCCCGGCATAATTGGGCCTGACCTCGTATTCGCGAGGGGGATCGCGAGTCGCAAACGACGTCGCCGCAAAAAGTTCAGCTCCCTCATTTGTCAGAAGGACGGGTGGCTCGCCAACGCCGCCGTCACCCCGCTCCCCGAGGGACGTTGCTAAGTAGTACATTACAGCGGGATTGATTAGCTCGGCCAACAGCCCTACTGTATTGAAATCAAGAAGGATGAACATGTGGAGGCTTTTTACAACGCACGACGGCTCAACACATGACCGAAAATTTTTCAAAATGATTAAAAGTTTTCTGGATGACCTAGCGAATAAGTAGTTATCCTTGGTGTGACAGTATAAAAAAGCCTTGGTGGTAATTAAAAAATAATTAAGAATCAGGTGGCTTCCCTTTGACAATTGTGTAGGTTACCAGGCAATTAAAGATACCTATAATTAGTGCCGTGTTGTTAATTAGAGACAGATTCAAGCGTTTTCGTGGCTGCGGGTTGTATGGAGATCATTACGCTCGCCCGTTCCATCACGCAGAGCTACAGCAGACTCGGTTCATTTTCGATTCATAGTTTGGTCTACAAATAGTGGAAAATTGGGTCATACAATTACTGTAATGTGATTGTTCCTTGCCAGTTAATCATGATAATTGCCACCTTTCACATTAGAAATATTCACCTATTTACATTTTTTTTCATTGGAACCTATTCTCGGCTTTTCTCAGATGAGAAGGTCTCATCACAGTTTGACAAGTACGATTTTTACAGGAAGCAACGGCAAAATACAGACATTTTTTTTCAAAATTATCTGTAAGCTCTTCATTTTGAAGGTAATATTGTAAAATGAGTTTGAAAACATATTAAAGATTAAATGTTGTCATATTATCCAGTGTATGCACAACCAACTTCCACATTTGACAAAACCGGTGAAGGCACTTCTTTCCGGGCATTAGCAAATGAAAGAAACTTATAGCAGGGGACCGGGACCATGCACCTATAGGAATTTCAAATGTATAATAGGGATGGACGACGATAGATAGCAGGTATTGGGCCACTGATACAGCGAATAGTTGGTGCTACATTCTAAAAACATTTGAGTCAAAAATGACCCAATTCGGGACAAAAATGGACCAATCCACTACTTGGGTCCATTTGACCCAGCTTTCTGTGCAACGCAAAAAAAAAAGTTGTTTTGTACAAAACACAAAAAATTGGGTCAGTTTGTAAAAAAACAACCCCAAAATTTGAGAAAGTTGAGTCAAATTTACCCACGTAGAGGATCTATCCCAAAATTATTATTATGATTACTTTTACCCTTTTTAGAATGTTCCATTTTTTGGGGTTGTTTTATGGAAAATATTTTTTTTGTAGGTTTTTCATTTTGACCCAACTTTTTGGGTTGAAGAAATAACCCAAAAAGTTGTGCCTTTTTCAACCCATTTTTTTTGACCCAACTATTTTTAGAGTGTAGGTACACAAGTAAATGAAATGAAAACGTATACAGTAAAGCAAACCTCAATTGGGCAAATCGGGTTGTTTTGCGGGTTATCCATTTAACCCAAAAGATTGGATTAAAAAAATGTTTTAGGAGTGAAGATACAAGAAAAAAAAAATTTTTGTTGTCAAATTATTTTGTGGGTTATTCGATTTGGCCAAATGTTTGGGTCAATTGTGTCAGTCCCTTTTTGACTCAAATGTTTTTAAAGTGTATATTGTAGCAGTTTAACACAATCAGCGAATCATAATCTGTTTCAGAAAGAGAGATCTTTCTATATTGTATAAGTTTTGGTCATTGTGTTAACTGAAATTGTATATATTGAAATGACTAGAGGTATTCAAACAGTGAATACACACACTGAACTCGGTCTGAAAAACTGAGCACTCTAATAACAGTTGGGTCAAAAATAACCCAACTATGGGTAAAAAAATGGATCGAACCTCTACTTGGGTCGATTTGACCCAACTTTGAGTCAAGAAATGGGTATTTCAGCATAAAACAACTCATAAATATTGGTCAGATCCTTTACTTGGGTCATTTTGTATGAAACAACCCAGAAAGTTAGGTCAAATTGACCCATAAACTGTATCGGTCCATTTTTTTTATCCATAATTAGGTTACTTTTGACCCAACTGTTTTTAGTGTGTTATTGACTATCCCTAACATCCACAATGTCTTATTGTCAGTGGCAGCCAGTGAGGAGTTTTGGTGACCTAATCCAACACTATATTACCATTGTGGCGCAAAATAATGTACAAAAATACTTTATTACTACAAGTATATTGAGCTAAGAGCTTAGTGACGGAACAAATTAAAATGGTAGGTCAAAGAACCACTGTACAAGCAGCCTGCTATTATCTCAAATTTCAATCCGGAAGCATTTAACCAGACTGGCATTGCATTAATTTGTCTCGTAAGGCTGAGGCTACTGTAGATAGTCAAAAGCTCTCAACTGTTGCCTCTCGCTCTCTGGTGTCCATGCACCTCTCATTAAGTGCCCTTTCCTATCTTGTGTTAGGCAGCGAGAAACTCAGCAGTGTCCCTTGTTAACCGAACTATCAGCCTGCCTTTGGTATCCCCTCTTCACCACCGCCCGCCCACCTACCACATAATGAAATAATTCACAGACGGAGCAGTCGGCCCCCTCCGTCTGGAGGTTAAGGGGTCTCTCTGCATCAATTAACATTTGGTGGGCTCGGGGAACAAGCCCGGCGAAAGACTAATAGGGAAGCGAGTGTGAAATCACCCTGCCCCGGCCGCCGGTGATGCGCACCGGTAAGTGAAAATGAGTTTCAGAAATAGGGCTGAGATGGAGGAGCGAGTGAACAGATTACCATGGATACAGAGGTAGCCTCGGGAATCAATACGAGGTGTTTTCAATGGGACGCTATTGTTTGGGTCTCCTCAAAAGAAGCACCGTGTCTGGCTTGGTCTTGTTAAGAGGCTTTAATGACTTTGACGTTACGACAAAAGCGCTGTGCAATGACTCGTCTTGTTATTTATCATACATGGAAAATAGACAACGCTCAGGTTTCCTCACCTGGTAGAAGTTCGGCCAGTAGGTGCTGACGGCCAGCTCCACCTGACCCCAGGCCCGAGACGCCGGGGCGGACACGTTCCATACGGGAGTCCCCATGGGGCTGTTGTTCTCTTTGATGTAGACGTTCAGGTGGCCTGGGTGGCTGTTGTCACGGCCACCGATGTAGTAGTGGAAGATGACGCAGTGGGTGTCGTTCTCCCGCAGCTGGGGGGTCAGCAATAAGGCCTTCTGTCCGGAAAAGCGTCCAGAGGTGTTGACCATCATGAAGGCTGTACCTGAAATGTGGACGGTAAGGGACCTTAACAACTAGAACCACATCTTTTTGGATTTGCGTTATTAGTTAGTTTTGTTTTTTTATGGCTTAATTTAGCATTACCCGTCTGTCAAGCTCATATTTGGTAGCAATCAGACAAACTCCAGGTTTCTTTTTAAAGGATCACTGGATATGTGCAAAATGACCCCTAAAATGGAAAAAATATGTCAGAATTCCAGTGGGTTTTGAGACTTTTTGTGGATCTTTTCATGATAAAACAAAATATCACGTTCCAAAAGGAAACTAGCTATGCGGCTTTTTAAAAAGGGCAGTCCCCCACTAGTGTAAACATAACATTCTGATTAATATTGTATTTGTGGAATATAAATTAAGCAGCAAAATCCATTCATTTTTATCCATCTTACAAGGCGGCCATTTTGCCACTTGCTGTCGACTGAAAATGACATCACAGTGCCTAATGGCTCAGGATAACCTAAGATGGGCGAATGGACACAGCTATTAATTCTGTTCTCGCAGAATTACTCACAGTTTTCTTTTTGAAGAACAGCAAGAGGCGCTTCGTGCATTTTTAGCTGGTAAAGACGTTCGTGCTTTTTGTTCTCCTACGACAACATTCAAATCCGTTGCCGTGATTGGTCAAAACATAAGTTTGGTAGCCGTGCACAAGTTAACACATTGTCCAATCATCTTGAAGTATTGCACAGAATGTCCCGCCTTTCCAGAGCAAATCACAATGGAGCAGCCCCAGATTGATATAGTGAAGAACTCACTTGAGTGAATCACATTTATCAATCTGGCTATTACCAGGTTAGTATTTACGCATGTTCGAATGTGCTTACAAATAAGTTTGAACTTACTTACATGAGTTCGAATGTACTTACAAATACATTTGAACAAATTTGCATTTACTTTGAAACATAATTGCCAGTAAAAATGTTTATTCCACAATTGGCAGCTCCACGCTTCCGTTTTTCCCACATGCAACAATGAAAACCCCAAATTTACCCAATTTACTGTTGCCAATTGGTGTAGTATACATACACAGTGAAAATCTTGTCACAATCGGACAAAATCTCAAGAAAACTATTATCTTTCGAAGTGGTTAAAATCACCCTATAATGGGCCACTTTCAAAAAGAAATGGCAGACATCCAAATAATCCCATGTCTTTTCAGATCTGGCTTCTTGAGACTTTTTGTGGGTCTATTCATGAGAGATTGTGCTACTGCTACTATATATCACTAAAACCCCAAACCCAATTTTGCATCACCCAGTACCTAGTAAATGAAGCTCAAATTTGGTAGCAGACAAATCTCTAGTACAAATTTGTCTTTGAAAGGAGCCCTGTAAATCACCAAAATCAGCCTAAAATGACCTTTTCAAAGCAAAATGGCAGACTTCTATGTGAGTTCAGGCATGCAGGCTTCTTCTCGTGATACACATTCCTAGAAAATGTTGCTAAGGGAAACTGGCTTAGTGGGGATGTTTTTATGGCGAGTCATCAAACTTTGCTGCCATTATTCTGCCCACACTCGACAATCAAAATCCAAAATTCTCCCAATTTAACATTGCCTATCTGTCTAGTACATGTAGCTCAAATGTGGTTGTAATCGGGCCACAGTTCTGAAGAACCCTTGGAAATGGCCAAAATGACCCTAAAATGGCTTCTTCAAGACAAAATGGCAGACTTTTTGCTCGTTCACTCGTGATGTCCAAAACTGCATGCTGCTGAGAGGCTTGGAGGAGGCCAAGAAAAAAATAAGTTGAGCACTCTCTTGCTGTGACTCCCTTCTACGACTCCCCTCACTCCAGCTTCGTCGTGTAAACATGACAGAGCCCCTCCACACCACCCGCACCCCACTCCCTCGTTATCTCAAGTCGGAGACAGATGGAATCGTCGAGCGTTACAAGCGCGGCACAACAAGACAAGCGGGGCGCGCTCGACTCATTGACTGAACAAATAGGCTATTGTGAAAGAGCGCCGGGCCGAGGCCGCCGATGCACTCGGCGTTATTCGCCCCCATTTTAGCGCCAGCGCAGCCGAGCCTGTCGCTAGATGTTGACTTTAACAACAGAGATTCTAAGCGTTCAGCTCCGCCTCACACAGTGGCAAAAAAAAAGAAGTATGATGACAAAAACGAACGTGTCGTCTTGTCAGTTTGCCAATGTAATACTTCTCACTTGTGTTTTATTGGCACCACACGAGGGGCATTAGTTTAACTTTTAATATCCAACCCAAGCAATAAAAGCTAAATGGGGGCATGTATTGATTTCCCATCACATCCTCCTGCTCTCTCGCTAAAGGAAAACAGTCCCCACGAATATCTTTCATCTTTAGGCTGGCCTGTTTTGTATTCTTATTCACAGTAATAGTCAGAGAAGTCAATTTATCAAGAGATAAGAGCATTTTCTCATTAAGGCACTCGGTTCTCGAGACGTCGGGACGTCTCTGCAGACGTAGGAACCAGCTTTCTGTATTCTGCTGTAATTATGGCTTTAATTTAGAACCGCTACGATAAGATAATCCTTTATTCAGTGAAGTTAGAAATGGCCAACAGTTTAAAGATAACACCAACATTTTTAGTCCACATCTATAGTTTATGGTTAAGTAGTGCGCAAACAGAAGGTTTTGAAATATCCAGCCCGAGAAACAAGTTTTATTTGGAAAACATGAAAATAACAGTAATGTATTAGCTTTACTTAGCTCATTCACTCCCAGCGCTTTTTATGGAAGCAAACCCCTTCAATACCATCCATTTTACTGGATTTTGACTGACCCACATATGATTCAGTTATATTTTTTATCAGAAAAAAAGAAGTGTATTTATATATTTTTCCGTTCTTTCGTTATCAGCGTTAGAATATAGCCAAGTTTTGTCGAAATTCCAATTCCTGAGAAAAAAAACTGAAAATAAGCTTTTTGTAAAACAAACATTTCAAGTACAACAAAATAACAGTTTAACACACATAAAAATAAACTATTGGCTAGTCTGACTGCAGCTCTGCCGCAGCATCCAGTCGGTCCAGGGGTTGACGTGACCGGCAAAACAAGCCGTTAACCCCGCGGATCATCGTTCGGTGGTTGCTTGTTGTGTTTGCTCGACGAAGCGTCATTCCTTGACGTGCAGCAACTCGATCGCCGCCGTTAGGCTTTGATGAGCCAATGAGGATGCTTTTTTTTAAAAGTCCAAAATCGCTTATTTTCTACTTCCTCTCCGCTCAGTCCGCTGTTTCACGCTCCTCCCCACTGCTCTACAACACGGCAGTAGTGACAGACAACCCTCCCAGTCCCACTCTACACTTTCTGCTTCTCCTCTTCTCTCTTCAACAAGATCCTTGCGTGATACTGGCTGATTTTATACTTGTTTATTTTAAATAACATTGCAGTCAAGCCTAATCCTTCAGTCAGAAACTGCGCCAGACCCTCCCCCCTCCTGTACATTACTGCATAAAAAAAAAAAAAAAAGAGCTCATGACGTATTGATACGTCATATGTAGTGAGGCAGCGAATATTTGGCCACCGAAAATTTTCGGCCGAAATAAAATGAAAGCCGAAAGAATACGACCGAAATAGGTTGTGGTGAGGCAACGCAAAAAAACGCTGCAATCAAGTGTCTGTTTGAATTAAACAGAGAACGCGGGGGTGAGTTTATTTTCTTCTCGCTGGCTTTTCCCCGTGTGAGTTTGCATCGGTCGAACGTAAGCAGCTTCCGGGGTCATTGCGCACACCGGAGGAGAGGGGCATCCCTAGGTGTACAACATTTAAGTGAGTCGAAAAAAGACAAAACTGCCCTGTACTGCAGTACAGGTGAGCCACTCTTTCTCCTGCAGCGCCTTCCCTTTTTTATTTTTTATTGATTTATTTATTTTATAAGAGCCTCTGGAACGCTTCCACTTTTTCACTGGCATCTCGGTGGCTGTGCTAAATACTTTAGCTAATGCTAGCACTAATGCTAGCACTAATGCTATCAACAGTTTTAAACACGGAAACACTTACCGCTATCTCCGGGTGGCGGCAGACCTGCACAGCACGCTGTGTGTGACTTTGCAGTCCATTACCGAATCAGATTAGCTTGTGCGAACAAATGTATTTATTTATTTTTAAACGTTGGCACGGAATTAATTGTAGCATCTATTCGTCCACGTTAGGTTTGTTTGTTTGCGCCGGCGCTGGCTTCTTGGTTTTGTCACAGCTGCATATAACGCCCCAAACACAATGTCGCTCTGTGATTGGTCCAAACCATTGATCGGTGGAAATCAACGAGCTCGGTAAAAGATGTATTCTCGGGAGTTTGTCAATTCACAAATACCGCGAGAATTTATCTTGCAGAGCAAGGTTACATCTCTGTCTGTCGGTCCTAAAATAGTGGTGACGAAGTGATGATTGAAGCGCGGTTATAATAAAATGGCGGTCTGACAATTACAGTTTGTTTCAGCTTGAAAAAATGATGGCCTGACAATGACGTAAGAGTGCCCAGGGCGCTGATGAATGACAGACCAGCAACATTTAGTAAATTGCCCACTTCTGCCATTTAGAAAGGCACTCCACTGCTGGGGGTGTCACACCATTTTTACCGTCCGTCATTGAGGGACAGCTTCATTCTTTTTACAAGACTTGATGGAGCTTGGGGACCTGGAATTTGGTTTGGTAAATACCCAGAAGAGCGCAAGAGCCACTCGGGACCACAGTTATAGACTAGGTGCCCTTTAGCATGGCATCACATTTTCTGGGGGCATCACATCACTTGTATGGTCCCTTTTTGGTCGGCAATTTTAAGACACGGGGGGTTTGAGGAACTGGAGGGGGATTTGTTTTAATTACCAGAAGAGCAGAACAACTAGGAACCATAATAATAGAAATTCGAGAGACGAGGTGCCCTTCAGTAAAAGTCAACTTTTGCTGGATGTGTCCCATCACTTGTTTCAAGCGTGGGGACCTGGAAGTTGGTTGGTTGAAGTTGGTAAGGAGTCACTCAAGACTGCAGTTATGGGAATTCGAGATCCGCCAATTTTTATCACACACGTGTCCTGTAGCACAAAGCCCCTTTTGCTGGGGGCCATCACGTCACTCGTGCTGCCCCCTCATGTTGTTATCTCTCCTTGGGGTTCTGAGTGTAAAATTTAATTACCTCAAAAACTATTAAAGGATCATTATTCTTCTCTTCAGCGGATGCTCCATTTTAATAGGAATAAATAAATTGTGCTACTCAAGAATGTACCTTCTGCGCTTTGGGGCCGTTTCCATGGCAACCGAACAAACCACAGGATGCAACAAACTAGAGATGACCCAGAGCGAGCTAGTTTTTTTTTTTTTTTGGGTGTTTGATGAATAAGTTATGTAACAGGAGCACCTCGACTCGGGAGAGACGAAGAAGGTTGGGAAGTACGGCCATCTGGTATCACGAAGGTTGGATCTGGAGGCTAGCTAAGCATTTTGAGCCAAAGACGCCGACACCGTAAGTGCTCCTAATGAGCGAGTCCGCCCTAATTACGATGGCTCCGTTGAGGCTCATTGTTGTCATTCGCGTTCACTTTGCCGCTGATTAAAGCGTTATTATTTCTAATACAGGAAGCGGAGCTCCAACGAGGGTTGACTTTGAGGCGTTTCAGGTGTCGCATGACGTGTGACGGCGGCTGATGTTTCGTTAATAATCCTCGGCCATCTGCCACGAGGCGAGGCGTCAACACCTCTGGACGACTTGATGAATTGTTGAGTTGCGGCTCGCCTTGCAATGTCGAACCTCCACGCGGACACTTTTGCACAGCAGCAAAGCACCTTTTGTTTGGTAATTAGGGAGGGAAATATCACAGGCGCACATCCCCTTCGCGAGCAGTTTTTAATTGCCCTCTTAATGAATAAATAATAACACACAATAGGTGGACATATTATGGAAATTTTACTTTTTAATTGTGTGCATACAATTATTGGAGTGCCTGCTTACCCATCACGTATGAAATTAAACATGTCACCCAAGTAAATATTTTCCAATTACAGTCAACCCCAAAACATTTTTGGGACAATAATATGCTCTATGTAGCCTCACTAGTCTTAGTCTAGGTATTCTGGTTAATACTGCGTTAGTGGAATATGAGTTAAGCAGCAAAATCCAGCCGTTTTTATCCATCTTAGGGGTTGGCCATTTTGCCACTTGTTGTCGACTGAAGATGAGATTAATGTTGCTCAGTGTCTCAGGTAACAATCACAGCTCAGCTTCAAAAAACAGGTGAGCTGTGATTGGTTGTTGCCTGAGCCCTGAACAACTGTGGTGTCATTTTCAGTCGACAGCAAGTGGAAAAATGGCCGCCCCCGAGATAGATACAAATGGCTGGATTTTTCTGCATAACTAATATTCAACAAATGTAATAATAATCAGAATGTCAAGTTTAGAATAGTGAGGTCACATATAACATTATTGTCACGAAATGTTTAAGGTTGACTTCCTTAAAAGTTTTAAAGTGGAAGAGTGGGTAACACTTCTGGCTCACATATCTGAGGTGTTGGGTTTAAATCTCAGCTCAGGCCCTCCTGTGTAGGCATGGGTATGAATAAGGATTGGCTGTCGACCCATCTAGGGTGTAGGATAGGCTCCAGATCACCCACCACCCTAATTGAAAAACTTTTGATGGATGGTTTAATTAGACAGTGGTGGCTTCTTATAAGCAGCATCCACTTGTAGTCTGGAGTCAGAAGATTTGTTTCTAGCTGTTTAAAAAATGGCGGTAGAGGGGTCAGAAAAGTTTTTAAGTTGGCAAAACCAAAGCGCCATTGGGGCCACCAAACTGGGCTCATGGTACCCCGACAAAGCCACTACCCAGACAAAGTCGCATTTGAAATGTAGCCGAAGTTCAAATTGTGATTTTTGTCGGCAATGCAAATTAGCTTTCCAAGACCCAAACTGTTTTGATTGTTTTTTGTTTTTTTACATTTCTCAGTAAATTTTGCATTCATTTTTGCAATATAGATGCACAGTATCCCTACTTAAAACAAAATAATTGACTCCAGTCCTCATATATCAAACTGTATCATATGCAAACAAATGCATGACAATATTGATATTTTGATGAGAGTTAACAATTTTGATGCTTCTGCACTAATATTGTATCAACCTAAACACATCACGAGCAATATTTCATTTCACAACCATTAACACTGATTGATATTTGACACATGTATTGATACTATGCCAAACAAAACAATTCAATGATAATGCATAACGATATTACATCAGGACAGAAACGGGTACAAAAAGCTAAAAAAATTACCAATCAATTATTGGGATGAGATTAATCCACAACGAATTCCATACAATCGACACAAAAGTCATAACACAACGCTGATCTATGAACCAAATCAAAAATCCTCACTCGTCACATTTCAAAGACCCACAATTTCCCTTCAGTTTCCCATATTCACGTGTGAAGAGCGGCAACATTAACGTCACTCTCATCTGGAGCAGGGACACTTCATTTTCTAATCTAATTCATTTTTCATAGCCCCGCTGTGTGTTCTGCGCCTCGTCATTGTAATGGAAGGTGAAGGTGGCCTACATTTGTAATAATAAAACATCTAAGGGTCCGAGTAGCAGAGTGAGGCAGCCTTGAGAGCGTGCTCTATTTTTAATTGATCTTCATCACGCCACCATTAAAAGGCAAAAAAAATAATAATACACCCGCGGTGCATTAGCACAGCGTTAACAAAGTGTCATTATCTTTTGCTCGTGTGATTTTGCTGGCTAATTAGCTGCTGGTGGTTGTGGTGGGTGTGCGTGGTCATGGGGGCGGAAGACTGAATGGCAATCTGTGACAATGGCGAAGGTGCTAGGATGGCGGCTACGGTAATTGACGGGAATTTTTTATTTATTTATTAATTAATTAATTTCTTTATTCACCCATCACTTGGTTGCTAATTTACTGTCACGAATGATACACTTTAATTTAATACAGTACATTGCAGTGCACGTCTCTGCCAAGGCTGAACAATTCAAATTTTGTTTGGCGGTACATTGCTTTGGCACCATCTTGATGCCAAAGAACGATGTTGAAGTGAGGGGTGGAGCTTCATTTAGTCAGGCCATAACCCTGTCTAATAGAAAAGTAGTGTTTATCTTGTATTATCTGTAGAGAATTATAAATGGGCATTTACTCGTGGATTTCTGCTCTTCACAGCAGGGCTCGGTCCAGAACACTGTATACTATCAACACCCATCCAATTACGGTCATTTTTAATTTTTAATTTGACTTACTAATAACAAGAATGGGTGGGACCAAAGAGGAAAAAAAACATTCTTTGTTCTACCGTTGTCCAGTAGGGATGGAGACCGAAGACCGTACTTTTTGTGGTGTGGACCAATTTGGGTCGGTACTACAGAGCACCGATTCCCGTAAAATCCAACTGTGCCATGTTTTGGTTCTGAAACACGTCTTTTTAAGTTGTGACTGTGTACGGTAGTATACGAGCTGACGATTTTCCATGGCGCACTTCAACGCAACATTATATGTACCCGGCGTACTGACGTCACCCACTCACGCAGGAAGGACATTTATTACCACCCAAATAAATACAATTTAAAAGAAAAAATAAGATAGAGAGAAATAGAAAGAGAGTACAAAAGTAGCGAAAATTGATACCATTGAGTACCGGTATCGATTCCCAGGTACCGAGAATTGGAACAGAACCGGTTCAAATGTGAAACGTACCCATCCCTATTGGCCAGGGTAAAGTATAGGATCCTAGTAGTTAAAGTAAGTTATTTTAAACTAAAAAGGACAACCTTTCCGTAGGTTCTTGTGGCTGTGTCACATGTGATCCCATTTTCAAAAAAGTGAATATAATAATAATAATATAATAATGCATCAGATTAATACAGCGCTTTTCTAGACACTCAAAAACGCTTTACAATGGAATGGATACATTGTTCATGCACTCACACATTCACACTCTGGTGGCGGTTAACTACTTTTTAGTAGCCACAGCTGCCCTGCGACAGGTTGACGGAAGCGTGGCTACCAGTGTGAGCTTACGGCTCCTCCGACCACCACCAAACATTTGCACCATTAATACACCAGTGTGAGTAGCACTATATGCTAACCAATATGACTAATGATTGGGCTTTTCATTTGGACTATGGACGGGGTTTTTTTGGGCAAAAGTAACTCAACCGATTAGATTTGGTTATTTGGTGGCTAATGCCAATGGCGATTGTGGACCTTTGATGCAAGTGAGCTCTTATAAAATTAAAAAATGCTGGCAATAAAATCTCAATAAGTCCCTTGTTAAGAATTGTAAAGAGGACAAATGTTTGAAGTGAAATGTTTTTACAACAAAACTGGCTGGTAAGAAGCATTATCTTGTCAAACAAAGAATATACATATTTTGCTTTTATGAGTTTTTCTTTTGCAGTGCAGTTAAAAAATATCCAATCTCCACTACGCAGTGTATAGATAATGTGAATTAAAACAATACTTAACAAAATTCATAGTTACACAGTATACACTATATTGCTGCTTAAACATGCATGGATCATCAATCAGACCCCAAAATTATATGGTGATATATTTTCACTTTTCACTGATGACATCTTGTGCACAGGTTTCAAATATAGTCCAATTTTAACTGTATCATATCGTTTTGATTTGATGTTAGATCAAGACCATCTGTGTGGGGATGCTGAAAAGGGGTGCACAACTTCAAAAGTTTGGGAAACAACGTAACAGGGGTGAACTGTTGCTCATGAATGAAGGAAGCAGGCCGAGATCGGTGGTCCTGATTGACGGTTTGAGGTGAACACGTACAGTGTCTTTTTCATCAGGCCACCTTTCATGTTGGTCCACATTAGCAGCCAGAGCCATTTTGATTGGTGGCACACAGGATGGCCTCGTCTTCATTGACATTTCCCGAGTGGCAAGTGCGCTTTTCTGCCGCTACGACCTCTCTGAATTTTATGAGCAAATGAGACCTGAAGGCTTTTAGGGTTTAAAGAGTGCCCCTTCATTTTCCTTCAACACCTCCTCATCCTCGCCACCCACCACCTCACACATAATGATTTTCTCTGAGTTCAGGACCTGAGCGCAGGAGAAATAATGAGTGCTCGTCATTATTGCAAATTATATCTTCTGCACAGAGCATCACTTGCCTGCAAATTCAGCTAAATACTTTCTAACTGTAGACTTTGATCATTGCAATTACATTTTTTAATATTTGTTGTTAAATATGAGCACACCTTTTATGTCTAGACTTGCTCTCACATTTATGTGCAGAAAGTCTTCCGCAGATACTGTATCAAATTAAAATGATACACTTTGAAGTTTGTGTATTAATATTCATAATCAATTTGATGCAATTGAATAGATAGTTTGACACAATTCTAGTTACAGCGGTTTGACTTATGTATTGATACTGTATTGAAAACAAATAAAGTGCATCCATCTGTATACCAATTATTTGTCCCCATTCATTGTTTCTTTCGATGAACAGAAACTATATACTGTAGTGCAATATAAAGAATATGTCCCGCCCTAATTAAACCTTATCAATGTTCAGTGCCTGTCTATAGAAACAGTATCATTTAAAAAATCAACGCAAGATTATTATTTAGTTTCACTCCTGCTTAAAACGTATTAATATTTCAAAAAAATAAATAATCAATTTATTTATGTAGCGCAATTTAAAAACAGTGCAAGAAAGGAATAAAGACGAGATGGCTATGACAAGATTCCACTCCATATTTAAAGGGTCATATCAAATTTAAACAACAAAAAACTCTAGATAATACAATCTATCAAAACAAGAGTACAAGATAAATTGAATTAAGAAAAGAAAGAACAAAGAATAAGAGAACACACCGTTAAAACGGATTATAAATAGACAAAGAGGGAAATATAAAATTATTATAAAATCAGGATAAGTGTAAATGTAGCTTCAATATTTTTGTAAAAACAGTATAAGAGGATACATTTTTCAACAACGTATCAAGTCATTCCAAAATTTAGTACATATGAATGCAATATATAATATATATAATATAATATGGTAGCGAGATGTTCGACATAAGGGCAAATTAAAATTATAACCATTCTTAGTAGAATACAGGTGAAAATCAAATGAAAAGGCAAATAAAGTTTGAAAAAAATTATATATGTATTTGATGTTATATACAAGTTGTAGGTATGTAAAAAGGTCAGAATCCTAAAAAGATGGGGAATTAAATCCAAAGACAAAGCAAAACACGTTTTGATGTAGTTTTGTGTGACACTAAGATGCCATATCCCCCAAAATTGTGGTCTAATTCCAAATTGTATACTTCAGGATACATCATACTTTAAAAGTTTTACTGCACAGACCAACCACGACCACCACCCCAATAAAAAAAAATATAAAAAAAAATCACAAAAAGACGCAAATTGCCCAACTATTGGTGTGGATCCATCTTAAATTTATTTTCTTTCAGTCACTACAAAACTTTTGCACATTTTCTTTGATTTCTCAGCAAATTTTGCATTAATCCTGGTGTTAGTGTTGCCTTGAATACCAATACTTGGCTGTATTTTGGCTGCTACGACTACACGCTTCACTATTTCATCCACAGGAAGGCCTACATTTAATTATGAATTTCGTTAAGGCTTTGTTGGACCCTGGTTACAAAAGGTAGTCCCAAAAAAAAAAAAAAACGCGATGATGACTCTGGGAGGCTGCCCAATGAATAATATTGAGCTCTCAAAAAAAAGAAAAAAAGAAAAGAAAAGAAAAGGTAGTCCACAAGCAGCGAGAAAAGCAGAGATGACAGTCTGTCCAACACAGACCCAAGTACAGCTGGCAGCTCCTCAGACGAGCTGCAAGCCATTTTCACACAGAAAGATACAATGACATCATCAACAAGTGGTACCGTGATTGGTTGAATCTTATAAATCAATACCATGGGCCAAATTTATAGTCTCTACCACGCAGCTCTATTTTGTCCTGCCCCTAGTTAATACTGATTGATATTTCATGCTTGTATTTTTAATGGCTTCAATTTGCCATCTTAAAATGCAGTAAGGCCAATTGCCCCTGCTGCAATCAATGCCTCAACAATGGCCCATTACACAAGAGAAGCTGCAGCCGTGAGTTACCTGTCTGCGTCATTAGCCACGGTGCATACGATGAAGTTGTAATATGCAAATATGTCCTCCACCGAAACGTTACAGTGTGCGGTCTTAATCCTGTTTGTCCAAATCCAGTTTGCCGCTCGCTCCTTTCGCATGCACAAACAGCTCAAATATCACAGCATGCGTCCCCACGCGGGAATTAATCCACAAATGTATTGAGATGACATAATTTGACGTTCCGTTTGGTCCTCTAATCGTATAATGGGCTTTCTCCTTAACCTTGCCAACTCTGCGGCGGGACCTCACACAAACTTGTGAATGGCTCTAAAAGCAATTAGCTTATTTTGTGAAATAAAACCTTGCCCCCCTCCCACCTCCTCCTCCTCCTCGTCCCACAGCGGCAAATCCCATTTTTGGCTGATGTGATTTGAATTCTGATTCAATTCAGGATGCCCTTCCCGTCGTACCTCCTTCTGCTCTTTCACTTTAAAGTGCAGCCAAAACAACAACAGACAACCTGTTGTAAGGGTCACACTGCTCTTATGAGATTTGCTAGGGTCTTGTACTAAAGGGGAAAAAAAAAAAAAAAAAAAAAAAAAACTTTTTACAAATTAAAAAGTTTTTAGAGTTCAAATACTATTTACATATTGTCACCCTCTTAAAATAATTGCCTACGGTCTTCTTTTTTTTTTTTGCAAAAAAAATTCCTGAAAAATATATTTTTTAAATGACTTAGGCGATTATTTTAAGGTGTTGATATTAGAGTTCTCTAAATTAAATTTTTACATTATCCATGAATTGCGATGTTCTGTTCACATAAAATTTGTACAAAAGTAGCTGCATTTTGATAACGTATTATTATTATTATTATGTTTTTATTTTACAACAATACTTAACACATTTTTAAAAATGTAAATTAGCAAAATAAAGCAAAACACTAAGCTTTTGCCAGTGAACTGAAAAACATATTTTAAATAATAATAATTATCATTATCATTATTATTATCATCATTATTATTATCATTATCGTTATCATAAGAATAATGCAAAAATTATATTACATCACTAATTTGTAAAAATATATTTTTTTTTTAATCAGAATTTTACATTTTTAACAGTAATTTAACTGTAATATTAGCAAAATAAATATAATATATATGTATATATGTTTTTAAAGCAAACTTAAAAACCTCTTAATAGCGTAATAATTAGTGTCATTATAATATTTATGAATAATATTTTTGCAAAAGGTAATCATTGACATTTGTAAAAACAAAAAAATAATGTTTTTTCATTCGCTAGAATTATTTTTTTATGAATGTCTGTCATAATAGTAAATATATAAATTTGCACAGCAAGATAAAAAAAATAAGTGAAAATTTGATTTGATTTATTATTTAAAAAATTAAGTGATGATAATGATGCTAAAAAAATAAAAATAAAATAAAAAGAGCCCACCTAATGTCGAAAACAATCCATTAGTCCTCCAACAATAATGACCATACAGGTCGTTTAACCATGCACCAAAATACGATCAAGTGTTCTGTATTGTAGTTTAGCAACCTCTATCGGCCATGTTGTATCAGCTACGTTAAATAGCGGAAAAAGGAATGGGAATCAAACCCGATTTGTCTGGTCGGAAGACGGACGTTTATCTTACTGAGCTAACAGGCCAGTAATGATCTTAGTGGGGTTTTTTTTACAATTTGCCATCACAGACTAATGGTTGGGGTTAGAATGACGTTTCAGTGAGGTTGTACAGTAATTGTTACGTCTTTACATGGGACACTAATGGTTGAGGTTAGGGAAAGGCACAGTGAGGTTGTAGACCACTACAAAACATGTAGACAACACTAAAACAATCAATTAGCCAAATAGCTTGGTCAGATAAACACTCGTCTTTGGACCAGACGGACCGGGTTCGAATTTCGCTTATGGATTTTTGCTCTATTCAACATGGCCGATATAGGTTGCTAAACTAAAATACGCAACACTTGGTCGTAATTTGGCACCTTTTCAAAACGACCTATGTAGTCGTAATTATTGGAGGACTGTCTAATCTAATATGGTGGGCATGGCCATCTTCCAATTGTTTTCATATTTCAAAACAAACTCTCCCATTGGAACTATGCAATGTTGTGAGTGTTTTAAATCCATTTACTCTGCCAGTATACATGATCCAAAAACTGTGCCACTTCACCCATGTGGTATAAAACCAGCTTGTGTGGTGAATGCTGTCATCCAAACATTGGTACGAAAGAAACGGGACAATTTGGTTGTTTCCGTTGATGTGTTCCCCTCCTAATTGCCACGTGTGACTGGCAAATGGCCTTGTTTATGCCTCCCTGCAGCTCTGATTACAAGCTTGGGCATCTACAGTATAGGGTGACTTGGACGAACTTGAAGGCTGTTAATACCACCCCTGTCTTCTATTTATTTATTTATATTTGCTCGTGAAGAGCGAGCGCCAGCTGACTCTCCAGAAACCGCTGCCCTCTCCCTCCCGTGGGGCTCGTTGCAGGGAATCACAGCAAAAAGGCTGGAGGAAGAGTCTCAAACTGAGATTAATTAGGGTTTGTGTATTATGCCGAGCACAATGGAAAGTGCAGCTCCGGCTTAATGACTTATTGTCTCGCTCTAAATATGTTGCACGCCGGCAAATTGAACGTCCTCGTCGGGCCCTTTGTTTCCATAGCGCAGCCTTGTTGGATAGTGACACCTAAGACAATAGTGTAGGACTGGCAGACTGAGGTTCCCTTTACGGAATACAGTGGAACCTCTCCAAAAATCTGACGACGTACTCGGCATATGCTGGTGCAAGTTTTATTGAATTGACTATTAAATTGTTTTTTTATAATAATCAGGTGAAAGTTCGCACCCAGGAGGAGCCAATTTTTGATGATTCCTCGGCAGTTATTAATTTTAAAAGCCATCTTGAACAATAGAAACAAAACAATGGCTAGAAACAATTGTAGTAAAAAAAATATATATATATATAAAACACACAGTGCCTGGTCACCCAATATACATATATATTAGAGATATTCAATACCACTTTTTCCAAACTGATACCAGTACAAGTATTCACTCCTAATACTCACCAATAACTGTACTACTTTTAATAAATAAAACTGCATTTAACAGTTAACACAATGACCAAACATTGTGAACAGAAACCTTTCTTTATGAGGCAAAGCTACAGTATATGATTGTTTGAAATCCACCACATGTAATTCTCTTTGTTTGATGTTTAGTTTGACACTCAACTTCAACTGGGGGCGGCATTCAACAGTTTGATGCTATATATATATGTATATATAATATTGTTTAATTTATGTGAACTGTAAATTTCAAGAAAAAAATAAGATACGAAAAAAAATGGCCTTTAAAATTAAATGTTCTAAAAAAAACAATCTGGGAAAAAATTACATATTTAAATAATCGATTCATGATTTTATGAATTGATATTGGGCTTGAAAAGGAAAATGAATTCAATATCGATTATTAGTTTTCTTAAACCATTTCCTCATAGAAAATAATGTAAATGCTATTAATCCATTCTCAAGCTCCAAAAACTCCTATTTTAATTTATATTTATATTTTTACATTTACAGTACAGTACAGTATTTAAACAATAAAAATACCTTACCTTACCTGTTGTAGTGTGATAGCATCAGTGGATGATAAATGCTATGTTAATGCTAGCTTTAGTTCAGTGCTGAGTTTGTGTAATTTAGATTGTTAGACTACTAAGCGGTCCTTGCGTGCGTTGTTTAACGTCAGGCACGTTGTTGAACAGCTAAGGGGGGGGCCTCATGACAGTATTTACAGAAGTTATCACGGTAGTTATAACGGCGCGATAATCTCCTTCCTAATTTCACTGTGGTTCGTAGCACTGTATGTTTTTCTTTGCTGCCACTGGCACTGTTGTCTTTCTTTGGGCCCATGGCGAAGAAAATTGCCGTGGAAAAATCAAAATGCACCCGGGAGTATGGAGCACCTCCGGGAGTATTCACGATCTGGCTAGAAATGAGCAGTGCATCGTCTCAACTACCGCAACGTGATGTTTTCAAGGTATATCCAATTTAGCTTGCTTTGTTTGGGCTCCGAAAATGAGTTCAATCTCCGAGGCATTTTTTACTCAAAATTTTTGCTTGAAGTCCAAATTGTAAGAGTTCCGAGACGTTCAAACTCCGAGGTTCCACTGTATTTCTATCTGTTCCGTTTCGCAGCAATTAGCGTTAGAATATAGCTAAATGTCATCATTATTCACAAATCTGTTTAAAACTGTGGGTAAATTAGCTTTTTTCAACATGGCTCTGGCTGATCTCTTATACTCTGCTGCCACCTGCTGGACATTTTTGTAATAACTACCAGTTATTTAACCGTTTTCTGCAGTTGATAGGCCTCAAAGCCTTCTGTATGTTCTAGCATTAAAAAACTAAAACTAAAAACTATATAAATATGTCTTTGGGACACTTAAATAGAACCTATTTATGAGTTTTTGGGAGCAAATGAGTTAATATGGTCACTCCTCAATAACACCTTGCACAATAGAAATAAACATAAAAATTTGAAATAAACAACAAAGTTAAAATAATTCCACAGCAAAGCATGATAAAGTAGACATTTGTGAATCAGCTGTTGAGCAAAGGTTCAATTCCACTCCAGGTCCATACAGCGTCTTCACTTGTATAAGCAACATAGGCTCCCCGCAGTGATATTTGAAATTATAATAAGCCGATCAATTTTAATTATGTGCGCCTTTCCATCAGCCGTGCGCACGCTGGAATTAATTAGAATGCATTGTAGTCACTGGAAGGCCACGGCTCTGCTTAAAATGCACAGACACTGCCAGACACCTGAGGAATGGCACTAATGGAACGGCAAAGTTTTCATGTTCTAACAAAGCCAGTGATGGATGTTGTTTTCCTCGCCACAGGATGGATTGCGGCGGTCCTCCATTGTGTCGGGCGTCCCCTCGGTGACACAGTCAATTAGCAGGGCCCTCGCTAATTTTTAGGCAGAACTCCCGTTTGCCGTGTGTGGCCAAACGCTAAGGAGAAACTGCTTTCCACTTTTGATTAATGTCAGGGCACAGGGAAGCTGGGCAAAAGGTCGTAGCAGAACTCGGCAGAGGGTGACCTACAAATTAACACCACGCACGTGTGCTAAATTTAACGTTAAATTAAAATGTGCCGTGATTAATGTGACTGATCCACTTGCCAGATAAGCACCACTTTGCAAAATAGAAATAACTAAAAATAATCCACGAAAAATGGGGACGTGGACATGGGCTGGTTGGAGATTGCAAGGTTCATTTTTGGGGATACTTAGGAACTCTGATACTTTTTTTCTTTTCTTGGCAGAGGAAGGATATAAATAAATAAATACATTTGTAATTGCTTTATATTTCAGGAATCGTAAAGTGTTATAAAGTAAAAAGAAAACAAAGAAAATAAATTAATAAAATAAGCAATGGTTATGCAAAATATGCTCACAAAGTGTCTGACTTCCCAAAAAAAGGCAATATATCACCATGACACTGAATTGAAATGAACTTTTGCAGCTAGCTACAAGTGTTACCATATCTACAATTGGTGAAATAAATATTAAAGACTCACTAGACGATGCTAACCAGCTAACTAGATTGGCTTGATTCCGCTCGGACGTTACTTCACAAGGGGAGAAGAGCAGAGAAGTAGCTCCTAATTTTCTGAGAAATAAGTACTTCTACTAGGGGTGCCTCAATACGGTTTTCTTATTTGGATATTGGTCCGATATCAGACAAAAAACAATTTCAGATTATAGCGGCCTACATCGATCATTTCTGATATTAGCGCTCATATCCATGCAGTTCATTCCAGACTCCACTCCTGCTCTTTGATCTAGCAGGTTTTTTTTATTCCCACCATATACTGAATGTAGAAAATCATATTCTGAATTGCATTGATTTTGCACTTCAAAGAGTTTTTAATTTGTTTTATTGACTTTATTAGGGTTATTCCTCAAGGTCCTTTAATTTATTTTAATTTATTTTATTCAAGTGCAGTAAGTCTCATGTTTGAGGTTGAATTTATACAACCCAAATGTTTAGAATAAATGGGTCATATTTTCTCATAACTACTGTTGCTGACTATTATCAAGCCTCTTCTAACATTACATATTAAAAAAATTAAATCATGTATCATTCCAGCTGATATCATATCGGACTTGCAATATCGGCAGTGTATCGAATGTGAAAAAGACACCCCTGACTTCTACTGTTGTACTACATTTGGATTTTATTTAAATAAATTCAATAGTTTATTTCTTAAATGTGTACTTATTGAGCATTGGTGTAAAACAGAGATTTGTGTTGTTTATTTCCGTACAAGAATAACACATTTAAAATCAAGACAATAGAGAATTTTGGTGTCAGGTATCAGCAAACACTTAAAATGAAGTGAGTGACCCGGGTGCAAAAACATCAGTTTAGGACATTCTTTAATAATATGATTGCTCGTCTCGCCAGTTATTCATGAAAACCACCACTTTGCACAATCCAAATAAACAGAATGAATTGAAATAATCTAAAGTCTGAATTGCTTCTGATTATTACATATATCTGTGTATATGCATATGCTTATAAGAAAGGAATGTTTGTTTTGTTGATTTTTTTTAAAGAAAATAATCACTTAACCTAAAAAAGAGAGTTAAGGTCCCTGGGCCCTTTGTGTAACTGTACAAAAACACTGTTTACATTGTAAAATTCCTTTTAAGGGAATATCTCCTCACTAGATGTGTTCCATTACAGTTTTTCGCAAAAATAAAAGCGATATTGTACTATTTCGATAAATTACAATTTCGACTCGGTATTTCCATTGAAGAGTGTTTTCCTTCTGAGGCGCAATTCTTGTAATGTCACGTCTCGCGGGATCTCGCAGTTCCGTAGGAGGTGCTCATGATGTTTACGGAAGACAGACGGCCGGCGTTCTTAATATTACTTTAAAAACATCTCCCTCCCCTCATCGGGCGGGTTCGGGCATTTAGTGTTGGTGTTGTGCGTGTGCGCTTATAACTCGTGTTAAGGTGCGGACGGATGGATTCCAAGGACGACGTGCGCCGTATGTCGCTCGTTTGCTCGTTGCCCGGGTCAAAGGCCATTTCTCATGCAACGATACGGAACGTGCATTGAATGGCGGCATATTGGCTCCATAGCTGAATCGCTTTGTGCTCAAAAAGAATTGTTATCTCCTCCGGAGGCAGCTTCGACACGACAGGGAGCGGCCCTGTACTTCCTACTTCCTTTCCTCCGTGCTGGGCGGGGGCACATTACAATTTGCGAAATACTTTTGTTTTGACACGTCTCAAAAACCACCTCATGAGAGCGTAAAAACTTTTGGGCGATATTTAAGAGTTTTTTTCAAAAATCACTTCTTTCCATTACCAGCTTGCTTTTGCAAAACTGAGGGTAATGGAAACGCGCCTATTGTTTTTATTGTTCACCAGCTTCCAAGAATGGGAGTGGCTTTCAAGAAACCATGTTGACCACACATGAATGGACTTTATGTCAGTAAAAGACCACATCGTCACCTCCAACAGTCTTTTTTTATTAATTCAATTATGTGTTTGCAATATAACAGTCTTGATTCACACAATCACAGTTCATCAATTATTAATCACTGTCTACACCCAGCACAATATAAATAAACAAACACATTTTGAAATAATCCACAAACAAACATCTCACGCTTGGTCTGAATTTACCACCTCTGATTAAAAAAAGCCATTCCGTGCAGACTTAAGAGGCATCGCCCTACGGATTGATCTTGCCCTTTTTGTCGGTTTCCACCACTGCATAATTAGCATGTTGCACTTTTTCCCCAGCACTCAACCTGTCACATCAAATTGTCACCTCCACCTCCCTCTCCTCCATTTTGACCACTCCGAAAGGGATGGTGAAATGCAGTGCGCCTGAATGCTGAAATTGTTTTACGCTCGGAAGGCGATTCGGGAGGCACAAAAAGCTATCTCACCTCCGATTGCCGCCTCGCTCTTAACCCGCACTTAGGAATCTCCGCGATAATGACCTCTCACAAGAGATTGTTATCCCGGCCCATGTCTGCGCCACGACAGGAGGGGTAATAGAAGGCATCGCCGCTAGAAACGTTTTTCAAAAAGAAAAAAATGCTCATAAATGTGCTAATCTGTCCGTCACTGAGCCTTGAGAATTTGTCACGTTTGACACAAAACATTTTTAGTAGGGAATTGATATTGTAAATCCTTTGCAGCTTTGCTAACAAATGCACAATTTAAGAGTTCCCATGTGTTTTCTTATAGCCATGAGTCACTTCTATGTGCAGGAAAAGGGGGATAGCAACCAAAAAAAAAAAAAGATTTTCACTCATGGAAACACTTCATACAGTATACTGCCACCACATCGCCAAATCCATTGAGCAATCAAGTATGTGTCATTTATCAGAATTCAACTTTTATTATGTATTTATAAATTCAATGCGGCTCTGCTTACCTTTTGGTTACCTTTTACATGATTGCAGCAGCGTTGCAAATCTGAGCTACAGTAAGTGTGTTTGTTGATGTAAAATTTGTGTGTTCAGCGCGTCTGCATAATAATGATTTTAGTAGTCACTTGAAAGTGGCTCTGGATCTTGGACCAGCTGCGCTGAACATGGGTGAAGCTAGTTGGTGTGGGGAGTGGTTATTATGTAAATCATCCCCAGTTTCTAATTAATAGAATAATTATACTAATAATAAAAAAAAACATTTTAGGAGAAAATTTTAAACTTGGTAAATTAACAAATTGCGAGAGCTAACTCTGTAAAACCTTATCACTTTTGTGACAAATTTGCAATCACAAAACCCACCTGCTTTGTATAAAATGCTTGTCTGATTGTGACAATTGCCTTTGCCGCACCAGGTTGGGAGATGCTTGTTAATTATCGTGCACCTATTAATAATCTTTTTATCAAATCACATCTACTTAAATTTAACGATCTGGTGGACTTTAAAACTGCCCCATTTATGTTTAAAATAAATAATAATATGCTCCCTTGCTGCGTTCAGAAGCTCTTCCAACACAGAGTCAGCAATTATGAGCTGAGAGGAACATCGATGTTTAAGAAAATAAAAGCCAGAACAAATGTGAAACTGAGATTTATGTCAGTGAAAGGAGTCAGCTTGTGGAATAATTTTGATTGTGAATTGATACCGTGTAACTCAATTAAGAATTTCAAATACATGTATAAATGCAAGATTATTAATAGTTACGTAATGGCAATGTAGTCTATAGTAATTGCAAAAATATGGAGATAAAATATATTTTTCTATACATGTATGCAATAATCACATATTTTTGTAAATATATGCATGCGTATATGTAGTACATTGTTGGACTTATGTGTAGATGCAGCATGTGAATGTATGAACTTGTGATAGGTCTGTTACCTTGATGTCGTATCATGTGAAAAGGGTAGACAGCATAAGCTTTGGCTTCAGTCTAAACATTTTGGTCTTTGTTCTTATATGTATATTTATTTTTTGTTTATTGATTGTTACGACCAAATAAACTCAACTAAAAAAAGCTCCACCACTCCCTATTCCATTTCAGTGCTCTTCATGTATAATACAATTGTGCTAATAATTTTCCATACCCCCAAGTTATTGTAAACCTATGAGCACAACTGTATGGTGAGAAAAAGGCTTAATGGCCATAACATCCAAGATACTGTGTTTTGATATTTTGCAGTTGACATGAGTAGAGATGTGTACATCTACAGTAACTTGTGCTCATAAATTGACATACCCTAAGGGTATGAAAATTTATGAGCACAACTGTTGAGGGGAAAAAAGATAAATATAATTGCCAATGTCCTATGTGACTTTTTTTTTGGTCACAAGACTATGAATAGGAACGTTTCCTGTTTATGACAGCGAATTTAGTAGCATTTAAGTTAATTTGGTAGCTTGGCCATCCCTACCTGAGGGCATCCATGGATCGGAGGAAGGCTTGTCCCTGGCGTTCACCTGCTCCCAGTCCAGGTCGTCGTCTCTGCCTTGGCTGTAGCCGCATGCTGCCAGCGGTTTCGCAAAGTTACAGTCGCCTGAGAAAAAAGAAAATCAATTTAAATATCGCAAGAGAAATAAACACATCTGTGAGAAATAATCCACACAATTCTTGGTCAGGCTCAATGTCCACCTCTCTCTGGTTGATCACCTTGCCGAATAGAAATATACACAACTGCAAGAAATAATCCACAGTGGGGAAAAAAACAATATGATCACGCAGTTAATTTGTCAAATAATTAATGTGAAGGTTCTTATGGTCAGTTATTCATAATCACCGCCTTTCACAATATAAATAACTTCAATGCCTAGAATGAATCCACAGAATCCAAAAAATAATCAACAGCTAGATTAGTCACAATGTTCTTGTGCAATCTAATCTAAATGTTGTATAATTTTATAGCCAACACCTTGCACAATAGAAATGTACACATCTATTGGAAATGCAGTAATCCAGAGAGTAAAAAAAAAAAAAAAATCCGCAACACAGTTGGTCATGCACAGGTTATTGTGCAATGTACATGTCACAATTAACAATACAATACCTTGCACATTTTAAATAAATGCAACTTTCTGTACCAAAAATAAACCACAGTCAAAAAATAGTCCATGGCACACTCAGTCACATGCATTTGCATAATCTTTGTGTCATATGATTAATGCTTATGATCCTCTCATCAGTTACTCATGAAGCCACTAGTTTGTACAATGGAAATAACTACAAAAAATAATCCACAGAGTCAAAAAATAGTCTACGATAGACATTCGGTCAAGCATGAGTATGTGATACGTGAGTATGTTGGCGTGCCCTATTCTTCTCGTCTAATTAATGTAATCACTCAAGAAAACTACTAGAAATAATTCACAAAAAATGTATCCACAGTATATGTCATGATTGAGAAATAAACACAACTACTAGAAATAAGATGAGAGAAAAAAAACTTTGTGGCAATGTACTTTGGCAATATAGGTGTCATATGAATTACTGTCAAATTTCATGACAATTTGCACAACTAAAATAATCCACAAACCGTGTTACCGTTGTCTGGAAGTGAGTCGACATTGATTCAGTTTTGTTGTTTTTAGCATTATTGCTATGACGAAAGAACCTTATTGTACTTGTGTGATTGATTGAGACAAACAGGCTTTTATTAAGGCCACAAGGAGTACTCGCGCAGTTTTTCCGTTCTGAAATGGGCTTTCAATACACCTAAAAATCAACCAAATAAAACGCGAATAAGACTGCATGAATCCATCCAACTTTCCTACTGTGTTCCTGTTCCACTGTTGCTGTGAGACAGCAGGCCAAAACAATATGTCATCTCTTCTGACATTCTGTAGTATAAAGGCTACAAGCTGATGGGCTTACTTTTTTTCCTGCTTTTTTTTTCTTCTCCATGTTTTCCAATTCATCTCAGCGGTGACATTTTCAGTACAACGTGCAAATGAGTGGCGATCACAGGATAATTAATATCCAACTGCATAGGGCAGCCGCTAATGATTTATTTGCAGACTTGTCTGCTTCCGGCCGGCGGTGGGGGGAGTAGATGTACGAAATGCCAAAGTATCAGAGGTAACATGTTGAGGAATGGTCCACAGGATTTTTTGTTTGTTTTTAATCATTAAAGCAAAGGATGTGACATGCAAACCAACTTTAGTTTGATGTTGGCAAACAAGGACGAGTTCTCAAAAGAAAAATATGAAACAAGCAGTAAACCAACAGTCATGTATATTAGTCAGAAAAACAAAGATGTCTGACAATGTTATTTAAGCAAAAGAGGAAAGAGAGAGAAAAAAATAACATGGGTATTAACAATAGCTACTGTTGGCAGAGAAAAAATTGACGAAATTCATGGTAAGTGATTTTTTAAAAGAATGCCATCTTTATTCATAGAGCACTTTAAAAAAACAACAACCATAGCTGCATATAAAGTGCTGCCCAATTTGTACCTGAAGTAAAAATCTAACATATAACAATGAAAAATATATAATTAACAAATGCAGAAGATGAAAATGGAAAAATCTGAAACAATGCGAAGTAATTTAAAATAAATGAATAGATAAATAAATGGCAAATACTGATGAGAAAAAAAATCTTCATGGACATCAACACCAGCGCAGGCGTTAGCAAACCCAGACTTCAAGGGCTGTTGTAGTCCTGCAGGTTTTAGAGTTTTCTTTCCTCCAACTCACTTGATTCTAATGATCAGGATCGTCATCAGGCTTTTGCAGAGCTTAATGATGAGCTGATCATATAAATCAGGTGTGCTGGAGAAGGGAAACATCTAAAACAGGTCCAGGTCTCGGGAGTTCTATCAAGCTTGTTTTCCATGTCTCCCTGCTCCAATATACCTGAATCAAATAATGAGGATCATTATCATGCTTCTGCGCCGATCATTTGATACAGGTGTGTTGGAGGAGGGATACATGGAAAATAGGCTCAGTAGGGGTTATCGAGGCCCGGATTTAGAGACTCCTGATCTAAAACCTACAGCACTCTGGCCCTTGAGAACCGGGATTGCCCACCCCTGTGCTACAGACACCACATATTCACTGATTATTATTTTTTTAATATATATATTTTGTTTATTTGGAGGATTTTCCCCATTTTCATGCGTTTTTTCATGGAAAAAGATAAAAATAGCTAAAGAGCGTTTTTTTTATTATTATTTAAATGTTGGGTTTGATTTACTTATTTATTCGTTTATTTATTTTAAGTATCGGGTATTGGCCTGATACCTGGTATCGGTACTCGCACATCCTACTTTTTGTTTTAAATTACATCAAAAGTGAATAGTTTGTAGAAAATTGCAAATACTACAGGAAAAAAAAATCACCTTTATTAATGCCACCTCCATTTTTGCTATGGAAACATTACAGAGATTCCAAGCGAATAATGTAGAATTGTCAGGTGACAAAAAATTACCATAGAGATTATTAAAACCTCCTCTGACAGGGTTACGGCAATTCATGAGAACTAATTGCAGATTGCAGTCAAAACAATCACCGTTGACATTATTAACACTTCCCCCAACTTCGCTACGGGCAAAACTGAGAACCAGAAAAAACCCTACAAACATCTCCTCTCACACAGCTGTGGAAACATTTGTAGAAATTCAAAGCAATCATTTCTAGAAATGGCAGACAAAAACAGACAAAATTCACCACAGACCTTATGAATACCTCCAACACCTTCACAACATTTCAGTTGACCAGCACAAAAAGAGAGCATGTATTTTTTACTGCGTATTTGAAATAAATACAAATATATGCATTGCCAAGATGCAAGTCGGAGGGCATTTCCATGATTCCTTGGCCGCGGCTTCACTGCCACTGGCTGGCTTCCATCAATATATGCACTCAATAGTTCCAAGATCCTTCGCCTCCCCTCCCCGAGTCACCCCAGGCCGCCCACCGTCCTCTCACAGCACGACCGCGTTCAAAAGAGGTGGCTTTCATCGGTTAAGGTTGATATTCAAAATCGATGGCGTCGGCCAGCGGCGAAATGACTCGGCGGGGGGACGAGGACAAGGAGATGGGGGAAAAGAAAAAAAGTCATCAAAAAGAATACGCACAAAGCGGTTAAGTTCGGGGGGTTGTTTTTAAACGACCTCCTCGTATTTAATAATGAATCAGAAAGATGTCGCCGGTTGCCTTCAAAGGACGTCATCAACACTTGTGTGCTATTAATGATTCACTGGGTGCACATACACAAGACATCCTCATCAGATTTGATCTCTTTATGAAATGAAAGAAGAATATAGTACTCCAGTCGTCTGGTATGGCAAATGTATTCATTCGCAGTAGTGGTCAGATGAGATAGGGAAGACATTCGTTATTGGTGGGAGGCCTTCATTTAGAAGTCAGAATATTCCCGAATAATGGATAACAATATTCCAAATTTTCTCGTACAGTGCTGCCTTGAGATAAGTTTATTTTGTTTGGTGACCACGCTTGTAAATCAAAACACGTGTATCTAAAATCATCTTTTACCATCTTAATGAATGTTGTTGAGTATTGCATTTCATAAAAACATATACAGCTAGCAATAGCATAGTGAAACAAAATATAAAGGGATGGGTGATTGGTCGTGACCTGTGTGTGCCCTGAGCAATTGTGATGTCATTTTCAGTCGACAGCAAGTAGTAAGATAGATGCCCTATGAGGTTGATAAAAACGAGTGGATTTTGCTGCTTAACTCTTTTTCCACAAACGCAATTTTAATCAGAATGCCGACTAGTTTGAACACATACAATTTACTATTACATAAAGTAACAGCTGACATGTACATCAGTTGCTAATGCTAAAAATGCTATCTTGGTTGACCGTCAACAGTGTTCAATGCGGTTAGCATTATCCAACATTTGCACCAGTCACACATTTTAACACTGGGAATATACCGCTAGACGCTTAAGCTCAGTTTGCGTTGTTTGACTGTTGACTGCCGACCGACTGCATGTGCCATGATTCTTAGATGCAAAAGCAGGAAGTAGTTCTAGTTCCGGTCATGCTACATAAGTCCGATGAGATGTGAATGCGAATGTGAATGCAAACGTGAATTTGGAAGTAAATAGGAAGGAATTTAACAGTTAAATTCCCTTCTAACGCGTTTATCGTATGAATCGCTATGACACCTGTGTGATTGATGAATGATGTTCTATGATCAGGAACTAGAAATTGGAAATTGGAAAAATAGATCATTTTCATTTTAATAAAATTTTAAAGAAAAATGCTATAATGGGATATATTGGTCTTTGTTTAAAATTATCTGTCACCGTTTTGTTTTTTTTTGAGGGAGAGAGGGGATGTTATGTAAGAAAAGAACTAGTGGTTTTGGTACTAGGTATCAGAATTGGTGACTACACAATATTCCTTGTTTATGAGGTCATCAAATATCATATTGGACGAAAGTACCAAGGTCATATTTGTACAAATGCCTTTTTAAAATATTAAACAAGATTTCCTCATATCGTGGCCAAGGATATTTATTTATTCAGATGGGGGAGGCAACTATTAGGAGAGGGGTGTCTGTTAGGGACTGGTGGCATTTTTTAGAAATAAATGTAATAATATTACCGTATTCTCATATAGTGGGCAGGGACATTCACTCAACTAGAGATGACAGCAGGCGTCTATTAGGAACAAGGGCTTTATTTAATTTTTTTTTTTTTTTTAACAATGCGGAGAAATATTTCCTCATAAAAAGGCAGAGGAGGGGCATTTATCTACTCAACCGCACACGATTCACATTTTAAATACAACAAAAAGATTGCCTTCACGCCTTGGTAGGTGCTACTGTTTTGGTTAGCAAATTATTTTAAATGGGCTTAGCAGCCATTAGCCATGAGAGCATGTTGGCCTATTTAATACTGAACAACAAGCAATACATCACTGGCAGTGCTTTCGATTGGTACCATTAAGGGTCAGTATCAAGAAAATTACCCGTACTCCTTATTGATCTGTCTTTCTCGATCTTGTCACCTGGAAATGACACCAGCTTTGCGGTGGCCTCAATCCATCAGTGAAAATGGGGTGTAGACGCCCCGCATGCAAATGAAGGCATCAATCAATGGCATCAGAATGCCACGTCTCCCAGCAGGTGGTTGATATTGTCGCCGTTGTGCGCCATCACAGCCACACACACACACACACACACACACAAAAAACGGACCTGCTAGATGTGCCACTAAACAATTCATACCCGAGCGACAACGCGCAACAGTCTTTATATTCTCAAAGCGAGTACATTTGAAAGAAATCTATCCATCTTTTTCCCTGGACGGAGCCAGAGGCCACAATCAATACGTCAACCCCTTCGCGCCGCCGCCAATTTCTCCTAAAGATTTTCACCCCCAAGTCAGACTTAAAAGGCCTTTTGTTCCAACACCTGTAACGTGAAAGTTTGGTGCTGTGCTGCGGCAAGCTACGCCTCGCACACGCTGTCTTCTAAATGCCGGTGAGTGACTGAAGGGGAGCTTTGTGGAGGACAAACATGAAAGACATTCCAATGATGGATTTTTTTTTAACACCTTTTGTGCGAATTTTGTACATGAGGTACTGAAAAAGACAGTGTAGCTTTATAGCTTAAAAACTGTTTCTTTATATTTCTTTCTTTTTTTTCTTTTTTTTTTAATCAATCCCAACTCACAGACAATACCTTCTTAATGCTCGGGAAAATTATGACCCATAAAAAGTCACCACAGACATCATTTATACATCCTCTAAAGTCACTATTGAAAGTTTTGAGATCAAACCAAAGTTATCGTGGGCATTTTTAAAACTCCTCCTCCCGAGTCAGGCTCGAAAAATGTGATGAGATTTTAAACTCGTACACAGGATGTTCGATACCACTTTTTTTCAGACCGATACTAGTGTGAGTACTCAACACCTGAGTAGTTACCCATACCAATACCACTAGTACATACAATTCCCCCAAAGACCGATATTAGTGGTGCAACGGATCACAAAAGTCACGGTTCGGATCGGATCATGGATCAGCAAAAAAAAAAAAAAAAAAAAAAAAGATATTGTACTTTCTCTTCATTTATTTTGTAAAGCGCTTTTCCATTAAATAAAAATAAAAATAAAAAATCTATTTAAAATGTCTTATATAGTCGTATATTATATAGTGGATTTAGGAGCACAACTTTAAGTGCAATATGAGGCATAAGCATTCTTATTTTTATATGGTCCTTGTAGCCTTGGTCCAGAATATTGAAAAATAATTAAAGTAAGCTGTCAAACTTACCAGCCGGCAGCTAGACACTTGTTGGTCATGCTAACAGGTATAGCCGCTAGCCTCTTACGTCGGAGACTTCTGGCGTATTGTAAAATAACAAGGTATTAATGGCGTAAAGTTGTATTCCTTTCATCTAAACAGTGAAGTTTGATATTTTGAGTTGAACGGCTTTCTTTTTTACTGGGAAAATGTGTTTTATAGAATAAATGAAGACAAAGTTCTATTGTAAGTAGCCTTAGTCCAAAATATTGGAAAATAATTAAAGTAAGCCAGGTACCAGTTGTCAAACTCATCTACAGCTACCAGCCAGGCACTCATTGGTAAAACAGCTAGCTGCTAGCCACTTACTTCGGAGACTTCTGCTGTATCATACAATGACGCCATAATTAATCAGCAGTTTCTTAGCGTCCTAAATTAGCGATTGAATACGAGTGGGATAGCATTGTATTGATGTTGGTCGCAACTAAAAGTCAATCAACTACCATAAAGAAACGTCTAAAAGGGAAGCCAAGCTAGCCATTACTTCACAACTGGGCGAACTTCAAAATAAAAGTGTACTAAGGCTATTTGCTTTGCCGTCAATGTATTACTGAATTTGGTCAACTTTACTTTGAAGTTAGGCTTAGCATGTTACAGCTTCATTGACATGTCTGAATGGACTGTGATTGTGCACTTTGTTTTGTTTTTGTCAACCAATCCGTGGATCGGGCCTGATGCTAACTGTGAAAAATCACCTAAGACATTTTGAAGACTTTTTCCAAAGCTAATAAGTTTAAGAAATGCCAGATGGCGATGAAAAAAAATTCATCATAGGACATTACCAATATTGCACGTTAGTGGTGTTTTAAAAAATCTATTTGGCAATATATCGCGATATTACAGCGCGCAATTCTCGATTCGATATGCGGTCGAATCGATGTTTAAACATCAATTATTTTATGGAAATATTCAACAAAACGTCTTACTTAGGGTTAGGCTTTACATTTTGAAGGAATAGAACAATTATTGGCTGGCTAGATATTTGGCATTTTGACGAATATCGGCATTAGCATTTATTACAAATTTGAATACCGATAAAGCTGGCATCTCACTGAACACGGAATGTTTGCGACCACATTGAACTTTGGGTTTTCGTCAGGGTTCCTAAAATGTTGCAAAGATGTTTACACAGTTTTTACTTGTCAGCAAAAAAAAATTTACACGACACGTTCAGGCAGTTTTTCACTGTCTGTGAACAATTTTGCAACCCTTTGAAACCTTTTATGAACTCTAATGAAAACTCAAAATTCACTTAATTTACTGTAAAATACTTTAGGGAGCTATTTACTTGTTAAATATTCAATTATCTAAAGACATGCTGATGACCCTGGAAGCTCCCTAATACTCATTGATAAAAAAAAAATAACGAAACTGTCAATTCTCTATATTAGAGGTGCAATGATTAATCAGCAACTAATTGATTATCAATCACAAAAAAATTATTATTGATAAATCGTTTACACATTTTTGAATTAAAAATTGTTCAACTTTGAAAAATTGTTCAAGATTTCGGCTCCTCAAAAGTAAATATTCTCCAAGACTACTAATTGTATTAGCCCTGAAAAAGACATATCTGTCTATCACTAACATTTTGTATAAAAACTGCGATAGTGGTGCAATATTGCAATCCTGATAAGAAAAAAGCAAAATATGGATGCTGGTTGGACAAAGGACAAAGCCACTGTCGAGGAGCTTCATTTCTTGTCATGCACAGCAGCCTGCAGTCCGCATTCAAATGGGTTGAATCCGATCTCTTTCCATTTGATATGCTAACTTTTTCTTTTCTTTTTTCTTTTTTTTTTTAAACCTCGATGAGCCATCACTCAATGCGGAACTCCAGGAAGAACTAATTAGCATCATATTTGCAATTACCGCCACAGGACGCCAAGAAGCATCACACTAAGTAAATAGAATTCGTCCAAACTCCATATTTGTCTTAATTGGTACGGAACAGAGATGAATTTGAAGCAGTTTCTTGACAGGTTCAGTGGTAGAGAACGCCTCGCCCTACTTGGGGGGGTGGGGCGGTTTTCCGTCAAAATGGGTGCATATCCGAGTAGAAGGCTGCCTGTCATTGTCAGCGTCCGTCGAAGGCTGCGTGTGATGTGTTGCGCGACTGTAAAGCACATTCATCAAGTTGATCGCTGCCATTTTGACGTGCACAACATAAAGCTGAAGGGCTTTCTTCACAGTAATGAATTTCCACAGCATACTTTTGAAAGAGGCCTCAAAACATCCCAGATCGCTTTGTTTTGCAAACCGCCGCCGACGAGCAGGCCGCTGAGCTCGGCAGATTACCCGTGGAAACGTTGACTGCCGACTTCTTTATTTCCCGGAGAATCGATGCGGCGAACAGCGAGACGTGATTGATAATGATATTGAGATTGATTGTCTAAATCCCCTCCCGCAGTTCAAAGTCCCCAAACAGATAATATATATACATGCAATTCAGTGCAGAGATGGCTCTTGGCAGGAGCTGCCGATAGATAAGTGAAATAGGGCCGGAGTGAAAAGGCCTATCAGTCCCTAAGGAGCTTAAGCCGCAGGATTCCGCAGCTCTACGCTGGCCGCGGTAGAAGGAGATAGTCGACATTGGTTTTAAATTACCCGAGATTGCCTCTCGCTCTCGGTCTTCGGGGGCCGCCGGCAGCAGACGAGATGTTTGTTAAAACAAGTGTCGACTTGGAGGTGGATCGGGCCGACCAGCGGACCCGAATGCTTTCCTTGGCAGGTTGGACGGGTTGGAAGGCCGCTAATTGGCAGGGTCTTGAAGGAGGTCTTGCGGCAATGATATTTACTAGTAAGATCGAAGCAGTGCTGATCACCATATTTTTTCTCCCCAGAGGCAAAAAAAGGACTTAAAATTGATACTCGCAGCCTCTTCCAATATTGTTAAAAATCTAATCGGATATTAATTAGATATATAGTGAACATCCACCGAAAAAATTGCAGACCCGCCTGCAATACACGAAAATCCACGTAAAAAATATATTTTAATAGTTTTATCTCTGCCACACACTTTATACATCAAAACTTATATTCACTTAACTTATTATGTAGAGTGTGAGTGGGGGTAAGCTATAGCTAACAGTAGCACCAACATGAGTGTGTTCATTGCGGGGGGTTTCTCCTGGCTGAAAAGTGCATCGAAGACGGTGGCTCTCCTTTTCCACATGCCAGCTCATTACAGTAAATATACCATAAAAAACTTTTTTTTTTAACTAGTGGTATAAGTAGAAGATTTCCAAATCATCTGAACATCAACAATAAACTGCCATACAGTATTGTAACTCTGTATAATGGTGCCTTGAGATATAAGCTTAATTTGTTCCATTATGCTCGTAACAAAAAAAACTCTACTCTTAATAACTAAGTAAGGTATAAAAAAAAAAATCTGTTTTCACTGAGAAACTTATTAGTATTGTGATAGTCTGTCTACATGTGTTGCTCCACACAGTTACAACGCCTTTATCGATGCTAATCGTTAGCCGATCTAAGGCATTATCCATTATATGATAGCAATAAAGTGGCAGTATGTATTATTTAGTGCCATCTAGTGGTGAACTAATATAATGGAACGATTTTGAAGCACGCGCTCTACCACCAGTTGCTACCAATTATTATTTGAAGTGAGCGAGCGAGCAAGAACTAGCCGGAGTGGCGAACAAGAGCAGCTAGCGGGAGAAGCTAGCAATAGCAAAGCAGAGGGAAACAAGACTTTATTGATCCCTAAAAGGGCTATTTCCCCAGCCAAAGGAGCACCCCGAGTTTCTTAAATGGAAAAAAAAAAGAAAAACATAAGAAGAGACTTGCCTTCATAGTAAATATGCACTCGAGTACGCTCTTAGGAAGACCGTATTCTGCATTTTTGACATTGAGAAACGACTTTTTAGTTTTCAAAGAACCCAAAATTTTGGAACGTGAGAGAAGGCAGAGGAACCGAAGAAAGCAAACCCCAAATCTCGTAATTGTGAGGTAGACGTGCTAACCATTACCTCACCATGCTAAATCAATATACAGTGCCAATTAAATTCTGGAAGTAACTTGCTCAACGCTGCCAATTTGTCACAGTGGTTAAAAGAATCGTAGCCGTGATGATCTCAGGAAGTGTATTGGACATATTGGTAAAAACCCGTCAAGCCAATCATGCGAGAATGTCCCGCTGTCCACTGAAAGCAGACATGGAGATGGTTTACACCAAAATTAGCCTCCGGCATCGATTCCCAACAGCGCTAAGCTCAATACTCGGAGGCTGCGAGTAACCGAAACGTCCTCCACTTTTACATTTGATCCAGGTGCAGCCTGGCATCAATCAATGCTGAGAAGAAGAAAGAGGAGGAGAGAAAGAAACTGGTTTCTGGTGAATAATAGATCCCGGACTGGGAGATCTCAAGAAGACGGAAGAAGAAAGAGCTCTGTGCTAAATCACCCACCCCCACCCCTCGCCCGACTCACTCCGATAGACAACAACATCCAGACCCGAAAGTCAATGACCCTTCAGTGTAAGGCAACTCAATCCTCCCAAGCTCCACTAAATCAACACTTCTTTGAATTCCGCTTTTGCGGCGCTACAAACGGCGGGTGAAATGCTAATGTTGCTATCGGTAGCTTTACCCTCTTTGTCCCCCTCCTTTCCCCTTTTCTTTTATTCCCCCTGTGTTGTTCCCAGTGTCTAATTTGTCAGACAAGATTGTAACAATAGCGGAAATTAGTCCGGAGGGAGGAGTTCACGCAAAAAGGAAGGAATTACCACGTTTGATCATGGAATAAACATGATGATTCTTTTGTTTTGTGGAACAATCACTTATAGTTATGTAGCTAGAGGGGAAAGATTCAAGGTTGAAAGTCAAAGAAGTAGAAACGGCGAGGCTAATTAGAAAACGACAACAATTCCTCTTGAGGGGGAGAATCTGGGTTATCGTATGATCATCTGGAAATAGCAGAAATACCAACAATCTGCATTTATGTCCTCGGTTATTGTCTTTAATTGACTTTACAACCAAAGTTGCCCCTCAATAGCTTGTAAACAACCTTGTATTTATTATTTATTCATGTGTTAATGTTACGCCACTGGTGATAGTTAATTTTACTGGTTTAAATGCATTACATACCTACATACGGTATTTCTAACCTGCACGTTTTCAAATATATGCTATGCAATAGTATAGTATTTCATTTAAAAGTTCAACCACTAACGTCCATTAACATTAACTTCAACTGCAATGCTGCTGACTATTCTTGCTGATTTTTGTTCACAGTTACATCTGCATGTATATTATATTATCCTGTTTTATATTCAGACACTTTATTGATACATGGTGATTTTTCTTTATACATACAATTCTGCTGGCGATCCTTGCTGCTTTTGTTCAGAACACATCAGTAGGGGTGCACCAACTGATCGGCCAAGATCGAGATCGACCCCGATTTCCTTCATTTTAGGGAATCAATGATCGGCCGAGTCCTTAAATAAAACCCATTTTGTCCGCCGATCTCATCTCCCTCCTCAGATGTCTGAAAAAGTCAGCCACTGTCCTCTTCTGATGAGATGATTAATAGGCCTGTCCTTTTTATTTGAGAGAACTACTTCATGTGCATTTACAACAAGCCATTTGTACTGTTTCACAGGTTTTGTTCAATGTTTAAAAAAAAAAAAAAAACTAGAATGGAACATTAAAGGCGTATGCTGCTTGTTATGGGAAGAAAAAAAAACAGGATCAGCAGGTCAGACTTTTTCGAGATTGGGCATCAATGATCGACCAGAAAATTGATCTGTGTACCCCTAGGCGATAATTTCCTAAAAGTTAGCCGGGTAGATCGCAAAATATGAGGATCTACCCTCAAATATAATACAAGCACATGCATCTGAATAGGCACTCGCTAACGGTAGCTGACGATCAGCCTTAAACCCTCAAGTCAGTTGTTAATGAATTTACCAAATGCCCTCATGTAACAGTGAAAAGACACTGTAGTGATTGTTCAATAACCTCTTTTTTGTAAAATAAATGTTAATGTTAGCATTAATGATAACGTTAGCATAGGTCATTGTTATGCCAGCATTTCTCTCACCAGCTAGCTTTCATCTAGCATACCCGATGAGCTAAAGTCATTACTTTTTGTATCACTTCACTGCCAATAGCATTGCTGATGTTTGTTTTTGATTTTTGACCAATTATAGAATATTTATTGATAAATAAATAAAAAAATATGTTTTTTTGCTGCAGACAATGCTGTTTTCGATTTTGTAATGGATGTGCTGTCATTTTGTCAAATCAAAATTTACCCTAGTGCAGTACAAACGGGGTTTTTTTCAATTCCATTTTCATGTCTATTCTATTCTAATTGATCGAGAGAGCCAACATGCAGAGACAGGTGCAAGGGGTGAAAGGGCAGCAAATGACAGATGCAGCTGAAGAGATTTCAAATCTGGCGAGAGCGCGCTCTCAAAAAGCGCCGTCTTAGGGTGCTCACCTGCCCACTTCAAACATGTCAGGAGCGCTTTGTTTCTTGCGCTAAAGTGCCATAAATCATCTGGAGGCTTCATCTTGGCGGGTTCAACGTTGAAAGCGGGTTCAACGTTGAAAGCGGGTTTAACGTTGAAAGCCTTTCAAATGGACTCACTATGCTCAACTCTTGACAACAGCTTCAATCGGGTCCATATATCTATCTACCTGTTCCCTGACAAAATAGCATAGCGCAATTAAGACCTCTCAGACAGTGAAGTGGCATGAATAAATCACACCAAAGAATAGAATTCCCCGAGTCGCATTAATAGTATTAATTTTTAAATCCAATTATTGTTCAACGAATGCTGACCTATTTTCTCATTTAAGCATCCTATCAAATCCTCGCACATCACAGAGTGGCTGGATTTACAATGTGGTTTAAAAAGTGCCAACAGAATCAGCAAATTACTTTTATTTTCAGGTGACCCAAAGTACATTTACATTTACGCAACACCTTAAAAACTTTGCAAATCATGTTAGAGTGAACTAAACGGTAATCGTCGTCTCCAGATAACAAACTCATCTTGATTACTTGCAACAAAAAATCTTGTTTGCAACTTGCAAAAGTGCACGTTACTATTTATGCTTCAGTTGGTGCTGCTGTTTTGGCTAGCAACAGAGTTCTTTTTTTAACATTTGTGCACAATATTTTGGAGCAACCATACCAATCGCCCTTACCGCATAACCTGTGATTAGTTATATGCTTGCATGGGGAAATATGCTTTTTAATGCGTAAAAATACTTCCCATTTTACAAGATGCAGTAAGTGCTGCCTTTTTGGTTAGCAGAGAGATTTTAAATTTTTAACCTGGATATACACAACATTGCGGAGTGAGTCTTCTTGGATGCAAATCATCATCTCTAAGAATCCACACTGAGATGCTTCATTAAGTGCTGCTGTTTTGATTAGCAACAGAGTTCAAGTTTTACATATGGGCGTGAACAATATTGCAGAGCAACCACGTCAGAGTTTACAAGCACGCTAAAAGTCATCGCTGCAGAACATAAAATTATGTTTAATGCTCACACAGGGAAATGGTTCATGAAATATGTCAATAGGTGCCACTGTTTTGGTTAGTAACAGAGATTAGATTTCAAATGCATGTGAACAACAATGCGGAGAGGCTCCTTGTGAGTGTCTACTGGGATGCCAATTGTCTCAACGTAATGTAAGTGTTTTCGTGCTCCACACTTGAGTTTACATGCTGCTATGTTGGTTAGCAACTGAGTTCAAATAAGCTCAGCTTTTAATGTCCCTGTGTGTACTGAGGTGATAACAATTGCTACACATTTTTCTCCCTATGAAAAATAGAGGGAGGCGGTTATTTGTCTTAAATGGACGGCAACTAATTAGTGGTACTCTTGTGTATTAATTAGGTCTTAAAGATGTAACAATTACACCCCATAAATGTATTGATTGATCATGATAACAATCAAAATTGTCAAAAATAAATTCCTGCTACCCTGCAACACTTCAAAACTTTTAAATCCAAATTGATCCGTAGTGCTTGTGGGCAACCTTGCGTCTGTCAAATCTAATCCTTCATATCTGTGGAAAAAACGCGGCTGCAAAGGTCACGCCGCTCATAATAATAATCATACATTTGAAGAAATGTGTCTCTTCCGGTCAGGCGTCACGCCGAGATCTCCTGCTTGACCGTCTTAGAGGCCGGTAGAGCTTCTATCAGTTTGGCCGGAGGCGGCGAATCAATCACGGAATGAAGGAGAGCTGCCAAAGTGCTCTTTCACACTCCCAAAGTGAGCCGCTGTCATATATCGGAACATCGAGGACATGAATGACGTTGATACAAAACCCATGTAAACACATCAAATTATTCAATCAAGCATTGGAATGATGCATGTTGTACCTCAGGATTGGACCAAATTTAATTTTACTATGAGGGGAAACGATTATTAAAAAATATTGGTATCAGCGATAATGTCCTCGGATTTACTTGATATCTGATCACAAAAACACTTGTGGTGAAAATTCACAACGTCACATATATCCTTTGACTATTAAAGGGAAACAGTATTAAGTCAAGTCTGTATTGGTATCAGTGAAACTGTCCTTGTATTTACTTGAACTCAATCAATCTAACTGAGCTTTCACAAATAAAGTGTGAAAATTCCTTTAGGTTCTCTTACTCACACACACGCAAAGTACATATCATTAACCTTGAGTTCCTTCATTGCTGACATGCACAAACACAAATGCTTTGGGGCAGTCGGACCCATGGCTAATTACTGGCTGGGACCACGACAGAGCCGCTTAGACGCGCATGTGACGGAACAAACAGCGACGACTCGTGACAGCAGCCGAGCCAAAAGAGACGACATGATATCGGCGCTATTCACCGCTCCCGACACAATCACGTCATCTCCGTAACATGGAAGGAGACACGAGACAAGTCGGCAATTTTAATGGTAGCTCAGATGAAAAAAAAAAGAAAAGAAACAACGTGACAGCAAAAATAGGATCTTTTATTTATTTATTTTTACAAGACGGTTTTAAACGCTACACTCGAGGAATCCATGGCAATTTGTCAGGTTGACAGGAGTGTTGCAACACTTGCATGAGGCCTGGCTGTGGGCCACCAAACCGTTGAAGGCTTCTTCTTTTTTTTTCTCTTCTTCTTCTTTTTTTTTTGAGTTGAGTTAAGCCATTTAACATGAGCGTTTTGACACCTGGCAATTTTACAAAGCAGTGACCTTGTAAAAATGAGATTTTTCTAGGATTTCCAAAGAAAAAAACAACTGCGTCCGCAAAGTATTCGATTCTACATTTTGTTATGTTACAGCCTCATTCCAAAATTTAGGGCTGGGGAAAAAAGTCAACTAAGTTGGATGAGTCGACTTTAAAAATAGGTCGACTAAAATTGTTTGTTGTTGTGTTGCAGACAGTTGACCGACTCACACAGCTGTACCTATAGATATCTATAAAGACTAGATGTCTTACGGCGCAGAATCCAACGTCTGCACGGGGCCATCTTGTCACAGGCAAGCAGTCTGGTCTGTTGCATTGACTGAGCGAAGGTGAGTGATCTGAACAAACGTAAACTCTGTTATATCGCTTCCAACTTGACGGATATACACACAGTTTGCTTTCTCACAAACTGTAATAAAGTAGTAACAATTCTGGATGGATATTTATTAACTACATGGATTACTAATTATTAACAAGTATGTAGTATAATAATTATGCTTATAAACTAAACTGCTCGATAATCAGTGGATTCTTGGTAAACCACTATTTTGAGTTATTTAAAAGAACATGTACGTTCAAAACATATAGTAATGAATGAGAGAGGCGGAGCGAGGTGACTGTGGCAAAATGGCCGCCCCGTGCGGATGTTCGATTGCATTGGCCAGCAGCGTGGACGATATATCTAAATCTGTATAGATATCTATGGCTGTACCAGCGAGTGAGTCTGGACACAGTGGCTCAAGCGCATTTCTGAGGCACTGCAAACCTAACCAAACAGACAGTGGAAAGAACCAATCAGCGAAGAGCGGAAGTTACGTCTTTTTTGGCACTTCCTACTTAATATTCACCTCTTTTAAAACAGAATTTAATGCTGAAGGAAACAAACTATCGTCTCTCCCATGTTCCATTTTGAATGGATTTCCGCCGCCAAAGAGTGACATTGCTCGCAAAGAATACGTCACAGCAAATAAACAAAATTTATTGCAAGGTTCATTTTGAACCGGGCCAAACAGCGGACTGATTTTAAGTGTACCCATTTGCACACTCTTATTTTTAGTGAATTACCTCAGATGATTTTGGTGTGCTAATAGGCCAACAATAGTGCTGAAAGGAGGACCTCCTGAATTTATAACATTTTCCTCTATGATTCATTCCCTTTTTTTACACTCTGAACTAGACCTTAATGATGTGACCTGAAGTGAGAGGAGGACAATGGACGTCTGCCATCTTCCCTTATCTCTTCCTCTGCACAACTGCTCTGCCTCATTGCAGCTGAGCAACTCGGCCTTTTCGGATGAGACATCCTCAGTATTGCCTTCCAAATCAAAGCTTCACAAAAGGAAAGAAGAATAGGAGACAGCAGAGAGTTATCTTCACCAATCTCTGGTGGGTATTTTTCTCCTCTTTATCCACCTGTCAACTGATTGTCTGGATTTTCACAGCCTTCCTTGCCCGTCTTTAATTGAATTAGCCAGAGATCTCTTCTTTGACCTTGACAACCTAAAGTTTCTTCTTCTACTTCTGACGTGATGGAGGTAAAACAGCAGACCCAAAATGTTTCTGTTTACGTTCTTTACCTCTGGTCACATGTTAGTCGGCATCCAATTTTCTCGGTAGGGAGAGTCGCTTTCAACGACATGCGCCGCGAATCGGAGCGACGTGTCGCGTCGTTCCGCTGACAAGTGACGACCGGCGATGCATCCGGGCCGGCTGCCAGCACGCCGGGGTAGGAAGAGCCGGGGGCGAGGTGGAGGAGGAAGACGGGAAGGAGGGGGGAGTCTTCAAGGAGACAGAGGTTTAGCAGTGACTGACTGCCTCCGTCAACAAAGTCTCCTACGTGTCATGTGCAAAGATGTGACAGTCGAGCGGCATTGATTTGCGGCCTAATGCGTGTGACGGGCCGCGGTCATGTGAATCATCCGACAGTGGTGTCATATCATACCATCTATGATATGATACCAAAAAATGCCATGTCGCAAAAATGTACAGCCAAGCTAAACTAAGCTCCTCGCAGCTGGTGGTATGCACCTCAAAAGTCAATGAATAACGCTCAAATAACCACCGCTGCTACCTAGTCTCACTGACAGTAGAGCCGTATCATAACATCGGTGATGTTATAATCACGCGTCACAAAAACACACTACAATGTACCTTACTGCACACCTGGGCAAGGTTTATCGGTAATATGTGTACATATGTTATTTTATTATGACTGTATAAACCTTTTTCTGTTTTGTTTTTTTTATATCACTTTTTATTTTCAAACTACAACACGATTATACCAGGGCTACATAGCTTATTAAAACAATACAATTTAATGTTTCATAAAAAAAATTATTAATTTCAAATTTTTACAAAATGGAGTTGGCATGTCCGAGTCGAAAAATGAATTGTCCACCTCTGACTTGCAGTATGAAACCTTGTGTTCAGCTAGCTGCTAGCTTAGCACACTTCTCTCAGGCAGCGATCCAGTGCCCAATCTTTTTCGCACCACGGACCACTTTCACGTCAGGACATATTTTGACGGACCGTCAGAGCAGCGATGCAGAGATAAGCGTCTCACCATTGTCTCTCCTATGACTCATTCGACCACCGTCTCACGTCGAATGTAGTCATTAGTGGAGCAAGGCCTAGCTAGTCAAGCCAGCTGGCACAACAACGGTTGCTCATTGGCTACGCAACAAGCTGCGGGCGTCAACTTCAAATTAAAAGCGCAAAAAAAGTAAGACTGTAGCTAGCTAATTTTTATTTTGAAGTTGGCTCTCGGAAGGAGTCGGTGTGGCAGCTGACTTAACTGTGAATTGAGGCTACATAGCCTGACTGCAGTCAAGTTAACTGACTGAGCTACATTATTCTAGTGTGCAAAAGTGCGGTGAAAGACTTGAAATGAAGCACAAAATTCAAAATACGCAAAATACTTAATTTGCAGGGCTCTTGCATACCGGTGCACCGCTTATTTGCACCCCTTTCTAGAATAAAAGAGTCACTGAAATGTTCCTTAGGTGGGTGATTTGACTTAAGTCGACAATTTCAGGATTTGGTACTTAGTGAAAAATTTATGAACGTCTCGACTTCACTTGGAAGATATATTCACAGTTAAAATCTGAATTTTTAACATGCCAGCAGTTATTTGTTTTGTTTTTTTTAAATGTTTTTTTGTTTATGTTGCATCACTGCAACATATGTTGGGACTAAGCAAAATTGTATGACTTGACATGACTCACAACTTGCTTAATGTAGCAGCTTGACTTAAGTGGGTACTCAACTCGATTTGCTTAAAATTTGCAACAATATCATTTGACTTAAAAAGTTAAGCTACCTGAGACTGATGACTTGCACACATTTAACATACTCCCACGTTTGTTCCTCAGTGTCTCTCAAAATGGTAGTCATCTGAAAGTAGTGCCCTATTACACTGTGCATAATAATGCTATCAATTTGGAGACAATACAAAGTTGCATTATCGCAAAAATTACCATATGCAGCACCTATCTAAAAAAGGAACGCCACCATCTTAAAAAGCGGTTTATATTTAAATAAACATGACTAGGATCTAGTGGCGGGTGGATGAATCTGCATATTGACAATATTTATACCAATGTTGATAGTGCTAGGTAACAGTGGTAGAGGTCATTTCAATTTCACTTTGGTACTGTTTATCATAACATTATAAAGATGCCAAAACACAGTAGATTTAGCCAAAGTGAAGATCCTCACAGCCTAAAATATTAACCAATAACTCATAAATAAACCAAGAGCACCAACATGATTTGACTCATCTGAATCATCCAAAAGTAGTGCCTTATTAAATCGTCCATGATAATAACAACACAAAAGGCAAGATATCACAAAAATGCAGAATTGCTGACAAAGGGAAGCTGATGTTATACACTCAAAAGTCAACAAATGGGTTGTAAAAATAAACATAATTAAACTTATTGAGACACAATTTTAAAATAAATTGCTATTTGGACAGAAACATTTTTGTAAACATGAAATAGCGGGCAGATCGAAATACCAAATTGAAACATATTTCAACACATTTTATAAACACATTATCAAACACACACAAAAATTACTTTTAATTTACCGGGGGATTTAACAATACAACAGGACGCCGATAATCATAATTGCTTTTTTGTTTTTTTATTAAACTGGGATCATTTCAGATTTTTCTATTTGAACCTACTGATTTTACTCCTCGTATTTCGTAGGTTATGGTCCCCCACCCCATTCAATTTGAGACCAACTCTCTGGCCTGAAGGTCATACAGGTAACTGAAACTTGACTTTGCTTTGCTAGGACGAAAGCAAAACACACAGCGGCCATAAATAAACACTAATTGGTAGCTAATTTTCTTAGCTTTTGCCTTGCTTGATTCGCCGCCTTTGGGCTCGGCAATGAATTATTCATGGCCGTGGCAAAACCGCTTCATGTAGACCCCTACAAGGCACCGCGCATTCATTACGGTATCACGTTGCGCGAATCCAGGCACTGACGGCTGGTATTAGAATAATATGCATATTGGATCCTCTCCCTTTCTTTTCCCGGAGCATTTGGCAGGCCGCAATAGCGCTTCCGCTGGCAGCCACTGAGAGGGATGTGGCGGCCCTCGTGGCTGACAAAACCCCCTTGTTTTGAGGGAGGCTTGAGAAAGAGGGGAGAGGGGATTAAGTTGGTGGTGGTCACGCCGGCGGGAGGTGCACGTGGAGTCGTGCGTTGCTAATTTCTGGAGGTCCCTCTAGGCACCGGATGCTTGTCTGGGTGAGAGAGTGGCTGGTTATTGCTGGAGAACCAGGAAGTGGTTCACCCCTTTGACAGTGACGTAAAAGCCTGGCATGTTGCTGGTCTGAGTTAAAGTCAACGGCATGAAATAGGGGAATTGAAGTCAACCCATGAATTGAAATTCTTTGTGAAAGATAGTCCAGGAGAATGTACAAGAAGGACAATCCGGCTCCTGAGATAATAAATGAGCCACTTTTGCTATTTTTTTTTTACATACACATATTACTGTTATTACTGACAGCGCCAACGCGTTGGGCTAAATGTCACTTGATAGTAGAGTGACGCCGTTACAGTAAATGGCAGGAGACATCTTATCCCCGGAGACCCCTAATGCCGTATCCTCAGGCTGTGTCGGCATTAGCACGACGACAATATTCCGGCCAACTAAGGTGGAAATGATGTCACATGTACAGTACTGTATCACACAGAAGTGAGTACACCTCTCACATGTTTGTGAATTTTATTTTTTTCCTGGTGCAAAACTGTAGAAATGACTACAATGTAAAATAGTCGGTGTACAATTTGTATGACAGACTAAATGTATTATCTGAAAGATCCACTTCCTTGCTAAAGAAGCTGAAGGTACTATCTGGACATTTTCACTTGGGGATGTACTCACATTTGTTGCCATCAGTATACATTAATGGCTGTTTGCTGAGCTATTGGCTTACTACTGTACATTTTAGCAAAGTGTCAAATCTTCAATGTTGTCCCATGAAAAGATATAAAAGATAGATAAAGTGAGCAATGTGCTCACTTCTGCAAGAGCTAAGACCCTTGACAAACTTTAAAAACAAGAAATCATCAAATCAACATTTATTACATCTTTAAACGAGGTATAATAAACGCTACCAACTAAATACAAATGATTGAGACCATTTGAAACCCTACACCTTGAAACCTTATGTTAAACTACTATTCCTCCTAGAAACCCTAACCCGGACCTGGAAAACTTTTCTTAAACTCTGAACCAGGAATTAAACGTTAGTTTGAAACCTTAACCTTGGTTTGAACTTCTCTAAATCCCTGGATTAGCACCACCATCAAGGTTTTAAACCCTACTTTAAAACACAGCACATCACCAGAACTCGTCACTTCATCACCGCAAGCACGACACCACAAAATAGATAGCTGTAATAAAAAGAGAAAAAAAATTAAGAGAATAAATAATGTACTGATTCCTAATAAGAGATAAAGTAATTCACAATTAGTAAAACATAACTCTAAAACATTGTCTGTTATATATTAAAGTGTTGATTTCATCACATTTATTGATCAAATTTCTTGGGCCATTTGTATTTTTACCGGTGTCCAGACACCCTTTACAAAACACAATAAAATGAATTTTAAAAACTAAATACACAAATTAAATAAAACAAAAATGTCTAGTGGCCATAAGAGTCACATTCAAAATATGTGCTTGTACAAGTTTTTTTTTTTTTTCAAGGCAAGTGTAAATAATTAAAACTCAATACAACAGCGTGCGTGCCTTAGATAGCCAGTTTCCACACAAACTGTAGTGTCTCCGTCTGAACACTTGGTGGAAAACTGGGTCGCACCCACATAATGACCTACTTTATAAACCGCCGAAGAAGAGAGACGCAAAGGGATAGCGTCGTGCTAACTTGGAATCAAAGTTGTATTTGTCTTTATTCATTTCATTAACAAGACTAATTGCTGAGAATGCTGCCTGATTATCAAACTCAATGTCCGTTACAGGCACAGACGACCACCACCCGATTTAAAACTATTTGCGGCAATCAAAGGGTTTTATTTGCCGTGATCCGAATGCAACAAGCTAGATGCTAACCGCCACGAACTACCCGCCCGCCCCAACTACAATGAATACAATACAAACGCCTCAAAAGCACACCTTTGCTTTTGGTGTGGTTTTGAGTGATTGTTAAACGTTTGAAAATTTCTAGAATTTTCTACTCGAGTCGGTTCTTCAAGTATTTTTAGGCAAGAATGTAATATTATGGCTGTGTTCACACTGTAATTCAATTCCGATTTTTTCCACAAGTATCAGATTTTTTAATGTAGTGTGAACGGTACAATTCCGATGTTTTCACACCCGACCTGGCCTCTTTCATATGTGGATATAAATCGGATATGTATGCGATGTGTCTGCACCGTGAACGCTCATCCGCACGCATCCGATTCATATGTCATCAAAAAACTGATGTGCGCTCTGTGCGGGCGGGCGAGAGTGCTTGGAAGGGAGACTACTGACACGTCACATGTCTATGAATATATACAAAGCTGTTTTGAGTAACAGTGTTAAATTGTATTTGTCTTTAATTTACACTTGAAACATGAAGCATAAAGTTGACATGTGTGGTGAAATTCAGCCCTGCTGACGGTTGATCACGAACGGCGATGACGCTACGTCATCTTCGGTAGACTTCTCAATGAAATGAGGAGGTTGAGGAGTGTCCCCTCATTTCCCCCAAATATTTATATTACCTCTTCCAACCTCGCTACTCTGGCGACATGAGATGAAAAAATAAGTCCGACGGATTTCTGTTGCTGTTTGTAAACAGCACATTGAAAACTGACGCACGAGGAAGCAGAGGACAGCAGCCAACCAAAAGCGAGGGTGAAAACAATCCACCAACCAGGAGCGCGGGTGTTCGCACAGCTGAATTTGCATAATATATGCAGACAAGACACATGAATCGAACTCCTAACACGTCCACCAATCTGTAGCGTGCGTTGGCACGGCTACATTTGCATATGACACTAATAAAAGTCGCTTGCCTCTGCGGCTTGGCTGGCGGTAAAACATTGCGAGTCAGATTACTTCCGTGAAAACTGCAACCTGACGTTGTTTTGGGTGTACATCACTCGACGTGTGCTCTTTGCGCATGCAAGTCGCATCACCGGCGCGTTACGTTCACATTAGATGTCGCATTTGTTTTTGTAATGTGAACGGTACATCGAAAAATCGGATTTAACAAAAAAATCAGAATTGGGCATAACGCCCAGCAGTGTGAACGTTGCCCAAGTCATAGTCCTTCAGAACGCTAAACGGTCTTTTGTACAGGAAGTTGACTGTCACTGGTTGAGCCCAGCACTTGAAACAATCAGATGCCTTCAGTCTGATTGCGTGCGAGGTGCCAAGTGGAATTATTGTCAGTCCAAATTGTTGACTACCCAAAGTGCGGATGGCAATATTAGGTGGTGTTAGCATCAACATGGGGCCCAACGGAGCAGAAGCCGGCCTGACGTCGGGCCCCGACAAGACAGTGAGATTGGCTGATTAGCGGTGGAATTTGTCGCTTGGATGTTGAGCGTGTGGCTGCTGATTTAAGAAGGTTGTGTCTTCGAGGGCGCTGCTCTTAAGTCTTTTGATTGCTCCGAGAAAATTGCCGCTGAGGAACGAGATATATCTGAGATGGCAAGAAACAAATCTCCACATATTACAGAGAATCTTTAAAGCGGAAGTCAAGTCCAAAATCTGACTAAAAAAATAGTCTGAACACAATATTCTGAAAAATATTGCGTTTGTGGAATAAGATCAAACCAAAATAAGCCACCTGTTTTGATCTATCTTTGTCCTGTACTGCCACCTGCTGCTGACGGAAATTGACGTCACAGTGTCCATGGGCTCGCCTTGCGAATATCACGGCTCACGTTTTTGGAGTTTGGTCACGTGACATGGTGCAACTATTAAAGGGATACTAGACTGAGCCATTTTCAGCAGTAAAATAATTTTTCATTTACAATTAATACCTTAAAAACAAATTTTTCCACTTGCTGTCGACTGAAGATGACATCACCTGTACTGAGGAAGTAGGTAATGACCAATCATGACTCCGTTTGCTGACCAAACCCAGAAAACAGGCGAACCATGAATGGTCATTACCTACTTCCTCAGCACATGTGATGTCATCTTCAGTTGAGAAATTAGTTTTTGAAGTTGTTAATTAGACGTGAAAAATAATGAAGTTATCTAATTAATTCTGGACAAAATATTAACTTTTTATTGCATAAAATGGCTCAATGAGTCAAGTATCCCTTTAATCGATTAATCGCCAAGTAATCATCAAATTAATTATAACTATTTTTATAATTGATACATTTTTTAGAGACCTGGTTTAAGATAAAAGTGTTGAATCAAAATAAGTAATTGGCAAACATCAGCCTTTACCCTTGGAAAACACTGATCAACATTTTTGCCAATTTTCCGGCATGTTATGAACCAAAGCTGAAACTGAATCATGGTCATATTTGTGCATTTTCCGCACTGTCAATTTGAAAAAATGGGTTGAAAATAGGGATGCACCGAAATGAAAATGTTTGGCCGAAACCGAAAATGAAAAATGCTTAGCCGAAAACCGAAACGCCGGAAAAAAATTATGCCAATTTTTACTATCATTGCATTTATTATAATTAATGAAAATTATAATATTATTATAAAATATGTATTTAGCACTGGCATTTTAACCAAGCACAATATAAGTTGAAATGTGCCCACACCGCAGACATGTTGGCTAATACATTACATTAAACACCAAACGACAGTTGAGCATTTTCTGGCAGTGCAATCGCACCTTATAGTCAATGTAGTTTGCACAGGCAGGGACGGATGCGTGCGACGGGACAAGATGCGGCGCACTTAAAATCGACAAATTCACAAAAGTTTAAAAATAAATTAATATATTTGTTCGCACCAGCTAATCGGCTTCGGGAACGGACTGCAAAGTCTCACACTGCGTCCTGTACAGGTCTGTCGCCACCCGGAGATAGCGGTAAGTGTTTCCGTGTTTAAAACTGTTGATAGCAATAGTGCTAGCATTAGCTAAAGTATTTAGCACGGCCACCGAGATGCCGGTAAAAAAGTGGAAGCGTTCGAGGGGCTCTTATAAAAAAAAAAACAATTTATAAGGGAAGGCTCACCTGTACTGCAGTACACGGCAGTCTTTTTTCGACCCACTTAAATGTTGTACACCAAGCGACGCCCCTCTCCTCCGGTGTGCGCAATAACCCCGGGAGCTGCTGCGACAGACCAGCGCAAACTCACACAGTGAAAAGAAAGCGAGAAGGGGCGGACACTCACCCCCACATTCGCTGTTTAATTCAAAGAGACGCTTACTTGTAGCGTTTTTTTGCTTGCGTCACCACAACCTATTTCAGACATATTCTTTCGTCTTTAATTTTATTTCGGCTGAATGCCGAAAATTTTGGGTGGCCGAATATTCGTTGCATCACTAGTTGGAAATAAATAAAAATGTTTTGCTTTTAATCCATATCATCAAAAACAAATAGTAGACAGATTCATTAGATGATTAAAACAGTCATTAGTTGCAGGCCTAAATCCTAATTTAAAATCCCTACCCTGCCTTGAAATCTATCCTTGACTCTAGCGTTTATTTGAAACTTTAACCTCAACTTGAAAAAAATCCTAACCATGTCTTAAAATTCTAATTTGAAACACCCACCAACCCTATTTTTAAACCTTAATTTGAAACCTTAATCCTATTTAGAAACCCTCATTTGAGTCCTCAATTGGAAACTCTAACCCATGCTTACTGCCCTAATTTGAAATGCAAACCCCATCTGTAAATCCTCATTTGTAATACAAATCCTGACTAAAAACCCTTATTTCAAACCTGAAGCCATACTTGAACCCTAATTTAAACCAAACACAAAGTCCCTTCTGGATTTTGGGATAGACAGAGACAGAGCAAGTGGGGTGAAACATTAATTAAGCGTGTGGCTCGCAGCAGATTGGCACGCGGCCACGCGAGCTAGCGTCAGCAATGTCAACGCGTGTCTGTCTCCCCGTTCGCCTTCAAGAAACATTGAGCGCGCACGGCCAAGCTACTCTGACTCTCCGCGTCAGAGGGCGAACCTTACAAGGCGTGACGAGTAAAGCGTAATGATGATAGTTTGCGATAAGCTCCGGAAGATGTCGTAAATCCAGGGAAGCAACACACAAAGGTGAATTATCAGTGGAAATGTCAGCTCCGCCCATCGGATGTGAAGCTTCGCCACTATGTGAGCGAGTGTCGTGGGCTAGATTTACAACACATTGAAACCCTAGCCGTGCCTTGAATCACTAGTTTGCCCTTAATTGGGCATAAAAATCTCATTTGAAACTTTACGCCTATTGGGGTAACCCTGGCCAAAGCCTTGATCAAGGTTTGAAAACGTTATTTGAAATCCTAACTTTGGTTTAAAACTTTAACCACTGCTTGAAGCCCTAGCTTAGCCTTGTTACCCTGAATGAGAATTGAAACACTACCTTGAAGCCTTAACCCTGTTGTGAAACATTTATATGATATATTTAACCCTTGATTGAAACCCTAATAACAAACCCTAACTCCTGGCTTCAAAACCCTACTGTGAAGCCATAATCTGGGCATTGAAGTCTAATTAGAAACCTTATACCTAATTGAAACCCTTGCCAAAACTTGAAACCCTAGCCTCAACCCTGAATTAGTCTTGAAACCCTAACAACAAAAACTTAACCCTAGATTGAAAACCTTATTTGGAATTCAAGTCCGGGTATAACCAAATTTTGGCTTCAAAATTTGAAACCCTAAATTGAAAATCCTAATGTGACACCCTAACCATTGCTTGTAACTCCAATTTGTAACAATAATCCTTGTTTGAAACTTCAAGTCACTTACAGTGACTTTAAAATAGGGGTGTTCCAATCAGGGTTTTATGCTGCTGATTCCAATGCAATCCATGAATGAGATCGGCTGATGCCAATCACACAGATTAGCTGCACATTTGAATTTCAGAGGTGCTCAAATTTTAATAATTTATTATTCTGTCAATAATTTTTGTGATTAATTGATGAATTTGATTTTTTTTTAAACATTCTTTCCAGATTTATATCCCATTATTATACAGAAACAAGACATTCATTGAATTTGACAGTTCAGAAAATGCACAAACAAGTTATGATTCAGTTACTGGTTTGGTCTGTAGCAAACAGTGTTAAGGAAAGGAGGAGGTGGCGGCAGGTGCAGATGATCATTTTTTGCGATCGGCAATTAAAAGCATTGGTCAAAGTATGCCATCACAAACTTTTCCACGGATGTTCGAAAGCCTAACTTTGACTTGAAACCCTAATTTCTAACATTAACCCAGGCAACCCTGACTCGCGATCCCAATTTCCAAGTCAATCCTACTTAAAACTCTGATTCATTCCGGATTTCTCTCCATTTCTCAAAGAGGCCTGATTCCCAATCAGAATTGTGCCACTTGAAGCATGTATTATAAAATCAAGCCTTAGAAGAGAGTCCCATTCATGATGAACTCCTACCCTGCCGACAACGATTTGGACGATTAGAAAGAGAATGCAGACACTTTTCGGTGTCTGGAAATTGCCTGTAATGTCGATGACGCATAGACAGCATTTGACACATCTTCAGAAAAATGGTCGACGTGCCATATATATGGTTAGCGCTCTAGCAGAGAATAGGCAAAACGACACATCACTTATCACTCAATTGTGACGAGACCGGGGCACTAAAATGGGCATTTGAACTAGGGGGGTTGGCCTTCAAAGTGAAACACCTCATTATATCCCATGCAATAAATGTGCAAGAATGTATTAACCAAAAATAATAATAATTAATAAAACTAATCCTAATCCATTTTTTTTTTTGAGTCAGGTGCCTCGGGACTAGCCGGGCCACCTTTGGGGATTGCATCCAATTAAAAATGTGCTACTCAACCTCGACCGACCAGGCCCGCCTCCTTGTCGGGAAGCGACATTCCACCTCCCAGTCTCATCTCGCGGACGAGAAAATCAAATTTTTTCTTGTTGTCACTGCTGACTGAGTCTCTAATTACGCACTCGCACTTAATCTGGTATGGAAATGTCTTCTGTTTTCTTTCATGTGTGCATGTAGAGCAGGCGAGGATCACACGCACAAACACACACTTTAGGCCACTTGAAAAATCCTCACTTGGTGTAATGCAAGTTGGAGCTAGTTAGTGCATGCACCTCAGATGCAACGTGGATGACCAGACAGGATCTTAAGGGCCAAACAAGTTTAGCCAAAGACACACTGTGGTTAGGAATTAAACACTTTGTGAGTATGTCACGTCGTGCATAAATTTCCACTCCAAAAAACATGGGTGAAATGAGATCACATAACCGAGGGCTGTGCGATATGGCTGGAATTTCATTTCAGTCGATAGATATTTTTATTTTATTTTATTATTTTTTTTGGGGAGGGGGGGTGTTACTTAGCATACGAGTTTTTACAGAATCAAAAAAATATATATATATATAAAATGGGTTAAAAATAAATTGCAATAGAACATAACCATACAGAGGAAAAAATTGCATTCAAAATATCTGGTAGTAGAACTACTTAAATTTTCAGGGAATGTGCAATGTCTTTGCGTACATTGTAATGCAATGTAAAGTTAAATAATAAATATTGTTTGCATCATTACAGTTGACCATCTCAGATCTATTTTACCTCGTTAGCGTGCTCAATTTGGTCATTATTGCCATGACATGTTATTGTTTTAATTGATTTTGACTTTGTCAATGGTGAGCGTCGTTGCTGGCTAAAAAGATACCAGAGCAACGTGAAATTAAAAACATTCCTGCTCAACAGGGATGTTTATACCTTTGTTTTTTATGTTTTAAATGATTGTACAAAAAAATACTACTTTAAACTGGTAACACTAAGTTATTGTAATACTGCATTACGAATAAGTCATGCTACAAACGTAGCAGCCATGGCTAAAGTTGGCTTGTTTACAGTGCTAATACTACCTTTTATTATTGATAGCACGATAATTCTGTAGAAGCTACCATATATATATGGGTTTTCTGAAGCTATGCTCTAGGGATAGACCGATAATCTGTGTCGATATTCAGTGATTTATGAATATATCGGCATCGGCCTCTTTTGTTTTGATTGCCGATATATTTAAAAACTGTTATTTTTGCTCTGGCGGGAGTTTTTCTCCTCAGTCTGCTCTGAGTTCGCGGCTGTTGACTCCCTGCAGCATTGGCCCGCCCACAGCACCATCTGATTGGTTACTTGTGCAGTAGTAACAGCCAATAAGCAGCAATTAGCAGCTATTAGCCCGCAAACTAACCGTTAGCTCGCTATTAGGTTAGCTCACGGGCTAACCTAATAGCCATTTTTTGCGGCTATTTGAGAGTTATCTCGGGGTTAGCGTGTGGGTGAACGAAGCTAACAGCTCGCGAATTAGCAGCTATTTGGTAGTTAGCGTGCGGGTGAATGGTTAGCCCGCGAGCTAACTGTTAGCTTGCGAATTAGCGGCTATTAGCACACGAGCCAAGTAACGGCTATTAGGTTAGCTCGCGGGCTAACCTAATAGGGCTAACCTAATAGCCGTTTTTGAGCGGCTATTTGGGAGTTCTCCCGGGGTTAGCGTGTGGGTGAATGGTTAGCCCGCGAGCTAACAGTTAGCCCGCAAATTAGCGGCTATTTGGGAGTTTGGAAGCCATATATAGGTTGGTGCAAAAGCTGATGGCAAACAAAAAACCTTTAACATGTTGCAAATCACAAAAGCTGTTTAATAAACATGTCCTTGAAGGCATTTAAGCAGTCAAGTGCGGGAGTTTTTATTATTATTAAAAATTTTGACACCAACTTTTTTTTTCTGCAAATGTATATCGGCTTCAAATATCGGTTATCGGGCTCCCTGACTACAGATAATCGGTTTCGTATCGGCCCTGAAAAAAGCATATCGGTCTATCTCTACTATGAGATGGCCATGTTTGAGAATTCCACTCATGCATGTTGGCGAGGGGCAAGTATTTGGTCAGTGAAGTGAGGCTACGTTCAAATCTTGCTAGCCATTTTTAACACAACAAACTCCCCCTTTAACAATGTAAACAACCACCTTGCCAACAATCATTGATTATTAATGTATAAATGACTTTGGGTATGACATTTTTAACAAAATTCAACCTTATGTATTCCTCTTCCGAAGGTCTAATACGGGACATTATTAAATTGTGATTTAGGTTGACATCATTAAGCACCAGCAGCTGCTGTCCGACACCTGACGGAATGTTCCGACGGTTGCCATGGAGTTGCTAACTCTCAAGGCTGCCTTGGCATCTCCCGTACATCAAAACGGTGGGAGATTCTTCCAGTTTTTTTTCTTATGTGTCCCTCCCTGTAATTATTGGTCCAAAAGACACAGGAGCACTGACACATTGTTTGCACCTTAGCATGTACGAACCGCGGTGGTTAGTGACTACATGTCGGATTATTATCCGGGATGTGACAGGAGGAGGCAGCAGCGGCTTGGAGACCTTGGTGAAACCGCGGGCCTGGCTAATTGGTGCCACAACGGCAGCGGGAATTGAGCTAGGCGCTAACCAGACCGGCAGTCTGAACCTCGTACCAATAAATTAAACCCTGTCAAGTTCGTTTGTAGAAGACAAGAAGGGATAGAGGAGGATCACAGTCCCGCAAATGCAAAAGCTCGCCGCCGGTCATCCAAAGGTTGGTTTGTAGCAGAACCCTTTTTTAGCCTTCTCGTGATAACTTGTGAGCTTTCTTTCCCATTTAGTTAGTTGTCAGCCCCCCAGTCGCCATTATTGATAGTAGCGATTTTAGCACTATTGTATCAGAAAATGTTGAGAATTACATACAATATGTGTATAATAAGAACTAGAACATGTTATACCTCAATATGCTTTTACTTTTGCTTTTTTTTTTCCTCTTGAAGATTTTCTTTCTTTCTTTTTAAGTAAAGAAAAATGAGCCGTTTTTTCTGATTGTCTACAACATCAGCTGCCATGTCGACTTCACAGTTCTGAGGTTCAGGATTCGAATCTTTGCCCTAGTTTGTATTTTCTTGCTGCACTTGAGTGGGTTTTCTCCAGTTCTGCAGCTAAAATGCATGTTAGGTACATTGAAGACGCAAAATCCTCCATCAGTGACAATGTGACTGAATGGTTGTTGTCTCTGTGATTGGGAAGTGATCACTTCAAAGTCAGTTGGAATAGGCTCCAACTCACCCGCTACCATAATGAGGATAACAATACGCATATTGAATTGAAGTAAAACCATATAACTAAGTAAACATCAAAATTGAAAACATAATATGAAAAAGTAATGCAGTAAAAATATAAAACAAAATAAAAACTCCTCAACTAAATTCACTAGGGATACATTGAAAATCGATTATACATCGATGTAAACTGCTTAAAATATGCATCGAAGTTAAAACATTTATATAAAAAGTTACTGTTTGTAACAAGGACAAAATGCAGATGTTAAAAAAAAACATATTTTGGTTATAAGATGAATCATTCATTTTTATTTATTTTTTATTATTTTTTTTTGTGGGGGGGGGGTAAAATCTAATCGAAATTGGGAACTGAAAACCGAAAGTCGATGAAGTGAGTGAATCATCACATGCCAAAAATTCACGCATCCGCATCTTGTTAGTACTTTCCCAATAATTATTGCATCTATTCATGATAATATTGTATTGTGAGTCTCAGAATGCTATATGAACCCCATGTGAGCAACACAAACTAAAAGAGTCAAGCTTAGACCTCCGGTTCAACTGTGAGCAAAAAGATTGCGGTGGACTGATCCATCAGTGCAAAAAAAAGAAAAATCCTTCATGCAGATCAGAACAAGAAATGGCTGACATCATGATTACAGTCAGCAAAATGAACACGGCTATCAGTATTAGCAAGATGTTGCTAAAATTAATGTATGTACGAGTGTGAATAAAATGAGTCCAAACACTTGGATGATCTATCAAGATAACAACTTCATTGTCTTAATTGATAAACCATAAACTATTTGTCCCATTTTATCAGCACAACACATAGTTCTAAATTTAGCAGTAATTAATTGTCATTTTTTCCACAATACTGTAAGTTAGCCATGAAAACTATAGAGGAATTTGAACACACGTTTTTAACATCCAATTCTGTTCATACGGGTGGGTTTCGTACCCCTCAACACAAGAATAAGTTACAGTAAATAACGTGTCTTGGTCATTGGGAAACCTGTTTGAAAATCTAACCTTAAAACATCAAAAGTCAATCCTCACCTTATAACTTAATTCCAGAGAAATGATATGAATCAGGATGTGACATTCTTAGAACGCTGTGCTTGCCACCTTCTCCAAGACAACAGAATGTCACCAAGTATATACCGTCAAATGATCATTTACAAAGATTAAAAGAAATGTTTTGGGTACGAATCCAGTTCTCGTCCCCGGCCTCTTTGTCTGAATAGCTCGGCTGCCTACCTCTAGCTGGAATCCTATTATGACTAATTCCACATTAAGATCTACTAGGAATGGCAATAGGGAAATCCGTGGTTAGCCTGGGGACTCGCTCAAAGACTTAGAAGAGGAAAGGAAAAGATATTTACATTTGAGTCAAGCCGAGGATCCAGCGGCGGGTTAAAAAGAGGGGAAAAAAATATTCATAAGGGACTTCAAAACACTTTAGCTTTTGGAGAGCACCAGGCAAAATATGATGGGGCTCTCAAAAGGCCGTTTTAACTGGCTTTTTTTCAGTTATGATATGTGACGCTGGAGTGCAGCAAAACACACTAAGCCTGGAGGCTATGTGCATTAACGTAATACATATTAGGCACAAAATGTGCAAATATCAACCATAGTCAAAACAAAAAATGATGAAAAGAAAAATGTATAATATAAATGTGAAGTAAAAAAATAAAACGCATTGAGAATATATACAAATCAAGTAAGAACAAAAGATGAAGTAAAAACTAGAGATGCTCAATACCACTTGTTTTCAGACTGATAGCAGCATAAGTACTGTACTCAATTCTTGACTTGTCGCAGATACCAAGTGCTGATACCACTAGTACTTTTGATATGTAAAATGTCCCCCCCAAAAATTATTGACAGATAATTTTAAAGAAAGACAATACATACAGTGGCCAATGGCCAATATTTTTCCTCAAAATTTGCATGAAATTAATGAGAATTTACTATTCTTCTCATTTATATGTCAACGTCTGGTATCGGTACTTGCCCATCCCTAGTAAAAACAAAAGATTAAGTTAAAACATAAAGATGATTAAGTAAAAAAACAAAAAGGAAAAAAAAAAAAAAATTTTTAAATTATACATAGAAACAAAAGTTAAAAAATAAAAAAAATATCAAATGAAAACAATTAAGCGGAAACATTGAAAATGGGAAATAACGTAAAATTTCATTAAAACATAAAATATACTAGGGTAAAACATTAAGTAAAAACAGACATTAAGTATACACTTAAACCCCATTACACTATGAACGTAAAACATGAGTCAAAATGAAAAAAGTCTTAAAGTTAAAATAAAACATGTAAAAAAAATAATAATTATTAAGTGACAACACAAATGATCAAGAAATTTGTAAAAATTTGTACAATTTTAAAAATATGAAATACAAACTAAAATGTATTAAAGGATCTTTGTGCAGTTTGTCACTTTTTTACTCGCGACTGCCACCTCTGGCCCAAAGCGTAACTGCAGCATCTGTGTCAGGCTTGTTCTTAAAGCGTCAGCCACCCATGACAAATGAAGACATTACTTCAAATGAGGTCAGAAAAACTCATCCCCTCCCCTCCCCAAAGAAACACTATAAAGGGAAGATAACTATTAACGTAAGAGTTACATTAAAACAAAACATAATACAGTGAAATAAAAATAAGAAAGTTTAGCGCATTAAATTAAAAAGTAAAATTGTAACGCAGGTCGAGTAAAACAGATAAACAAGAACACAAACAGCTTTAGAACCCCGTGATGTCACCTTTCGGATCCTCTTGGGTTTTGTTTACGCAGATGCACGTTCCGCCGGCAAACATGTGTTTTCAACTTTTCCTGGTCCCTCCCCGCTCACGCCGCACGTCACATGACTCCGGCGGCCCTGTAATTTCACCGCGTGATTACAGGGTGGGAGCGCAGCGCTGGGCCAAGCGTCATCCTTCCTTAGTTATTGTTTGGCCGTGCAGCTGTTGGTCGCCGACGAAGTGAGCGTTTGAGGCAAGAGAGTGAGACTTGGCGTGTTTGGTAGCGCCTTGTGTGCTCAGCCAGGCTGACAAAAATTAACTTGACACTGGCGCTGTTGACCACCAACATTATGAAAGCATGCAGGGTTTAAAATAACTGCACTCAAATGAATGGGACAGCAAGATAACTTGTAATAGAGAATGTTGCCTTTCATGAGCGTTGACTGATCCTGTGCTTTGTAAGTGGGTTCGAGCCGGAAATGGATCACAGCAATCAAAGCTAAGAAACTTCTCTCTCTTTGTTACATAGATAGTGAGATATTCTACATGGTTCATCCCATAATAGTATAGTTTATCGCTCAATCGCTATATGGTAGATTGCGTCGTTACAAAAATAGACGATATTGTATGACGATTTCCATCCCAATAAGGCAGAAAGAGTGGTTGATGAAGAAAGCCAAAAAATGTAAATGTACAAAAGGGGTTTAAAGTAAGATACTGGGTTAGCCAATAGCAACATAAGGGTAGTCAAAGTTAGAGTTCAGATTATCCATTAGTCAAGCACAAATACTGTACAGTATAAAATGAGAACAAACAAAAAGCTAAAGGAAGCCAAAATTCAGGGCAAGGCACCCACACGAAGCCTAACCGGACAAGTTTCTGATGTCATTTACTACTGTAGGCCGCGCACACATCCAATACTACAGCTGTTGTGTCGTAACGTTAAGTATTTACCCTCCATAAAACTAGTTGTTTCTTTGCATTCACTTTCATTATGTTTTAATATAATACAGGGGTATTTTTGTTTAGCACAAACTAAAAAACTGTGTGTGTGTGTGTGTGTGTGTGTGTCGTGCTTGGAATAAATGAATGGAATTTCAATTCATGGGAAATATTGATGAGGAATTACGGTGCTAGGTCATGAAACAAATTAAACTCAGGTACTAAACTGAGGTACTAAGTAATCAGAACAGCAATAATCTGAGGGTGGACCCTTGGGGCACTCATTAGAACGTGACAAGGATGGCAACATAAACAATAAAATAATACACAAATGGCATTTCAATTAATTTCAATACGGAATATTGCTTTGAAATGTGAGTAAACTGAGTTGCGAGTTTGGTCACAGAACAAATTAAACTTGAAAGTCAACGTACAGTACCACTTTAGTAGCAGCCCGGGGGTAGAGCCTTGAGGCACTCCTTATTAGAATACAACACACTTAAGTTAGCAAAATAAACATGAATATGTATACAGTACACTATCGGTGCGCAGTTATTGGGCCACATACACCACAGTAGCTGCGTGACATGCCTGAGGCAATAACATGCAGTCAGACCCGCCTTTGCAGATAAAACAACTTCAACTCTTCCGACAAGTGCAAGATTTGGGGTTGCTTCCGTTTTGCCCTTCAGGCTGCACTGTAGACGCTCACGTTAAATTCATGCCATAGGAGATTTGGAGCCGTGCGGTTATTGTGCCAGTTGAGGGCTGGTGACTTTTACAGAGCATGAGGACACCACACTGGAGTGGTTCCAGAAATGTTCCACTTTACATTAGTACAACTTTTGCACACCATATAGCAAGTGAGTTGGCACATTTAGAAGCAGAAATATAAATCTATCATTTTCAGTCATCTCTGAATGTTGTACAAGTATATTTTGTTGCACAAGCAGATTTTCTGTTAATGTTTCTCTTAGCTTTTAACGATACATGTTGACATGAAGCTGTTGCTCTGATGTTATGAAAGTATGGCCTTTGTATCATTTTAAATAAAAAAATCTGCATAATTGTAATTCACCCACATGCATCAATCAGACTTACATCAATTAAATATACATTCATACATATAGTCTTTTATATATTTTCCAAGGATGTCTGCGCTTTTTATTAAAGCAAAGTAACCACACAAGCAGAGCAGAGAATCACTGTAATAAAACAAGTTTTTATGAATCGATTTGATATGCACTGTTGACAGGACACAAACACGAAATAGGATGATTTTAAACGTTTAAGTGTCCCAAAGACGCATTTATATGTTTTTATGTTTGTTTGTTTTTTATGCTAGAGCATAGCAGCAGAGTGTAAGAGATTAACCAGGGCCATGTTGCAACAAGCTGTTTTCCCCACAGTTGTAAACAGATTTGTGAATAATGATTAAACTTAACTATATTCTATTTCCAATTACTGCAAAATGCAAACAGAGAGAAATATACTTTTTTTTTCCTGATGAAATAAGCGACTCTAATCTTTCTTTTGGTAGGTTCCATGTTTTTATAGCAATAGAACACAATATTCTGTGGGCCTTGCAAAATCAGTCAAAATCCAGTAAACAGCCGGGAGGGAGCAAAAGGGGTTGCTTTAGTGAAAATGGCTGAGCGTGAATGAGTTTTGTTGCCGTATCGATACTGGTGGCACACAGTAACGCCATTAAAAGCATCCCTGGAGAGACACACATGGGACAAGGAGCCTGGACTGAAGCTGAGGTTGAGGTTGAGTGGCTGTTTACACAACAACTGTCTAGCGTCTAAAGAAACAGGCGGCGGAGTATGAGCGATGGAAGTATAATCAGTACTGTTGGTCAATTATGCTTCATGTGCGCCCTCTCATAAAAATGTATGATTTGTTTCCTCTCCTTTACTCCGAGGCCCCACAGAGGCTCCATTCATCCTGGGGGATGGCTTCATTATTGAACAGTTAAATGGTCAATAGGTGGAGCGCCGGGCGGCCTTTTTAGCACAAGGGCAAACGGCCTAGTGCAAATGGCTGGCGAGCCGGCAAGACCCTAATGCATTAATGAGAGCGCGTGATGTGCGCTAATGTGACGGCAACAGATTCACGCTGACAGTAATGGAAGATTTTGCCCCTGGTTACACTCATAAGTGCACCCCCTCTACATACACACACGCACACAAAACCAGCCCAGCACCCCCTCCTCGGCGAGCCCGGCGGATGGAGGGGGTGGAGTTCACCTTGCCTTCCGCCGGAGTCTTGACACATGCTTAATAAATAACAGGAGACAAGGTGGAACAAGCAGTAGCGGCGCACCCCTGCCCGCCCTACATACACCCCTAGTGCCACTACTTGCACTGTGACTAGTTAACAGCAACACTGGAAGCTTTTTGGCAAGTCTCCTTCCAGCACAGAATGATCCAGTACAGCCATTCTGAAAACTTTTACGTCACGCAGCCCCCTTCAACATCCTGGAAAAGACAGTGCACCCCTCTCCAACATACATTACATACCTTTATTAGAAAAGTCAATTTAAAGAAACTTATGGAAAGAAATCATGTTTAATCATGCCAAAAGCTATTGGGACCCTCAAAAAGCATCGCCTCTCAAATGCACAAACCGTTGCGAAAAAAAAACATGTAAAAAAAAATACGTTGAATTTTAATCATGTCAAATAAATTAAACATCATTCAACCATTTTAATTGACGTACCCCCTTGCTAACGCATAAACACTCCGAAATAAGTAACAAGACGAAAGACGGACATGTTTTGACACCTCACACTCTATATCAGGCTTTACACAATCAGGATTTTGGAGTCGATCACCGATCAGTGAGTTAAAAAAATATATACGATAACCAATCACCGATCAGACCAGAAGATAGACCAATCTATCCAATCTATTTAAATAATTTATGTATTTACTATACAGCCAAACCCCACTATTTGCAGAGGATTGGGACCGGACACGAAAAGCCAAATTTTGCGTATACCGTAACCGACACCCATTGAAATTATGCGTGCGCAATCGTGCAGTAATCTCGTCCTCTCAGCGCACAGCAAATGTCTGCAATGCATAAAAAAAAAATAATCCTAACCTGAGCTGTATTTTCTGTTTGTATTTTATCAGATTTTTTCCTATAAAAAAATTGAAGACCATTCCCACTTCTCTTGCAGTTTCAACAGCAGTTTGGGTGCACACTCAGTTGTTCTACTGTAGTTTGAAGCATACATACATAGATAACACAAACACACTCACTCTGCACCGACAAGCAAACCGCTCCATTCAAGAAGTCCAAATATGGGCATTACGGGCCCCTTAAATAAGGCTCTTCACACGTTTCAGAAATGCTCATGTTTTAATAAATGACATGTTTTTCATTATCTTTGAATAGACGATGTGGGCCCATACTTATACAAATTGTTTTATGACTTAAATATGCTTAAAATTACCTGTGTGATTAAAAACAAGTAACAAACTAGATCTGATTTTAATTGAGACACAAATCTGGTATGCAAGTTGTTTGAACTTTTACATACATCATGTAATTTATGATCTCAGGTTTTGGATAGGTGTGATACTGGTTTGGCCGCCATGTGCATGTCTGATGTTGCCAAGGGCGTACTGTATATAAATGGAAACAGTTAGATTTACATTTCACAGCCAATTTTGTCCTGATGGGCTTTGCTTTAATTTCATTGTTCATGGTTCTGACAACATGATGCGGACAAACCTTTGAGTAGCACTCACAGATATAACTTATAAGAGAAATCTTACCATGTGCATGTAGCGCTTGCAGACATATTGGCATTTCGCCGTAGAGACAATTAATAACATAAAAACTCTGCGGGAAAATCAATATTTTCAAGTTCGTTGGGCTTAGTGGGTGGCAACGTAAGATGGCCACCGGTGGCTTCACTTCTCGCTATGGTGAACAAGTGGCATTGTGAGTCCATTCATATATAAGTCAGTGGATGTTGCTCACCGGTCACCGTAGTCCAAGGAACGCTCAAGACATTTGTGTGGATGCACAAACACACGGAAAATTAGAGGGAACAATTTAACCCCAAAAAAATCCACACTGAAAAATTCTATAGACAGAAAATGGGGGCACCGACACTCCCCCAAAAAATAAAATGAAATTATTTTAAAAAATTGGTCCCCCCCCAAAAAAACTATATGCTGAGAAACCTTGGATTATCTACGATGGCAGCAGAGAATGTTCCTGGAGTGAACAAAATTGTGTTTTTTGTAACGTCTTGTTTTGTGGATCAGATCAATAACGCCATTGGTCGATCGTCAAATTATGACATTACATCCGATCAACGATTTTGCATAAAATACAAAATATCTTCCGATCCGATCCAGCTAATCAGATCTATAGATGGTCTACTCATTATAATGTATACTGTAAGTACATTCCAAAAGTTTGGACACAACTTCTCATGCAATGCATTTTCTTTAGTTTCATGTCTATTTACATTGTAGACTCTCACTGAACGTTTTCAGTTATTTACCTTTTCTAAAGTACATAACTTCACATGTGTTCATTCTTAAATTGTATGCCTTCAGTGAGAATTTACAATGTAACTAGTCATGAGAATAAAGCAATTGACACATTGAATGAGGTGTGTCTAAACTTTTGGCGAGTAAACGTCGTGATAGTGAGACAATACGAAGCAGTTCATGTAGTGAAAGAATGAAAGCCACTCACATTGTTTGGGGGGGGGGGGTTAGGTGTTACAAAAGCAAAAAAAATATTAGCATTAAAGTCACTGTTGTGCTTGACATGCTTGTTTTCACTAAAAGCTTTGTTTTCTCCACTTTTTATCAGAAACAGGTGTTTTTTGATGAAACTAACCATCGTTCTACTGAACGGAAAACAGTAGAAAAACTTTTTTTTCTGGTGAAAGTAGATAATCTACTTTTTGTTTTCGCAAATTTGATGCGAATATTGTCACAGAACACAATATTCTGTGGCGCCTGAGAGATCCGTCAAAATGCTCAAAAACGACTGACAATATAGAGAATTAATCAAACGTTGGCCTTTTCCGAACTTTGTAAACCAACATGGCGACAAAAATGGGGCACCCCCCTTTAATAATTTTCATTCTTCTTCCTCCTCCTGGTCATCATCATTAATAACAATGGAGAGCCTTGGAGCATTAATTAGTGCACTTCTACTCAACGCCAAGCTACCTACGATGCACACAGGCGCGATTCGCTGCATACCAACTTGTTTTTCCCACCACATTTTTTTTTCCTTACACGTGTTGACGCGATCGCACAATTGTTCAAGCGTGCCTAGCAGACACACAAACAGTCCCCACGCCGCTCGCTTCATTAGACAGCCCCTGTGTCGGCCCGCGTGCAATTCATTAGTTTTCACCCCTTCCTTCCTCCCTCCCTCCCTCCTCACTCCGTAATTAGAGTGCCTCTGTTTGTCCGGCATCCTTCACTCAGCCGCATCATCTCAAGGCCAATTATCATTCCGCGGCAACAGCTCCCTCATAACGCCACCGCCACCACCGCAGCCTCGAGAGTCGACTTCCAAACTATTACGGCCTCTCAAGAATGTAAATAAAATGGCTGGCAAATCAGCGGCTAATGATCGAATGTGGAGTGGCACCCGCGGGACCTGCGAGATAAGGACTGATGAGTTTGCGCCACGCTTGCTTGGAAGAGCTCAGGATGGGCTGCGCTTATTTTACACCACAATGGCTATTTTTGGACAGGTTTTTTTTTTTCCTTCATAGCAACTTCACAATCTTTGTGGCTTGTTTTTTTTAATTTTCAATGCGATACAGTAGGATCTTTAAGGTGGTAGTAAAATATAGAATTCAACCCAAAAATACGCCTGTAAAGCCGGAAGCTAAAAGAGATCGTGACAGGACGCAAACATCAAAGTGAACAAAGTACGGCATGGGACTATTTACAAAAATTTATTTTGGTAGAAGCCGCTTGACGACTTTCTAGCTATATCTGGCGACTTTTTTTTTTTTTTTTTGTCAAAAGCGACTAGCGACAAATCTAGCGACTTTTTTCTGGTGTTCAGCTTGGGAGACAGCCAATCTACTCCCTGAGCCACGCAGCTCCTGCTCTGTGTTAGTATATCACTCGTGTCAGCTGGAATCTGTTTTTGGTCTCCTCTTGGAGATAAGCAAACAGTAGGAGGGGCGTAGCTCAGGTGGTAGTTTGTTTTTATTTGTTCAGTGTCTCCCCAGCTGAATGTCGCGAGTTTATTCCTCAACCCTTGAGTGACTTTTATTTTATATTTTCCAATTATTTATTCTACTCTCTTCCAAATATAAATATTTGCCTACTCTAAAAATCTGTCTATTTGGTCCCACTCTAAATAGAGTCAAATTTATTTTACAGAATTTACTGTGTACCACACAAAACGTTGCTCACATGTTTCTGTTGCCATCTCTACAGCTGCCCGTTTAAGCAGAAAACTGGGTTGGGCCTGTACTGATTCCGCTTTCTACCGCAATGCTGCAATTTGTGCTTTCTGAAACAGCCACACATCAAACTTTGCTCAGGTCCTGTTTACTTCCTGTTTAGATCTCCACAGCAGACCATTCAGGTGCCAAACTAGGTGGGCCTAATAGTGTGCTCTACTTTTTGCTACCAAAGTCAAAACAGATTTGCTAAAGTTTTACTCACTGCAGTTTTCTCACTCTGTATTTCTAAAACTTCCAAACTAATCTGCCTCAAATCCAGGTTTTATATCCCGACTTTCAAGCCAGAACATACTTATATTAGGAATGGCGAGTGTGATTCCCTCAAGCCAATTATTACAGTCCTCTTTGTCATTCAAGACAGAGGCTTCAGACACTAAATAATATGCAAATTTAGCTTATTTACATCCTAAGTATTTTTGTTGGGCTTCTCCATGTGGTTAAAAAAAAGCATAATTCTTCCCCGCCAGTCATCACATCAAAAGACATGTTTAAATAGCAGCACTTAGCATTTGAGAAGTTCTTCAAATTTCTCCTCAGGAAGTGAAATCAACCGGTTACAATCAATCTATTTTTTTTCCGAGGGGGGTAGAGGGGGAGGTCACACCACAAGCGCCGCGTTGGGCAAAAAAAACAACGCTTTCCACTGCCTTCATTACCATCATAATAAAAGTGTCTGAGAAGCAAAGTTACAGAAGAATGTAGAAACCTCACTGACTGCTTTGTACTATCATCAATCCTCCAACATGGTTGGGAGGAAGAGAAAAAAAATCATGCATATTTAAATTAATTCTGCGCCGGCTCCCACAAAAGGAAGCTGCCATCCGTCAGGACACCTTGCGGAAAAACTCTATTAAATCCGAGTCAGCTGGGAAGCGAGGGAAAAAAATGAGTGAAGAACTAAATGATTGCTTCCAATTAAGTTGTTTATCTCACCGAGGAACGTCTGTGCTGCTTTTCTTTGGTCCGAGTGTGCACGCCAATCAGGCCCGACTGACTCAGTCACTCAGGAATGACGAGCCATGATCGGCACATGCCTCGTCCCGGGAATAAAGATAGGCAACGTTACAAAAGACAAGTCTCTCTGGAATTTATTGTGTTGGGTCTCAGGAGATATTATATGAAGGTAGTTAAATCCCTAATGCTGAAATGGTTTGTTGCACAGATGGAAACATAAAACAAGCAGAGGGAGAAGTACCTTTAGTACATGAAAGTTACTCGACTAGCACAGAAAACAATTAGTTAAGGCCCAATCAAGTTTGCCACCTAACACGGACTGCTGTAGATCTAAAAAGCAAAGAAGCAAAATTGAAATATTAATAGTCAATACCTGGCAGCAGAAAGCAGAGTGTGCATACTTGCCTGAATCAACAGGTTGCTGTAGACCACAGGTGTCCTCAGGGACCACTATGTTGCATGTTTTACATGTTACCAGGGTTTTTCCTATGTACAAAATTCAGAGGCGGCCACCTACATCTAATTTGCTTGCCACCTGCAGCCTGACAGACTGATATCGCTTAACACAGCGCTCCAGCTCCTGTGTGATAGAGCTCGGCAGCAACGTATTTTAACTGCAGATGCAGCATTGCGCCATTATGGAGGCGCAATATCAACAGCAGTGCACCCAAAAGACCTGAAGCAACAACTACTGAAGAAACAGCTTTTATTATTATTATCATTATTATAACATGGGTGTATTTTATGTTGCCTGTAAAAAATTAATCCCTAGCATTGCATGAAATTAATGGCAACACTGTATTCATATAATTTGCCATTTCTAGTTCCTGATTGCAAAACGGCTGCAGGAGGGCGACCGATAATGGTATCGTCACCGCCGCGAGTACCAATAACTTAAAACAAGACTGGTATTGGCACCGATACCGATACCTGGTATCGGTAGTCGTCCATAGTCAGGATGGTAACACCCTGGTCCCTCCTCCAACACGCCTGATTCAAATGAAAATGTTCGTTATCAGGCTTCTGCAGAGCTTGCTGATGAGCTGATCATTTCAATCAGGTGTGTTGGAGGAGGGAAACATCTAAAACATGCAGGATAATGAACCTTGAGGACTGGATTTAGAGAGCACTGCAGTGTAGACAAAAACAATTGAAACGAGAAGTAATGGAAGAAGAGTTAGATGAAGGATTTATTGGGGGGTTGCGGGGCGGGGGGGGGGGTGGTACTATTTGGCAGCAGAAAGTAGAACATAAAATTTGTACAAGTCGACTGCCTTTGTGGGAATTTTGTAAGGCTCAACCCACTAAGGGAGTAAAATTTGATGTGGGACTATTTTGAATAAAAAAATGGAGTACATAATGGAGTTTGGAGCTGGATTAATTTGTAAAAAAAAAAGAGTTTCGCTACTTGGCAAAGCAGATCATGCACTTACTAAAATAATGCCTAAATAGGCTGCTACGTGCATCAAAACAGGACATAACTAGAAAGGGAGCAATAATACAAACTAGGGGTGTCAGGCAATTAAAAAAATTAATTGTAATTAATTGCATAACTTCAATAGTTAATTCACGATTAATCGCAAATTTACTATCTGTTCTAAATGTACAATTAAAGAAATTGTTAAACTCTTAAGATAAAAGTTGAAAAATGTTAAACTCATAGAAATATGACTGCATCATTTAGTCATTGATACAGTAATTTCGTAATAATTCATAAAATTTTGTTAAAATTAAAAAGATGTACTGTACTGTAAAAAAACGTGTGTAATATTGATTTGTGTTTAAATCATTTTTCTGCCACTAGATAGCATTATTGCATTTGTAAGACGTGACAGCTCAGTGCATTTTTCTTTTTGTATTAAGAGCTATCTAATCTTCAACATGAAATAATGTGTGAAATTCTGCACAGTTTTAAAATTGTAAAATACAACTTGACCCCAGTCTCCACAAATATATGCATTATTATTAAATGTATTACTACTCAAATTTAACATGGGTGTGTCTGCTGCATTGCGACTGGAATTCCCCCAGTACAGACTTTCCAAGTAAGGGTGGTCATTAATCACGCGTCAAAAAAAAAATCTGTGGCGTTAAAGGAACTTTAAATTACCTCAAAATTAACGCACTAATTTTGACACCCCTAGTACAAACCAAACAGTTTGCTTCGTAAACTGTCATCTGTAGAGGTTAAAACAACAAAGGAGCAAAGTTTAGTATTGGACTATGTTTGAAATTGTGGACTTCACTACTTGGAAAAAGAAAGACTACACAGTACAAACTCAAGTTGCTGCCTAAACTGACTGCTGTACACTGAAACAGGAAGTAACTTAGAAAGGCTGCACAATTTGGTGCTGCCAGACCATTAAAAAAAAATTATTTCACTACTTGGCAGCACAAAGCAGAGTATGTACAAGTGAGATTTGCTGCCTCAATGGGCTGCTGCAGACATCAAAACAGGAAGTTAACAGAAGGGGAGTTTAGTATAAACAAATAAACCCAGCATATTTGTTTGTTTGTTTAAAAAAAAATGCATTTCACTTCATTGTCCACTGCAGATGACACAGTATAAGATCAACCAGCCTGTAACCTAAACAGGCTGCGGTAGAGAAAGTAAATGTGCATACTACATGCCCATCGAGTCTGCTGCCTAAACAGGTTAATTGTGGACAAAATACAGAAACAGGAAGGAAATAGGAAGTGGGTTTCACTAATTGGCAGCAGAGGATACAATTACTACAGGACTGCCTAAACGGGCTGCAGGAGAGATGAAAATGGGGAGCAACGACAATGAGAGAAAAGTTTTTAGTATGGAATTATTAAGCAAAAATGGATTTTACTATTTTGTATCAGAAAGCAGAGTACACATAGTTTGCCGCCTAAACGGGCTGCAGTCGCGACCAAAAAAAAAAACCTTATTTTTTTTTCAAAATGCCGATCCTTAGTAGAGACATCAGAGGAAAAACTTTTCAGCGGGAAAAATGGTCGCTGTCATCGTGTGGCGGAGAAAGCCAAGCCCGACACAACAAGTGATTTATTGTTGTCTCCCAGCATCAGAAGACAAACATGGAGGTGTGGGGAACCACAAAAAAAGCAGCAAAAGGTTTTTGAAATTTAAAGATGACTTCCAGGGGCTCAAACTGGGGAGAGGGGTGGACCAACACTCTGTGCGTGATCTGATTAGCACATGAGCAGTTAGCACGTCCCCCCCATAGCAAACACTCAAAACCGCCGCGCGGCTAATCCGTCACCTCGCTGGGGAAAGAGTGAAACATTGATTTCTTCCTGGATTACATATTTACACACACACATGCACACACACACTTGTGTGCAATTAAGAGGGTGTTTATCGACAGTTCCAGCACCATCTTGATAAATCTCTGCAACCTCACTCAAGTGGGAGAGGGCGATGAGGCACATTTATGTTGCATGACCGAACAAATAGCACATTTTAATAAAGAATATTACATGATTTAACAAGACTGTTCAAAGTTTCCTTCTGATCTGCATCCTCTCCGTCCTATGATGCTGTATGCGTGTGCAATACTGCCCCCAACAGCACCACTGAGGTAGCGCTTGTTGTAGTCAGTCAGCCAACTTTTAAATAGAGCTTTAAAAAAAAAAAAAGGTATTTGGGAGCTGGATCGATTAGAGCGGTCATCCATTAGTGCTCATCAGCGGCAGAACGGATTAATGTGCTCTTCTGGTGTCAATAAGAGCCCTTTAGGGACCCTCGGGCATTACATTACTAGACATTCCCAGAACTTTCTCCCCCACAAATCAATTTTACATGAAAATCATTATTTAGACTGGCGTAATAAAAACACATGATGAAAAAAATACAAAATACAAATTTGGAAAACACATTCATTACCATAAAGGGTGACTATTTCATGTAATAAATCCAAATATTTTAGCTCGACTTCGCCTTCTTATTTTCGTAGGTGACACTCGGGACGCGGGAATCCCTTTGAGGTTAATCACATTAGACAGGGCAACTTATAAAGATAAAGTTAGACGCACACAAACACTGAACTCCCTCAACTCGACCCCCGTCGCCGGTTTTTACGCGGCGAGGTGGTCGCACCTGTTCGGAATCATTCACGTATCGTCAAGTGTTAACAAATCATTATTTTAAAAATTAAAATTAAAAAAAGGGGGGAAAATGCTTTTAGGCGACAGTGAATGTATCAGGTGCGTTCACTTACCTTTAAAAACTTCTCCCCGGGCGGATAGCAGTAGCGTGATGGTGGCGAACCACCAACCGACAACTTTATCCATGACGACGGCGCCGAGGCGACCGCGGGGTTGGCAAAACAAAAACTCTTCGGCGCTTGTCTTGCAACTTGGACGGCTCGAATCCTTAAAAAAATATATATATATGAGGACCAAAAGAAGCTCCGTGGTCGACCCTCTTGTGCTTTGAGTTCTTTTTAGGCGGGCTGTCGTTGCCCCAATGCTGCTGCTGCTCCCTTTTCCTCTCCTTCTCCTCCTCGCTCCGAGTCCACACTCGTAGGAGGACTGTGAGTGAGTCGATTGCACACTTGCGCGTGGATGGAGCGAGTGGTGCCTTGGTAGCTCTGTATGGGCCGTGTGGCCGGGAGAGGGCGTGTGTGAGCGGGGCAGACGGAGAAGCGAACCGCGCCTCCATTACCATCAATCACCCCACCCTCCACTACCTCCTGGTGAAGACGACCAGGTAACCTGGTTTGTTTGAATATTTGTTCTCTCCTTTCTGAACATTACCGCATGATACTTCTTCCTTTCTTTCTTTCTTTTTTTTTGACCGCAACTTCCATGTGAATACTGATGTTTTCATGAGCTACCGTGCATCTTATGGTTTAATAGAAATCTACGTTCTAAAATGGCGTCTTCACATTAATACACACCTGTAGGTCGTCAGGCTGTAGAACAATTGAAGCGATTTTTTTTTTTTTTACAATAAATCATTTTATTTAGTGACTAATGAATACACGTATTGTTTACAAATACGTGATGAAGTTAACCAAAGCTATCATTTAACATGGAAAGTATAGTGAATAAAAAAAAAAACATGTTACATGGTGTGACGTCATAAAGAAGAGACGGGGAAACCAGTTCTCTATAAACAAAATTGAAAATTTAGTTTTAGCTGTTTAGAATTTTATTGGCAAGATGGCCTGGAAGTGGCAGGATAAAGGCGAATAACGAGTTTAATTATGTATTTATTTTAAGTTTAGTTTACAATGCCTTTACAGTGAATCTTGAACCTTTGCCATATATTAGCGATATTCAAATTTCAGGATTCACCTAAAATGCAATATACCTTTATATATTGCTGGCATCATTAAACGTTGTAAGTGACAATTTGGTGAATTTTATATTTTTCAAAAATCTATATTATTGGACCAATAGCATTGGTCAGTCCACACGGGTGTGCCTGTTATTTTTACGGATTATTGAGCAATCTAAAGTGTTTTGTTGTTTTTGTTTGTTTTGTTCTATGGCTAGGAGCTACACTTTGAATGCATAAAATCTATGTAAGGTGAAAATAGCTTGTTCTCTTTGATGATGCAACGTTAATGTTTGAACAAACATGCTGTTTTGGGGTATCATGAAAAGTGACTATTTGGGATGTACAAGGTTTTGGCCTGACGCCAGCCATATGAATTTTGGAGTTGTTAAATGTTTCTGTGCTTTTTGCACAACCCTGTTCTCTCATAAAGTCAACAGGTGTTTGAGCCGTTAATTGACCAATACATTTACAACAAGACCCTCTTCTATGTCTTTTGTTTTTTTTCCTGAAAATTAATGAATAGCTATGTAAAGGTGACCTTTCTAAAACAGCATATGCAATATGTTAGAGAATATGATTTAATATGCTTTGAAACATTCACCCTGTGACTACAGATAGAACACAGCTTGTTTTATTTGCAGTTTAAAGTAATAACAGTGGAGAAAACATAAACTTAAAAAGCATAAATGTCCTTATTGATACAGAGGATGCCATGTGACACTAAGCAGACATGATTTGTAGTTGTTGTGGCCGCCGTCTCGTTGTGCATTGTCATGCCTACAGCCCTTTAAATGACCAAGAATGTATAAAAATACCAGCTGGAGCACAAGCGTCTGCTTTATTCGCCCCACTGACATCCTGTACACATCATGTGCAGCTGAACCACTGATATTGACATCGACATTATACAAATCCATACTCCTTCATCTTATTTCTCCCAACCAGCAGCGACACAAATCCGTTAAACAGACATCATGAGCTAAATGAGAGGTAATAGTCAAGTGTCAACCTTCTGCTGTTTGTCAGTAGGTGCCATGTGAGAAGGGTTCTTCAGCGTCTTACGGTGCAATGGCACAGTTTCACACCGTGAACAGCAGGGAGGCTTGCTTTTTAATTATCCTCCTTGATTGTCAAATGCTCCGTGTGGCATCGATGAGCTGTCAAAAAGCATCCAATGATGTTCCTATGCTTTTTACTCAACTAACTTTTGAATTGGGGCTTGTTGATAAGAAGTGGCTTTCGGTTTTTCTCTGTCAGGGGTCAAGTCACTCGCATTGTGTGCCGCAGCTTTTACACCAGATGCCCTTTCTGATGCAATCCGCACATTTTTTTTTATCCTGCAGAGGCTAAGAACTATTATTACTTATCAAGCCAACAAAGTGTGACTTCAACTCAGTGAGCATAACCCTACAAATGTGTGTCTTTGTTGCGTTTGACTTTTTTGTGTGATGTTTTTGGTACAGGTGATGGGCAAGATGATGATAACCACAGCAGGAAATGCAACCATCTGCAACATAGAAAAGGATCTCGCCCGCACTGCACGCTTGTCACGCCTGTCTTCCAAAGTTACAGTATACAGTGAGTACACACTATGTTTGTTTTTACTCGACATTTTGTCATCAGTGTATGTGCAACGAGTCCTCAGTTTATGACTGAGTTGCCTTCTTACGGCGGCGACATGACAAATGTATTTTTATTGTATTATTTATTTTCATTAGGTTTTTAAAAAACAATGCATTCTTGTGAAAAACAACTAGGCGTGTCCCAATACAACTTTTTCACGAGTGTTAATTTCGTCAACGAAAACTAAACAAAAATAATTTCATCAACACACATTTTTCACCGGACTAAGACTAGACTAGACTAAAACCTTCATTAATAAACAATAACAATGCATTTTCGTCAACTAATGAAAACGAGACGAAAATGTACTTCACTTAATATAAACTGGACTAAAATCTATGGACATTTTAGTTCATGAACAAAAACCAGACCAAAACTGGACTAAAACTAAGACTAAATTAAAAAATGGCAGATAAAATTAACACAATTTTTCACTTGCGATGCGAATACTGTCCGATACCAATATCAATCAATCACTTTGATCAAGTGACACTTTTCAAACAAAAAAACAATAGTCAGCAATAGTAGTTATGAGAAAATATGATGAGAAGAGCAGGAGTGAAGTCTGAAATGGACTGCTTGTGTAAGAATGCTAATATCTGACATTATGTATGTAAACTGACATAATCTGATACTGCTTTGTTTTTTTTTGGTCTGATATCGGACCGATATCCAAAATCAATATTGGATTGGGACACCTTCATATACAACTGTGAAAATAAAATAATAAATTATAAAATCAAAGTCATAGATTAAATAATCCTAGTTAAAAATAACTATCTATGTAAGAAAGTGGACACTGCTATTACTTTGACACATGTAATAACCTGCAATTCCCAGCAGAGGTCACTTTTCTACCAAAGCCTTGGTGATGAACTGAGAAGAAAGACCAGAGAATTTTGGAAAGCTTACACATGATTGATCATGTTCTCAAAACAATCACAGAGCTGTATGAATAATATGTTTACAGAAATACATCAAGCAATAATATTACAATCCTTCTTGCGAGCAAACGTTAAGGTGATAAAGTCAATAACCTCTATCACCGATTTGGTACAAAACATGTGCAGAAAGTGACATGATATAGCCAGGTAAATAATTTGAAGTTATTTAATTTTGCTGTAATCTCGCAAACAAATACATTTAAAATAGACTGCCATATCCATTTTATCTCATATACTTACATAGACAATGACTTCAGTGTATTTGTTATGGATATAATGGGGCCCTCAAAAAAACGTGATTTGATAAAACAGCCCATTCTCACAAGAATTTTGTAGGCATACAGTATGTACCATATGTAGTTAGAAGAAATGTGACAATGCTACTTTGTGAATTAATACTTTAGCTGCAAAATACGCTTCATGTTGGCCTAACATGCTTTTTTTTTAGTGGGATGGAGGGTGCTTTACTGAGAGCGTAGAACCTTACTATCAGTACGAGTCCCTATTAAAACCTAGTGCTGGGCGGATGGCAATACCAAGCTTGATATTGATATTGATTGATAACTGTAATGAGATCAATGCCTTAGCTTAATTAGTTTTCTGTCAAGTATGCACTGCTGCAACGTTATCAAATATAGATGATTATTTTGTCAAGTCAAGGATTTTGGAGTTGATAAGTTATTTACACCTTATTTGTTGTATTAAAAGTAAAGTACATTAAGCTATACTGGCTCTGTATAAAAGAAAAACACATTAAGGTCATTAGAGGTCAATCAGATCTTGCAATTTGATTATGCGTCATTCTTCATTTTTCTGTGGCTATAATGGCCCTGGATCACAAAAACACTTAAAGGTCACAGTAACTGCTTCAGCTTTAGGAATTTGATGATGCATCCACATTAATTATAAAAAAAAAAAAATTGTATCACTACTATTATATCAAAACTAATGGACTTTTTTTTTTACTTTGTGTTGTGTCCCAAAAATACTTAAATGTCACAAAAATGTGTTTAGATTTAGCAATTTGATGATGCATCCAGCTTCATGAATAAAATGTATTGGCATTGCTGCCTTTGTATTAATTTGATATCAGATAAATATTAAACCTTGCAGTATCCCATAGATCCCATTTGAACAAGTTCCTTCAGTTCAAAAACGTTTAGCATTTAACACTTATTTATAATTAACTTCCCAGAAAAATGGTGTCACTGACATTTCCATTACAGTTTCAACCAGTCATTTTGGAATCCTCCCATAATGCATCTCAAACTAGAGGTATTTTTCGTGTGCTCCTTGTTGCATAATTTGTCCCCTTCTGCTTTACTGTTCTTTCCACTGACTGATCCATATGACCTGAATGCAACAAACAATGTGTATGTTACCCTCGTCCCCACCAACCACTCGCCACTAATCAGCCTCCAAATGTGGACCTGTGAATTTTTGCCGCCTCCTTTTAACCCTTAACTGCGGATTACGCTCACACGCGTACTCGGCATAGCTCGCGTGGTGGCGGTTTGGAGTTTATTTAGAGTCAACGACACTTTAGAAAATCTATTTGTGCACCGCGAGATGCCCTGTGATGTAATACTGATAGTGGAATCTGTGGTGGGGCAGGTATGTGTTTGAGGCGTGAGCTTCCATGTGTCCGGCGTCGGCCAGGTGCCAGCGTTGCACTCGTTGATGGTGCCTCACGTAGGTTTGAGGTAGTTATACAGGGAGCTCAGTCCTCCTTGCAATACCTCCTGAATGGGCTTGAGCAGGGGGTTATGTACAATATGGAGCCCCTTGTCCAGAGGATGGCAGGCCAGCTTCCTGAGCCTGATCAGCAGGTACATCTCCACCGGTACATTCTGCAGTTCGTTAAAGTCTACATTGAGGAGCTCCAAGGACTCCAGGAAGCACAGGGTCTTGGGCAGGGTGTGGATGCTGTTCCCCTCCACGATGAGGATCTTGAGGTTGACCAGGTCCTGGATCTGGTCGGCGATGGTCTCCAGGCGGTTGCAAGCCAGCTGGAGGAAGACCAGGCCCTTCATGCTGTAGACACAAGTAGGGATATGAGCGATGCGGTTGTGGCTCAGGTTAAGCTTAGTGAGGCTACGCATGGCGCCCAAACTGCCGGGCAGGCCGCTAATCTGGTTGTTGGCCAGGCTGAGCACTTCCAGGCAGGTGCAAGAGCCCAGCTCCTCGGGCACCTCGCTCAGGCGGTTGCGGCAGGCAAAAAGCACACGCAGCTTTTTGAGCAGACCGATCTCAGGAGGCAAGCTGGTCAGGTTGTTGCCCCACAGGTTGAGCACTACCAGGTTGTCCAGCCCACTGAGGGCTGCTGGCAGCGAGCACAGGCAGTTCATAGACAGGTTGAGCTTCTGCAGCTCCCGCAGCTCCCACAGCTCGGCCGGGGCGTCATCAAGCCCACGCATTGCCAGGCTCAGGGTGCTGTAGCCAAAGTGTACGGTGGCATGTCTGCGGATTCTCTCGGCGGCCGAGGAAAGGCTGCTCTGGTCGCTGCCGGTGCTCCTCCGGCCTCCTTGGTTGACGCTCACCTCGCTTAGCTCCTTGTTGGAGAAGCCGTGAGACTGTTTCCCGCCCATAGCCAAAAGACGTCTGCATTTGATTCCCTAACGCTGAGTTGTTGCTCTCTGGGACACATCAGTGGTGGTATCACTGAATCCTTCCTGAGCTAACACGGCACTGTGGGGGGCTTGCGCGTGGTCTGCTCGTCACAGACAAAGTGCCTGTCTTACAGGGTTTCATCCCCCAGCTGGCCCTGTCATTTGTCAGGTCCACAGATAGAACCGTGCTCCCCACCCACTATGCAAGTAGGGTGTTCTGTGTCAATGCCATGACCTCATACTCAGACACGGGGGCACATACACTACATGACAATTTACATACTTGTGTTGAACTATTCACCCCTCCGTCCCTGAAAAAAAAAACCTTTTGATTTAAGGCACAACCTGTGACCGGACATAATCTCCTTTGTCCGCCCTCTCGACCGGGACGGATATTCTCTTGTCGCGACTTAAACCTGACACCAAGGAGGCAGCAGCGAAAGTAACACTTCTCAGAGGCATTAATGGATCCTCCTGTGCAGACGTGCGTGCCGTTTTAAAGCTCAAGTGCAAAAGGACATGGAACATTCCACTAAGCTTCCTGGAAATGTTGACCACAAGGCGCTCCGTATTCCATCTGGTCCCTGATGGGCACCTCTCATTCACAGCTTTCACACTTTTTGGGAAAAATTAATTCCCCAAAGCCAGTTTCACTTGGCAACGTGAAATTTGGCATTTGTGTTGATCATGAGTAGAGCCAAAAAAAAAAAAACTTCCAGGAAGACTTTAGGATAATTTCAGCCATTAACCATTGGACCTTAACAAACAGACTTGTCCAAGAGATTTTGTCCAATTGCTACCAAATATGATCCTTGGACGTGGGCGACACTAAATTACAAAACATTGTAGTTTTCGTCATTACATGTGGACAGGCCATGGTAGTGAGGTTTGATGACTCGCCATGGATCACAAAACCTTTACTCCTCAAAATCTGAGGCGGTATTGCTGTTAAGGCTGTCAGCGTTCCCTGCTCATGACATTATGGTTTCCTTTCAAATTGCTTTCTCTGTTCTCCCTTAATAAAAGTGTTGAACCATCATTAATAACTTATATTCATTGTCAAGAGTTGACAAAAAATTATTCTTGCATCAGGAAAAATCACCATCACATTGTAGAACTTTTAAGTTTGGTCGATGCATCTTGATCCAATTTTCCGGCCGATGCTACAGAACCGAGGCCGCACTTAACATTGGCCTTAGTCATCGTTTCTACCAGTGCGCAGTAATCAAAAGAACTCGGATGACAGTTAGCAGCCATCTCCAACTCCGGGGTACTCGCCACATTGCCTCGCGGCTACGTCAGCACTTATGAGTGACAGCTGGAATATTGACTTTGCTGAATTGGACATTCGAGAGGGTTGGAGTGTGCTGCAGCTTGTCACAGCTGTGCATTTTTTAAAATAAATGATCTTTTTTTCTTTTTTCTTTTTTTTAAGTAATGCCATGTCGACGAGTACAATCTGTGAATTTATGTCCTAAAATCTTGATACAGTACAGGGGTGGTTAGGCAATAAGGCCAGAAGAAAGATAGTTATTTCATGTATTTTACATTAGTGATTCAATTATGAATTAAATGTAAATAAGTAAATACTGTATGTCTCCGAGTTTTTCAGTGCAGTTTTTGGAGTTTAAGGGACCAAAGACCTTTTTGGATTTGTTGTGTTTCTTATCATTACGCCAAATTAATCTACTTTTGGGAGCCCTCAACATGCACAAAAACGTTATTTTTGCAAGTGACGTTATTTTTGCAAGTGACGTTATCCTGGTATCCAGAACATGACCCTTAAGAACACACGTAGTTGGAATGTTCATTAGCTCCGGACAACACTTTTTACCCACGAAATTGGGTGGGCGTGTCTATCATGACCATTTTTATTTTATTTTTTTTTTAAAGAGCTCAGTATTGTTCATTCGGAAATGTCATCATCATTGCTCTTTATTTTATATATATATATATATATATATATATATATATATATGTATATGTATATATATATATATATATATATATATATATATGTATATGTATATATATATATATATATATATATATATATATATATATATATATTGTATGTGGGTGAGTATGTGTATGTGCGTGCGTGCGTGTATTCGTTAGTTCACCAAAAACCTATAAAAAAAAATCCCATACCGTTCACCTAAACCGAACACCGCCGTCAGGAGACCCGAGGAAGGACCAAAGAAAACAAAGGAAAGTGAAATCCAGCACCGACCAGACACCACCCACCGGGCCACCAACCAGAGTTCTTCACCAACCCCAGAAACATCTAAATTGCAACAAATCAGGGAGACCTCAAGAGACCAAAGGAGAGACTGAGGAAAGGAAGGAAGGACAAACGAAGCAGAGTGAGATCCACAGACACCAGCCTCCACCGATTCAATGACCTGAGGAAGAAGCAGATTGCGTCTGAGTTTCGATAGATGCTGGTGTGGTGGATCTGGCATGCATGAAAATCTCCACCAAAGAGGGGAGCCGTCGACCCCTGCGAGGACAGAGCAAGCGCAACACCTCAGGGCCCCCCAGGCCGCGGCAGCGCCAAAGGACGACCCCCGGGCCCCGCCAGGGCCACCGGCCGGAGAGCAAACCCAGGAGCAGGAGCGCCCCCCACCCCAACACGGCCCGCGCCCCCGACCCAACGCAGCAGGATGGGGCACTGCAGGCCCGCCAGGCACCCCACCGGCCCCCAACCCCCGCACCCCCCACGACCCCCCCGCCCGCCATCCACCCCAACCCAGCCCCAGCCGCCCCCAGGTCCCCAATCCCCCAGACACCGACCAACCGGCAGCCCCCCAGCCCCTGGGGACCCCCCGCACCGGCGCCGCACCCGCCCACCAAGCCCCCACCCACCCCACCGGGACCCCGGCGGGCATATGGGACCAGCCCGGCGGGGCGATAGGGCTCGCTCCCCGGATACTGGGGCCCGCCCGAGGCGCCAGGACGCCCACCGCAGCGGGGCGGGCACAACATCAAACCCCAGCCACCACCGCCGGCCCCCGGAGCACCGAGACCCGGGCCATGGATGGAGCCCCCGGCCCAGGGGAGGGGAAGGAAGGCGTGCCGGGGAGGGGGAAGGGAGGGGGGAAGGAGACGACAAGAAGGGCAGGGGGCAGCGGCAGGGCCGCAGAGAGAGGGGGAGGGAGGAAGGGTGACGAGGGAGAAGGGACAGGGAGGCGGAGGACGGGCGGGGAGAGGCAAGGGGGGAGAGGCAGCAAGGGGGAGGAAGGGGGAGGGGAGAGGGAACCACCGGGCACCCCGGCGGCCCACAGGCCCCGAACCGCGTAGCCGGGCCCAGAGCGACGGACCGCGTATCATGACCATTTCATGATCATGTTATGGAAGGATGGAGGCGTGCAAGGGCTGTTCATTATTAACAATATATTTATTTTTATTTGCACTGCATCATACTGACAGCTGTTCGTAATAATTTGACCCTCTTGTGTATTTAATTCCCCAAAACATGTAAAGACGTTTTTAAACACTTTGTCCTTCCTTCCCAAAAACGTGTTTACATGTTTTTTGTTTTTTATGCAAGAGCATACAGAAGTTTTTGATGAATTTTCTGACTTGATGAGTAGCTTAAACGGACAGCAACGTTAAAAATCGAGTTATGGGAGCTTTTAGCCATGTTAAATGGCTAATTCCTCACCAAAAACATGACCAAAGTGGTGTTTTCCTCCATTCGCCCCTGTATGAGAAATTCTAGGTCATTCTGCTCTCCAAGCACCAGCCCCTCCCAACCTGCGAAAACGAGCAGTTGGCACTGTTTGACGTCATTAAGGTGCGGCCCCACCCCCGCACCGCCTCTGCAGACTAAATGCATGCCCACTTTCTCTGAGACCTCTCTCCATGGGATATTGACAAAAAGTAGCCTCTATCAATAAACATTCTGTCCGAATGATTTCAAAGCAATCAATTATCCTTCACATTTGCAATGCCAAAGTGCAATGACAATTAGCCATCTTAAAATCTCAGAAAGGTTTCTGGCAGACACTTGTGTAAACTACAAGTACAACTTTTTGTGCCATTGAACCTAACTGCTTGGTTGGTCTAGTCAGGTTAGCATGCTCGCTTTGTGAGGAGCAGGCTCTGGTTCGCAACCCATACATGGTCGTCTTTTTCCCCCCTTCTTTTCTTTCTTTCTACCTTCTTCACCCCTCCTCCTCCACTACGATTTCTTGTGGCAAGGAGCCGTTTTGTTTCAAATGTTTATTGAAGAATTAAACATCCATCCAATTTCCACATGTAAAGAAGACATGGTTGTACTATAACGGCTGGCAACAGGCGGCTCGGACGAAAGGGGCGCGGCAACCATACAGGGAGAGGCGGGGTTTTACTGAACCGGGCGTGTTACTTCCGCATTAGAAAAATAGCCAGCAAAATACGTAATATTCCACAACAAATTACATCGCCATGGTGTCAAAGGTAAGATTTAATCATTATATGCCTATAGTTAACTGTGGAAGGGCCGTGGTGTAATCCTTTTAAAGCAATGGTAGTCAACAGCCAGAAGGTGGCAGCAGAGTATAAGAGATCAGACAGAGCCATGTTGCCACTAGGTCTTTTTGTCAGTGTTTTTGCCAGGACTGTGAATATTGACGAAACTTAGCTATATTCTAATGCTAATAAAACGGAAACTGATACAAATCCCAAAAAAATTCTGATGAAAGGAGAGATTCAATTTTTTCTTTTTGAAGCTTCCATGTTTTTTATGGCTATAGAACACAATATTCTGTGGGCCTTGCAAAATCAGTAAAAATCCAGTAAAACAGCAAAGGGGGTTGCGTCAGTGAAAATGGCTGGGAGTGAATGAGTTAAAAAAAAAAAACTAAGCATAACTACTCATAAATATACTGCAAGTATAAATACCTCTCTAACATTGCCAATAAAAAATTTGGGTTATGTGTATGTAGAGGCAGAATTTTTGAATTGAATCTATTGTCTGCTGAGTCTCCAATGGCTAAGACCATGCGGAGTCATTACGTTGCCACATAACCCTTCACAGAAGATCATTTTTGGCACCCTTGAGGCTACGCAACTGTGCTGGTTCTCATTTAAGCGCTAATGACACGTCGTAATAAAAAGGTGTCTCGCAAATGCGCGAGGAAAGCTAGATCCCATTTTCCTGTCATTTAAATGTCAAGCTGTTTCCGCACATCTGTTCCTCCGGGGTGTGAGAAAAAAAACATGCGTAGGATAAAAGATGTGTTTTTAATGAAGAGTAATGAAGCCTGTGTCGCATTACGGCGACGACTCGTGTCATCGTGACATATTTTACGGCATTGATTGAGCACGCACGCGAGTCCGACTTCTCGCGCCGCCCCCTTGAGCAAGTAAAGCCTTTTCTGCATATTTGATTGCATGTGATGCGAGCCTCATGTTGCCACCGCAGGGGTGTCTCGGCACACAGCTGAGGTGTCATCTTTCATATAAATAGATGAGCCCATCCTGTCATAATGATGCATTTGGTACTCAAGAATAGGTGGATTATATCACAATGGATTAGTACCAGGCAGGAGACTTCATGCCAGGATTTAGAGTTGATATTGGCTTTTTTGTGGTGCCGGTATTATTGGTGCCAAATAAAAACAGTGCAACGATATTGATAGAAAAGGAAACTCAACTTGGAACATGGGAAAGGAAAGCGCTACACTGGTCCTGGATGCACGATAAATGGGTCACCAACTTTTTTTAAACTGAGAGTTACTTCTTGGGTACTGATGATCATGTATTGGATCTCAGCTCCAATTCCACATGTGCCTAATGTGGTGTTTGGTGAGTTTACATGCCCCCAAGTGCTCATTCATTACAGTCAAAGCCTCTCCACCACAGAATCCGTCTTGAGGCCTGTTGAAGTGTGAGAAGCACCTGCCAACACTTTAGCTTTTAGTGTCTCTACATGGCTCCCCGAGGGCCACACCGCCAACTGAGGAAGCGCTTTAGGTTAGAACACGAGAGAAGTTAGGGTCGGAGAGACGATACAATTGCATGCCGCAAGCCCCTCTGAGGATCGGGGCCATTAAATGGGGGAGAGTAGGTAGAAGCGCCCGAGCTGATCATCATCAATTATTCAGCAGGCGCATGTGTGAATATTGACACCGGTGGACACATCCGCCGTGCTAATGGAGCGTGGCACAAGTCAAGAATCTGGATGTTGGCAAATTTGAGCAGCACAAAACCTGCAGGTGACACAAAGCAGCCCATCATGCTAACTAACGGAGATTGATGGAGGTCGAATCGTGATTAACACTGTTGCCTAATTGCATGAAAGTTTTTGGTTCGACTTACTTGAGTGGGTTTTCAACTTCTTCCGACTGTCCAAAAACATGTTTGTGTGGTACGCTGATGACTTGGCTGTCTTCAATATTTAGAAAAAGTTGTATGTTACTTTCAGTGTTTACAAAAACAATATAATTTAGATTTGCTGTTGTATTGTCTTTGTTGTTTACAAAAGCTTATTTTTTTTATTATTCCTTAAACACTCAAATTGGTGAGTTTGATAAAGACTACATTGTCTGATGTATTGCCTATTTAGGTTAAATGAAGATTGTACAGTCTTGGCCAAAAGTTTTGAGAATGACACAAAGTATTAATTATCACAAACTTTGCTGCTTCAGTGTTTTTAAATATGTTAGATGTTACTATGATATACTGAAATATAATTACAATAATTTCACAATTGTCAGAGACTTTTATTGACAATTAAATACAAATGTATACAAAGTGTCAATATTTGCAGTTTCGACCCTTTTTTTCAAGACCTCTGCAATTAACTTCTGGGCCACATCCTGACTGATGACAGCCCATTCTTGCATAATCAATGCTTGGAGTTTGTCAGTTTTTGTTTTCTCCACCCGCCTCTTGAGGATTGACCACAAATTCTCAATGGAATTAAGGTTTGGGGAGTTTCCTGGCCATGGACCCAAAATGTTGATGTTGTTCTTTCTGACCCACGTTATCACTTTTGCCTTATGGCAAGGTGCTCCATCATGCTGGAAAAGGAATTGTTCGTCACCAAACTTTTTATTGGGAGAAGTTGCTCTCGGAGGATGTTTTGGTACCATTCTTTTTTCATGGTTGTGTTTTTAGGCAAAATTGTGAGTAATCCCAGTCTCTTGGCTGAGAAGCAACCCCACGCATGAATGGTCTCAGGATACTTTACTGTTGGCATGACACAGGACGGATGGTAGCGCTCGCCTTTTCTTCTCCACACAACCTTTTTTTCCAGATGCCCCAAACAATCGGAAAGGGGATTCATCAGAGAAAATGACTTTACCCCAGTCCTCAGCAGACCAATCCCTGCATCTTTTGCAGAATATCAGTCTGTCCCTGATGTTTTCCTTGTTTAGTAGTGGCTTCTTTGCTGCCCTTCTTGTCACCAGGCCATCCTCCAAAAGTCTTCGCCTCACTGTGCGTGCAGATGCACTCGCACCTGCCTGCTGCCATTCCTGAGCAAGCTCCACACTAGTGGTGGCCCGATCCTGCAAATGAATCCACTTTAGGAAACGGTCCTGGCGTTTACTGGACTTTCTTGGGCACCCTGAAGCCTTCTTCACAACAATTGAACCTCTCTCCTTGAAGTTCTTGATGATCCGATAAATGGCAAATATGGATTTAGCAAATAATTTCAATTTGTCTGATCACTGTAAATAACATTCTGGAGTACATTCAAATTGCCATCATCAAAAATGAGGCAGTAGATTTTGTGAAAATTAATATCTCAAAACTTTTGGCCACGACTGTACATTGTGTTTGAATACAAAATCATACCTTTGGTATGCTAATTTGTATTAAATATTAACAAAAACAAATACATTGGGATTAGGGTTGGAATTACATTAGGGTTAGGTTCGTGGAGGACCAGATTTTCTTTAATAGTTTGTTCAACTATTGTTCAAATTACTCAACTTTATTTATAAATAACTTTAAAACAACCTTTGTGGCATACAAAGTGCTAGACATGGAGTAAAAGTCATACAATAACAAAGACAGTTAAAACAATACATTCATAACAGAAATAAACAAAAAACACAAATAGCCTACTGCAGAAGTCATAAAACACTAAAACAATCCCGAGTCTCATGCTAAGTCAAAAGCCAAAGAATAGTTACTGTAAAAACGGTAACGCGTAACAAAAAAATGCTTGCATATCTCAACATTATTTATTACATATGACAATTTCACATTTTGGTACAGATTTGAGCAAGAATTATGGATTTTTAGGCAAATTAGTTGCTTTGGCGGGCCAAAAATTATGTGGTAGGCCTGGATGTGGCTAACCTTGCTCTCGCAAAATTTATTCTCGCGGTATTTGTGAGTTCACAAACTCCCGAGAATCCATCTTGTACCGCTCCCATTGATTTCCACCGATACGAGCCACTAGTGGTTCGGACCAATCACAGAGCGACATTGTATTTGGGGGCGGGATATGCAGCTGTGACGAAAACAAGAAGCACCGAAGCCGTGGGAAGAAACAAACATGGCGACACCGGTGGACGCTGCTATTAATTCTGTTCTCGCTGAATTAGTCTCTTGTATCCACATATCAACATTGCAAAACCGACAACATAAACTCATGATATCAGCTAGTCACAACAGTCGCATGTCGGTGACGACATTTTCATCCTTTGCCGTGATTGGTCGAAACAAAAGTTAGGTAGACGTGCACACGATTCTGCTTCGTCCAATCAGCTCGAAGTGTTGTACAGCATGCCACGCCTTTCCCGAGCAAATCAACGCGGAGCAGTTCCAGACTGATATTGTGGAGAACTTCCTTGAGTGAAGCACAAATCAATCTGACTATTGCCAGGCTATGATGTGGCCCCAGGGCCTTGAATTTGACACCTGTTTTTTTTAATTGCCTTAGATATTTGCAGTACATATATAAAAATTGAAGACTCCAAATTGTCTTTGATGTTGACAAAAAAATTATATATAAGTATAGTCCATTAGTTTCACTGAAGACTCTAAATCAGGCATCACCAACATGGTGCCCGCAGGCAAGGACAACATTAGTCAACCACGGGTCTGTTCTAAATATAACTCACCAGTGAAATTAAACCCCTCATATCAATAACATTGATTAAATTACTGTTGTTAGTTCTTAACCCTTAACAGTTTTTGATGGTTAGAAAACAGAAAACAGTGTTTGGTGGTGCAAATTTTGGAGGCAATAATAAGCTGTCATTTGTTAACTTTGAAGCCAGTCGGTGATAAGAGAGCCTAAACAAATGAGATAAGCATCCTCCATGTTCTTGGAATATTGTTCTCCTTTCTTATCAGATAAGTGAAACTCCTACGCAACCTATTTTGTCATCCACTAATCTCACTCCAGGCTAGCTGGCTATCTGTACAAGTAGTTAGATCTGCGGCCAGATACAAACTAAACAAACTGGGCCGACGTGATGAATAGACGATAACGACACCCAAGGGAGAGCGCGATCCAGGTTAACTCCGGCATATCGAGATAACATCTGTAACATTTGCAGGATAGCTAACGGGGCTCCAAAGTGTTCGAGTCAGAGTTTGCTGATGCAGCAGAAGCGAGGACGATGCTAGTGTGGCTGTGACGGCAACAGGCGAGTGATGAAGCACCGCTGAGGAACCTAAATGAGTCCCACAGCCCTGATGTTAGCACTACTGTGAACATAGCGGTCGCGCTCAGAGTTTGGCTAATCTTGATGAGAGGTCATGTTAGCACAGTCAGTGAGACTAATTGGTTGACCTTCCTGGGTCTTGCACTGCTTACTGGCACCATGTGGTGACTCAATTGATGCTTACCAAACACATATGCTAGGTTAATTTAGTTCTCGAAATTATGGTCAGTAATGTTGTATAACACATACACTACTTTTTTGTAATTTGTCCTGTTTACAATACTGTGCAAGTTCAGTTCATTTAATGAAGACTAGTCAAAACTGTCTAAAATAATTAAGTTAATAAGTAAGTTCTGCTAAATTTATTTTGATCTATGTAAACATGCAAGTTTACTGAACACTAAATGTTATTTTGTTTACTAAAAACATGGGTGACATTGATTGAGGATGCTAAATTGTCAACGTTCAGTTCATCGAAGATTCAACTGTTTAGGATCTTTACAAAAACACATGCGCTCACTAAAGATCATATTGTCTTAGATGGTTACAAAAACATGTAGATTACATTCATTGAAGTCCAAAACTCAAATGTTGGGTCTAATGAAGATTTTAATAGCTTAGATGGGTACAAAAACACAAACGCTCAGTTCACTGGAAACAAAACTGTTTATAAAAGAATGTAGATTACATTCATTGAATGCTATAAATCGTCTTCAAGTTCATTAAAGCTCATAAACTACCGTCACTGTCAGGCCCGGACTGGGCCATCTGGAGCGGAGGGACAATTCCCGGTTGGCCGTTCTATATTTTGGCCCGCGAATTGGCAGGCAGGCAGGAGTAAATAAAAAGCATACATGTCATCTTATGTTATGTCAATCAATTGTAACAGTGATTCTCCTTACAGGCCATTAAATTATAATATAGCACTGACTGCCTGCCTTTGTTACTAAGGGTGTCACCGAATTACAATAATGTCATATCAAAATTAGCAAAACTTTAATCCACGAATGAAAACAATATAATTATATCAAACCTTGTCTGTACAAAAATAACACATAAAAGAGGCAAAACACAATCACAAGTGTTACAAGTAACAGCAACAAAGCATGATGGGAAAGTCTCCTACATTTACGTTGCTCTCTTCAAGTTACTGTCAGTTAGCTCAGTAGTGTGCACCAGAAGTGGTGAGAACACATTTCAAAATAAGAGTATTAACAGGAAGTACAGTGTTACCTGTTTTAATCTTGCTGGTTTAATTTCATTTTTTAGGTGTGTCTTGTGAAGTGTAAAATGTCTTATCCCATTTAATGTACATTTGCTTATTGGTTTCTTTTTGTCCTTTTTTTGCCCATTTATGTTCACATAATTGTTAAAATAAACAAAGACCGTCAATTGTGAATGACATTTTTGATCAAATGCAATATGAATATCGTTGGAGGGGAATGCTCATCTATTTTACATTGATACTCAAACTGTAAAATTGTGTATGTTCATTAAAATGTGAAGTGTAGTGGGCCGGTCTGAACCCTGAAACTCCAGGGCTGAAAATGAGTCCCAGTCAGGCCCTGGTCACTGTTCACAAAAAGGTGTAGGTTGTTAGAAGACCCGCTGACTCTAGCACACAAAAACAGATGAAACATCACCTCCTGGTGGTTGGCAAAGCAAGTAAAAAGTAAAGTGTTCCAACTTTACCTAACTTTTTAGATGTAGTTTAGTTTCTAAACTTCAGCTTTAGCTAATAGTGCAGCTACAAGTCTGTGAACAACTTTGTTTTCCCACTAAGCCATCCCCTTGTTGCCTGGTTTGAGACCTTTGAGTAAATTCCAGTAAATGTATCACAAATTTAGTGATTTTGCTACATAGCAGGGCAGCGGGGGTTAGCTAGGCCAGGTTTACTAATGAGCTCTGGAGCAGCGGGGTGGCACTGGGAGAATTTCCGCTTTGAAAACGGCAGATGAGGCTCTGCGTTAGATGTACTGTAAGCTGACAGTGGCTGGAACGAGGCCTTCAAGGTACGTCAGGTGCGATGGACCAAGCTATATTTCAACATTCTCATTTCCATCCGTTCCGGTTTCACGGCGGATTATTGTTCTGGCGCGGCCGCTTCACACAATGGGATGTGACAATGCTCCGTTCTAAAAAAATGATGGCACTTGCCAGAGCGTGTCACTGCCATAAATGTTTCACGCCACGCTAATATGGTAATCACTGGATCCCCCACAATGGCACCTTGTGAGGGGTTGCATTTTCAGGCCTGTATGATTCTGGACACCAGCCAACAGTACAAGTCCGAACATCTTAAAAAAGGCGTTCTTTTAAAAAAAAAAGAATTATGCATATACAGGGAAAACAGCAACAGGGATTTGCATGCTGAGATGTGAGTGCCTTCCTCAGAGTTAAATATGCAATTCTGTTTTCACGAGCATGGGTCCAGGTGCCCGTCGGTGGCCGTGGTCCAGCTGGAGGATGTGGCCGATTCGCTTCGACTGGCATGCAGGCTGGCATACTAACGGAGTGTGACAAGGCTCAAGCTCCTGCCTGGTGTCTGCAAGCATGTACAACTCCAGGCTTACCAAAAATATGTTGAAAGTCACACGCAACCACCTGCCACTTTTAAGGGGGTTCAGTATCTTGCTCAAGGATACTTCGACGCAGTCACAATGGCATGGGATCAAACCCACAACCCCTGCGTTGTGAGACGTCCACTCTACCACTGAGCCACAAATGGTGTAATTAATTTATCTAATCATTGCGGTTGGACCTAAAATGGGCGATCACAATTGAAGTGGTGGTTGTTCTTCCACTTTTGAAGTTTTCAGAGGCTTTTGAAATGGATCAAGGTCAGATATCGTTCAAAACAGCCAATCCGTGCCGGAGTTATTTTGGGAATCTTGGACCAGTTTGTTCAGTCCACACACAAGGTTGTTAATTCTACTTGACCAAATGCACATGCAACAAGGAAAAAACTGAAGATTGGTTGAGGAACTAAGTCAAATTATATTCTAATTACAACCAAACCATGCAAAAGTTGATTTGGTGATCCTGGCCTCTGTTGGTTTGGTCCTTACCTGTTGACTTTACCTTACTGAACAAACCACAACAAGGTGGAAAATGAAGGTGGCTAGGGATCTGTTAGGAAAGCAAACCTCTGAAGACTTCGCTTGGTGGTCTTGGAATGGTTGGTTTTGTCCACACACGACAAGTTCACTTGTGTTATCTGACAAAATGGACTGCACCAAAAGGATTAGAATTGGAGAGGATGAAAGTCTGATTGTATTCTCAAGGTAACCAAACTGCGCTAGATTTCATTTGGTGTGGTCTCTGATTAATTGGCTTGAGGTCAGATCTCATTCTTACCAAAACAGTACCATGACAACCAAATAGGGGCTGGTGATATGGCCTAAAAAAATTGTGGTGATGATATTTTTGATGATATTGGTAATAATTACTGAACAATAGATTTGTGATTGGTGCTTCGGAATAATAGCACTAAGACTTTTATTGCAGCACAATATTTAATATTTAAGCCACTTTTTTCACAATTGAAATGTAAACAAATATAAAATATAGCAACCGTAATGCAATGCCCCTGCAAGGTCTTATTGTAACACAACTGCTTAAAGCACATTTACTTAGCAAATACAAAGAAAACACAAACCTTCAGAAGTCAGTGGCAAATTTCATGTGTCAAGAAAGTCCATTATTTTCTCCTATGTGGTTGATTCTCGTGTTGTAGAGCTAAACTCGCTACTCGCGGCTCTTTTATCACCCAAAAGAACAGCTCCACACTGCAAAAAAAAAACAACTTTTATTGGAATAACTTGATCATGACTTTTTCCTTCTACTCTCTAATGTGGCTACAACTTAACAATGTATCAGACCGCGTGGAAGCACACTGCCCCTAAGTGGCCAAACCAGATACAACATGAACAGCGCTCCAAATAAAGGCACACAGACAAAGGCAAGACAGTATAAAATAATTTAAATAAAATCGGTTTTAGTAACTTCTGGAAATTTCAATCTATGTGTTGATAAATTAGAAAAGTAAAACTTTGTTTTAAAAGCTAAACAGTGCTACTTGTGTCCCTCAATATGACACAAATAAACCTCACATTTTGGCTTTAAAGTAGGAACCGAGGTCTGAGCTTGTCATCCCCTCCAACTGTCAGCTGATTTTACAAGTACAAGTACTATTATGTAAATTGAGGTGGCTGTTTTGCCGTGACTGGCAAATTTCCTTTTAGCGTTATTTGATTGGCCAGTCCCCGGAGTAAGAAAGTCTTGGCCTGCCCGTAAATCGGCAATTTTGCCGTGATTAGTCCGCTTCACCAAGTTCACCCCCTTCTATAGATCTCCTTTCACTTTTCAATTTGTTTTGTCACTGAAAATAGGCTGTTATCAGCATTACCAACCTACTATACTACATTTCATAAGGATTTTATTTTGCAGACAACGCAGATGCTGATAAGCGTCACGGGCACGGCGAGTGAAGGTAAGCTTGCCTTTCATACCGGTAAGTGCTTGCAAGGCGAGTCCGCCTTGACGAGATAGCGTACATGTTGCGACCACGCAGCGACATAAACGTGCACATTTGTACTATTCACATAAGCTTGTAAATGTCTATAAGCAATCAGAATCAAATATAAAATAAGATTTCCTCACTCCAGCGATTGACCAATATTGGAGCCGTTCAGAGCAAAAATATCGCTAGCATTTGAGTTGCCAGTCACGGCGAAATAACCACTGCCTAAACAAATTGCGTGGGGCAACTTCAGCAATATACTTGCGGCTAGGTAGCAGTAGCACATACCTGGGTTCTCCCGTTTTCAGCAAGTGGTGAAATCGAGTCTTCCTCACTGCATACATTGGTGCCATATCATTAGCGAGGTGCAACGTGTCCGCTTTGGTGATCGTTCTTATTGTGCACCTTTCTTGTCATTTGCGCTTCCTTGTGCAAATGACCCCTCTACGGCAACATAATAAACTTTTCTTTTTTTTTTTTTGCAAGAGTTTGTTTGCTGTTGTTGAGTTCCTCCCGTATGGAGTGTGTGAGGACACGACTGGCAGAGCTAAAGCTATGGAAGCCCATGGGGCGAAAGGCGCGAGCGCGGCGCAACGAAAGGTAGAAAAAAAAACATCGATGTTATAATTTTTTTAACCGTCCACAACAAAACACTGGAATTAATTCTAAAAATGTCTTTGTCGTACCCAGCCCTCGTTTCCAGTTGTCAGGGCCATCATGGAAGGCCTCTGCGCCGCAAAGAGCTTAATGTATTATTTCACCAAGGCTTGTTTTAAGCCTTTTTATTAAAGTGAAACAATCTTGTCACGCACCTGTTGCTAGTTCTGGGGACGGGTATTTATTGTCGGCCTGTGTCAGCACACGCTAATCCCTAGCCACTATTACCAGCGTGACCTATTCCTGGTCATCATTTTGTCTACGTGTGGTGATTGTACTGTAGGTACCTGACAGCTTTCTCCATCCACTGTCCTCTTTTCGGATGCCCAATGTCATAGAGACAAAATGGTCTACTGCTGACATGCTGATTTCCTCCCCTGTGTGCTGACAAGTGTGTGTTTAAGTAAGACACTGTGGTATGGGAGGGGGGGGGGGCAGAGAAACTACTTTTCTCTAGCATGTAGTGTTTGGAAAAAGACAAAGACATTAGATCTGTCTTGCAAATAAACGTCAAAAGTGGAATGCCATCCTCTCACCACCTTTGCCTGGAATTCCACCATCTGCCCGCGGGCTTAACCCACTAATTGTGGCCTCACTTCCTACGCCATTGTCGCATGCCTGTGGCTCGCTTTTCCAAGCCACGGTTATATTAAGAAGCGGGTGTTTTAGTGGAACGGACGTCATGCTATCAGCCGAAATGATCACTGTTTGTGTGTAACGGCCGCCTGATTGATGTGCCTGAGGTTCCTGTGGTCCAGTGTCAAAGAGGCTTTGGCTGAGTCTGGCTTCTTATTAGATAGCACCAAGGGTGGAAGTAAACAGTAGTTACGATGTGGGGTTGTCATAGAAATTAGAGTAAAATGTAGCTTTTTTTTTTTTTTTTTTTTTGGGATTGACTGGCGCTGAGTGGGTTGGATTTGATGTGTAATGCAATGGGGACATCTACTGGCTAACTTTAGACATGACAACATAATGAAGTATTTTTGAGGGAAATCAACCGCTACTATTACCTGTTTTATTGGTATAAATGAACAAATCTATTTTACGACAAGTACATTTCCTCACCTACCACACTACTAGGATGGCTGTTAATGATAATAATAATAAGCAAAATCACAATACGGATAATGCTTCTCAAAAAATCTTTTAGCTAAGAAGTGTTTTGCACTTTCACAAAAATATATGAACTTAATCAATTTTAATTTAATAAAATTAATAGTTTGTTTTAATTTTGGTTTAAGGAATAAATTAACGTGGACATTTTGTTAACTTTTGATTTTTCTTAATTTCTAAGCATGTTCTATACTTATTTTCAGAGTGATACCAGTATGTGTACACTACTCTTCAGTAGTCACTGGTACCAAAACCAAATACCAATACCACTATTACTTTTGATACATAATATACCCCCCCTCCACCTCAACACAAAAAAAAGCTAAATTTAAAGAATCTATATATGCCAATAAATCTTTTTTACTTCAAATTGCATGAAAATAATAGTAATTAGCTATTCTTCTCATTTCTATTCTCTGATCTTAAAATGGCCACAAACACCAATACTGTTATCGGCCTCTGTCTGGAGTACCAATACCTTGAAATAAAGTCAGGTATCAGCCAAATACCGATAGTATCAGTACTCGCCCATTATTATTTTATTTTTATTTTTTGTAATAACGAGTAAATAATAAAATATAGTAATTGTATTAACTTTGAAATCTAATTTGCTGTAAAACAAATAAATTATTAACTCTTAATTTTATTTTCATAGAAAAAAAACTCCAAACTAATTTAGATACTAACCCTTGTTTTGGTTTGATTTATGTTGTATTTGTTTTATGTTATGCATGTGTTTCTGTAAAGTGCTTTGTTTCAGCTACGGCTGTTTGAAAGTGCTACATAAAGATGACTTGACTTTTAATTTTGTTATTCAGATAAATTTCATTACATTACCTCTTATATTGTTAGATATTAATGTTGTAATTAAAAACATAAGTAACTCAATTTCATCATTGACTCTTAATCGATAAATACTTGATGCATTATCTAATCAACTTTGATTCAATCCTGCAATTTATTGACAAAATGATCGTTCCCTCTGTTTTATACTGCTGTTGCTCCTACTACAAAAAAAAAGTATTTTATCAATATATGGACCCCAATTGTGTTTCAAAATGTAAACAAAATCTTGAATGAAAAGAAAAAATATGGCAATATACGTCGTGCTGGTATCAGCATCCCTGCTTCCTGACCCCTCAAAGATGAGAACGACATCGCTTTAGCGTCACGATGCTCACGTCGACCAATCACATCCTCGACCCCGGCTCCTTGTTATATGACGAACAGCCGCGTTGTCCAATCGTGGCATTACAACGGCCTTTCGAGCACGCCTCCTTTCTGGTTTAAGCCAATCGGGGCCGAGCAGTAATTACTAATTCATTACAATGTGAAGGGGAGTGACGCAGTTATTGAAAACCAAAAGCTACTCCACGCTTTCCCGCGTATGACCTGAAATAAACTCCGCCAATCTTCCCCCGGATTGCGGGAGACGAGGCTCCGACATCGCCGGCTGTGTGGACTGGGGCTGTATGTGCCAGTCGTCGCGCTCCTTGGGATTCGGGTGCCATTCCGGTTGGAGGTTGCGGTCGAAACCCGAGGACTCGATGCGATAACCAGAGCGAGACATGCCGCAGCCCAAGTCACGAAAGCTCGCCATCCTCGGCTACCGATCCGTAGGTGAGAGCCGCTCACACCACGAGAAGGGTTTGTTTGATCCTCTCCGGGTGAAGGGTGCCTGCGACCGGGGCTAGGATGAAGCGGGCCCTGTCGGGGTTCTCGCAGCATCCCTTCCTCCCTTCACCAGGTGAAGGCGGCTTCGGCGCCAGGCCTCCGCCTTAAAAGCTAAACCGTCAACATTTTTGACATACTTTCGCCGTCAAACAACGAAATGTCGGCGATAAGCCACACCCCCACTACGCTAATGCGAGACGAGCGGATGGATTTGACGCATGACTGGCCGGTTATGTCACCGCTAGCACGGCAAACGGGCGCAGTTTAGATGCGGTCTAAAAAAAGAAAAAGAAAAATGGAGGGGACCCAGCGTGATGGATGCTTGAATATTCAGTTTGTAATTACTCCATGTTTTTAGCTAGTGCCAGTGGACCTACATTTACTCATCAGCAGTGAGTGCTAGGCGTTTATCTCACTATAAATAATGAAGCCTAAATAGGTAAACGCTTAAAAAAAAAAGGTATTTTATTCTATCTATACTTATTCTGATCTGTACCATTTTCAATAAATACAGTTGTATCAAGAAAGGGTTATGGTTTGAAAATAGTGACTAGGCGCAATTGCAAGGGTTTAAAGACAAGGTTAAGGTTTCTAGCCAGGGTTAGGATTTGTAATGAGGGTTTCTAGCCTGGGTTTGCGTTACAAGGCTGGGTTTAAAGACAGGGTTAAGGTTTCAAATCAAGGTATGGTTATTGTTTGTGTTGGCCCTAAAAAGTGGCGGTGGGCCCCTACATTCCTTTTCTACATCTTTGTTTCCTTCCTCCCTCCCTTTTATTTATTCTTCACCCTTTATGTTTTGGCAAATACCAATTCCAGGTATTAGTATTTTATAATATTGGGTACTCATGGAGGCTGCCGATACATATGGTTAAAAAAATAAAAATAAACTGACATGCAGGAAGTCCTACTTGGCAATAATTGGTGCTATGCTGCAGCAGTTTATCTTCTTTTGTTATTGTTTTAAATTACATTTTATATATCAAAAGTACTAGAAGTATCGGTATTCTGTATCAATGAGTACTCAAATAGTGAATACTTGTACTGGTATCAATTTGGAGGGGGAGGAAGTGGTATTAAACATCCCTATTTAATACAATAGTGATCCGGACGCTGACATCACGCGTCTCAAAATGGGTGTTAGCAAAGCCATTTTGGCAGCATAGAAAACGCATCTGGCACTTTGAGTAAACGGCAAACGCCACACTTTAACAATGATTGACAGCTGTTGTGGACCACAATGAGAAGAGGTACACACAAAAAAGGATTGTGCATGCTCCAGGCTACCAAAAGAGGAACCAATGTGTAGCCAATGGAGCACTTTGTACATGGTGGCTGAATCTGCAGATGCTAACTTACCACACGCAAAATGTTCTAATCAGCAGCTGCTAAGTTGCTAACGTACCTAAATAACACTATAAGACATGCATTAAACTAACATGCTAACTTTGATGGCATTTTTGTACAAACTTGTAAAGCCTTTGCATGATCAGATTTGAAAGCACTCACCTCATCGGCAAAAGAGGAGATAATTCCACGCAGCAGCGTTGCCGAGTTGAAGAAGAAAAAAAATGAGCTCCTGACACTTCATCGGCAATCCAACGTGGCCACCTCGCGCATGTATATCAAGTCCTTTTCATCGAAGTGGCTGTCAATTCTCTTGGGCGGAAAGTTGACGGATAAACGCTATATTTTTGCCCTCCTCACCGTTGTAGTCAATTAACGATGCGCCACTACTTTCCTGCTGCAGGGGGGCGTGTTCAGAAAAATTGTCACGTGAAAAATATTAAGACAAATACAATTATTTGAAACACTATAATTATGTAAGTTCCCTTTGGACCAAACAAGATTTATTAAATTATTTATTAAAACAAAAAAAAAAAAAGTGAGAATATATCAATTTAAACGACTCAAAATTAGTATTAATAATCTTTTATTGTTGTTTACGATTACACCGATTTTGTAATTGTGGAGTGTAATAATTGAAATTGTAATAGAATTTTGATGAATTGCACAGCCCTAATGGTAATTAATTAGGGGCAAGAAATAATTTGTTTGGGGAAGGGTGTCTATAATGACAAAGGCAGTATTTGAGGAAGGCAGGTGCCAGCCATTACGGCAGTCAAGGAAGTAATCAAGGCAGGGCATTTATGAACAGAGTCCAGTATTTAAGGTATTTGGGTCATGGCATCCAGTAAAGCGGAGGCCAATATTTGATGAAATTTGGGCAGGGCCTCTATTTGTAATTGGGTCAGGGCACCTGTTAAAGACAAAAGCACTCTCATGTGAAATATTGTAATTGGGGTGTAGAATTTATCACATTGCGGGCCACCATTTTAAAGTTTACTGTAAATGAAGTCTGTAGTAATATTATAATTGGGGAATGGTGTCCAGTAGAACAGAAGTGGCTATTTGAGGAAATACAGTACTTGTACTTGCATAACACAAGGTAAGATGCTCCGCTCAAGCCCAGGGTGTGAACTACTTAAGGTGCAAAACAATTAAAAGGACAATGTCAAGTGATGGGTGAGTCTACCTGTTAGTGAGCCACACACGCAACCGCACACTTCCAATGATTGCTCATAAGATTTTTCTTCTTTGACAGGAAAGTCCTCTTTGACCATTCAGTTTGTCGAGGGCCAGTTTGTCGACTCCTATGACCCCACAATAGAAAACAGTAAGTACTCGATGAGGAGGATCACATTATCATTTTTTGTCCCATTTGCCATCAGAATTTTGTCTGTTGTGAATTTGCATAAGGATTTGCATCAAGCTAACAAATGTAAAAAAAAAATTGCACCTATGTATTTTTTTTTTTACTTTTGAAAGATGTTTTAGTACTATGTCGGTGATACACTCTCATCCAAATACTCAGAGGTTTTATTCCTAAAAAGTACATTTAATAATATTTTTAAAGTATATTTCCATATTGTAAGTCACCATAACATGATGCACATTCTTTCACATACCACTAGAGGGAGCGTGCGTTCCACACAAGTACTCACTGCTCTGTATTGTCCACATGGATGAATGCTAGTGTGAATGCCTGTTTGTCTTTATGTGCCCTGAGAATGCCTGGCAATCAGTCCGGGGGTGGTCCCTGCCTTTTGCCTAATATCAGCCTTCATTTGAAAATTGTGGATCTTCGCCGACCTGAGCTTTCAAGTCAAGAACAGGATAACTCGTGGTCGGATTATATAAATGAATAGAATCAAGAAATCCAAACTTTCCTGAAGGCTTCATCGTTTTCCTCGAGCCTGGTGTCTGGCATGCCGCTATAAATAACTTGTAAGCAGTTGGTGTAAAAGCAAAGCGTCAGCGTTCTCTGTGAGTCGGCACAATATCGACGTGTCCCTGCACCCGATGAACCCGCTCGCCAAGGATCCACTCCGAAGAGCATGGGGAGATGTATCACTGTTTTATGTGTTTTCTTCTTCTTCACTTTGCAGCATTTACTAAAATGATCACGATAAACGGACAGGAGTATCATCTTCAGCTGGTGGACACAGCGGGACAGGTAGTATATACCCTTCCTAAAAAATAAATGCACACTACTAGACTTTTCACCAATATGATCAGCGATATTAGATGCAAGGTTATTATAGGTAATGAAAACTAATGAGATAGCTAAAACTAAAATTGGGGAAAAAAATGTATAGAAATGAAAATGTTTAAAAAAGAAACTACCAAACTAAATCTTAGCTTACTAAGAATAAAACTAACTATAATTATAGTGAAAATGACCTTTTTCATCTTTTTTGATTGTATTTATTGTGGTATTGCTATACAGCCGTACAGAAGAAAGAAGGTCAAACAAGAAAAGTCTGGCGTTCTGCATAGCAGAGGGGGAAACCCTGCGTTTTTTTGAGAGACAAGATATCCCTAGTCGTAAAATATTTAGAATTTATTTACCGTACTAGAAGGGTGTCCTTATTGATACTAAAGCTAACTATAATTATAGTAAAAATGACCATTTTCTTGTTTTTTTAAATATATTTATTTTGGTATTTCTATACATCCGTACAGAAGAAAGAAGGTCAAACAAGAAAAGCCTGGCGGGCGCTGGGAGAAACCCTGCATTTTTTTAAAAGGGAAAAAATATCGCTGGTTGTCGGGTATTTAGATTTCATTTACCATACTAGAAGGGAGACCAACTATTTGGAACAACCACCCACCCCACCCCCAAAACTTTTATTGTACTATTTCTATCCCCACAGGATGAGTACTCCATCTTCCCACAGACGTACTCCATAGACATAAATGGCTACATCCTGGTCTATTCGGTCACGTCCAATAAAAGGTGTGCATTCCTTGCGCTAGCGGCGGCCAACATAGTGGCAAAATAACTGATTAAACGGACATTTCTTGCAGCTTTGAAGTGGTCCAAGTGATCCACGAAAAACTGCTGGACATGGTGGGGAAAGTTCAGTGAGTACCACGTCATCGACTTGTTTCCGAGCGGGGCGCATTCCGAAAAGGTATGAAAAGGTGTCACTTTTCTTCCCCCGCGCTAGAGTTCCCATCATGCTCGTCGGAAACAAGAACGACCTCCACATGGAGCGGTATGTGGTCAAATGATCTGTGCTGTAGATGGAGGCGGGGGTACCTAATGATGTGGCCTTTATCTTTTCTGTTATAGAGTAATCAGCTGCGAAGAGGGGAAAGCATTAGCCGACTCCTGGAACGCTGCATTCATGGAATCCTCGGCCAAAGAAAATCAGGTACCGAGTGAAAATATTTGCCTCATTTGGGGAGATTTAGGCATTTGTTTAGGAGTTTAGGGGCAAAAATATTCCCAAACATGTTTTGTGGACAAAATTGCAGTATAGTTCATTTTGTGCAAAATGCACTACTTTTTCTTCCTTTTTTTGGGGGAGGGAGCAAATTAAATTTCAAGTCCAGCTTACCACTGCATATCACGCGCAACACACTCCCCATCATCTGTTAGTGATATTTGGGCTCTTGATTGATCAGGCCCATGGAGGGCATCAAAACAGCGTCATGAACGGCATCTGTGTGTGTGCAGACGGCCGTGGAGGTTTTCCGCAGGATGATCCTGGAGGCGGAGAAGATGGACGGCGGCGCTCAGCCTGGCAAAACGTCTTGCGCCGTCATGTAGGGGCAGCCCGCAACCAACGTGACTACATACACACGCACACACACACACACACACACAAGCAAACAGGTGGGCACTTTGGTCATGACGTCAGCCCATCAGTGCTTTATGATGAAAAGCCTCGAAAAAATACACGGGCAGGTTTATGTCCGTCGATCCGGGTCGAAACAGACGATCCTTCTCTTTGTCTTTTTTTTTTTTTTTTTTTTTTTTTTTTAAGGCTTCATATCATAAAGGACTCGCTGAAAATGCGGAAGCATCCGTCAGTGTCAGGCCGACGTAACGACAGAAGTGCCCACCTGTGCAAACAAAAACACAAGACAGGACAACTGCACTGCACTAGGATATCCCGTTTTACTTGAAGGCTAGCTAACGCCACTTCTCCACTACCGCGCCGGGTCCTGATGATCCTCCATGGCCCTGGAACTCGTTATTTATCAGTGTTGTCATCCATGTTTTCCTTTGGGTGTGCTTGGTGAGGAAGCGGGACGAGTGGCGCTCATGAATTTCATCACAAAGCGTGTATCAGAACAAGCCTTTTCCCCACCATATGATCATGATAATAAGAACGGGAGAAAGCCGACGTTTCTTCTGGTACTTTTGATTTGTTTCCATATATCAGTAAGTGTCAGCCAAATAGTAGTAAGCAAACAAAAAACTTCATCCATTTTTTTAAAGTTGAAAATGTTGTACAAATGTTTTGGATTGTAATCATTAAAGCCAAAAGTGGTTATGTAAAAAGCGCTTGTCTGCTCTTTTTTTTCCACCCTTTTCTTTAATTGAGCGGATTTGTCATGGTGTGCGGTTGATAGTGGACCCAAATGCAGGAAGGCAGAGTGAGACGAGGCAAGCGTGCTCTTTAACGTAATTTAATTGAAAGAAAAACAAAAACAAACAACGTTCAAAACAAGATAGAAAGTACAAACCAAAACTGGAAATAAACTCACTAGTATCGAACTAAAACGAGCAGGCCACACAGGAGCTGGAAACCGGGTGTGACAAAGACAGTGGTCGTTTCTCAATATGCATTCTTGTCCGTACTTACGTCCTTGTGATGTCTTGAAACGTCATCAGTCGCAGCCCAAGTACTGTTCCAAATGCGAGTACGCAATAAGCCATAAGGGTCAAGCAAAGAACAGACGGAATACCCGGATGTTATTCTTACTGCGAGCTTCCTGGTTCTGACGCATTGCCGTAACTGTGTACCGTGTGACTAGATGTTATATAATTATGAGTAATATATTAAAGAAGTATCATTTATTTGAAATTATACATGGGATTTATCCAATTTAGGATTATATTGGGGGAAAATACGTTCTGGAAAGACACCGATGTGAGTTGCAGGTTTTGATCAGATTCTCCTGAAATTGTGGTACATCTATAAAAAAATTTATTTGAAGATCTAGTAAATCATATTTAATATATATTTTTAAAATATTGTAAATTGCCGTTAAACTAAGTTGTGTAAAAAAGGACTAGATTTAATAAAGTTGTACTTAACATGTTATGTATTTCTTATTATTTACGCTCATAAAAGGGGAGGAATACAATACTTCCAAACGTGATGCTGGTGGGGGGGCAGCAATGCACATGAAATGAAATGAAAAAAGAAGAACAAATGTGATGCCCCTCCGCTGCCATTCGTTCCTTGAAGTACGAAATGCATCTTGGGATATTTCCTCTATGCATCCTTGGTTTAAGCTAACAAAAAAGAACGACATACGGGAAATCCGTGTGGTCTTGGCTTATGCTTACTTCCGATTGGAAGAGTACTTGGGGCGCCACTGATGACGTTACACAAAATCACGAGGACGTAAGTAAGGTTTTGAACCCATGTATGTTGTAAAAACACATTTTGAAACATTGAAATAGTTGAAAGCTAGTCACATGATAAAACTGCGATGAATTACGTAAATACGGCAGCGAGATATGCGTGCTTGGGAAGTACGTTCCTGAGATCGGGCTTACCAAGACCCGCCTCGTTGCGTCACAAGAACGTACTCTGTCTTCTTGATATTGACAAACGGCCAGTGACTCGACAAGGACTGAAAGAAAGCAGGGAACTGAGGCCCCGTCCACACGAAAGCCAGTTTCAATGTATCCTCACAAGTTTCTTACCGTTTAGGCCGTTAGTCCACACGATGGCGCGGTTTCGGAGTTTGAAACCCATCACTTTTGAAAGAAGATTTTAAAACGCGCCCCATTCGCGTCCGTCTGGACACCATATGCAGGATACTCCTCCAGTGATGACGTAATGGTCGCGGCTCGATGACTACGCGAACCGTCAGTTTTGCGCAGCCTCCTTAGCTTGTTTATGCTTTTGCAGCGAAATATTTTTCATATTTTTTCCCACTTTCAACAAGCGGCGTCGTACTTGAATCACCCGCCATTGTCACTTCTCCTGTGTTTGTCTTTTTCATGTTGTTTTGATACATTAAAGCCATATCTATTCTGTAAATTGCAATAAAGTTAGAAAAAAAAGTTTGTCTTTTTCGCAGATTTTTCTTCTACGCTTTCCGTTAACTCCCTGTGGCTGCGCTACAGCGCCACCCCAGACTTGGCATATACATTACAGCCGTTACACGTCCTCAGCGTCTTCTTTTGGACACACGCAACTCTTGAAATGCTTCTGCGTGTACGAGATTTATTTGGACTCGGGGCCTAAATACACACAGTAACGAGACACCTGGACAAGACATGTGGCTTGGGGAGCTGATTGGGGAACACCAGGGACCGGGATGACAAGCACAGGAGGACATGATAAAACTTGACGAGACATTGACATAGGGAGACACACTAGGAAAACATGATCAATAAACCAAACCAAAACACAGACCATGACAGGATTGCCGCTTTGATTGGTAATACGCTCCATCCCACAATGGCACAAATGATCATTTACGCTCAGTTCTACAGTAAAGAAATGGGAATGCACTTGGCATCAAAATAGGACCCTTAATATTTAAAATATTTGGCTCGACCCATTTCGGACCCTGTTATCAGGAAAAACGTACTCTTTAACACACTTCAGACATAAGATATCCTTGTTGGAAATGCTTAAAAGACATAAGATAGTCTGATGTTTGATGTCCTTGGTCGGGAAGGGGAAAAATCGAGACAAAAACACCCCAATTGTCTTTCTGTGTGTACCCGGCCTAACTTTAAAAGCCTTACCATGGTTTACAACCCTAATTTGAAACACTAACCCAGTCTTGAAACTGTCATTTGAAGCACTAATCCTTAACTAACCCTTTTTCAGAATCATAATCTTGCTTTGAAACGCCAAACTGAAGTTCAAAACTACTTTGAAGCCCTCATCCTGGTTTGACACCCTTTTGAAAATCACAGCCCTATCTTGAAAATCTAACTTGGAACCCTAATGAAAATTAGAAACCCTAACATTTATTTAAAAACTTAAGCGTGTCTTGAAACCCCAACCCTGTCTAAAGCGATATTCTCAAATTCGAACATTGGCTTGATTTCACCAGTAAAAAAAATAATTAAGTTGAGGTTGGAAGTTTTATAGTGTAACCTTGTAGGCAAAGATTATCATCAACAGGAACAATAATTTATAAAACTCAATTGCATTCTTCAAAACATTGCGGTCTGGTCCATTAAATCACCATCCCATCATGTTTAACTCCAACAACAACACCTTTTTTTTCTTTTTAATGCATTGCAAGCCAACTAAAGGACATGAAGGGTTGAGGTCTCTTGCCGCTTTGGCGCACCTGTCGGAGAAAGTAAAACAAGACGTCAGATATGCTTCTTCTTCCTGGAGCTTTTGTCTGGTTTGTCTTGAGATTCGGGACTTGTATCTGTTGCATCCTGAAGCTAAATAAACGTAATAAATGTTTGGGAACTGAGGACACAATTTGTTGAAGTTTTGAAGGTGGAATTCTTTTTTTTCTTTTTCTTATTTAGTTTGAATTAGTCTTTAGAGCTTATAATCGTTTTTATTTAGTTGAAAATGCTTTGTTTTAGTTTAATTTGTATTAGTTTTAGTATTATTAGTTTTTGGTTTTGTTTTAAAGGAAAGTAAACTGCAAATCTCAAACTACTGTTTGACCTTCCTTCTTCTGTACGGATGTACAGCGACATAAAAAAAATAATAATAATTTACAATGTACCCTGAAAGCTCATGTATGATATAAATTGACAGCGAAAACGAAAATTTTTGCTATAATGATTTATTATTATCATTTGTTAGATTTTGTTAAACGTCTTTTCAATTTTAGTTATAGTTATTTTGTTTGTTTAGGTTAACTCTAATTAATAATAACCTTGGTGTTGGCCTGAGTTGTAATTTTGGTTTAGTTCAATCCATTAATTAACAACCAGCCAACTCTAACAAAACCCTAGCAAAAAAAAAAAAAAAAAAAAAAGCCTAACAAAGCACTGATGTCCAAATGTAAATTAAGCTTTTATTTTTAATTTGGCTTGACCTCCATTTTATTTTGTGCCTGAAAACATAAACATGTGACACTACATCTTGTATTAGTTTAAGTTTTGTTTTAATATATGTTTTAATATATGGAGTATTGTGCAATAAAGAAACTGCCATTGACGACTATAGACGTCATAAATTAATTTTAACTATTTCCCACTTTCGTTAACAAGAGTATGGAAACCTAGATTTTTTTTGTACATTTAGAGCAGATAGAAAATTTGTGATTAATCGTGAGTTAATTAGTGAAGTAATGCGATTAATTACGATTTTAAAAAAAATTGCCTGTCGCCACAAATTTTTAAAATCTTTTTTTTATAAATAAATAAAAAAATAAAAAATAAAATATATATATATATATTTTTTTTTATTTAAAGAAAAGATTATCAATAAATAATATATGTAAAAAATTAGCGTAATTAATCGCATGACATCACTAGTTACCTCACGATTAATCACAAATTTTATATCTGTTCTAATGCAATAAAAACATTCTAGGTTTTCATACTCTCGTTAACAAAAGTGGGAAAAATGTTCAACTAATAGAATTTGTTCAAATTAATTTTGGGCCGGTGGGATGCCTGGCGGGCGTGCCGTGCCCCGTTCTGCTGCGTTGGGCTTGGGGCGCGGGCCGTGTTGGGGTGGGGGCGCTCCTGGGTTTGCTCTCCGGCCGGTGGCCCCTGCGGGCCCTGAGGGGTTGTGCTTGCTCTGTCCTGGCCGGGGTCCACGGCTCCCTTCTTTGGTAGAGATTGTCATGCATGCCAGATCCACCACACCAGCATCTATCGAAATTCAAATACAATCTGCTTCTTCCTCTGGTCGTTGAATCGGTGGAGGATGATGTCTGTGGATCTCACTCTGCTTCATCTATCCTCTCCTTTCCTCAGTCTTTCCTTTGGTCTCTTGGGGTCTGTCTAATTTGTTGGAATTTAGATGCTTCTGGGGTTGGTGAAAGATTCTGGTTGGTAACCCGGTGGGAAGTAGGTGATGTCTGGTCGGTGCTGGATTTCACTTTCTTTTCTTTTCTTTGATCCTTCCTCGGGTCTCTTGACAACCTCGCTCTAGCTGGATTCTGAAGTATTCGGTTTAGGTGAACGGTATGGAATTTTTAATAGATTTTAGGTCAATAGAGTACACACTCGCACACACACACATGCACATACTCACGCACATACAAAAAAAAAGAAAAAGAGAAAAAAAAAGAGAGAGCAATGATGATGACATGTCGAATCGGTAAGATTACCGAATGAACAATACTGAGCTCTCTCTAGAAAAAGAAAAAATTAATACACTACAAAGACAGGACATTTAAAGTTCATTTTTTTTCTAACTTTATTGCAATCTACAAACACAGAACAAGGGGCATTGTTACAAAATGTCAAAAAGAAAAGGATCCCACAAATATTTTAAATTAAATCAGTCATTCAAAAAAAAAAATCAAAAGCATGGGCATTTTTCTGATCCATAAACCTTAAAGATTTTGCAAAGAGGACAGATCTCATTCTTCCAGTGAGCCATATTAGGATTTTTTTTTTTTACGACATTTGTGAATAAACTGCTTTCCCATTACAAGAAGAACATTGACACCAAAGTCAATTTTCCTATTGTTAATGTTCATGCCAAAATGTATCTCTTTTATTGATAGCACAGCAAATTGAATACTCTTGTGTTGCAACCAATCTTGAAAATCCTTCCAAAACCTCTGAATTATATTACAAGAAAAAAAAAGATGTTCCAAGTCTTTGTTTTCAATTCTACAAAACACACACATCCCCGTTTCCATTTTGAATTTATGTTTTAGATATTCTTTAGTTGGGTAAATTTTGTTAAAAATTTTAAATTTGATTTCCTTCATCTTGAATGGGATAGGAAAAGATAGATAATTACATCTGACCTTCTTAATTTCTTCTTTTTTAAAACCTTTCAGAATATAGTTCCTTTTTACAGGGATCGGGCAACTACATTTTTGTAGATATCATCTTAAAGATGTGTTATTGCAATTAGGATTACAAAAATGAATCCCTTCTATCCAGCGATTTTTCTAATTAGGGATAGTGTTTGAATAAGATATATCTTGTTGAGCCATAGTCAGTAGAGATGATGGCATAGTTTTCACAATTTGATTGTATTTCTTCTCAGTACACTGGATCTAAAATTTCTCACAAAAAAACATCATATTGTAAATTACTTCCTTGGTCATTTAATAGATGGGCAGCTGTCTTTGCACACACAAAAAATGATCTGATATTAATAGTTATATTATATAGAGTACTTGCTGGTGGAAGTCAGAAAGCTTCACCGGTAATTTATTCAACTCAAAATCAAATTTTAAGAGAAAGTGAATTCCTCCCAATTCATCAAAAATCAAGTTGGGTATGTAATGCCAAATAGAGCAACAATTTCAGCCATTTAAGTTTGAATATACCATTCATAGAATCAAAATCTGGCGTTTCCTCCTCCATCTTCCTCATTTTTGATCATGTTAGTTTTTGGCTATATAATGACGTTTATTTTTCCAAATGAAATGGAAGTTTATGGGATCAATTATTTTAATCAATTTGTGTGGTACGGAAAGGGAATACGCTGGGTATATTCATCTTGAAAGACTATCCATCTTGGTGAACAATATTCTCCCCAAAAATGAAAACATCGATTCAAAACAAGTTTGCAGTTGTTGATATTAACACAAATATTCATCTATTCAGAAATCTTTTTGTCTTTTGTTATAGTAATCCCCAAGTATTTTATTTCCGTCTTAACTTTTACGTTATATAATAATTGCAGAGGCTGTTCTTTCAGGGCAAATCGTTCACATTTATTTAAATTACCAATCATATGCAGAGCTATGAATGAAGTGAATGAGTTAATGGGTTATTAAGCTTTAAATTCCCTGATAGTATTTGATACATTTTCTAACATTGCTCTATTTTGCTTATCATTGTTGTATCCATACACATTTGTTATTATGAGAAACACACCTTCTACTTTTGTCACGGCTGTCAACCAGTGTCCCTCTGCATCAGTCCGGTGGGTTCGAATTTCTCCCGGAAAGTTATCGAAGCACGCGGCCACTCCTCCCGATCTCGTTGAACAGAATCTTGTCTCCCCATCGATTTGCCCAAAAAGTCACATCCGTGTCTGAAGGATGAGTCTCTTGCAAAAAACAAACAGTCCAGCACTTTCTTTCTTTTGAGTTACTTCGAACTCCTCAGCATTCAATTGAACGGTCTTTGTCAAATTAGCAATCATAGTCGCGTTCTGTCTTGTTCTGTTCTCGAATATCGTCAAGCTGTGTTTCCATTCCAGTCACACGCTTAGTCGGCTCCATTATTGCATTAAAAATGGCATTTGTGAAACTTGACCGTTTCATTTGGCTTAGCTTTCTTATCCGTCGGTGTCTTACTTGGATTTGAAGCAGCGGAGTTGCGTTTTGTCTCAGAAGCCACCTCCATTGCACAGTAGTTGTGTTCACCACACTTCAATGATTTCTGTGGTGTTTTCAAAGTCGGTAGCACCGGAGGCTTCTTTGTTGCCGATTTAGCACTTGCATTAATGTTCATCTTGAATTTCAGGTGAAGTATAACAAGTTTTGATACGAAAAGTTACGGCCCAAAACCGGTGCTACTCACGGCGTAACTTACTCGTCCGCCATCTTGGTGCTTCCTGGTGCGGTGCGCGTTTTGAAATCGTTCCACTCTGGAGCCCGCTTTCAAAAGTAATCGGTTTCAAGCTCCGAAACCGCGCCGTCATGTGGACGAACGGCTCAAACGGTAAGAAACTTGTGAGGATACATTGAAACTGCCTTTCGTGTGGGCGGGGCCTAGAACGTAGAAAAGTACGTCTACATAGCTTACCTTGTTTACTGGGACGTTTTGGTTTGTGCTGTTCAATGATACCAATTTGTTATTAGTCACTTTTTTATAGCCACTATTTTGATGTTTACACATTTACTCATTTGAAAGATGTGCCGCCCTTTGTCCTCAAGTATCTTGTCAAATATTTAATTTGACGTCCATCCTGATAATTATTATTAATAAGCTCAACACTTCAAAAGTAGCTCCTTGTGTGTTCTTGCCACACCTTACCTGTCTGAGCTCAACCCCTACGAGGACTAATATTATATTAACATGACGGGTTTAATGTCTCCTGTAGATGGGTGATTAAATTGATCATTTGGATCCTTGAGCTGCACTGGCATTAACTCTTTTGGTGCCGCCTGAAGGTGAATGAATGGCTTGCTGGCTGAGTACAGTGGTACCTCGGAGTTTGAATATAATTCGTTCCTGTGAAGTGTTAAAAGTCAGAATTGTTCAACCTCCGAAACATTTTTTCCCATAGGAAATAATGTGAATGCAATTAATCCGTTCCCAAGCTCCAAAAACAGAAAATTCCTATTTTAATTTATATTTGTTCTTTTTGTTTTTTTACATTTACACCCTGTACAGTATTTAAACAATAAAAAATGCCTTACCTTATTTGTTGTGGTGTGATGGCATCAGTGGATGATAAATGCTATTTTAATGCTTGCTTTACATTGAGATGTCGCTGTGGGGAGATGTTTCGAACGTTCCAAAAGATCGATTATTTTTGTGAATTAATCGTTTCAAATGATGAGTTTCAATGCACCTCAGATACATTTTCCTTTGAAGTCATTAATTGCTCAAATGTAAAAAATTGTAAAAATTATGTCTGCCATAAAAGTACGTTTGAAAAATGTATTTGTAGTCTGTTGAAGAGCTTTAAAAAAAAAAAAAACACCAACAAGGTGTGCAGGTATCCATAGCAACCAATTAGTGCCTCACCAAAACTCACACACACAACACAACACGCATGTAAATTGGCTACAACACAGATTGTTTGTCTCAGATTGTCAGAGTTTATCCAATTTGCTACAGTTTAGTTTTGTCAAAAATGAATTGATTATCAAATGAATCGACAACTATTTTAATAATCAAGTACAAGGAGTCCTCGAGTTACGGACGAGTTCAGTTCGATGTAACCCGAATTTCGATTTAAGTCGGATTTCACCGTTTAAGTCGATATTAACACCAAAATACTTTGTACAGTAATTTAAAAAACACACACACATTTGCGTGAGGTGGAAGAGGCTGGAACCAATATTTCGTGTGTTTAATTTAATTAAATAGAATTTTTTAATTTAAAGTTGTCCAAATTCTCTGATTTCATCATATTGAAAAAAATTGTTTCACTGATTTATGTAGTCCTTCATGAAAGAAGGCTGATTATCTTCTGTGTTTAATGAAAATAAAACATTTGCAAACATCTGTTTTTACTTTGGAAAACAGTAACCAAACCGGTAACATAGTACAACATCAATCCCCCTTTTTTTTAATCACTATATGAACACGACTTACGAAATAAACACCAATCACCGATTAATAAACAGTAATCAGAGGGATTTTTTTTTTTGTAATACGCTTTAATGCAAAATTAAAATGAATATGATTAGTTGATTAATCGATTGAATACTCAATTGATTAATCAATTCTAAAAATATTTGATAGTGACAGCACTATTAAAGTTACTGTAAACATGTACAATTACCTTTCAAATGTCTTGAATACTGCTTGGGGGAAGAAAAAAATGGATATAACACAAATTTCTTAGAAAGAAGGAGAGTGAGAGAGAGAGAGAGACAGACAGAGAGCGAGAGATAGACAGAGTGAGAGAGAGCGCTTATACACCCCCGCTCGACAGAGAGAGAGAGGGAGAGAGAGAGAAGGAGAAAGAGCGAGAGAGAGAAGAGCGCGTGCACGCCCGCGTGAGTGTAACCGTTGCTACTGTTAACATTATTAACATTGTTTTACTGTTTCAATTTATATTTTAACATTTTTTTATTTTAGTTAGAGCTGTGTAATAATAAGACAACAGTTACTTCATATGTTATTCAATCTATAGTCCATTGTTCTCTTCTCTGGGAAAGGAATGTCAAGTAAGGTTTCTGAGTTATCTAAATCAGGGATGTTTGGAAGTGCACGCAGAGGTCTGTCCATAAATTACCTGGTCCAGGAGGTGCCGGGACCAATTGTTTACCCACATCTGGAGTGGACTAAAGATAGGAACTGAAGTTTTATTATCTGTTTGTGTATTTCACTCTGCTGACAGGACAGGATGACACGGGGAGAGTATTTTTTTGTAAACACTGCTTTTGTATAAGTGAGGAGGAGCGGAGAGAGAGATGGACACTTTGAGATCACTTCTGATTCAGCAAGGGTCTGCAAAGTGGCTTTAGAAATTTCTAAATAATAAAGCTTGCAAGAAACCTCTTCACGAGATCTCAACTTTGAGTTTTATTTCAACACGCAAGAAAACAGAGAGATTGGTTTTCTAACACTACAAGTCGGGGAGGTGGGAACGAACAAACTGACTAGTCGAGTCCTCCACCCGTGGGCAGTTTGAAAAAGCTTCACGGACGGGAGGAGGAAATGGCGACCGGTATTCACTGGAACTTACTTTGGAGCGAAAGTTTGAGCTGATAGTCCGGCAACATGCTACGCGCTGTAGCTTCTTGCTAGCTAGCCCGCTAGCCTACAACCATAATGTGAGTTAAACTTGTGACTGGGATAAAAGTTCATTTTGCAGTTGATGTCACTAACTATCTATCTATCTCCTCTATTTGCTTGTTTCCTTTATTATCAGAGTGAATGAATAAAGATTCAAAACATAACAATAAAGTGTAAATGCTTTTAAATCCCGAATAAGAACTATGCTATCCTTTCCCAAACATACGATGTAAAGCATATTTGTGTATGAAATGCGCTATAAATTAGTGATTCAATTTTCTTTTTTACAACCGCTAGGTACGAGGGGTCTGCAACATCTAAATAAATAGTATTTATTTATTGGATACTGCACTTATACTGCACCTTTTATTTGACCTGGAACAATTTCATCCAGTTGATTAATATATTGTATCTTACAGGACAAGTATATGTGTGTGAATTCTGAACAGTGATGAGGTCATGCCGGTCCAGAGAATAAAGCTCACATATGAATTCTTTATACCATGTTGTGTATTACTGTATCTTTTTAAAATCCCGTAGACCCAGATCCAAGTTCAAATCGAGCTTTGGACAGGGTTCAACATTGACCTTAACACCTTGGGAACTGTGAACGCTGAGATGGGTGAGGCAGTTGAAAGACTTGAATGGAGATTTGGCAAAATAACACAACCTTCTAATGCCAACTAAATCTCACTAATGCTAATCTGGATGAATACCAAATATTTGTCAGATGCTGGAGGACAAGGCGCGGATACATATTTCAAGTGACATCTGAAAAATTTAAAATTAATGTGTGAACAGGATAATAAAATAAAAGCTGCTATTAAATGTAATTAAATAATTAAAACTTGAATGATAACATTGATTTTATTAAATGGCACAAAGTCGCAAATTTGCCACTTTATAAAGTAGCAAATTTGTGAGAATTTTTTTTTGCGAATGAAGTGAAGATTTTTTTTTCTCTGAATATTATCCCCGCCCTCTAAAAAAAAATTATATTACTACGTGGCCCTAATACGCCGTCGTATTTTTGCACATTGCTGTGCAGTTGTTTTTTTATTTTTTTAAACAAAAAATAATACATCAGTTTCTGGTTTATTTTTGTGTTACTTTTAGCAGGCCTGTAGTGGGGAACACAATTATTGTTGAGTTAGGTTGGTTGTAGGTTGCTGTTGTTGTTTTTGGGTGGCTTGCCCCCACCCCGTGTATTTATTTGTATATTTATTTATTTATTAGTTTGTTTGTTTGTTTGTTTATTTGTTTATTTTAAAATATATTTTTGGGTGAGGGGGGGGGGGTAAATTCCACTCCCCACAGTTGTATACAGATTTGACTCCAGTTCGGGTCCACTGTAATCAATATAGAAAACAGACCAATGCCAACATGTGTATTTTTTTATTTCTGTAATTATAAATGTTTACTCTCATATTTGAATGATTCTCATCACAATAACAGTGCGACATAAATTCAGTCACTGAACCTCACGAAAATTCCCAAATCTTAAGAAGAAGATTAATCAGATAAAAAATTACTTATCTTACATACTTTAAAATAAATAAATAAATAAATAATCAATCATTTATTGCTCCACAAAGTTAATGTACATTTTAGGGGTCGGCGTTACAGACCAATTGCGTTTTTCATCAGTACCACTGTGATGCTAGCTTTAAGATACTCACAATCTAGTGTACATGAGTTTGTATTCTTATTTTTTTGGGTGGGTCATTTACATTTATTTTTTTCTCGTAAAACGTTAAGGTACACAGTTTTCATTTTATGATATATTTCTGATACAGTTTTCAGTACAATAGTGTAATTTTCAACTGGCGCTCAAAGGCTAAAGCTAGCTAGCAGCTCATACGTGCCTTAACGTCTGGTGCAACTCCCTTAGGATAACATTAAGCATGACATGAGGTTTTGCACACAAAAAAAGAAAAAGTCTTGATATGACAATGGCAACTGCTTACAAGCATAAAACAAATAATTACAAAGTACATGTTGCCCTTATAAAAGACAACTATTTAAAAAGAAAAATGATGAAAAAAAAACCTTGTGGGCTCACTTCATGAGAAGCTGAAATATTTTATTTTTTAATATTGTCTGCTTTCTTCTTTTTAGTCATTAGTTATTCTTTGCCATCCTTTTAGTTTTTTTTAATGGCCATCTTATTTTTGTTTTATAGTTTGATTCAAAATATAACAACCAAGTCACGTTTGAGGTATCATAAAAGCAAAATTATACGTGTCAAAGAAAGTCCAAGGTTCTGCTTGACATATTTAAAAACAAAGAACATGGCGAGATCTGATATATATATATACTGAAATAGGCATACAAATAAAGGAAACCTGTCTGATATTATGTAAAGATATTGAACCGTCAGTTTAATACCCAGTTAAAAATGTAAGTAAGATTTTTTTTTTAATGATGTCAGACAATTTTTAATTCAGTTTCAAGTTCATATTACAAAACAGGAAGCTGAAAGAGTTATACAGACAATTTTGGTATGGTTATGTAAGACAGGAGATGCTTCCTGATGGAGCTTTCGCCATTGCAAGAATAAGCGATTGCCCTCAATACGGCCAAATGTTGCACAAGTCGGTGGAGCAGCACCATGGATTACGCCAAGAGCATTGAGAGGCACTCATGCATTCCTGCAGCACGACATCTGACAGAGAAAAGCAAAGAGTATAAAGATTATTACCACACTTAATATAATGAAAATAATTTAGCATTTTTGGCCACAGATTGGACCAACTAAAACAACCGTTTGCGTTCCAAGCCTCTAATGTAATGTATTACGTGGAATCACTTACGATTATATAATGTGGCAATTCCACAGAATGTTTGATCTTCTTCACACTCCTGCACAGTGGTCTCACACGGTTCCCCATCTGGTCCAGGCACGCAGTGAAAGCACTTCAAACCGTCACCTGAGGAAAGAAAGAGCAAATCAGCAACAACAACAACAACAAAAATGTCATATTCAATCAGTGGAGGCATGCTCACCGACTGCGAAGAGCAGGGCAACGCTTAAAGCCAACAATAGAACCTTTATTGTGTTTTTCTGTGAGAGAAAAATGGGGCACTTAACAGGCCACACTTCTCACAAAAGTTTCAATATAATTAAATGGTTTAACCTGCAATCGGGTAACGTTAGCTCAAAGCTACCTTGGTGACTTGTAGTTTGCGATTTCTCACAGTCAGTGATACCAGCTTGTTGTCATTCCTTCTTTTATACTTGCTCATATTTACTCATCGTGTTTACACAGTCAGACTTTTATCCAAATATGTTCTCACAATCTGCCCAAATGAAGATTATTAATGAGGTGAACACTTGAAAAGGACAACACCCTAGAAGATGGGAAGCAACTGTGTATGGGACTTTTTAAAGAAGACATGTTTTTAGGGTTGCTACCTTGGATTTGTGAAAAAAGGGACACCTGACCAACTTGGGCCCTTAACAGTCAAGCCTGAAATTATTCATACGCCTGGCAAATTTGGAAAATGTTGACATTTTAGCGTGACAACATTCCAAAACACACAGCAAAAGTGGTTAAGAAAATATTGATGTTGAATTCAGTGTGGAGGGAACTAAAGATCAGGGTGATGACGAGAAAACCTCATTGCTAAAGATGAATGTGCAAAAATATTAGCACAGTCATGCAATAAGCTGATCAGCAAATATAGGATGTGTTTTATTTGTTATAATAGCCAATAAAAGCTTTTCTATTGATTTTTTTTTTGTAGGAGAAAATTATGAATAATTTTGAACCTGCCACTTTTTGTTCAAATGTATATAAAAGCTGATAAATGTTTTTTCCCACAGACACAGAGAGACTGTAATAAAATGTATGTCCCTTTTCACAAAACAAACTGAACTAAGAGTAATGTTATTTATTCAGCTAATCACACTATAAACTACAAACAAGGCATACACAAAACAAACAAAAAACCCACACACAATAAGATACAAACACAACGTGGCAACGTGTATTGTGAGAGGAGGTCTGAAATTACCGTAATTACAGACACCATTGACATTTTTCAGATAGCACAAACGGTGCCAGAGTTACCGTAATCCAAAGTTTCTTTTTCATTTTTTATTCACTCTCACAAACATGGTCTCCCAGGCGGGGAAATTAACCCACGCCAACCTGCATCGAAGGCAAGTGATGGTTCCACTCCGCCACCTGGAGCCCACGGTAGTCCAAAGTGCACCTACGGAAAAGTGCCGGTGGCACGCTCGGTAAAGCGTTCCACAGTAGCGCAGGGGACATTTATAAAATTAGCTTTTGGCATTCTTCTTAAAAAAACGTGACAAATTGTGTCCTGCGAGAGATTTGTATCTGCCCAGGACAGCTGGTAAAAAAAAAAAAGAACAATTCTGGGAAAAACTGGACGGGTGGCAACTCTACATGTTATGGAAATGGTGAAATATGCTAATGCTAAGGCTTTGATGCACAGACTAGCATAATAACAGTGTTAGCTTCTGAAATTCACGGTGCTCCGTGAAGAAGTGTGGCGGGGTGTTTGTGTTTGGCTAGTGGCTACATGTCAACTTGTCACAAAAATGCTCTCCTCATCTTGGGCGCTCGCTTTCTTGTTGTCTGAAGATGACCTAATCAAGATCCAGCCCGCTGGTTGTCAAGCTAACAATGGCCCAACACTATGTGGAACGGGATGATGGCTAGCATACTACTTGAATGAGAAGCCTCCATCCTTAAAACAAGCCAATTGTCGTTGAATATTCTGCGATATCAAGATGGCCCCGATGACGTAGACATGGACATTACTTCATTTTGTATTTGGGATGAGTGGTTGCGCGAGTTGACCTGGCTGAGGTATTGCAGGGAGACAAAATGGATGACCTGCATAAACTTTGGTAAAATTTTAAGTTGGGTAAACAAAAATGTGAAAATTGTCTTTCTCACATTTCACAACAAAGAGACCCCCAACTTAACCAAACAGGTAAAAACAACTCAGCACATTGTTTTGGAGCCTGCTTTGCTGTTGCTAACTAACATTGTTGCCATAAATGTCAGTCATTTATATTTTAAAGTCCATCTAAAATGGCCGTTACATGACCTTTTTAATAGAGATTTTCAATAAAAAAAAATGTAGTCACCAAGACCAAGTACCAATTCCACTAGTACTTTTGACACACAAATTTCCACACAGAAAAAAATGACGGATGATTTTAAAGAAAGACCAGCATATCTTCTAAATAAAAAATAAAAAAAAACGGCATAAAATTACTCTTCTCATTGCTTTTTGCTAATCATAAAACAACCACAAAAGGGCAGCTGATACTGGTATTGTCCCGATTACGATACCTGATATCGGTACTCGACAATCCCAAATCAGATTTTTTTGTATTTAAGCTATAGATTGCTTATTATGTTTATGTTGTGCCAATATTTTCACAATAAAATCTGAAAATGAAACAATATTATTTATGTATTTAATGTCAGTGTATTTATTAGTTACAGAGTTCAAAGTTGATTTAGAGTGTGTGCCAATAACAATTCTCCTTGAACCTCTAAAATGTGAAGTTTGGGGCTACTTTTCCTAGTAAAACTAGTCCTGGAACTTTTCTGACGTAGCTTGTTCCTCCTCAAATTAATACACCCTGCCTTTTTGGTACGGAGCTCCGTCACTTATAAAAAAAATCTCCCGGTACGCTTGACAATTCATGTTTCCATCCCCAAAAGCTGTTCTAGCGAGCGCCGCGCTCATCCACGGACTTACATATAGTGTGTAAACATGTAGTATGCATGTCCAGCAACATGTACATGCGTGCGCGCGCTTACTCCAGAACTCCTATAGATCTGTGCTTCCCGAGAGAAGTGTGCTTACGTCGTTCAATGCCCCTGCTGTAAAAGTGATGCTAGCGCATAGCCCGATGCTAGCCAGCCCGAACGCGCACGTGTACAACCATAGCTCTTGAGTTAAGAAAATGAAATAAAAACACTACCATGCTGGCCTGGCTCAAAAGCTTAAAAAAGACCTCGGTCAGACTCTGAAAACAAAAACAAAACAAAAAAGAGTAAAAACATTAGCTCCACCATCACACCTGCACGTCTCCAGTTTGAGGTACAGTAGGAGTCAGCGCTATTTGCCTCCTGTATTTCCAAACGGTAGCTAAAATAATTATGAATTGACGCTTTTGATCGCAATATGTTCACTGAGAAGAATACTTTACAGTTTACTGTTACATTGTCCGGTTTGCTGCCAGGAACAAACAGCAAATTTGTCCCTGTGTAGATTGTGGCTAGTAAGCTAGCAAGCCATGCTCAAATGTAAGAGTAGTGGTGTAAATAGTAGTAAATAAAAAAAAACGTTTTTCTTTCTAGGGTGAGTACATTCCTAGGCTAACAGTTTTCTCTGCTTCCTTATCATATCATATCATATATCCTTCACACACTCAACTCATTTGAGTCAATCAGAGTCAAAAACATCAGCATGTATTTTATTTGATTCTGTTAGAAAATGAATCTTTGTTTTCCCGTGTTCATAATGTTGATTATCAAACTCAGACAATGAGATCGGTGAAATCAGGATTTATTTTCACATAAGTTTATGGACACATGAAGTCGGCCAAACATTGTTCCACCGCGTGTGTGTCTTCCTCCTATGAGCAAGTCACCAGTATCCTTTCGTGATTCTTCAAACCCCTCCCCGTCTTCTTCGTCCAATCCTCTCCTTCCCAGACAGTCACATCAATACACGTCACCAAACTTCCCTGTCCTCTCCAGATGTTGTTTTCAGAGCCGACCTAGATGTCCCCTCCCACTTTCACAATGATGTTATGTAGAGATCGGATAAGAATTGAGTTGTTTTTCAAAGCAGACCTGCTGGCCCCAGTTTAAACAAAGAGATCTAATTAACACATTCGCTCTGCTCTCAGTAATGTGAAGAGAAAACCCCCCTCTTGCTCAACTGGTTTTGTAAAGACAAAGGAATCTATTTAACACATTCGCTTCACACCCCCACATCACCTTAAATTCTCCCACAGGGACATACTGAGTAAATTAAAGCAATTTTGTCCACTTCTAAATAGTAATATTATAAATCAAACCGTTATAATTAAATTAATTAATTTCAATTCAAAGCTGAAAGTGTCATGCAGATTTGTCAGTGAACCTCCCTATTATGGTCAGATGTTGCACAAGTCGGTTGAGCAGCAGTCTGTGACAAACCCAGAACTGTATTTAAACCATGAGCACAGGCGAGGAGTCATGCACGACTGCAACCGGGGCGCTGACAGAATGGGAAAACAACATTAAGTATTATTAACACAAATCCTGCTAGCTACACGGTTAGTAAGGTGTGGACAATATAATTTGCCTCAAAATGTAGGTACAATTACCAGACATTCAACCGAAATAAGTGTTTGCCTTCTGATTGTCCACTGTATTTAATGGCTTAACAAACTGATGTTGATGCTGACGTAAAGTACTCACAATTCCCGTCTACCACAACCCCACAGACGTCCTCATCTGATGCGCACTTCTGCTCAGTGGCATCACACGCGTTCCTCCCTGGGCCGGGATCGCAGTAAAAGCACTTCAGACCTTCACCTGAGGGAAGAAAGAGGAAATCAGAAGCAAAAAAAGTCATAATGCCAACTTCAAACCTGAAAGTACACCCACTTGCTGTGAAGAGCAGCGCAACGCTGAAAGCCAATAGTAGCAACTTCATTGTGTTGTTCTGTGAGAGAGAAAAAAGTCAATTTAATTTCAATTTTATTGATTCTGTCAGTCAGTGGTACCAATTGGTTGTCATTTGTTCTTTTATAGTTGCTCATATTTACTCATCTTGGGTACACACTCATTTTATTCTTCAAATATTGTATTTTCATCCACCCCAAATGAAGCGTATTAATAAGACAAACACTTCAAAAGGACAACTTCAGATGTGTACATGACTTAGTCATTCTTAAAGGGAAAATATGGAGAGAAAAAAAAGGAAAGCTACACAATTGCTGTATATGTGATATAGCAGGTCTGTGGTATATGATGAAATTAAATTCCTGGCCTTAATTCTAAGAATTACAATAGTGTTCTGAAAATCAGAAAACATCAAGGAACTAAAACAAATATAGCACTGGAAATGTTGACCTGCCCTGAGTCCCTGGGCAAATAAAAGAAGATGAAACTCAATCAATTTCATCTTAACTCATTCACTGCCATTGACGGCTATAAACGTCAAAAATTAATTTAACTATTTCTATTAATTAAACATTTTTCCACTTTTGTTAACAATAGTATGAAAACCTATAATTGTTTTATTGTACATTTAGAACAGACGTAAAATTTGTGATTAATTGCGAGTTAACTAGTGAAGTCATGCGATTAATTACGATTAAAAACTTTAATCGCCTGACGCCCCGAATTCTGTAAAAATCTTTTGTTCTTTTTTTTTTTATTGATTCACTGCCATTGACGGCTATAAACGTAAAAAATTCATTGTAATTATTTCTATTAGTTTAACATTTTTTTTCCCACATTTAGAACAGATGTAAAATTTGTGATTAATCGTGAGTTAACTAGTAAAGTCATGCGATTAATTACAATTACAAATTTTAATCGCCTCTTGTCCCTAATTTTTAATTATCTTTTATTAAAATGAATTTATGGCAGTAAATGAGTTAATGAAGCATTTTGCCCAACAAACAAACAGCATTTTGATCCATTGAGGACACCGTACTTGTGGTGCTTGCTAAAATACAAACAAGCAATTTCCCCTAGAGGAGTCAGAAATTTATTTTTCTGGCACCTCGGGCGGGCCCCAGTATCCGGGGGGCGAGCCCTATCGCCCCGCCGGGCTAGTCCCATATGCCCGCCGGGGTCCCGGTGGGGTGGGTGGGGGTTTGGTGGACGGGTGCGCCTCCTGCCCCCGCCCGGTTGGGGGGGGGCCCCGTTGGTCGCTCCTCTTAACTCACTGCACTAGGTTTGCACAATACACTTTTATAGACATATAGGGCACATAACACACTTGGGGGGGGGGGGGGGGTAGGGTGGAAACAGTCTTCGCCCTACAACTCCCCTCCAATTTTAATGCACCACACAACTGTGTGTGTGTGTGTGTGGGGGGGGGGGTGTCGGTGGGGGGGGGGGGGTGCCATCGGTTGGGGCAGACCGAAGTATAGAGCAGTGCTGCGGTCCCCTGTCCGTGTCCCCGCCGCCCCCCCCCCCCCCCTATTTATTTTTTTAATGCACCACATACACTCACTGACATGCCTGGGAGGCGGGTGGATCGGAGCGTGGGGATATAATTTCCCTCTGCTGAGTGAGGGGGTGCTGGGGGTGTGTGGGTGTCTGGGGGCTTGGGGGCCTGGGGGGCGGCTGTGGCTGTGTTGGGGTGGATGTGGGGCGGGTCGTGGGGGCTGTGGACCGGTGGGGTGCCTGGCGGGCCTGCAGTGCCCCGTCCTGCTGCATTGGGTTCGGGGCGCGGGCCGTGTTGGGGTGGGGGGCACTCCTGCTCCTGGGTTTGCTCTCCGGCCGGTGGCCCTGGCGGGGCCCGGGGGTCGTCCTTAGGCGCTGCCGCGGCCTGGGGGGCCCTGAGGTGTTGCGCTTGCTCTGTCCTGGCAGGGGTCGCGGCTATCCTCTTTGGTGGAGATTTTTATGCATGCCAGATCCACCACACCAGCATCTATCGAAACTCAGACACAATCTGCTTCCTCCTCAGGTCATTGAATCGGTGGAGGCTGGTGTCTGTGGATCTCACTCTGCTTTGTTTGTCCTTCTTTCCTTTCCTCAGTCTCTCCTTTGGTCTCTTGAGGTCTCCCTGATTTGTTGGAATTTAGATGTTTCTGGGGTTGGTGAAGAACTCTGGTTGGTGGCCCGGTGGGTGGTGTCTGGTCGTTGCTGGATTTCACTTTCCTTTGTTTTCTTCGGTCCTTCCTCGGGTCTCCTGACGGCGGTGTTTCTGTTTAGGTGAATGGTATGGGATTTTTTTTAACGAATACACACACACTCGCACGCACACACGCACATACAAAAAAAAAAAAAAAAAGAGCAATGATGATGACATTACCGAATGAACAATACTGAGCTCTTTAAAAAAAAAAAAAAACGACATACGAAATGAGTCTTCTTATATGATGGTTGAGTCTATCGCTCCCCCAAAGGACGAAGATCCCGCTGGAATTTTTCTCTGAAATGTTTATCTGCTTGTGTCGGACTCTTTTGAGTCCGAATTGGGGATTATTGAGGGTCTTCTGCCCAGATTTAGTTATAACTGTTTTAATTTTCTCAGTAGAGCTTGGTGAGTGTTTGAATTATGTCTCCAGGTGACGTCATGTCTGAAGGGCCTCCTCTATTTCCACAACAATGAGCCATTTGTCTGGGGTTGAAGTCAATGTGTTAGTAAGATTTCTTTGTAAGTCTTATCTTATGCTAGGTGACGTCAGGTCTGAGACCTACTATATTTCCACATCAAAAGGACATCTGTCAATGTGTATTGAATGATGTCTGTCTTGGCTGGGGGGAAGGGGGGGGGGGGTGGAGGCTTCGGGAAAAGGGGGTGTTGTAATAATGCCTTTCAAGATAGTATAAGAATGCTGTGAGTCCGCTGTAACGACACACACACGAAGAGAGACTTTTCTTCAACACTATTAACATTCATATCAAGTTAAATCTAGGTCTGGTCTGTATTGTGTTCCCCATTGGAGAGTTTGAAAGTTTTCAGTTGTCTTTCATAGCAGTAACTGTGATGCAAAAATATTTGCGTGCATTTTATTGATTGAAAGCTGAAAGTGTGCACATGATTTCATCATTAAACCAAGATGGTGATTCCACCTTTAGGTGTCATTTGGAGTTGGATAGAGTCAGAGAAAGAAAATTGCGAGAATCAACAAGGGCCCTAAACGTTACTGGGGCTCCATATTGTGTGGTATTTAGCTGTTACAAAGGTTGGAGTGACAGCAATGTATATTGTGATTGGAAAAATTATGTTTTTTACAGTCGTTAAGACTCATGCACTTCCGCTGCTGGTGGCCTGAAAGAGAAAGGAAAAGATCATTAATAACACAGAATCAGAAGTCGAACACAATATCCCTTTGGATTTTTTGTTTAACTCTTGCCAGCACGGTGCAAAAAAATCAATAGAAAAGCCTTTATTGGCTATTATAACAAATAAAACACATCCTATATTTGCTGATCAGCTTATTGCATGACTGTGCTAATATTTTTGCACATTCATCTTTAGCAATGAGGTATTTTCGTCATCACCCTGATCTTTAGTTCCCTCCACACTGAATTCAACATCAATATTTTCTTAACCACTTGTGCTGTGTGTTTTGGAATGTTGTCACGCTAAAATGTCAACATTTTCCAAATTTGCCAGGCGTATGAATAATTTCAGGCTTGACTGTTAAGTGCCCAAGTTGGTCAGGTGTCCCTTTTTTCACAAATCCAAGGTAGCAACCCTAAAAACATGTCTTCTTTAAAAAGTCCCATACACAGTTGCTTCCCATCTTCTAGGGTGTTGTCCTTTTCAAGTGTTCACCTCATTAATAATCTTCATTTGGGCAGATTGTGAGAACATATTTGGATAAAAGTCTGACTGTGTAAACACGATGAGTAAATATGAGCAAGTATAAAAGAAGGAATGACAACAAGCTGGTATCACTGACTGTGAGAAATCGCAAACTACAAGTCACCAAGGTAGCTTTGAGCTAACGTTACCCGATTGCAGGTTAAACCATTTAATTATATTGAAACTTTTGTGAGAAGTGTGGCCTGTTAAGTGCCCCATTTTTCTCTCACAGAAAAACACAATGAAGGTTCTATTGTTGGCTTTAAGCGTTGCCCTGCTCTTCGCAGTCGGTGAGCATGCCTCCACTGATTGAATATGACATTTTTGTTGTTGTTGCTGATTTGCTCTTTCTTTCCTCAGGTGACGGTTTGAAGTGCTTTCACTGCATGCCTGGACCAGATGGGGAACCGTGTGAGACCACTGTGCAGGAGTGTGAAGGAGATCAAAGATTCTGTGGAATTACCACATTCAAGAATGGTAAGTGATTCCACATAATACATTACATTAGAAGCTTGGAACGCAAACGGTTGTTTTAGTTGGTCCAATCTGTGGCCAAAAATGCTAAATTATTTTCATTATACTAAGTGTGGTAATAATCTTTATACTCTTTGCTTTTCTCTGTCAGATTTCGTGCTGCAGGAATGCATGAGTACCTCTCAATGCTTACGGTTTAATACAGATTGCTGTTTCACCGACTTGTGCAACAATGTGCCGTATTGAGGGCAATCGCTTATTCTTGCAATGGCGAAAGCT